>NC_143406.1:18899278-19552650 GCF_052110815.1 Crocodylus siamensis
TCGAGGGAAGGGTGGCAGGGTGGGGAGCCCTGAGCTGACAGTGGGCAGCCCTCATCCATCCCATGCACAACTCTGGGGAGGCATGTGTCTCCCCATTCCTCCCTCTCTGGGAATGTGTGCAGCATTGGGGAGCCAGCAGCCCTGGTGCCCCCAGGTGAGCCACCCATGGCTTCATTCCATTCCCCCAGCTTGGCCCCATGCACCTTCCTGCATCAGCCCTGGGCCCCATGCACCACCCTGGCTGGACAGCTCCCCCAGCCTCTGTCCTGCTCCCTCCCTCACCATAGGGGCCTCGGTCTGCCCCCTTCCATGCTCCCTCACCCACAGACTTACCTGCAGGGAGCTGCTGTCCTGCAGGGGGAAAGTCACTGTTTCCTGTCTTTTTCCATAACGAACAGAGAACCCAGATCCCTGTACAATACTGGGAATCCAGGACAGATACTGTCTTGGAGTCATTCAACCTGGGACCAGGAGTTGATGTTCACATTTCAGGACTGTCCCGCCCTATTAGGGACTGGTGGTCACCCCAATGCCAGTCATCCTACAATCAGAAAATGCAAGGGCTGGCAGTGAAGCTGAGACAATATGAAGAGGAAGCGTATTCCCTAAACTTGGGTGGTTCTAATTTAACTGCCATGCACAGAGGCATATAAAGATTCTGCTGATTTGTAAGGTACTGTATATGTTAATAAAAGGGCACTTTACCCAAGGGATCTGATCCATAGGGAGTGCCAAAGCAGTCAAAAAGGCATGTAACTATTATAAAGTCTATGCCAGAATGAACTTAGGAGGTAAACAGTGGCTCAGAAAGTGATTGTGAAAGGTAAATTCCTCTTTATGAATGTATTTTCTCTCAGTCTTCAGCCTCCCTCTGTCCCAACTGTTTGTTGTAGCAGGAGCTTCTCTTTTTCTACTCTCTGGGGGGGGTTACTATTTCATACTGCAGGTTTTAGTAAAGAAGCCCCTTCACTTTCTCCTTTGGAAGAGTTTAGAGATAGAAGTGCTACATTGTCCCTTCTTATTTTTTCAGAGTGAAAGAATTGAAAAAGGCCAAGGAACTTGAAGAGACGCAGCAGCATCCCGTAGCAATGTGACATTGCTTTTCAGACTGTTTTCATTTTCTGTTTTTAGCAGAGACATATAACAGCAACAACAAAAAACACCCTACTGCAGGTCTGGAAGGATCAGCTGCAGGATTTTAACAGTAATGTTTTGGTCATTGCATTTGCACTTTCATGGACAACTTTTAATTTGTTCAGCAAGACATCTTGGAACTCAATCTTCTGTTGGATCATGAGATAAAAGACACCAGGAGGAATTTGTGAGTTGCTTCATTCTCTCAGAAAGAAGAAGCGATTAATTATCCTTTTCACATAGGGCTGTATTAAAACAATGTGTGGAACTGTACAAATATTATACCAAAAATATTGTTAAGAAAAGTTGGGAATGCACAAGCAACACAAGAATGCTATTCCTGCACCTGTCAGGCATCTCCAAGAACCTGAAGCTTTGGGATTCTCAGTGGAGGGGCTTAGATCAGTAAATCTTTATTGGGTCCATGCATTCTCATTTTGTTCGTACTTCTGTCCTTTGTTTTTGTTTGAATCTCTCTACAGCACACTTAATGCAACTTTTTAAATCTGCAGGTTTTTAATACATCCCTGGGGAATTTACAGAGGGGGTTGGCTTCCAAGGTAAACGGGTAATGCATGGGAAACAAAGAGAGCAGCTCGATCAAGTTTTACAGTTTCTTTTTGGTATTTTTCTAGAACCTGCAAGTATATCAGTTGTCATGTACTTTTTCTCATATTCAGCACTTTATTTTCTAGCCTTACTCTCATGTGATATTTTAATTATTTTCTTAAAATAATTTGTAAAGCATGTAGTATGTTCTTTTTGGGATTTTTTTAAAGTAACCTTTAAATTTCTTGTTCTACAGAGTCACATACATATGTTGCCTGGACATTTTTACCACCTAAAGATCAGAGTGGTGCTGCATTCTGGCCAGTAAATTTCTTATTTTGGCTATTTCATCAAAACCTGGGCAGTTTCTGTATATATAGAAGGTAGAAATGGAAAATGAGAAATAATATTTGAAAGGGAATATATTGATTAATTACTAAATATTTTATTCACAAAGGGTCAATAACTTGGCAAGATAAAATTATTATTTGTATAGTTTTGTCTGAATGAGCGAGAAGAGTGTGGATGTATTGTTTGTACATATTGTATATATTAAAACAAAGAGATATGTGCATGAATTCAAGAAAAAAAGAAATGAAAAAAGCAAAGCATTAGTGGCTATGGTCTGTAAAATGAAACAAAAACTTTATTTCACTATAAGAAACTTTATTTTAAATGTTCTTTAGAAGAACATTTTGCTAAAGCATGACTAAATGGCAAAAAAGAGCTACTGTATTTAGACTTAGGAAAAAAGGCAGAGTAACATTACTAAAAAAAGGATATGTTTACATTTGATTTTGGCTACCAGGAGTTTATTTTATTTTATTTTATTTTATTTTTCTTTCTTTCTGTATTTCTTTTGCCAATGGTGCCAAGTAATGTGAATGCTAATATTGCTTAAAAAAATTAAGTTACTTTTGCAAAGCAGATAATCATAAGAATACAAAATCGTATCTAGCTTAACACCATACACTCACTCCAATAAAGAACACTTAGAATGAACATAAACTGAAAAAAAAAAAGAAATAGTATGAAAGTAGAAAATATGTTTCACATTTTCATATCTCCTGCTGGAAGTCAGAAAATGTAATAAAAATTGCACAAAAATAAAAAAAAATAAAAATAAGTAAAAACTTAAAAGATGCAAACTGATCTTGTAGGGGTGTCATGGTATATTGCTATTTCCACATAGTGAGGAGCCAAAGAAATCAGATAGTTTAAAAAGTGAAATACTAATGTAATACTGTCGTAACGTTTGAACAGGATGGGCAAGATTCTGATCTTAATTGCACTGGGACGTATCAGGAGTAATACCCCTGAAATTGGCACAGTTACTCTGGGTTTACACAGGTGTAGCTAACATCAGAAACTGCTCCTGTGTGTTTATTTTGCTCGTGCCAGTTTAAAATTTCCAAATGATTGGTATACATTTTAGATAGTTAGTTTTAGAATAGTTGTTCTTACTTGATCCAGGCCACCAACTGAAATCTTTAATTGCAAGGCTTGTTGTGAAGCCTAAAAATATCACAGATTATAAGCTTTTAAACTGGTGTCTTTAAAAGAAAAGACAAAGGTTGTGGCAAAAAAACTGGGGTCAGTGCTCTTGGTGCCTTTTCTATAATTGTACCTGTTTTTAATTCCTTCTTTTCACTGCCAGCATTGAATTACAGTGTATGTGCTATAGCTCATGATCAGAACACTCTGTACATTTGTGAACTGCTGCTTTATGATCTGATTCAATAAGAGAAATTGTCTGGCTCCCACATTGCGGCTGTGGCAGCCTTTTAACTTCAGTTTATTTTATTGAATTGGAATACACATTATGTATTCCACACACAAAAAACGGGAATAGGAAATGGAAAAAAGAAACTCCTTGTGGAATGCTCTGTATTAATACTGGAAGAATTCTGACACTTTGAATATGTTTGTCCCATTTACCAGTATTATGGCACATATAATTGATCTTTTCCTAACAAGAAAGAGTAATGACCTCAGTGGCAGTATTTAACCCCTTGCGTTTGTACTGAGAAGCCGTGTCTACACGAGATGCTTTAATGCGCAATAGGCTAATCTACTGTGTCTACTAATCTAAGTGTCACCACTTACTGTGAAGTAAATTAGTTTACTGCGTAGTAAATTTACTGCACAGTAAAGCCAAATAGCATTAACTGCACATGTAGACATGCCCACAGAGTCAGTAATATACAGAGCTATTTCAAGTTGCTCTTCCAAATCCATGGGCCTTGTGATGTATCTACTGACAAAGGCCCTGCTTCAGCCAAACACATAAGTACATGCTTAATATCAAGCATGTAAAGCAATTCTGTTAGCTTCCATAGGAGTATTCACATGCTTAAAGTTAAGTATATCCTTAAGTGCTTTGCCATGTCCGGTCACAAGTCTTCAGTGTATCAGTGACCACTGGTGAGTTAAATACACTGTCCCACTGAAGTGAAGTGATTCTATTCACCCTTTTCTTGATTGTGGAACTCATATTTTAATAGAAGATAGTGCAGCTTTTTGGGAAAACCAGGATTCCCAAGTGCCAGGAGCAGGATCTTGTCTCCTGCAAGTGGAATTGCTCCTTCATGTAACACATCTGAAAACAGTAATACTGTGTGAAAGAAATACAGAATATAACATGAACCCCCTCTATGGTTGCACGCTTACAGCAGTTCCACACAGTAGTTGGCGCCCGATGGGGAGTCCCCAAAACTTGCATGTAAAACTAGTATAGATGTCTCTCTTTTGTAAGTTTTATTTTTGTAACTGTGCATGTAAAGCATCACTGAATCAATGGATCTGTTGAAGAACTCAGCTGCTGGAACCATGCAAAATGTTTTGAATTGCCCTTAAAATATGGAAAATGTTTTCTGAATGCTTTATATTCTTTCTGCTGTAAATTAAAAACAAAGAAAATTTCCCCATACTAAGTGTGTGTTTTTTAACCTTCCATTTTAACCAAGAAGGAGCTGCATCTTCCTTGAGTAATTATAGTTAGCCTTTTAAAAAGCAAGTCTGTTCCATGACCTATTTGCAAACATCACTCAGGTTCTTGACTGGCTGGATTTCAAATGCAGCTGTCTTTTTTGATTTTTTTAAAACTATCATAAACCCAAATCCTGCTATGTAGTGGATATGCAGGTTTGACTGGACTGAGTGGGTCCAAGCACTCACATCTGAGAGAATGTTATCCTTAAAATCTCTTGATCTGTCTTTCTTCTGGATTGTAATGTATACCCTCCATCCGGTATGTAGACCAGCACATTTCAGGACACTTCTTAACTATTAAACTCATTGGGCTTTCAACTTCTGGCTTCTGATGCCCCCCAAGAGTTCCAGGTAATTACTCAGAAGTGCACTGCCTGCCACATCTTTGTTTTAAGATCTCAGGTCAGCCCAAAGATGCTCAGCCTGGTGTTGGGCACTGCCATAAAAGATTCAGGGAGAATGCATGGACCTTACACCTCACTTCCTAGTTAGGCAGTAGTGGGACAGGCTGGATAAGGCTCCTTCCTCCATTTTTTTGTTCCCTTTGCTATGGGGTAAAAGTTTGTCTTTTGACTGTTAAATCAGCTTTTACAGCAGAAAGGAAATGGGTTTCGCCGTCCTGGATGCTGGTCTCCCTTTCTGTATGTGTCTCATGGCAACATTTAGCAACATGGCTACAACCCCTAGAAACCTCACTGTATTTAAAACATGTGGGGGCAAATTCATCCCTGCTGTAACTCCCCTGAAGCCAACAGTCAGGGGAGATAAGTTCTGAGCCAGGCTCAGAGACTAGTTTCTGTCAGATACTAGAGATCATGATGCTGTATGAGATGGCAGAATAATTTCTAAGGAAAACAACTGAAAACTGATCAAATGTTGATGGGTTTGATCCATGCCTTCAGGGATGAATTTGGCCCACTGTTTCCAGGCATGACAGTCACTGTCTCTCCAGACTGAGATTTGCTACTCACAGTGTGCACTTTCCAATGCAAACCAGGGTACAAGTGCTCATGTTTCTATTGCACAATATTAATGACACTTCCCTGCAGGAAGGAGCAACTGAACCCTACATCCAGGAAGATTATAGATGTATGAATGATGTTAACAGAATAAAATGGAACAGGAGGAGCTTAAGAAAGTATCAAGAAATATTTGACCAGCACTTAGATGGCTCCAGTCCTGATTAAGGCCTTTAGAATCTATTGTAATGGAAATATATAATAATAAAATATATATTTCATTTAGCAATTTTTAACTTTCTGCAAACAAAAGTCAATACCTCTCCTATTGGAAATATTGGGAAATTACATTACATCAGATCTCAGTAATGGAAATAATCCTTTTTTGCTTTTATAGCATAAATAACCCAAAAGGTGTGCTGGTCCTGAGTCACATGATTCAAACATGTATATCTGGTCAAACCAGATTACACCGTGTCCTCACAGACTGTGCAGAGATCCCAGACAACTAAAACTGCCAAGGTAGATTGTTGTCTCAGGCCAAGACACTATGATTTTAGGTTTCCCTACACTTAAATGTAGACAGCTGCAAGACCAGATTGGATGACCCCTTGGTGCTTCTACATGTGCACTTCACCACAGAGCTAATTAGTTCTGCAGTAAAGCATCACCATCTACCTGTGCTCCTCTATTAGGAGGCAGTAAACTAATTAACTCTGCTGTAGGATGGTACTGTCTGAGACAAATACTATCCTACAGTGGAGTAGTTGCAGATGCCAAAACACACATGTAGACGGTGACCAGGGCTGGCTGAGGCACGAGGGTGCTAGTGCAGAGGCTGTCTGCCAGCTAGGCCCACAAAGTAACACAAAGTGTGCTGGAGTTCACTGCTACTTGCCAAGTGCACCCCCTCTGTCCCCAAGCTGGCACCGTAATCACTATCTTGCCTTCTACCTGACTTCAGGCTAATACTGCAGTGTCTCGCCAGCCATTACTGACAGGACAAGCCCTCAGCTAGGTAGGGGGAGGGGGTGCAGGCTCCCTACAGGCCCGAGGCACTTTTGAACCTTTCACCCCACTAACATCTACGTGGGGCCCAGGACACTAAAGGGGCTGCCTGCAGCCTGGGGGACGGCTGCGCCCAGCACTGACCCTCGGCGGCCAGGCGGGGTGTGCCGGATGGGGGTGCGAGTCTCCTCCGGAGCCAGGTCCAGCCGCTACGGGCGCGCTGGAGCCCAGGCCCTTCAGCCGGGACGAGCACGTCAGTTGCCGGGTTCTGGCCCCCGCTCCGTGCCACGCCGGCCGGGCCGCCCGCTCTGCAGCATGGGTGACGACGGGGCGGCTGCCAACACGGACATGGCCCGCGCGGCGGCACGGCAGGCTCGGGTCGGCCCCGGGCAGCGCAGGCGGCGCCCGCCTGACTGTGGGCTCGGCCGTGCTGCTCCCACTCCAGCCCAGCGGCCCAGGCCAGGCCCCTCCCACAGGCCGTGGCGGGGGCTGAAGAGGCTCTTCCCCGGCGTCATATCCTGCAGTTGTCCAGCCTGCGCGCTACTTCCGGCTTGGTGCTGCTCCCCGGGGAGCCTGTGAGGTGCGCAGGAGGCCGCCCGCCAGACCGCCAGCATGTGAGTCCAGGGCGGGGCAGGGGCCGTGGGGACCCGGCTTGGTCGCCGCGTGTCCTGGGCCGGGAGCTGGCGCTGTCCTTGGGCTTCCTCCGGGCGGGCTTGGGGGGTGGCCCTAGGCCCTGCCTGTCGCGCTTCTTGGGGCCTGGCAGGGGCGGACAGCAGCGTCCCCGCGACCGAGCTCTGGGCTGGTCGCGGAGCCGCTCGTCCCTTCCCGTGACCCCCGCCCGCAAGAGGCTCCTCGAGCCAGGCTGGTCCCAAGGCGCCGGGCCCGGAGCTGGGGGCGGCGAGCGTGGGCCTCGGCCGCGACGGCTCCTTGCGTGTAAGCCTCCCGAGCTCTGCGGGGTCCACGGCGGCCTCCTTTCTGTTTAAGAGCCGTCCAGCTTCCGTGAAAGACCTAAGGCGCTGGGGCTGACCTTCCGTACTCAAAAAGGTAGCACCAGTCCTGTCAGTGCTGGGCTGCAACTCTCTGGGAGGATTCCCCTAGGGGTCGGCATAGCCACCCTTGCAAATTGACAAGGGGCCTGAGCCTTCCCCTTTCCTTTCACGTGCAGCCCAGTGGGAATTCATTTCTAAGTCAGGGATAGTTCAGTCACCTCTAACCGCAGATATTGCTTTCAAGATTCCTAGAAAAAGTTAATTGCTTGAGTGCTGACTACCTGTTGATATTGGCTAAGGGGAATGTAATGGTATGCTTGGATCTGGAACAGAGTAAACCAGAATGCTAAACACAGTGCACTCTACACCTGCTCCAGGGGTGGGGGGAGTTTAATTAAAGGGGCTGTAATTAAAGTACCTGGAGGGTCTGGTGTATCAGCATCCCTGTGCTTCAAAATGGCAACGGGGTGTGTTTGAAGATAAAGTGCCCTAACCACCATTTTGAAGTGCAGGGATGCTGATATACCAGACAGAAGCTGGCTGTGGGAGCGTGGTAATTGGCACTCCAGATTCCAGTAATGGAGTTTGCTGTATTGTAATTGCAGAATGTCAGAGCAGCCTCTGCACTGGAGTATAGGCGTCTGGTGTTCATAACAGGAATAAAAGCTGAGCAGATGAGTAAACTGACATGCTGAGAATGAAGCTCTTCCCCTAACTTAGGAGGGATGTGAGAGAGAAAGGAAACACCTGCTGTGTTTTTATACTCTTATTCACTTGGAAGTTCTGAAGTTGTAGAAGGAAATAAGACAGTCACTTGCTACCTGAGGTTCAGGGGAAAAACTGGGCTCAGGGAAGCTCTGTAACTGTTTACAAAGCTTTTTGTCTTCTGAAGTATCTAGCACTGAACACTGAATTGCCTTTCTTTCCTAGTGACCTAAGAAAATTATTAATTAGTAGAAGATGCTGCTTGGACATAATTACTCAAAACCATCTGGTTTTCCACAAATTGATCTAAATATCTGTTGACAGCTATTGAACTTCCAAGTTCAAATAATAAAATGTGCCTGAATTAATGTGCCTTTATTTCAAAAGGGAGGAAAATATTAATGGGTTGTAGTTCTTGGCATTTGATCGCAATGTGAGCTATTGCTTATCTCATTTCCTTCTTGGCTGTTGTATTAGTCTGCCTCTGCTTGCCCTCTGCTGATTCTACAGCCACGCACTGGTGGTAAATAAAGACTTGGGAACTCTGCTGGTAGCTAACTTCACTTTGCTGCTTAAAGACTACAAACTTCAGAGAGATCCTGCTCTGAGGGAGTGTCTGTACTGCCTCTAGGCTGCTATTGAGGCTCTTGCCAATAAGTAAACCCTGGCCATTGGCTTCTATTTCTTGCACTCCAGAACTGGAGCTGAAGCAAGGAAGCTCAGGTGTGCCTCACCCTGCTGCTTTCTGGTTCTTTATTTTTGGCATGCTTGAAAGTGGCAGAAAGGCTACCCTCAATCCTTGCTTTAGAGCATTTGAATGGGGCTTTATTCTTGTTGGCAGTTGCAAGAACCCCATTGAAGGACTGTGGCAATGACTGCATTTCTCTCTCTTCATCCTACTGAGAATGGGGACTGGTTGCTGAGCCATTTTCTGTGACTTGCATATAAAATCTGTCTGGAAGTCTTGTGTCCCAGTTAGGGATGCAGTATAAAATAACTACAACTCTCTCTGCAGGTCAGCAAGTGGCACTGGAAGCTCAAACGCTGCCTCTGGCAGTAATCGTCGTCTTCAGCAAACACAGCACCAAGTAGATGAGGTACAGTCTTCACCTGCACCTCTCCTGGCTTACTGACCTCAGGAGACCCCAGGGGAGGGGGTGTGTGGAGGGAGATGCAGCTAGAATGTAATGTGGTCAAAATTTAAATTTTGTCTGCCTGGGTATGTTAATGAAGGGACAGCATCTCTTCATGTTTGTTCTTGCCCTTAGTCTCATGTACTGTTTCTTCATTTGTTGCAAGCAACTTGTTCCTATATTAGTAAGTGACCCTTGGTTCACTTGCCCTGTGCACTAACTCTGTGAGACTTGGACATAAAAAGGTGCTGGTGAGCTTGGCTTCTGGGAGAGAATGAGCCTCCCCTTTCAGGAGCTGAAAAGACATTGAAACTTGTAGTTATTGTAATTACCTGACTCCAAGATGAATCTGAATTTAAGATTACTACCCCCCACACACACTAGAGTTCAGGGGTTAGCAGCTTTTTTGGGCAGAGTGCCAAAAACACTCCCAACTTTGACTTGTAAGTTGTTGTAACAGGGCAGCCCTGGGCCCTTCCCCACCATCCACCCCATGGCATGGGTGCCAAGCAAAATGCCTTCATGTGCCACACTCTGGCACCCATGCCAGGGGTTGTCTACCCTGACCTAGATTCTGTGTAGACCAACTTTATAAATTGGTTCTAATCTTCCATGTATAGACTCTAGTTATTGGAGGGTCATCTTAAATTTGGGTTAACCCGCCACCACTCCTACCTCTGTGGTGTTGCCAGGCAAGCCGTGGTTGTGGGGCCAGGCAGTAGAGGAATCAAGTGGTCTAAAACCTGCCCTTTGTCCCCTTCTGTTTATCTGTGGCCTACCTAACCCCATCCCTCCAATTCCTGCCTTGTCCTGATCCCTAGCTCCTTGCACCTGTCCCATTACCTCTGTCCGTGTGTGTTGCCTGGGGAGCACAGCACATGGTTGCTTCAGTCCAGCCTTACAGTAACAGTTGTGGCAACAGCCCCATAGCCAGGCCACAACTGTTGTTGCCATTGTTACTACTGAGCAAGCACATGGGCTGGGGCCAGAGCAACCATGAGCTCCATGTTCCAGGTTAGAGCCAGAAAGTAAGTTGGGGGAGGATGGGAGGCAGAGAGGGGTGGGGGCAGCAGCTGCAGCTCCAAGTCTGGTTCAAGACTCCCTGGGGCAGGGTTGGGGTTGGAGTTGGAGTTGCAGCAGCCACTTGTTCATGTCATGGCCTTGTACTCAAATCCAAGATGAGGGGCTTCCCCCCACATGTTAAAGGAGAGGGGAGGAGAACAACCTCCTTTTGGATTGGAGTAAATGCAGTAGTTTTTATCAATTTTGTGTGGAAACCTAAAACCTATCCTTTGAAGGAGAGTACAATCCCTTGAGTTATTAGGCAAGCTGTGTGCTATTCTAGCCATCCAGAAAAGTTCAGTGGGCTTGTATGCTAAATGAGGAGGGGAGGATAAATGTATGGTCTAAACAGTAGGCTTTTCATATCTTTGCTCTTAAGCTGTGCTGATATCACCTTGCCACAACAGTCTTAATGGCTTACTTGTACTTCTTGGGGATCTCAACCCACAGCTTCTGATGGTGCAATCCTAGGCAGCATCAGTTCACAAGTAAATGAACGACTTACAGATGTTCTTACTAAAGTAAGAACTCCTTTAAAAGGTGGTAGCTTCTACTTGGTTTATGACAGTGGTATCTTTCAAGTTTGTTTGGGCTTTTTTTTTTTTTTTTTCTTTTAAAAAATCCAGTGGAGGGGAACTGATTTGGTTTATGAATCGTTAACACTGCCTTTGACTTGCAGGTGGTTGACATCATGAGGGTGAATGTAGACAAGGTGTTGGAGCGAGATCAGAAGCTGTCTGAGTTGGATGACCGTGCCGATGCCCTGCAAGCAGGAGCTTCCCAGTTTGAAACAAGTGCTGCCAAGCTGAAAAGAAAGTATTGGTGGAAGAACTGCAAGGTAACCATCAGGCTTGAGTGTTTTCAATACCAATTAACTACTCTCTTGAGCTAAAAGAACCTGTGTGCTACACAGTGGCAAAACTGCACGCAGAAATGCCTTGATTTTTAAAAAGAGTACTCTGGAACCACATGAAAGCCTCTGACTTCCTGTGTACTAGCTAAAGCCTGGCTTTACATAACGTATTTTTTTTTTTTTTTAGCTACATTGCTGTTTTGGATAAATGATTCTAGTAATCTAAGATTCAGAAGAAGTCCACTGATGCAGGTTGAGTAGCAACATGCAGAAGACTATGTTGTAGAGGACGCTGCAGTTGCTTTAAGTTTTTGACCATTTTCAATTATAGGAAGAGCTAGGAACACTTAGTAGCTTCTGGATAGTCAGTGGTAAAGGACAGTTGTAAGACAGTTGCTGGGTCTTAGTAAAGAAGGCTTCGTTTTGAGCACTTCAGCTTGCATGTTACATAACTCAGATGGGCTTTGTGCTGTAGTGTGAACAACTACAGTAAAACGGGCCTTTTATGTTCTGAACTTAAACCTAACTTGTCTAATGTTGCCTGAAGCAAGACTGAAGTGTACCTTTTTTTGCTGCTTTAGTGGCATATGTTGCAAGACTATGTTTGTATTGCTGCTTCAGTAGTAACTTAAAAGCTTTATTAGAGCTGATCCATGGGTAATGCTGTGATGTCTTTTTACACAGATGTGGGCAATACTGATTGTTACTGTTCTCATCATCATCATAATTATCATTGGTAAGTCTTTTGTGTCTTATTTTTTCCTTTTAAAGGACTCCTCAGTGGGGTTAGCTAGCTGGGGCATATTTATTTTCAGGTCAGACCAATGTATCAGCAGCAGCCACTGTGTTTATAAAGATAAGGGCATTCAAAACATAGCTTACTCGGCAATACTTACTTTTAACAATATTAAATGTCTGACAAAAGTGGTAGTCTGGAGTGCTAATATTGCCAGATTGCATGTTACTGGTATACCAGTAAAGACGTGGTGACACTTGGAAACAGTAACTTGTGTAGTGAAATGGGATCTAGCAGAGGACCAGGACTAAAAGTGAGTTCTAGTCACAGCTTTACCATGGAGTTCACCTTTTTTTTCCCTCTGGGAGCTTGAGAAAGATGCTCTCAAACCTTGTCTTGGTTTCTTAATGTTTAAATAGAGATGAAGAGGTTTATGTAGCTTAAGGCTTGTGAGAAATCCTGTCTCTAAAGTACATGGAGGTAGATGTGTGTGGTCTGCGATTACAAATGTGGATGCCATAAATAACTTGCAAGTTAGAAGTACCCAGTATGTGACCCTGAAAGCAAATACATGCAGAAAGAAAATCATGGGTTGGGGAGGAACAACTGCAGGGAATGATTTGAGACTTAATTGTGTTTATGAGTTTCAGTTGCGCGATATGCTTTTTGTTTTGTTGTTGTTTTTTCTATGCTTGCCTTTTGGGAAAGGGGGAAGTTCTCCTGATCTTGACCCACTCCCCTGCCTCCCCCCCCTCTTCTATTTATAGTCTGGAGTACATCCTCATGAGTTCTAAGAAGAAACTCACAACAGTTGAAGATCTTACTTCAGTCTCTACTGCAAACCTGCTGTGTTCTCAAGCTCACCTACTGATGTATGAAGCAAAACTATTCTGATTAGTGAAACATTAGCTTTTCTCTGACTTATAGAAAGTGTGCCTTCTTTAAGAGGCACTCCTAATTGTTAAATACTAATAAGCACAGCCCACAACTTGTACAGTGCCTTATAAACTTGAGTATGAGCTGGTGAAGAGGATTTAATAAGGTTTTGCAACTCTGGAGCCAATATAATACTGTCAGTAGTTGCTTTCTAAATGCATTTGAAGAAGGTACCTAGGTATCTACCCTCTTCTCTATCTTATTCTTTGCTCCATTTAAAGAGGTCTCTTTTTGACCCCGTGTTACTGAAGAAATGGGAGCCAAATATCCAAGTTGTGCCTTTCTGGACTAAACTCTAGACTCTGCCACTTGAACAGACTTTGCCTTAATTTAATAATGCCTTATAATCACTAATGTGTTGTACACATCTACATATTTGTAACACTTGTATACGCCAATATTTAAATTGCAGAGACTGCATGTAACAGTTAATACTGCTTTGAGGTATTTAGAATTGCCTTTCAACATGGTGGGATGTTTATAATCTCTTCCAAGTAAAGTATGTCACTTGGTGACCTTTGACCAGGAAAGGCTCCTTTTAGAAGCATTTGGTTTTTGTAATGGTACAGATGACTTACCAAAGTTTCTATTTGCCAAAAAATGAAAATGCTTCAAGCCAGTAAGATGTTTCCATTGTAGACTTAGTGACAAATGTAGTTGCAGAGCAATCTGTTCACTCAGTTGTTACAAGTAATGTGTCTGTATGACTCTGTCTAGGTGCTCTTTGTAAAATATTTTGCCCCTGTTTTGGATTCAGTGGCTCTTTTTTGAACTTTCCCTAAGCCTCTGTATTGGAGCTAAATGCTGCTATCCTTCACTCCCCCATGAGGGATGATAAAGCCAGCATCTTCCTGTATTTTCATGAAGTGGGGGAAGACTCATACTTCAGGTGGCCCTCTATGCAGGCAGTATTGTATTTGCTTTCCTGCTTCTGAAGTCAGCCTCTCAGCTCTTGAGCTTGTTTCCATTCTCACTGAAGTCCTGCCATGGAAAACAGCCTCAGGTGCCTGAAGCCAAGCTGGCACAATGCTCCGAGTGTTGCAGTGCTCTAAGTGTGTGCTGCAGGGGCCCTGCCTGGCTGAGGCTCACAGCCCCAGCCCCCGAGGCTGCTGCCCGCCCGAGCTCGCTCTGCGCGGGGCTGCCGCGGGCGGTGGCTCCGCAGACTCTCGGCTAGGCTTGCTGTTCCCTGGGGAGGGCGAGGCGGCCCCGGCACCCGAGCGCGCAGGCGTGACGGGCGGCGCCGAGCGGCAGATAGAGCAGATCCCGGGGCGAGGTCGGCCGGCAGCGCGGGCCAATGGGAGGCAGCGGTGGGCAGTGACGCTGCCAGGATGTGTGCAGTGTGCAGCAGCCGCAGGGCTGCGCGGCGGGTGCGGAAGCGGGAGCAGAGCCCGGCAGTGCTGCAGGGGCGTTGCGCGCTGACTGGGGGGTGTCTCGCCTGTCCGCGTCTCCAGTGGGCGGGGGGGGGCCTGGAAAGCTTCGTCTGCCTCCGGGTCTGTCGTCGGCCCTGACTCCGGGCCGGGCCTACCGTCGGGCGGTGACGGGACCGCTTTGAGCCTCGCGCCGCGCCTCGTGGGAGCCCCTGCCGGACTGGCTGCAAACGGCTCCGCTGCGGAGCTCAGGCTCCAGACAAGAAGCTCCAGCTGCTGCTCCTCTCTCTCTGCTTGCTGTCACCCCAGGCAAAGGAGTGAGCTGGTGTTAGCAGAAGAGGAAGGTGCCTGAAATAAAGTAGCAGGAGGAGGTCTCTGGGGTAAAGAAGTGAATCCAAGGGACCCACAGGGAGTGGAGGTGAGGTGCCTCTCTAGTAAGGCAGGATGCCTTGGCCTGCTGAACTGTCCCTTGTTGTGGTGTTTGCTTGTGTCTTTGTATGGCAAAAGAAGGAGGTTGGTTTCTAATGTTTGAGTTAAAGAACCATCTTTCTGAAGTGAAAGTCTCTGGGCTTGTCAGCAAGCCACACTAACATGCAGAGCCCCCCTGCTGCAGCACTTCACCAGCCTTTATGAACAGAAATCTGCTCCAAGGTGCTGGCTTGGATCTAAATGAGAATCAGTTGCCAGCTGTCATTTCTGAGATGAGAACTCAGCAAGATAGTATGGTTATCAGTCCTGGTTGCAGGAAGTAGGATGGCGAAGACTCCGGGGTACACTGCAACACATGCACAGGACCCAGCCCCAGGGGCAATGGACCAGAGTCCAACAGCAGTAATTTCCACACGCGTAGATCTGAAGGCTGCTCAAGTGGAAGACTCTGGAGACCAAGCAGTTCCTGCCAGCACAACAAACTCATTGATTTCTATTTTAGATTTAGGGGTGGGGGGAGGGTACTTAAGTTTGGAGCAGAGGGCTAACACACAAAAGCAGAAACCTGCTGCAGCTGCAGTACCTGAGATTTTGTTCATTCCCAGGTTGCCTGAATGGCAAGGTCTGGAGCTTGTAGCTGTCAAGTATGTCACCAGGAATACTCTTGTGTGACACCTCATACCTGGTCTGATTTGGATAATTGTTATAGAGCAGCCATTTTCAGCCTGTGATCCGTGGACGCTTGGGGGGGGGGCTGCAGACTATGTTTAAGGGGTCCATGAAAGATAACCGATTAACAAAAGTATGTGAACATCCACACTTGCAATTCATAGGGGTCCACACCACCATTTGAAGTTTCCAAAGTGGTTCATACCTCTATTTGAAACTTTTTAGGGGTCTGCAAGTGAAAAAAGGTTGAAAACAACTGTTAGAGGATGGTCCTAGGGGCTAGAGGGGTCAATGATTTTTCCTTTGAATTCACTTTGTTTGCCTAATGCCAGTACTTACTCTTTGTAAAGCAAGACACTTTGAAAACATTTTCTCAGAATACTTAGAAGTGTAGGAGTTCTCTTTTTTTTTAAATGTACTTCTTTAAAAACAATAATTTACTAAAAGTTAAATTGACATGTATAATGTATTCATTTTAAACAAATTTACCCAGTGATTTATACAAACAATAGAGCATTGCTAGTAAAGTCCTGGGAACAGGGAAGAGTTAACTACAATAACTGTATTCTTGTAATACCTGGAAAAATAAAGTTTGTCTGTTTGGAGTTTTGTTGTGCATGTTTAATAACCGAAATAAGAATAAAGCAAAAAGAGCAAAAACAAAGAGGTTTGGGTAGCTTTAACTTACACATCTGCAAGCTGTACTGACAGAGGCAGTATTATAAACAAGTTGTGTGGCTCAGGCTCAGGAACAAATCTAGACATTAGGGGCACTTTTACATGTGCTCCAGAGGTGGTGGAGGGCTGCACTTCAATTAGAGTGGCTCCTAGAGCCACTGTAATTAAAGCACTGCAGTGTCTCATGTATTAGTGTCCCCGCGCTTCAAAATACCAGTTGGGCACTCATTCAAGTTTTAGTTCAAGCTCCCCACGGAAAATTTTGAAGCACAGAGATACTGATACATGGGGGGCTGCTGGAGTGTGGTAATTACTACGCTCCAGCGGACTGTTAATCAAACCTGCTCCAGCACAGGGTAATTATATTGTATCAGATCAGTCTCCACCCTCATGTACAGGCAAACTAAGTGTATTCTGAGGGTTTAATCTCTCAGTGAAGTAGATTCATAGATTCATAGATGCTAGGGTCGGAAGGGACCTCAATAGATCATCGAGTCCGACCCCCTGCATAAGCAGGAAAGAGTGCTGGGCCTACATTACCCCAGCTAGATACACATCCAACCTTCTCTTGAATACCCCCAGGGTAGGGGAGAGCACCACCTCCCTTGGGAGCCCGTTCCAGACCTTGGCCACTCGAACTGTGAAGAAGTTCCTCCTAATATCCAATCTAAATCTGCTCACTTCTAGCTTGTGGCCATTATTTCTTGTAACCCCCGGGGGCGCCTTGGTGAATAAATACTCACCAATTCCCTTCTGTGCCCCCCTGATGAACTTATAGGCAGCCACCAGGTCGCCTCTCAACCTTCTCTTGTGGAGGCTGAAAAGGTCCAGTTTCTCTAATCTCTCCTCGTAGGGCTTGGCCTGCAGGCCCTTAACCATACAAGTGGCCCTTCTCTGGACCCCTCCAGGTTATCCGCATCCTTCTTGAAGTGCGGCGCCCAGAATTGCACGCAGTACTCCAGCTGCGGTCTGACCAGCGCCCAATAGAGGGGAAGTATCACCTCCTTGGACCTATTTGTCATGCATCTGCTGATGCACGATAAAGTGCCATTGGCTTTTCTGATGGTTTCGTCACACTGCCGACTCATGTTCATCTTGGAGTCCACTAGGACTCCAAGATCCCTTTCCACTTCCGTGCCACCCAGCAGGTCATTTCCTAGGCTGTAGGTGTGCTGGACATTTTTCCTCCCTAGATGCAGCGCTTTGCATTTCTCCTTGTTGAACTGCATTCTGTTGTTTTCTGCCCACTTGTCTAACCTGTCCAGGTCTGCTTGCAGCTGTTCCCTGCCCTCCAGCGTGTCCACTTCGCCCCATAGCTTAGTGTCATCTGCGAACTTGGACAGAGTACATTTCACCCCCTCGTCCAAGTCGCTGATGAAGACATTAAAGAGTATCGGTCCAAGCACCGAGCCCTGCGGGACCCCACTGCCCACACTCTTCCAGGTCGAAACCGACCCATCCACCACGACTCTCTGGGTGCGACCCTCCAGCCAATTCTCCACCCACCGGACTGTGCAGTCATCCAAGTCACAGCCCCTTAACTTGTTCACCAGTATGGGGTGGGATACCGTATCAAAGGCCTTCCTGAAGTCCAAGTATACGACATCCACCCCTCCTCCTGCGTCGAGGCGTTTTGTGACCTGGTCATAAAAAGAGACTAGATTGGTCAGGCACGATCTGCCTGCCACGAACCCGTGCTGGTTTCCCCTCAGCATAATTTGTCCTGCCGGGCTCTCACAAATGTGAGCCTTGATGATTTTCTCAAAGATTTTGCCAAGGATGGAGGTGAGACTGACTGGCCTATAGTTACCCGGGTCCTCCTTCCTCCCCTTCTTGAAAATGGGAACCACGTTGGCCCTTTTCCAGTCCTCCGGGACTTGACCTGTGCGCCACGAGCGTTCAAATATTCCCGCCAGTGGCTCTGCAATGATGTCGGCCAGTGCCTTCAGTACCCTCGGATGGAGCTCATCCGGGCCTGCCGACTTAAAGGCATCCAGTTCTTCCAAGTGACCCTGCACCACCTCAGGGTCCACGCATGGAAGTCTGGTGCCTTGCTGCTGCCTCCCTACACTCCCAGTGAGAGACTTGTCGTGCCTCTCGCTTAGGAACACTGAGGCGAAGAACTCGTTGAGGAGTTCAGCCTTGTCCCCTCTGTCCGTCACCAATTGTTTCTGCCCATTTAGCAGGGGTCCTATTCCTCCCTGGGCCTTCCTTTTACTCCCTATAGATCTAAAAAACAATTTCTTATTGTCTTTTACTTGGGTTGCCATCCTCAGCTCCATGGTAGCTTTGGCCTGTCTAACTGCCTCCCTACAAGCACGAACAGAAGAGGTATATTCCTCTTTGGTGATCTCTCCCTGTTTCCACTTTTTATGTGCTCCCCTTTTGGCCCTTAGTCTGCCCTGGATTTCTCTGGTCAGCCAGGGAAGCCTCCTGGCCCCTTTCCCTCTTTTACCTCGCACGGGGATCGTCTCGCTTTGTGCGAGAAGGATAGCTTCCTTAAGGCACAGCCACCCTTCTTGGGCTCCCATCATTTCAAAACTACTACTCTGCAGTGCATCCTTCACTAATCGCCTGAGTTCGCTGAAATCAGCTTTCCTAAAGTCCAGCACGTTCACCCTACTGGTTACCTTACCCACTCGACGCCTTATGTTGAATTGTACTTTTAGGTGATCACTGTCCCCCAGATGGCTACCGATCTGTAGGTCCCCTACTGTGTCATCCCCCGTTGCCAATACCAGATCCAGTAAGGCATTCCCCCTAGTGGGACCATGTACCTCCTGCGTCAGGTGGAGGTCCTGTACACAGGTTAGAAACCTGCGTGAGCGGTGGGACTTTGCTGTCTGTGTCTCCCAGCAGATGTCCGGGTAGTTTAGGTCCCCCATGACCACCGCCTCTTCAGCTTTTATGGTCTCTGAGAGTTGCCTCAGGAGCCCCAAATCTATTTCTTCCCCTTGATGTGGGGGTCTGTAGCAGACCCCTACCACCAAATCCTTTTCTCCTTGCCCCCCATGTAGCCTAACCCACAATCCTTCTACTTCCTCATCCTTTGATTCTGTCTTGATGAGGGTTGATGTATATTGCTCCTTAACATAGAGCGCAACCCCTCCCCCCCTTTTCCCCACTCTGTCCTTTCTGTACAATCTATAGCCCTCAATATGTACCGCCCAGTCGTGGGATGGATCCCACCAGGTTTCCGTCAGCCCCACTAAGTCGTAGTCGTTTAGTGCAACCAGGAGCGCTAGTTCATCCTGCTTGTTCCCCATGCTCCTAGCATTAGTATATAGGCACTTGAGCCCTGTGACTGGTGCTTTTGCTACCCCCTCGCTCCAAGTCCTAAAGGGCTTTTTGTCTCTAACCTTCCCGTTCCTTACCTGTGCCGTATTGCTGTCCACCCCCTGTCTTTCACATTCCCAAAGCTCTCTTTCTTCAGGCTGGGCTGTCCTTGTGGGTGCCACCTGGTTTGGTGGTCCACAGCTTCCCCCACCCTCATCTTCCCCATACTTCCTGGCTACCCCATACTGCAAAAATAGTCCTGGATTCCAATCCTTGATGGTGGGTATTGAGTACTAGTTCACATTCAGGAGTTGTAGAGAACAAGGATAAGAAACCAATATTTCTGCTTTTATTTTCTTGGCAGCTTGAGTCAATGGTGTCACTCCTTAACGTGGAGAGTAGAGCTCTCAGTTTGATGTCAAGCTTTGAAAGTTGCCCATAATTAAATCTGGCTGTGGTGACTGCCCTGATCCTAGTAGGAGGGGAGGAGAATAGAGTCTATAACAAGACAAGCATCCTAGGGTCGCTGTGCTCTCCCCTAGTGCCTCTTACCATGTCCAGTTTGTCTACAAAGCACCCTAAATTCTCACCCACCACATCTTTGATGTCAAATGTATATGATAGGGAGGCTGCCCCTTAGTCTCCCTGAACACAGTTTTCTTCTTGTACATTAGCCCTGTTTTGGTAATGGGTGTTCCTGCACACCCCAGCTTTATGGGCTATGCATGGCTCTAATCACCCCTTTACCACGCCCCGAGCCTCGCCAATGTACCAGACATTGTTCGGTCTTATACTCTTTGACGCTCGGGCTCTCTGCAGCCCTCATCTTGCACTGTGCCTCACTGGGCGCTCGGGCTTCTCACTGCCCCCTTGTCTGGAGCTTCTCGCTCTGCCGCAGGTCCGCTTATGAGGCCGCCTCCTTCCCCTTATAGCCTCTCCCAAGCCACCAGTGTAAACTGCAAACACAAAACACAAGCCCCTAGGCTATAACATTAATTTCTGCCCCTCAGCTAAACATCACTCGAGACACCCCCAAGGGTGCTCCATCCCTCACCTGTACTAAACTCATGCATTTTGGCCTCTTCTCTTTTCTCGCTCCAGCAAAGTTCCTTCCCCTTTGGCTGCCCAAAGGAAACTGCCTGCCTGGCCTCAGCCTGGAAGTTATATAGGAACCAGGCCCTGGCCCTTTCGGTCAGCTGACTGCTAACAGGGGTGGGTCACTGGCTCCCTCCATTTGCCCTAGCAACCTGCACCTGGGCTCCTTCATTACTGTTCCACAAGTAGCGGCACCTTAGTGCCCTGCTACAAAGGGAAAGGGATCAATTTTGAAAAAGGAAGTCAGTAATTTAATCATAAAGTAAAGGAGGCTTTAGGTGACTGATACTGCAAGTTTGAGGGAGAGAAGCTGGAGGGCCAGCCCACAAACTGGAAGGTTCAGTTAATAAATGTGAATCAGGCATCAAGAGAAATACCTCTGTGCCAGGGGTTTCCACTAATCAGTACCTCTTTTCCTATAGTGAACTACTGGATTGGAGCCGTTCTCATAAAACGCTGATGATGACAACCTGGGGAATTAGAAAAGTACCTCTGAGAAGAGAAACGGAGTGACAGGAAGCCTAGTACTGTCTGTTTTCAGCTATGCCTTGCAGTGTGTCCAGCAAGTCCAAGGTATGTGGAGGTATTGGAGGGAAAGATGCAGACGTTAGGGAGCTGCCTGTTTGACTGAACATTTGTGGTAACCAGAAACATCAGTGTAAGCTAGACACAGTAATCTTGGCACTTGCAGAGAGGAATCATTAACTGTGTTAGTCTAAAGTCAGGTAGAAGGCAGGGCAAGGTGGTGTTGTAGAGACTAAGGCTGCTTACACATATTCAAATAATCTGGAAAAATTCTCCCAGGTTTGTTCTTGTAGAAAAACTTACCCAAAGCCATACACACAGATGTTCACATTCTGAAGCCCTGAACTGTAGAGAGTGGGCAGTGCTGACATTGTACAGCAAGGCAAGGAGGGGGGCTGTGTCCACACCTCAGGGATGTTGATAGACTCCTGTAGTTTGCCTGGTGATCTATGGCAGAAGTGCATAGGGCAGCACTGATTGGCTAATCCAGCTGCCCATCAACAATCTGTGTTTCCCTGCAGCACTATCAGGATTATGAAGGAGGCATGGTCTGCAATCTGCTGGAGCAGCAGAGTCCAGTGAGAGTCCCTGAGGGGAAGGGGTGGAGGGGGCAGAGGGAATGATGGAGGACCGTGTTCTCTTCTGAAAGGAGCCACAGCATGTATAGACATTTATTCTCCCAGGAGAAACTTTCCTAAGACTGATTTAACCCTGGTTGTTCCCAGGTTATTTTTCTTCTGAAATGGCCATTTTTGCTCTGGTAGAAAGAGCCTGAACATCTGTACACTTGTGATTTCTTCTGGGAGAGCAGTGATACTCCCAGGAGAAACTAAAGTTCTATACAAGGCCTAACTAGTTAGTCTCTTAGCTGCCACCCTGCCCCGCCTTGTAACTTGCAGTAAGTGACTTGTTTTGAACTCTAATTAAATAATTGCTTTTACTAGAAGTGCACTGATAGAGATTTTGGGGGGCCGATATTAATAGCTGATTTTTAAGGAGGCATATCGGCTGATGCCCATTCAATTTCTGATACAACTGTGTGCAGCTGGTAAGTCTGTTGTGGTGAAAGGGAGTGGGGTAGGGAGGGAAGGAGCATGGGTCACATATTAGGGTCCCACAGTGAGGGAGGAGTGGGGCTGGGGCTGGGGCTGGGGCCAGTCTGCAAGTGCTGTCCAGCCAGAGCAGGATAGGCATGGGGCGGAGCTGCGGCTTGTCTGGGCACTGCTTGTCCAGAAGCTGCTTGGCCGGCCCTCACCCACTCATCCAGTGACTTCCATCACTTGTCCAGGACGGCATGGGGGTGGGGGGGGCGTGTGCCCCTGGATCTGCATGGGGCAGGCCGGGCGGGCTGCAGCTGCTCTCGGGGTGGGTGGTGGCGGTGCTGGGAGGGGGCCTATGGAGAGGGCTGCAGCGACCCCAAAATTTGCCACAGCCCCCTCCCAGTGCTGCCCCAGCCTGCAGCTGCTGCCCACTGAGCCTGCCGCACTCCGCGCAGATCTGGGGGCACACATCCCCCACCATGCCCTCCTGGACAAGCAGCAGGAGCAGTGGCAGGATCTGCCAGATGAATGGGCTAGTGCAGGATGAGCAGCTCCTTGATGAGCTGTGTGCAACGGCAGGAGCTGCACCCCCCAGATGAGCCACAGCTCTGTTCTGCGCCTGTCCCACCCATGCCAGGCAGTGCCTACTCTAGCCCCACTCCCTCCCTCACTGTGAGGGGTGTTGATCTGCCCCCCCCACGCCCCTTCCCTTCCCCCTCATCTTCCACCACAACAGACTTATCAGCTGCACCCAGCTTTCCATGCTGCCAGTCCGTGTTCCTCACTGCCTGCATGCTGCACTGTGGCTGCACACACCCATAGGTATTTATTGGCCACATCAGGTGAATTTGTGACATAGTCAATTCTCCTTTATTCGGTGCCGAGCTGATACCAAACCGATGTATCGGTACACCTCTAGCTTTTACCCAGACTATCTTCCACCTCCAGCTTTTCAACCAATATCTTTCTTTTAATCAAGATACAATCTGACATTGTTTCCTAGTAGCTTCCTCCATCTTCTAAAATAAAGAGCTGTCCTTAACTCACATCTGGAGCTCAGGCAATCTGTGTCTTTCCTGGTGAGGTGGGCTAATCCTGCCGGAAGAGCCTGTTTGGTTACTTTGGACTTCTTCAGGTTCAGATTGTGCCTGGAACTGATATGGGGGTGGCACATTAAGAAAATCAGTGATATCTTCTGCAGATTCATTCCCAGTTATTTGTGGATAAAGTTGTTTTGGTGCTGATGGTACTATTGATGGGGGCCCCCTTTTGGTGCAACTTTCTGTTTTTAATTCTTTTATCTGAGATTTCAGTTTCTCTTGGGAGTCCTTAAGACCCCGAACTTGAGATTCTTGACATCTTTTGAAAGCTTCTTCATACCAATCAAAAATGTGTCCCACTGAGTCTGTGGTATATTACTACCTCTTAACTCAAGGTCTCTGCGGAGATGAACAATTTTGCTTAAATCAAATGTTCCCTCCAGGGGAAACTGCTGGCTAAAATCATCTCTGGTATACCAATTCCACTTGTCTAGAGACTTACAACTTTTATGACCATAGTGTGTGTACATGTACAATGCTGGAATCCCTTTTGGCAGAGCCGTTATGTCTTTAGACTTTCCACTCCCCATATCTTTAAACTCAATTCACACAGGCCTTTCATACAGGAATGGCTTATTCAGGGTGTCCAGTCAGGTTGTGAGATTTGCTAGCTGCACAGAGATGCTGTGGCTGATGTCCAAAGACAAGACTCCACTGCAATAACAGCACACAATGCAGTTACTCACGGTTAGACATGGCTCATTATTAGGGTGGGGAAAGGGTGAACCTGTCCACTGGGTCACGAGGTTCCAGTTGAGCCCCCTTGCATTCAAAACTGCCCTTCCAGAAAGCCTTGGGGCGGCTGAACCCAACCTTAGTCCCAGACCTGGTCAGTGACTTATATTTCTCAATTCATACTCTCAGTTCACACAAGGGAATTTCTGCGTTGAGGCAGGAGGTTCAAGAGCATTTCTTTAGTATCAGCCTTGGTCAATGCTTATTGCGGAAAACAGTCACACTCTAAGAGTTTCTACCTTGCACCCTTGCTTTTAAAGAGCACACAGAGCCAATCTGTTGTCTTTGGGGCGGCTGCACAAGGTTTCTACTCCTGGCCGCAGAGAGACCTCATAGTTCTTTACAGAACTTAATTCACACAGGGAAATACTTTCATTGACAACAGCAACACAGAGTCTTTAACCTTAACTCTTTCTACTCACAGTTACTACTTACACAGTGGGTCTGACGGTTCTGGCAAAAAAAAAAAAAGTTCAGATAGGGTGAGCCTCAAGCAGTGACTCAGGAAGACTCAGAGACAGCCTGTCACTGAAAAGCCCCAAATAGAGATTTCAAAAGGTCTCTTACCTCAGTTTGGTGCCAGGGCTTCAGTGAAGAGATGTCTGTGTCCCAGCTGATCACTCTGGGCGTCTCTATCTGAGTCACGGCACCAAATTGTGGAAGAAACCAAACTCCGTGTTGTGGTTGAATCAGAACTGACAGAGCCTGCTTTTCTTTATTTAGGGCTATACTGTGATCACAGGGAGAATGCCATACAGCAAGGGGAATCACCCACTCATCTGTTTCAAAGGATTTCTCGGACTCTCTAAGTTTACAAGCATATTTATACTGAAGACAGAGAAAGAGATAAAAAAATACAACCTTGGAGAAACAAAGCAATAGTAAAGTACACAGAAATTTAGGAAGTTTACTTAAACAAACCATCTGTGCACAGGGTAATATATCAAGATAACCTAAGGATAACCCAAGGCATGCAGGATTTCTTATCTCAGAACATGTAACTGAAATAAGCAGTATCAGCACTTCTGACCTCTGTTTGTTTTTCTAGTCAAGTAGTCCAGAAGCCCAACTAAATTACTCATACAATATTTTGGTTAAGTTGTATGTTGGAGACTAAAACTGCCCTTAATGAGACTTGGGTTTGGCATGGAATACTTCCTATGTGGGTAAAAGTTCCCCAGCTTGCAGCCTTAGGGAATAATCCAATTTCTCTAATCTCTGCTGAGTCTTTTGAACTGTTGTGTTGCCAGCTGTCTTGTCCATTCCTTCTTTCTTGCCATGGTTGTAGAAAGAATCAGTTCTGCCTCACAGCCAGTCCACAGCAATGGCTCTAGTGGTTATGGAAGTCTTGGTAGCAGTGGATCTTATGAATACTATATCAGCATAGCATCTTCCAGTGACTCCAATGGAAATTGTGTAGAAGAAATACGAAAACCAGTAAGTATGTAATTGTTATTACCCAGATACAAGTGGAAATGCAGTAATTACACTGGAACGTTTCATGGCATACAGACACTACACATAGTGAATTATACTGAAGTGAGAAAGTACAGCTATGTAGGTCTCAAGTGTTTGAATTAAATATGCTTGGGATTCATCCAACATACAAGAATCTTAAAATTGCAGTAGTAATTATTTACCTGACTGAAGTAAGGAGATAGTTAATATAAAGGTACTTCACAGCAAGTTGAAAACCTCTGCAGTGATGTGACTTCTCTCAGAACTATTGGGTTTGACAGGATGGGGTGGGGGAGGAGGGAAGCCTCTGAACAGAATGACACTTAGGAGAGAAAAATAGCACAAGATAATTGTGCACAAATTATGCAGCTGCTATCTCTATCAATATCTGGTTGCAAATAAACATCCTCTGTAGTGTGGGGGGAAAGAGTACTTTTCTCAGAAAATCCTTAGCTTGGTTTTACCTCCCATCTCTGAAGACTTGCACCTCTGCAAGAAAATTATTTCAATTCATCATGGGGAATCAGACTGGTAAAAGTTAGGAAGTACCAAATTTATGATGACAAACCTTCTCCTGACATACCTTGGAGTAAATCAGATAGAGCTTCCTGAGTATGTTCTTGTGGTGGTTGCTTGCATTTACTCGTGTTTCCTCCATCTGACTGTTTACATGTTGCCATATCCCAGGATGACCCTGTAGCAGGTCTGTGCCAACATCAATCAAATAAAGAATTTGGGGCAGCAGTTGTATATTGAGTTCCAGAGCAAATGGCAAGATAGAAAAGACCAGGTCCCTGGTGCTGAACTGCTGGGAGGTGAGTTTATAGAGGGCTGATTCCCATATTTAAGTTGGAACTCCCCAAGACCTTACAGTCATGATGTGTTCTTTGCTGACTCTGATGGTTTCGCTCTTCAGATCTCTTTTAATAGCACAGTAGAATGTGAATACACCATACAGACAGCAAGATAGCATTGGCCAGAGCAGATCGCATAGGAAATGTTGGCACACTTAGATTCTTGGCTCAGTGTGCCAACTTATAAGCTAGTAAAATACTTTTAGTTTTAGTTTTGTGAGGAGCCATAGCCTCGTGTGGTTTAGAGGTGGGATGTTTTGATTTGTAAGTTGAGGTGAAAGCAGAAGAAAGTAGGTAACGCTACTTTGCAGTTTGCAGCATCTGAAATGCCAATTTATAAACCTAATTTATGCAGAGAAATTTGGTATTGGGGTTTGATTCAGGATGTGGAGGGTATTTCTATTTGCCTGTCTGTTAGTTTTACTTACTTCCCACCCCCTTAAGCCTAATGATGGAAGTGGCTGTTAGTAAATGCAAGAGAGAGAGGACACACTAAGTGAGGTGGAGGTTGCATCTTAAGTTTTAGAGTCTTTTTTGCTTTTAAACAATATGTCTGTTTCTGAAAAATGTTGCATTGGAATGTGCACATAGAAGTAGTGATGTAGTATTGCAGCACTGAAGGTTATAGTATTGCAGGCCACACACCCCATAAAGGCTTATGCGGGGGGGGCAGCTTTGAAAGATATTTTTGAAAATTTCTTCTTTTCTAGGCAAGCAGCACACCACTTCCTATATTTTTCGGGCACTAAGAAATAACATCAGTCAACACCAAGCCAGTTCCATCATATCAGCAGATTAATTGTGTATGGACAGTATCATCAGGTAGTAAACTGACAGATTTTTTTTTCGTTTTTCAGTCCAGTTTGCTTACTGTTAAGTAGGGGAGGGTAACTGTAACTAAGGAAAAGTACAGCTTGTATCTGAATCGAGTGCCTAGACATTTAATTGCAGGAAGGTGGTTGGAAATGAACCCTGTTTTGAGATGTGAAGTATGGCTTGTGTTAATTTAATTGTGCCAAAAATTGGTCTCTATGTCCTTACAGCGAGTTTGCATTTGAAGTGTGTCTATAAATTAACTTATGCAAATAGGACCAAGGGACTGGTGTAATCATATATAACATTGTTTTCCCATCTTAAGATATTCCATCTTATTAATGATATTATGAATACACAGGAAATACCTATCAAAAATGCAAAGGGTCTGCATGCAAATTCAGATTTTTCTCTTATTGAATGCAATATCTTTCCAACAATGAAATAAAAAATGATACTAAACTATATCTTTCCTGATCTTAAGGTGGTTTTGGCTTGGCGGTACTGAAGCTAAGAAATCTAAGCTGCCAATTTACCGTTGAGCAAGCACAGATTCTTACACTTCTCTTCTGTAGTCTGAGAATTTTGCAAAAACTGAAAACAAAACTCTCTTCTATCCCACAGATAGTGTTATACATTGTCCTTCAAAAGAAAACAATTGTAACTGTACAATTTGTGAGAGCTCATCAAGAGCTGGTCATGTAATTGTGATATGCTTATATTACAGATATCTAGACAGCTGCAGTATTCCAGCATTTTAAAAAAAGTGTACATCCTGTGCAAACGTATCCTCTTCCTCTTCAAGCAAGCCCAGCAAAGTCAGAGTGAAGTCCAAGCATTGGAAGGTAATAGGAAGTTAACAGGCATCCATAATGAAAACAGAACAACATATCTGCTTGTTATGCTACTGCCATATTTTCCAGTATTTCTGTCCTTTGAAACCTGCTGATTTACACACTGACAACACAAGTAGCTTCCCTTTTTTGGCTGTGTTTAGAGACCTTACTTAGAGCTGATGTAAACAGCTGGCTCTGTGCTGTTTTGGGGGTTTTTTGCTGAAAAATGAAACTTGAAAAATTTAAGCTGTTCATCTTGATTATGCTGCCATTTAATAAGCAGTGGTTTGAGGTATCCTATACTTTTTCATTTATTTTGAAAATATAATTTGTTTATTTAAAGAGTTTGCATAATGAGTGTAAGGGGAAAATGTCGTTTTTGTGAGCAAAGAAAACTAGATGAATTAAGAGACATGGGAACTAATTTTGGGACTTGAGATTTTTTTTCTTTAACCATTGGATGCATGTATCTTGCCACCAGTAATTTCCAAGGCTGCATTGTCAGCTGAACCAGGGGAGACTGTAAAAGAGCAGACAACAGCAGTTGCGGTCAGAGCTCCACTGACAGACCTGACTTTGACCACCAAGGCTCTGAGTGTGGTGTCTGTTACCAACCAGTGCAGTTACAGCAGCACCTCTGTGCATGTGCCACATCCTGAATCAGGATGGGGCCCAGCATATAGGGGCCAGGGACGCAGTGACTCGGAGGGAGAAATGAAGTTAGTGCCTCAAAGCCAGGTCCAATTTCAGTGGGCCTAGGCTAGAAGGCCTATCTAGATTAAAGGGGCAGAGTCAGAAGAGGCCAAAGCCCCAACAGAGGGACAACATACCTGTAACATCCACAAGGCATGAAACGTGGTAAAGGAGGGGATTTGGACCATGCAGTTAGCCCTTAAAGCTGCAGGTGCCCTGCCAGGCACAGCCGACTACAGAGGCCCAACCAGGGGCCTGGGACCAGTGTGAATGTGGCTTAGCAAAGGTCCATGGGCAGCCTCCGCATTCATCTACATTACCATCAAGGTGTGACATGCGAAACAGGAAGGTGCCCTAAAGGCGGAGCGAGGCACAGTTGCAGAGCCACCGGGGGTTTCACAGCCACCCCTGGGACCCTGATGTGTTACACTGAGCCTGTTTAATAGGGCTGTGTGAAATTTCAACGAGTGTTTTGTTTCAAACTTGTTTCAACTCATTTCAAGCTTGAAACAGGAAAATTGAATGGAAATGAAAGGCTTTAAAATAGATTTGAAACGAAACAAGGCCACTCGAAACGTTGTGAATTTCGAAGCCAGCTTGTTTGCATCTAAACAGAAACTAAGTAGAGGGAGGGGGAAGAAGGGGGAAGGACTGCTCTGATATTGACAGCTAGCTCCTGGTTCGATTCCCCAGCTCTCTGATCATTCCCCCAGCTCTTCCCAGGGGGCACAGACCCCTGCATCTCTGTGCCGGGTTCCAGTAGACTGCCACTGCAGGCTGCTGAAACCCAACATGCAGATCTGGGGGCCTCCGCTCCCTGGAAAGAGCTGGGGGAATGAGCAGAGGGCTGGGGAATCAAACCAGGAACTGGGGGAATGTTCAGGGATCTGAACATTTCCCCCGCTCCCTGTTATTTCCCCCAGCTCTCTGATTGCTTCCCTCAGCTATTCCCGGGGGTGGGGCACAGCCCTTAGATGATGCAGAATGACAGCAGGCTGCCGCTTCCAGCTGGGGATGGCGGTGGCTCTGAGCTATTTCCATAGCTGGCAGCAGCAGCCTGCCGAAAACCCGCACGTAGATCTGGGGGAATGATCAGAGAGCTGGGGAATCAAATTGGAAGCTCCGGCTGACACACGGAGCCACCCCAGCTCCCAAACAGTGCACGGTGCCTTGCTGAGCCGCGCCACATCTGCGTCATGGGGAAGCAGCTATGCGGGTGCTTGGTGGGGAAGTGGGTGATCCCCACTGCCTCCTGTGCTGCAGAGAGGGGCTCTGCCATAAGCCCCCAGAGGCATCAGTCACCGCTGCCAGAGCCGCTGAGTGTAGGGCTTTTGTTTTGTTTTTAAAGCTCAGCACTCCCCAGGTGCGGAGCATGTAGATAACAGCATGCTGCTGCTGGTGGCTGGGGCCAGCGTCAGCACTCAATTCTGCCCAGCACAGCCTGTGCCTAGTGCTGGGAAGAACCCAATGCTGGTGCTGGCACTATCCAGCAGTGGCAGCCTGCTATCATCCCACATGTGGATCCAGGGGTCTGTACCCCCTGGGAGAGCTGCGGGGCTGTGTCGGAGTCCTCCGGACTATGCCCCCTGATCTGCGTGAGGGATGACAGTATGCTGCCGCTGTTGGCAAGTGATACTAGTTTTGCTTTGAACAGTTTGAGGTGGAGTTTCACAAAACCCTCTGTACCTATCTCCTTGAAACTTGACAGGCTTCATGCCCTCAGAACGGGCTACCATTCGTGCAATTGTCATCTAAATTGGACATGAAATGAGAACGTTATAAGCATTTTCATGATTCCCTATTATAGCCTATGGGCGAAACAGCAAAACAGTTTTAATGAAATTAAATGGAATACTGCTTCGAAACAGTGGAATGAAACCGTGTTCCTTCCAAATTTCAAAATGAAATGGTGCTGTTTCACGCAACCCTTCCGTTTTTAACTCTTGATCAGGCAGTCAAATGAATCCATCCCAAGTAGAGAGATAAATAGTGATTATAAACATCATTCCAAGCAGACCTAGTTTTGATTTTAAGGACAGGCATATATGCCACAGTAATTCAGAGCTCTGATCCTACGTTTCATAGATGTATGGAGGTAGGGAGCAGAGAGGAGTGAGGCTGAATGTTCCCTGCTTTCCTGGGAACCTGCTCTTTGAGGAGAGAAGTTGTCATGTCAAAGTGCAAATAAGCTTCATCATACAGGACACATCCACACATGCAAACACATACGCTTGCAGCAGCTCAAATAGAAGCTGTGCAAAATTGAGCTGTGGCTTTTTGCCCCAGTGCATGTGCCTAGACATGCACATTGGTGTTGGGCAACTTGTGCCACTTGGGGCAAAATAACCCTGGCTGGCTCCTCTTGGATCTGCAGCCAGGGGGAGCTAGAGCCCAGGGCCAGCACCAGTGCTGTCCCCATCAGTATAAAAAGCTGCCCTGTCCTGGCCCTGTCCCCATCAGTATAAAAAGCTGGCCTGTCAAGTAGCTTGGAGCTACTTGCTCTCAGGAGCTTTTAGAGGAGGAGCCTCTGGTAGGAAGTTGGCCACGCCTGTTCCTGTCCCAGGCTGTTGCTGTTGCTGTTAGCTTGGTCTAAGGACCTTTTGGGGAGAAGATGGCCAGGCCTCTGGCTACTCCTAGCTGCTGGCTTGGTCTCAGAGCTTTTGGGAGTAAGTTGGCCACACCCCTTCCTGCCTTGGGCTGCTGCTGCTGTTGCTGCCCCCACCCGCTATGGTGGGGGTCCTCTGCTGCACACTGCTGTCCCTGCTCGGGGAGGGGCCCACCACACCCCAGCTTCTGCACCCCTCTTCCAGCCTGCTGCCCAGCCCACAGCCAAGCTGTGGTCGGGGGACAGCTTGGGGAGGAAGCCTGTACTGCATGCGGGCCCCTTCCCCACCATCGCTGCCAGAGCCTAAAGGTGCCTTGCCTGCCCTAGCTGCCTTGGCAGGCCACCACCCACCTTCACCTCCACTTTCACCAGGAGCACACCCTGAGTGGCTGAACTGGATGGCTCCTACTACCACTGCTGCTGTTGCTACTACTGCTACCCCTCTCAGGAGAGAGGGAGATTCCCTGCTGCACTGCCTTGCATCACCTGACACCACACCTGCACTGGATTACTCCCTAATTGGCTGACTGCTCTTGCCCTTCCCCACAGCTACCTCGCTGCATCTGATCCTGCTTTGTCTTCCTGCCTACTGCTCTGCTGCTGAGTGTCTGGCTGGAGGCCTGAGGGACTCCTGGACTGATCTTCAACAAACAAAGCCCCTCTACCGCTCCAGTCGTCTTTTACATCTCCCTTAGCAGCCTTCCCTGTGTGTCCTTTCCCTTGTGTGATAAGTCCTGTGGTCCACTCGCTCTGCCCTGCTGTTTGTTGTGTGGCTGAGTAAGCCAGCTTGTTTCCCCAGCCCTTGTGTGTTTTCTCCCTCCCCCACAGTTTCAAAGCATAGTTCTCCCATTTTTTTTCCTGTGGGGCTGTAGCTCAGTGAAGCTTCAGCCCCCTTCCTCCCTACTGCCTTCTCTCCCACAACCCCAGCCTGTCCCTATTAGATTCACCAGCCCCAATGGATATTTTGTTTTTCTTTATTGTCTTCCCTGGCCTTACGTGAAACAATGGTGGGGCAGATGCCCCCACAGAACTTCCTGCAGCTCCCACTATGGGGGCGGATCCCAGGGATGCATACCCTTGGAGAAGTAGAGTCCAACCAACCTCCTCCAAGGGTGGAGAAACCTGCAACCTCTACTGCAGGGGCAGATGGGACTCCAATAGGGAGCCACAGGACCAGGACCATCATCAGGGACCAAGGGCAAGGACGTGGGAAAGGCTCCTCTTCAGCCTTCTCCACAGGTTGGGGTGGGAAGGGCAAGGGCCCTGCCCCCAAGCCTAGACCACCAGCACTTGAAGGCACCAGGTGTGCTACGCCAGCCAGCACACCCACTCAGCCTGTCCCTGGCCCTAGCCCCGGCCTCACCAATGCAGCCCCCGGGGGGGGGAACCACAGCTATGCACAGCCATCTGTGGGGAGACCCGAAGCCAGGGGGCCTGGACCCTCCACAGCTTGCTCTTCCAGCTTGGTGGCAGGGGTCCCTTTTCTGTCAGTCACCTGCAGGCACAGGGTAAAGTGCCAACTGCCCAAGCAGGAGAACCTGTACTTTGAGACCTGGGTGCAGGCTCTGACTCGGGTAGTGGGGGCTCCCAAGGTTGTAGTGGCCTCCTGCTTTCAAGGGGGTCTTTTTCTGTGCTTCAGAGGCCACCACACACAAGGCGGTGGAGAGGGGGCTCATGGTGGAGGATGAGTACGTCCCCCTCAAGCCTCTGGAAGAGCTGGGGACCAGGGTGGTCCTCAGCTCCATCCCTTTCTATATCCCCAATTGGGCCCTGTTCCCCCAGCTCCAAACCCTGGGGAGAGTTATCTCTCTGGTGGTGGCCCTCTTGCTGAGGTGCCAAGACCCCGGCCTCCGCCAGGTGCACTCTTTCTGTCACCAGTTTATGATCCAGCCGGCAGCAGGAGTGTGGCTGGAGGCTGACGGATGCCTGATACTTCCTTATTGGGGTGCCCTGGTGAGGATTTTCTATACACTGGGGGACCTGTGGTTCTTCCAGTGTCTTGTCCTGGGACACTTGCATTGTGACTGCCCCATGGGCTAAGCAGGGAGGACATCTGCTGTCCCACTGGCAAGAGGGGTGACCCTACCACCAGCAGCCCTCCCCTCTCGGGCCCCTCTGGCACCCCAGCCGCAACTACAAGCCCCACCTTGAGCTCAAGGAACCCTTCCCCCCAACCAAGTTTGGTGGTCCCCTGGGGAGGGACAGCAGCAACCAAGGGGAGAGAGGGAGTAGGGCCACCCTGCCCCAGTCATGCCCCCATTGTAGCTGCCTCACCTCCTCAACCCTCACCTTCTACTGGAGCCTGTCCACCCCATGACTGAGTGGGTGCAGGTCCCTTCTAGGCACAAAGGCAAGAGAAGGGCCTGGGCACAGCTGGAGCTCTCTGACATGGAGGACTCCTCTCCCCCTCCCAAGACCACCACATGGAGGGAAGGAGCGGCCCAGCCTCAGGCCTCCCCAGCTGTTCCTGACACCCCACCCCCCAGGAAAGATCAAATGGGAGATCCCCGTGGAGGAGGTTTCAGGGCTGCTAGACAGTCCCAAACAGGAGCCCATGGAGCAAGCTCCTCATTCTGCTGAGCAGGGCATACCCCATAAGACCACGGGCATCGAGGCTGAGGCCTACCCAAATGAAGGCCAGGCAGCAGAGCCTCCTCCTTCTGATGATCTGGGGGATACAGAGGCCCTGGGACTTATCCCAGTGAGTCCTGAGGGAGGAGGTCCCTTTTTCCATGACCTCAAGACAGACGCTGAAGCCACTGTGGTGCCTGACAGGTCTCTTTCCTCCCCCTCCCAGAAAAACCTCACCTCCAGCCTGCCCCATAGACCTGCACTAGAAGGGGTCATGGTGGGGTCCCCTAATCAACAGGCCAGTCTTGTCGAGGAACCTGCACAGACCCCCCCAGGGCTCCAGCTCTACCCCATCATCTTGTGAAGGAGCCCCACCCTCAGACTTACCCCCACCCCAAGGGGTCCAGGGTCTTAGCGGAATGGGGGATTCAGATGGTGCCAGGCCACCTGCTGCATCTCCAGGTCCAGGTGCAGGGGCTGGTCCTGAACTTTCTGAACATGTATGTCTCTGCGAGGGACCCAGAGTTGGTGGATTTTTTCCGCCAGGTGACCGCATACATCGGCACCCTCAACCATCTCAAGTGTCTGGTCCTTGTGTTGCCCTGTAGGGTCAGGCCAACTCTCAGGATCTCAATATTGTGCTGTTAGACAGGAGGGTGTGACACAATTGCACATATACAAACACAGATCAATTGGATGTATACACACACACACACACACACACTACCAACTCAGGCACATACACATCCAAACCAGCCTAGGCACATGCACACCTATCACCAATTCAAGCACATACACTATACACCCCAAAAGTTAGACAAAAATTAATCATCAATACCCATAGACTCAGTACACATACACAGATCACTAATTCGTATATCATGCACACGGTGACATATATCAGTTCACATGCATACCATTCACCTACACATACACACAAGTAAGTTCCTAACTTAGATGGTATGGTATGTATGTGTGTGCATAGAGTACCTGGGATACTTGGAGGAAGGTTAAGCTGAGAGAGAGAGTTAAAGTGTAGGAAGTGCAAGTGCCAGAACCAGGATTAGAACCGGCGGACTAGAGAGAAGCTGGCTGAGGAATAGAGGCTTGGGTTTACTTAAGATCAAGTGGCCCTGGGGTTACTCAGGGTCACCTGGTGTCAGTGTGGAAGCAAGGAAAAAAAAGCCCTGTGGCAAGGAGGAAACAGCCAGGAGACAGAAGCAAAAGGCAGTGAGGATGAGCCAGAAACAGTGCAGAGAGCAGGGGAAAAGGCAGTGGGGATGAGACAGAAGTTAGAAGAGCAGAGACTGGAGCAGGGCCAGAACTGTAGTAAAGCAAATCCCATTTAGGGGTCCAAATAACAGTTTTATTAAACAGACAACACACTACACAGCCCCATGAAGTTATTGGTTCACACACAAGCACTCACAATGGCAGCAGGAGAAAGAGACTCAGTGGAAGGGTTGGGGTCCAGGTGAAGAGAAGCAGAGTCCAAGTCCTTGGTTATAGAGGGTGTGGGGGGTGGCAGCTACCTATCCAGGCTGGAAAGGGGTCCTTGTCCAGTAGGTGTTGTCCAGGGTGGGGGTAGCCAGCAGGGCCTCTGGGTGGATAGGTGGTGTGGCACGGTGCTGGTCCAGATGGAAAGGGTGTCCCAAGGAGTCAGTCTTCACTACTCCTTTTTATGGGGCAGGCTACCTGATTTCCTGTGGGAGGGCCTGTCCAGGCAATGTCAGTCATGTTCCAGGTGTTCTTACTGAGCATATGTAGCCTGGCACAATGGTGGGTAGCCTTATCTTTTGTTTCCTGAATGCTGAGGGTGGTTTCAATGGCTGGGTCCTTGGTCCAGGTATTGGTGTTGATGGTTCGGTCATTCAGAGGGAGCTATTTTTAGACCTACTGCCATTGTCTTTCAAGCACCCTCATTCATCCTCATTCATTCAGGAACCAAGTTACATAGGAGGGTGTGGAAGAGCCCTGACCCCAGGCAGCCCCAGGACTCACCGGGCTGGGCGGAGCACGCCCGGCCAGAGCCGGCAGCGCGGGAACGTGGGACGTGAAAGGCGCGGCACAGCCGGAGCCGGCGTGAAAGCCCGGGAGGGAATCTCTGCGCGGAGACCGGCGGCACGCACTTTAATTAACTCTCCCAGGTGCCGCGAGGAGCCAGCGGACTCAAAAGCGGTGCCGGTGCGGAGCAGCGGGGGCCAGAAGGAGTCAGAGGAGGAGCAGCAGCACGGCGGGCAGCAGGAGGAAACCCGGCAAGGACCTTCTGGAGCCGGGTAGGGCCCCGCAGGGTGAGCTATGAGGGACGGAGGGCCCTCAGGGCCACTGATCGGGTGGTGGAGGCTGGGAGTGGGGAAGCTCCCCCACCACAGCCCCGGCCGGAGCGGCCCGTGGCCAGAGGCGGTGGCGGCAGGCTGACCCAGGGAGGACTGTCGGGAGACAGACCCCTGGCAGGAACGGTGGGCCCCGGCTATACATAGGGGACCCTGTCGGGACTTACCGAGCGACCCGGGGGGGTCGCTAAAAGGACTTTCTTTGTGGGAGAAAAGAGACCCCGACCCTCGCCGAGGTAAAGGGGAGCACCATTGGGACTCACTGTGCGGAGGCTCGGGCGAGGGTGTAGGGGAGGCAGGAGCCCTCGAAGACCCCAGACCGGATTGGACAGGAGACCCATTTTTGGACGTGCACCCACCAAGGAAAATCACTGAACCAATACCATCAAAGTTGTGGCAGGTGGACTTGGCGGGAGCAGACTGGGAGCGGGAGTCACTCCAGAGCACGTAAGGGGGGGGCAGGACCCCACGCTGACCCACGGGTGCTTGATTCGCGCCCTTACAGGTGGACCCGTGGACAGAGGGGTAGGTGTGAGTCATAGGTTACACAGCCGGGCCTGGGGAGAGGATGGGGATATGACAAACAAAATTGAAACTTAACATGACTTATACCAACTTACATATGTAGGCCTAAATCATATAGTACCAGTAAAACAGTAATATAGAACAGTAGAAATCACTATAAACACAATAATTATACAAGATAAAGAAGGAGAAAAAACAAAATGCAACTTGCTACCAAAATAAAATGCTGAAGTTTATCCTATGTCTTAGCTCACTTATACTTATCTATAGGGAATAGAGAGGGAGAGACAAAGTCAGAAATGGTTGGGGAAGGCGGAGGAATGCATTTTAAAAAAAAAAGAAACAGAAAAATTGGGGTGTTTGCTACACTTGGCATGGATTTTAATGTCACCCTAGACACATGAAACTGCTCAGGCAGGAAGCAGAACCAGGCTGCCGTGGGTGTCCTCAGGGAGATCCTGATGGACTACTCCCTGGTGGACATCTGGCATGCCTGTCACCCTACCAACCCCCCTGCCTTCACCTATGTGAGGCTAGGGGAGGAGCAGGCATGCCACTCCTGGTTGGACCAAGTTTATATCTCTTTGCTGTACTTTATCTAGGCCCACTTCTCTGTTATCTTGCTGACCCATTCCAGCAATTACCATCTTGTCTGGGCCCAGGCCACATTAAGGCCTGGGTGTTCAGGGTCAGCCTACTGGCATTTCAATGCCAGTTGGCTGGAGGATGCAGGCTTCAGGGAGGCCTTCCGGAAGTTCTGGCTGGCCTGGTGGGAGCAACAGGCAGCTTTCCCCTTGGCTTGGAGATGGTGGGATGTGGGGAAGGTGCACATTTGGCTTTTTTGCCACGTCTACACTCAGGGGTACACCTGGCAGGGGGAGGCGGTCTGGGAGCAGCTCAAGTGGTAAGTGCTAGAGCTGGAGAGGCACCTAGCCACCAACCCAACCAACCTGTCCTTCTGCAGAAAGTGTCGGGAGAGACAGGAAGAGCTTCATGCTCTAGACCACCACTGCACGTTTTTCCACTTGTGCCTCCAGTTCCCGCTTCTTCTTTGCCCTGGTGAGGAGGTGGGGCCAAGAAGTACATCACTTGCCTTTTGGTGGGTGACAGCACCCCCTACACGGATTCAGGTGAGATGCACCAGCGTGTGCAGGCCTTCTACAAAGAGCACTTCTCCCTGGATCTGAAGCCAGTCTGACCAAGTGGGAGGGACTCCCACAGGTCAGGACGAGTGACTGGGCCTGGCTGGAAGCTCCTCATTCTGGCTGAGGTTTTGGCCACCCTCCACCTGATGCCTGACAACAAGGTGCCAGGCATCAATGGGCTGACTGTGGAGTTCTACCGAGGTTTCTGGGATGTCTTTGGCCAGCACCTTGCGGCCGTCTAGGCTGAATCTGAGAGAAGTGGGGAACTCCCCCTGTTGTGTCGGAGGGCTGTGCTGACCCTCCTGCTGAAGAAGGGGGATCCCAATGACCTGAGGAACTTCCTCTGCATGGACTATGAGTTGGCAATGAAGGCCATCTCACTATGTCTGCTGTCCGTGCTGATGGACATGGTCCACCTCGACCAGACGTACATGGTGCCCGGATGTTCCATCTTCAACAACCTGCACCTGGTTCGGGACCTGGAGGTAGCACATCAGGAGGGCCTGTCTTTTGGCCTCCTAGCCCTGGACCAGGAGAAGACATTTGCTAGAGTGGATCATGGATATCTCACAGGCAAGCAGCAGGCCTTTGGCTTTGGGCCTCCCTTTGTGTGGGCTCTCCAGGTGCTATATGCCTCTGCAAAGTGTTTGGTCAAGCTCCACTGGACCCTGACGGAGCCTATCCCATTCAGAAGAGGGGTGCGTCAAGGCTGTCCACTGTCAGGCTAGCTGTACGCCTTGGCCCTGGATCCCTTTCTCATCCTCCTGTGGAAGTGGGTGGTGGGGTTGATGCTCTGGGAGCTGGTGGTGTGGCTGCTTCTGTCAGCATATGCTGATGACAAACCCCTCATGGTCCAGGACTTGGGTGACCTGGCGTGGGTAGAGGCCTGCCAGGCATTGTACTTGGCAGCCTCCTCTGTCCAGGTGAACTGGATTAAGAGCTTTGGCCTGGTGGTGGGTGGCAGGTGGCTTAGTCCTACCTGCGCTCTGTGGGATCCGCTGGAGCGTGGGCTCGCTGCTCTACTTGGGGGTTTATCTGTCCCCCACAGACCCCCTCCCTGCCAGAGAACTGGCACCAGCTGGAGGCCAGGGTGGTGGAGCGGCTCTAGGCATGGGCAGAGCTCCTGAGATTTCTCTCCCTGCATGGGAGAGTGCTGGTGCTGAACCAGCTGGTCCTGTCCATGGTTTGGCACCACTTACACACTCTGCCTGTGCCCCCTGATGTCCTGGCAGGGCTCCAGAGACGGGTGCTGGTTTTCTTCTGGCCGGGATGGCACTGGGTTGCTGCAGAGGTCTTGAGCCTCCCCTTGTGGGAGGGCAGCCAGGGCCCAGTTTGTCTGCGCAGCCAGGTCCTGGGATTCCGCCTTCAGGCCCTGCTGCGACTGCTATACAGTGTTGGTAGCCTTGTGGCATGGGGCCACCTGGGGCACATTTTCTGTCGCCACTTCCGGGGGCTCTGATATGACTGGCAACTCCTCAGCCTGCGGGGCTTCTCTCTGCAGGACCTGCAAGAGCTGCCAGATTTCTATCAGGACCTCCTCTGGGCCTGGAAGCTGGTCTCCACCTCCAGATCCTCCACAACAGTCGCCCAGGTTGCCAACCTGCTTGTCGAGCCCCTCTGGAGCCCCAGCTGGAGGTGCTGATGGCAGAGATGCCTGGGTTGTGACAGGTTGATCCTGGCTGGTGTCACCCATATTGGAGACCTCCTGGACTATGATAGGCAGGAGTGGGTGGACCCCGCTGTGCTGACCCAGCGCATGGGTCTACCCATGACATGTGCAACCTGCCCTCTGGTTCAGGAGGTGAAATCTGCCCTGCCTCCCCGGTGCCCTTGCCTTTGTCAGTCTGGTCCTGCATGGTGGCAGTCCCCATGTTCTCCAGTCCGCCAGAGTTTGTCATGGGGCCAGTGCCTCACCTGCCCTTGTGGCACTCCCCACTCCACTCCCTGAGCCAGCTGGAGGACACCAGACCAGTCCAATTTTCCATTGCTGACACCTCTACACATTCATGTGCTACACGGTCCATCATGCTGCCTTTGCATCCCACCCAGACACCAAGTGGCAGGACCTGCTCAGTAAGGGTGTGGCTGGGGCACCTCAGTGGCTGATTCTGTACTCCACTCTCATCCCATGAGCCTCAGCTGGTGGCTCCTCCATAGCTGTAGCTATGAGCCATAGCTGTAGGCCTGTATGTGGTGAGCTTCACAGACACCCTGGTCTCCTGCCCCTTTTGCAGGCAGAGGGAAACCCTGGCGCACATGACCTGCCCCTTTTGAATGCAGCATGCTGCAGCCCCTCCACCTCCATCCCCAGAACCTCCTCCTGAGGTTCAGATTGAATTTCATCCCCCACTTTTCTATTTTTGGTCACTCCCATCTGCAGTCCCACCAATTCTTGGGACCTCCTGGTCAACCTCCTCCTGGCCCTGACCAAGTGGGCCCTGTACTTGACCAGGAAGGAGGCTTTGGCCGGGAAGGTGCCCAGAGACTGTGGGGCCACTTTACTTCTGCTTATCCATGCACCTTTCCATGGACAGCGTCAGTGGATAGTGTCCGCTGGCTCCTTGAATGCCTTTGAGGAGCGGTGGATGCAGCCTGAGGGGCTCTGATCGGTGTCTCCCCTCAGGCACACTTCTTTTTATGTTTTGACCCTTTGACCCACACAACACTCCCACCCTAGTTTTGCCTTAATTGCCCCAAGCATTTTGTTGTGTTATCCATTCATTGGCCCCACACCTTAGGGACTAGTTAGTCGGGTGGGCCTTAGGACCCCTGGCATTTGGGTAACACAAGTAGACAGGAGCTTCTGGGGCCCAGCCAATTGGTACCCGGGGACACTACCTTTTGTGCCAGCTGGACTGCTGAAGCAGCCCGGAGAGTTCCCTGCACCCTTTACCCACTGCAGCCGAGTTTGGCAGTAGGGGCTGCTACCCAGCTGTGACCTGCTGCACACCTGCCAGACCCAGATGGAAACTGCACAGCCTGTAGAGGCATTTGCTCCTCTGTGCTAGCTGCCGGTGGGCTGTGGCTACAGAGTTGGCCTTTGTGTGGCACTATTGCCACATGTGTCCCCTGTCCAGCCATCTGGGCAGCTATCACCCAGATGTTCCCAGTGTAGTGGCCTGCTTTGAACTGTCAGGGCATATCCTCCCAGCCACCTACAGCTGGGTCCTACATGCCAGCTCTGAGCAGGACCCTGTGCCTAGGTCCTGCCACTGGCTTCCCTAGTAGGAATTCTGGTGTTACCTATTTGAAAACTGAAAAATCCTGGTTAAAAAAAATCCCAAAGTCACTCTGTAAAATACCCCAAAATCCAAGTTCTTCCACAATTAAACAAAAGACCACTATATATATAGAGACAGAGAGACAGTGATCAGTTGAGCAATGTTTTATTGATATATCTAAAATGTTAAAGCAGTTTGGAAGCCTACCAGTGTCTCTATCATCGTAATAAAATTAATTCTAAATATCTATATGTTTTGCTGTTTGCCTTTGGTTTTCTTGCTATAGATCCCCCTGACCCTTTCACTAACCAGGTTGTGCAGACAGCTGCCCCTGCAGCCACAACTCCTGCCAGTAGGCCTCATCCTGTCTGGCAGCTGATCACACAGGGTGTGGGCTGGGGGAATGTGGGGTTTGCAGGAGGGGGAGGGGGAGGGAAAAGGGGTTGGGGGACATGGGGGGGCTGTGGGATGTGTGGGTATATTGTAGAGGGACTGTGCAGGGGGTACTGCTCAGGAGGGGTGGATCCCCTAACCCCCGCAGGGTGCAACCCCCCTGCACAGCTCACAGACTACCTCCCCCCACAGGAGCTACAGCCCCCGCAACAGGGGCCACATGCCCCACCCCCACTTGCTCCCTGCCTGGCCCCATCACCTGCCAACTCCTGCAACCCCCTGATGGCTGCTCCATAACCCACTTGCACTCTCAGCCCCCAATGGCTGCCTCACCTAGCCCCTACCCCCTGGCACTTAAAAAAGCCTTGTACTCACTGGCAGTAGCAGGGGCTATGGGGCCTTGTGGCATAGCCCCCCTGCACAGCAGGGGGCAGCAGGGCCCAGCCCCAGCTGCCTGGTACCTGCACCGTCACTGTCCCATCAGGCAGGTGCAGCCAGGGTTGGGCATTGTACAGCTCTGCACACTAATCAGGCAGCTGGGGCTGTCACCTAGGTGCCATGCTGCTGGGGGGGGCTCTGCCACCTCGCTCTAGTTACCCCAATAGCAGCTGCTACTGCCAGGGAGTACAGGATTTTTATGGTTTTTTAATTGCCCAAATGCTAGGGCCAGGTAGGGCAGCAATTCGGTGGGGAGGGGTCTGGGAGGCAGGTGGGGGATAGGTGGGGGATTACAACTGTCACTAAGCTAGTTAGTTCAGTGTTGTTTTCTAGTCATGTTCAAGTTGTTAAGTGAGGAGGTATTTAGTTCGCTGTTGCTTCAAGGAAAGCTGTGCATCTTAGCGTGGCCGTTTTGGGTACCCACAGGTAGGCAGCATGCTTCAGCACTGGGGTGAGGGCTAAACAGAGACCCTCTGACTGGCTATCCAAATGTCTCCGTAAAGAACATCTCTCATCTCTGTGGAGAACATCCGCCCCCTCAGTGTGGGGAACATTTTTTTGTTCCCAGACATGCCTCTAGCAGCCATCTCAAAGGGCTGTGAGATGTTGCAAGAGGCACATGCACGCTTGTCTGGACACGCCATCAGAAGGTTTCCCGATCTCTTCTGTCTTGGATTTGGAGTCTCTAGCAATTTGTATCCATAGGGAAAGATTATACATGTTAAATTTTACAATATCCTGTCCATGTGTTAACAGCTAAAACTCAACAACTATCATATCAACCTTGCTTTTCAAACAAAGCAGTCCTTACTTCTTTATGGTAAAGAATGAATCCTAGATCACCCAGATTTACCATATTCCTGTGATGTTTCCACCTAGCTTTCTGTGAGAATTAAAAGGGGTCCTGTTAGATTTGTTATGGCATTTTTCCCCTACATCATTAACACCACACACAGTTCCTAAACCAAAGTACTTTAGACTTTGATCTGTTTATCTTTGCTGTTCTCTCATTTACAACTGTCACTAAGCTAGTTAGTTCAGTGTTGTTTTCTAGTCATGTTCAAGTTGTTAAGCGAGGAGGTATTTAGTTCGCTGTCGCTTCAAGGAAAGCTGTGCATCTTAGCGTGGCCGTTTTGGGTACCGTGGGCTCCCCCGCTTCTCATCTGCCACGACTTCGATCTTGTTAAGAAAGTGGGAAGGAAAGTGATGATGTGATAATTAGGACCCGCGGAAGGACCACGCTCGGTCTATTTTATAGCCTCAGTGCTATTTATTCTTTCTTATTTTACAGGAAACCAGTTGGGAGGCAGCAGCTTATCAGGATTGTCCCTGAAGTCGTCCTCCCACTGCGCTGAGGACCCCCGACCCCTCAGCAGGGACGGTAAGGGCGACAGTGTGCTTCGCCAGTTCGAAATGCTGTAGACTATTCAGCGTCTGCAGGGTCCCCTCCGTGTCCTCTGTCCTGCAAAAGGGGATCCCCGGGCTTCTCGGTCTAGCCCGCTTATCTTAAATCAAAGGAAGAAACCGAAAGGAAAAAAAAAGTTTTCCTTTGTTGTGCTCTTGCTGGCAGCTTCCCGCCGTTAATTGTCCTATTAGCGGCTTGTTGCAGCCGCCGCCTGCGTCTTTCCCCGGCAGCCGGCGTGCAGGCTCCGTGGCTCTCCCACGGTCGGGGCTTGCCCTCTGGGTCCTCAGTGTCTCTCGCCCCTCGGGGTCCTGGATTCACCCGGGCCCTTCAAGGGTCTGGGCCGGGGTCACCCCTTCCGCTGCCCCTTCGGCTCGACGTCGACTCCCGATCCTTAACGCCGGCTGGGCTCCCTCCGCCCGCGGCGCGGCTCCGCTTCTCCCCGGTTCCACCGCCGCTCCCGCGGACTCGAGGTAAGCCAAGGCGAGGGCTGTGTTCCGGGATCCCTCTTCCCAGAGCTGGCTGGCGGGCGGGCTGTCGTGCCCGAAGGCCGTCAGTCCGTGCCTCACCACTCTTTTTATGTTGGTTTTGGCGGGCTAATCGCCTAAGCTTGCCCTAGGTGTGTAATTTCCCGCACCTGGCAGGGTTCGTCGTCGGGTCAGTTTAGCCCCGTCTTACCTAAGTAACAGGGCTCCCGTCAGAGTCCCTGTTACAGTTTAAAAGATTTCTGTTACCCTTTAAACACAAGTATTGTGTTTAAGCCCTTCTCCTGAAATAAGGATTTATAAAATCTAATTTTTACAGAAATTAAACTCCATGGCCATTGGTGACTTATAGGTCATGCCCCCCCTCAGGTTGGCTGTGCACCCCCTGGAAGCGCCAGCCGCAAGACTGGAAGTGCCGGTGGAAGTGCACTTCTGGTTTCACTGCTGGTGGTACTGGGCTCAGCAATCGGCCACTGGGGGATGCCCCCCTGCCCCACTGGCGATCTAGTGCCCTGCCCAGACTCGGGAGGCACCAGTCACCCATGTCCATGGCCAACCCGAGCAGACAGTATTCTTTAACCTTCTGCAGACTTTACCTGCTCTGCTGATGCCCCTTGGCTTCCTTTTTCCTGCTAAAAGTAAAAACCTTCATTTGGATGTTAGTTCTTTCATTTTGAATTTGTTCTCTTTGAAAGTATGAGATGCAGGAGGAACTCAGACACTTACTACCTAGTGTACCTGAACTTCAAACACCTATGGATTTAACTGCTTCAGTTTAGGCATCCAAATTCAGAAATTTTGGCTGTACTTTATATGTATCTTCTGATGCAGCATAAGCTGTTTAAGATGCTTGCACAGCAGGCAGCAGCCATGTGAATTGTGGAAATTGCATTAGTCATTTGCCAAATCCCAGTATTAAAGGAACTGCTTAAGCCGCTTTAAGCCTGACTGAATTTAAGATCAGCAGCTTGCTTCTTGCTTTTCATTTTTGCTCCTCATATTGGTATTTAATGTTTTCTCCTCTTCTCCAGCTGTTTCCACTTCCTTGAGAGCAGTTCCCATGTCACTGAAAGCACCAAATACAAAGGGGTGGGAGGTACTCCATAAATAACTTGCTGTGAAAAAAGTAATGCAGCTGTACAAAGGGGACTTCAGGCAATCACCCATTTCATTTCCTTGCTGGGCTTTTGAGCCAATTTTCCTGTTAATTTTGATAAAATTATTTGGGTTACGTTATAGTCACCAGTGTGCACATAAAATAATAGCTTGTATAGTTGCTGCTAGTTAGCAAAGCCAAAACAATAATTTGGCGCTTCTGAGTCATGATGGCGTGCCTCTTCACTAGTTGGACATGAGGCAGTTAATACTTGCATGGCTTTTTCACCATAGTTCTTATGGCAGGGCACAAGATGCTTCCGGATAATGACGGGCAGGGTAAGAGAACTGAGGTATAGGGGCAACTTGCCAAGGATACATCCCCGGAAGAGCCAAGAATGATCCAGTGTCTGGAGTCACAGTGCAGCATGCTATTCCTTGTGCCCTGCTTGTTATAAAGGAGAAAATGCTTGGTGTTTTTGGGACTCAGATATTTATTGCGGGTTGAAATTTCATATTGATTAAAACATCTCTTTAGTTTTGGGGAGTCCAGTCCTTTTTCTTCTCATGGTGTCTGCCTCTCTGAAACTTTGTCCAACAAGATTCCTTTGCAAGTCAAATCTTAAATGAACCGTACATGAGTGCTGTAAATGTGCATGGCATGCCATAGCCATAGAGTTTCTTATTTTGAGAAGCTTGCAGTCAAAGACCCCAATTCTACAGAGACTTAGACTCCTGATCAGTAATCATGCACCTTAGTATTCATTGGGTGTATCTACATGTTCATTAATGCACTTTTGGTAACGTGCATTAAATTTAGTACTTCCATTGTGAGGTACTAAAAAAGGTTCATTTGCCTATTTTAATGTACATTAGCGAAAGTGCATGGCTTTTTTGTGACCTTTTAATGCACATTAAAATAGGCTAAAGCTCATTAAAATGCATGTGTAGACATGCCCATTGTGTAGCAAGGAATGACAGATGGAGTGGGCAATAAGGCATTAAAAAAACAATACCTGAAGACATGTGATCGTGGTATGTGGGGAATTATATTTGTTTACTGATGGAAATGAAATAAGTTTACCGTAGGCTACAGACAGTTGCATTCCCTGAACCAGAGTTAGAAGGAAAATATGCCTGGCTCCCACGGCATCTGCTCAGCTCACTACCACACATCGCTTTACTATAGAATTGACCCATGCTGAAAACACATATCAGGTCTTTCTCTCCATCATTTCCAGGCATGGACGCATTAGTGTCAGTTTACCTTAGCTTTGTCTTTGTAGTTTGTGCACAAGGCCTGAGTGAGACCTAGTTTTGATCTGAAAGGCAGGCAGATCACGTATAGTAGCCAAGTTTTCTTAGTTCATTGATGTGGCCTGATTTTGCTTGGTGTAGTTAGAACACTACTCAGTGGGTTAGAGCTTTCCCTCAAGGAGTTGCTTTAAAAATAAAAAATTAAAGTGATATTGCTACTGGTTAAAGGTTAAAATGTAAGGACAGTAGTAATAAAGATTTTCCTGTCCCCTGCAGAGGCATTGGCAAATCAGACATTCAGTGGTTGGAGGTGATAAACCTTTACTACATACAGAACTGCAGAGTTGTTAGAACAAATCATAATTTTTTAAAATCTGTATTTTAAAGGTTGTCTTTTTTCACAGATCAACTGGATAACATCGTGTGAGGAATTACTTGAAGAGTGCGCTTATATTAGTGGTAGTTTGTAAACTTTTTTACTGCACACTATGTTGGATGAAATTACTTAATAAAGATGGTTGTATGATTTCAGTTGTTTTGTTTCCTTCTTTCACTGTTTTTCATTCACTTCCAGGAATGGTGTTGGTTGTTGAATGCTGATACACATTTGCTAACTGCAAAGGACATTTGCTGAAAACAGAAACTTGTGGGGTTCAGCATTCAGAGTTTAGAACATGAAGTTTGTTGGATCAGAGAGGCTGGTGAATAGTGAAAGCATCTTTTAATTATTTAATTTCATTTGCAAGGTTTAACTCCTTTGACTTATGATAATTTTCATTCTATTCCTGTGCGTTCTGATGCCCGTGGCTTTCTTTGTACATCAGCCTCTTCTTACCATTCTTTATCAGTTCCTTATTGACTCCTAAAATCTTTGAGGTCCATCTTTCTTCCATGTGGGTTTTTGAGTCATTTCCTAGGAGTTCTTGTTCGTTGCTGAAGCAGCAGGAAATGAGAGGCTTTGTGGCTGGTGCTGATCTGGTGACCTGTGCAAGAGAAAGATGCCTGTTGACACCCAGAGATTTCTGATAGATACTGTGTGCTTTCACCTGCTCCATGCTTTCAGGGACATTTTTCTGTGTCATGGCTGGTTCCATCTGTCTTAAGATTCATGAAAAGTGAACAAGATTTATTAGAGCTGTTGGCTTTGTTTAAGCAGCTGGGTCACAGATTGATGAAGTATGCCAGAGAGATTGATGTGACCTACTTCGCTGGTAGTTGCAGCTTTAACCCCAGATATACAGTACAGAAGCCCTTGCTAGCAGGCCTCTTACACAAGGTGCATGCTGCAGAAGGTACGATTCCCTTATACCTTTCTGCAGGCTTCTTGGAATTCTGCCAGCCTGCGAAGGGAAACCTGTGGTTTGTCATCTTTTTTCTTCTTTAAAAGATAAAATCCGTGTTTTTCCATGGCAAACAGAAAACTGGATCCCTGCTGGTAATAAAGATGGTTCCCCTGTTCTTTGCTGTGTGATCTCTCCAAGACAAGCACCCACAGATGCATAAAATTTCTGTGTTTTTCTCTAGTGATTAAAATTGGTTTCTTTTTTCCTAAATTTGGTTGTCCTTTTAATTGAGTACCTCACCTCAAGAGGAGTTTGCAACCTCACTGCTTTGACTGGCTTAGGGTACCATCACACTATGACAAGATCATCCCTGGATAATGCCTGTCCAACCTCCTCTTGAAAACCTCCAGTAATGGAGAGTCCACAGCTTCCCTAGGGCATTCTAGTCTACTGCCCTACCGTTTTATCAGTGAAGAAGTTTTTCCTGATATCCACTCTAAACCTACTTTGCTGCAACTTCAAGCCATAGATCTGTGTCCTGCTTTCTGCAGCAACGTGCTCCCTGTGTCCTGCTCTCTCTCTTTGTTATGACAGCCCTTCAAGTATTAAAACACTGCTACTGTGTCCCCTCTTAAGTGCCTTTTCTGCGAGCTGAACATGCCTAGCTCCTTCAACCTCTCCTTGTATGATTTCCTTTCAAGCCCTTTAGAATTTTTGTTACCTCCCTTTGGACCCTCTATGACTTCTCCATGTCTTCTTTAAAATGTGAAGGCCAAAACTGCACACAATATCGTAGATGAGGCCTAACCAGCGACTAATACTTTCCCTGTCTTGCACTGAATGTTTCTATTGATGCATCCGAAAACTGCGTTTGCCTTTTGTGTGGCTGCATCACACTGCAGACTTGTGTCGATTCTGTGATCCTTCTCAATAGTGCTGTTAGCTAGTCAAATGTCACCCATTCTATATTTGCACTTCTGATTTATTCTTCTCAAGGTGGAGCACCTTGCATTGGTCAGAATTGAAATTCATCCTGTTACATTTCAGTCCAGCTTTCCATTCTGTCAAGATACTTCTGAATTTCTGTCCCATCTTCCATGTTTTCAATCCTTTCTATGATCATACCATCTGCGACCTAGCTCAATAAGCTGTTATGCCAGCATCTGAATAATTAAAAAACATGTTGAACAGCATTAGTCCCAGGACAGACCCCCTGTGGGACTCCACTCCAGACTTCCTGCCATTCTGATAGTAATTACCCTTTGCTTGCAGCTATTGAGCCAGTTGCTTATCCACCTAATAGTAGTTTTGGCTAGCCCACATTTCTCCAGCTTGTTTATAAAAAGGTCAATGAAACTTCTTACAAGGCTTGCTGAAGTCCAGATATATTATATCCACATCATTCCCTTCATCATTCCCTTCAGTTAGGCTCTGGAGCGGTGAGAGAGGCGCGGGTGAAGCCCGCTGCGCCCCCGCTCCCCCGAAGCCCCCCAGACACCCCCTCAGCAGCCGCCGAGCCCCCTGCCGACCCCCAGCACAGCCGGAGGTGAGCGGGCTCGTGGTGGGAAGGGGTTAACTCCTCGCTCCCTGGGAGGAGGCCACTGCCTGGTGCGGGCCGGGTCAAGCCCCTGCCCAGGCCCCTACTTGGCCCAGCCCCCCAGGGAGCCCCGCAACCAGAGCCGGGCGAACAGGCTGTGTAAACAGGTGCTTGAGTTAGCACGGTGTTCGCGTGGGAGAGGGCTCAGGAGGGCACGAGACCCTGCCTGCAACCCCCCAGCCATAGCCAGCCCCAGCTGTAGCCAGCCTACCAGAGGCATGACACGGATGGGCACGCGCCGCACCCCGAGGGTCCCCTCTGGCTCTGCGGCCCCCCCATCGGCCACCTCAGAGACGGCCGCCCAGACGGAGCCCATGGTTCCGGGCTCCACGCAGACGGAGCCCCTGGCTCTCGGCTGCGGGGGCTGCCTGTCCCTTTTTCAGGCTCTGGGGCCCGGGAGCATGGCCACCTCCCCTTGCGGGGTCTGCTCCCTACTGGGGTCTCTGGCGTGCCAGCTGGAGGAGCTCCAGGCTACAGTCCAGAGACTGCGTGCCATCAGGGACTGCGAGCAGGAGATAGACTCCTACTGCCAGGCCCTTCTCCCCCAGGAGCCACAGGGGAGAGCACCATCTCCCTCCACGACTAAGGAGGACTCTGGGACCTCCCGCTCTGCCCAGTCAGGGGCATGGACCAAAGTTGGTCAAGGGCCCGAAGGCCCGCCGCACCAAGGCCCCTCCCTTGCTGGAGCTTAGCAACAGGTTCGCACCTCCTGCAGCCCCGGCAGAGCCTGCTCAGTTGCCGGCTCCCGCAGGCAACCCAGACTCAACCACAGCTACTGGCCCCACTCTCCCCAAGTCAAAGCGAAAGGTGTTTGTTATGGGAGACTCCATCCTGCGGGGCACTGAGGGGGCAATCTGCCGCCCCGACCCCTTAGCCCGGGAAGTCTGCTGCTTCCAGGGGGCCCGCATCCGAGACATTGCGGAGAGGATCCCGCAGCTCCTCCGGCCCACAGACCACTACCCCATGCTCCTTATTCACGTGGGCACCAATGACATGGCTCGGAGCACCCCCAGTCAGGTCATGAGGCGCTACAGGGAGTTGGGAGCGGGGCTTAGGGGTCTGGGAGCTCAGGTGGTGTTTTTGTCGATCCTCCCAGTCTCGGGCTATGGGCTGAGGAGGGAGAGGAGCATCCACGTAGTGAAACAAAGACTGCGGAGCTGGTGTCATCGAGAAGGCTTTGGCTTCCGTGACCACAGCCCGCTCTTTGGCGAGAGAGGCAGCGAGCTGCTGGGAAGACATGGCCTCCACCTCTCTCCCCTGGGGAGGAGGCTCTTCTCAGCCAGGCTGGCTGACCTGCTCCACCGGGCTTTAAACTAAGCCTGCTGGGGGATTGGGGGACTACTGCCACTGCTGGCCCGCTGAGCGACCCTTGCAAAGCCAGCAGACCAAGGCACTTAAGGGAGCCCACCCCTGCCCCAGCCCTGGCACAATCTGTGGGCAAGGCAAGAGCCCCTAAGGGCACACTTGCCTGCCTGTACACTAATGCCAGGAACCTGGGCAACAAGCAGGAGGAGCTTGTCCTTCTGCTCAGTGCAAAGAATTATGACGTCATTGGGATAACGGAGACCTGGTGGGACTCCACCCATGACTGGACCACGGGTATAGAGGGCTATACCCTGTACAGGAGGGATCGTGTTGACAAAAGGGGCGGGGGTGTAGCTCTCTATGTCAAGGAAAGCTACATGTCCCTGCAAGCTGATGTTGGCAACCGGCATGGACAGCTAGAGACCATCTGGGTAAAAATTCGTGGGAAAAACAGCACAGGGGACACAACGGTGGGAGTCTACTACAGACCTCCCACTCAAAGTCCTGAGCTTGACCAGGAGTTCGCCCAGGAACTGACTGAGGCCGCTTGCTCCAGGACCTTGGTTGTCATGGGTGACTTCAATTACCTGGACATCTCCTGGGAATCACTCAGCAAAATCCGAGCAGTCGCAAAGCTTTCTCTCGTGCGTGGATGACCTCTTCCTGACTCAAGAAGTCTATGGGCCAACGAGAGGCAAAGCGCTGCTCGACCTGGTACTGGCTACGGGGGACGACCTAATCGGCGACCTAGTGATCGATGGGAAGCTGGGTGACAGTGACCACGAGCTGATCACCTTCACCATCTGCCGTAAAGCTGGCAAGTTAGTCAGCAACACAGAAGTCCTTGACTTCAGAAAAGCCGACTTTGACAAGCTCTAGAGGCTAGTCGGTCAGGCCCTCGGGGACCATGACCCCAGGGAGATGGGAGTTCAAGAAGAGTGGTTGCTTCTCAAGGAAGCGATCCTCAGTGCACAAGCTAAATCTATTCCAACACGGAGGAAAGGCAGCAAGAAGGCACAGCAGCCCTCCTGGCTCTCTAGGGACCTAGCGGACCTCCTACGGCTAAAAAGGAAAGCCTACAAAGGATGGAGGACGGGATTCACCTCCAAGGAGAATTATTCTGCACTGGTCCGGTCCTGCAGGGAGCAAACCAGGAAAGCCAAGGCTGCAACTGAACTCCAACTAGCTTCAGGCATCAAGGACAACAAAAAGTCCTTTTTCAGATATGTGGGGAGCCGGAGGAAAAGCAAGGGCAATGTTGGACCCCTGCTAAACCAGATGGGGCAACTGACAACTGACACCCAGGAAAAAGCCAACCTATTAAATAGGTACTTTGCGTCAGTCTTTCATCAGTCCCATGGGGCGCCCATGCCTGCTATGGGACAGGGAGATCCGGGTGATGGGGATCCCCTACCCTCCATAAATGCTGACCTCATGAAGGAACACCTTGAGAAGCTGGATACCTTCAAGTCAGCCGGCCCTGACAATCTGCACCCCAGGGTACTCAAGGAGCTGGCGAGCGTCATAGCCCAGCCCCTGGCACGGATCTTTGAAAACTTCTGGCGCTCTGGTGTAGTGCCCGAAGACTGGAAGAAAGCCAATGTGGTGCCGATCTTCAAGAAAGGGAGGAGAGTGGATCCGGCTCACTACAGGCCCATTAGCCTGATTTCTATCCTGGGGAAGATCTTAGAAAAGTTTAGGAAGGAGGCCATCCTTGATGGACTGGCCCAGGCTAACATCCTAAGGGATAGCCAGCACAGGTTTGTTGCAGGTAGGTCTTGTTTGACCAATCTCATTTCCTTCTATGACCAGGTGACCTATCGCCTGGACAGGAGAGAAGAGATTGATGTCATATATCTTGACTTCAAAAAAGCCTTTGATCTGGTATCCCACGATCACCTCTTGGCCACACTGGCCAGTTGTGGCCTTGGCTCCACCATGATCCGCTGGCTGGGAAACTGGCTCCGTGGTCGGACTCAGAGGGTTGTAATCGATGGCAGTCACTCATCATGGTGCCCTGTGACCAGTGGGGTCCCTCAAGGCTCTGTCCTGGGACCCATCCTGTTCAACATCTTCATTAATGATGTGGACATTGGAGTCAGGAGTGGACTGGCCAAGTTCGCCGATGACACCAAACTTTGGGGCAAAGCATCCACGCCAGAAGATAGGCAGGTGATCCAGGCTGACCTGGACAAGCTCAGCAAATGGGCAGACGAGAACCTGATGGTGTTTAACACCGATAAATGCAAGGTTCTCCACCTTGGGAGGAAAAACCTGCAGCATCCTTATAGGCTCGGCAGTGCTACGTTGGATAGCACTACAAAAGAAAGAGACTTGGGGGTCATCATTGACCACAAGATGAACATGAGCCTGCAATGCGATGCTGCGGCTAGTAAAGCGACCAAAACGCTTGCTTGCATCCATAGATGCTTCTTGAGCAAATCCCGAGACGTCATTCTCCCCTTGTACTCGGCCTTGGTGAGGCCGCAGCTGGAGTACTGCATCCAGTTTTGGGCTCCACAATTCAAAAAGGATGTGGAGAAGCTTGAGAGAGTCCAGAGGACAGCCACGCGCATGATCAGAGGTCAGGAAAACAGATCTTACGATGATAGGCTGAGAGCCATGGGACTCTTTAGCCTGGAAAAGCGTAGGCTCAGGGGTGATCTGAAGTTTATCAGGGGTGACCACCAGGATCTGGGGGAACGTTTGTTCACCAGAGCGCCCCAAGGGATGACGAGGTCGAACGGTCACAAACTCCTGCAAGACCGTTTCAGGCTGGATGTAAGGAAGAATTTCTTTACTGTCCGAGCCCCCAAGGTCTGGAACAGTCTGCCAGCGGAGGTGGTTCAAGCACCTACATTGAACACCTTCAAGAGTAAATTGGATGCTTATCTTGCTGGGATCCTATGACCCCAGCTGACTTCCTGCCCTTTGGGCAGGGGGCTGGACTCGATGATCTCCCGAGGCCCCTTCCAGCCCTAATGTCTATGAAATCCAACCAAGTTGTTAACTTCGTCAAAGAAGGAGATCATATTTGCAACGATCTGTTCTTAGTAAATCTTTGCTGGGTGCTTGTGGTCAGCCTTTCCTCCTCCAGATGCTTGCAAATGGACTTCCCTAGGATATGCTCCAGTAAATTCCTGGGTATTGGGTTGATGCTAATTGGTCAATAGTTCTCCAGGTCCTCCTTTTTGACTTTTTTAAAGAGAAGCACTACCTTGGCCCTTTTCCAGTCTTCTGGTACCTTACCTGTCTTCCATGACTTCACAGTTATTATTGCCAAGAGCTCCAAGATCTCTTCTGTCAGTTCCTTTAGTACCCTGGGATGTCTTGAATTCATTTGGACCCTTCAACAGCTCTCTAATTGTCTCTGTTGTTATCTCATCCTTCAGCTTGTCCCTGTCCTTTATTAGGTGTCTGACTGTAGCTTAAATTTTTTTGTGAAGACTGAGGCAAAATAGCTGTTGAGTAGTTTCAGTTTCTTTGCATTTTCTGTAAAGTGTTCCCCCAAGCTGTTATAACAGTGGGCCCACAGCTTCTTTGGTAGCTGGATTGTGACTCCAGCCAGGAAGACTCCGGTTTTGGGCAGCGTGCACTGGCACCATGTGCACCAACTTGCTTTTTTTGGCATGGGTTTTTTTGACCCTGGGATCTCCCAGGGTGAAACTCTCCTATCTCCCTACCCCCAGTGCTGCAAAGTAGCAGCATGGAGAATGCCTGCATATGCAGTGTGTGGTGACGCAGATGAGTCTGTGCTCATCTGGATGCAGCCAAGGGACGAGTGAATCCTCTTCCCTTGAACTTGACCATCTACCCATCATTGAATAATCCAAAGCCTTCATGCTGACACCATCTCAGACATATGTACGATGGTTCCAGCCTAGGCCCTTGCCTTCCGTGGGGAGGATCGATGAGAACACAGCTTGCGCGCCACAGCTCTAATCTGCTCAGTGACATTCCTGGTGGTATTGTTGGTGCCTACATGGATAATCAGGAAAGGGTAGTGGTCTGAGGGATGAATGTTTGGTAGTCTTCCTCTGCAGATATAAGCACCACACTCATGTTTAGCTAGAAACGGCCCAGGGAGCCCAGGCCCTCTGGGCACATGCTTAGGAGAGTGAAAGCAGAAGGGTGTGGGAAGGGAAGTTGTCACCTGCTGGGCATAACTGCTGTGCTTGGTAATGTGCATTACAGCAGGGTCACATGCCCCCTACCCCTTCCCTCATGATTCCTCCTGCACCCTGGCAAAATGAACAATCTCCTGTGGGTTAATTTACACCATCACCCTCTCTCTTGGCTGGCATTAGTTTGTCACAATGAACATTCATGGAAACACCTTGCATAGGGCTGTGCAGTGTAGTGCTGATTCACTCATCCTGCTGCTGAGAAGGTTTAAGGGAGGCATCCTGTGGGGCTTCTGATTTCCCAGGCTGAGCCCTCTGTATGTTTGTTTCTCCCTGTTACCAAGTACAGGGTGAGAGGGCCAGAGCTGGAATCACCACAAGAAAGTAACTCATTGCTCGCAAAATATTTGCAAAACATAGAAGATTTATTCATTTCCAAACAGCACAGAATGTGGAGTTAAGAGTCAGCTTCATTTTTTTTTATTGTTCTCCTTTTAAGTCAAGTAAATCTATGTACACATTTCCAGGATAGTTGTTAACATCTGTATAAATAAAGCAGCTGGGCTCAGAGAGGTTACACGCAGGTGTAGGTTACACACAGTATTTCCAGAAGCACTCAGAGAGGTTTCCACGTTTCTTGTACTGTTTTCTCTCCTTGGCCAGCAGGCGACTCAGCAGAGCAAGTCGCGGATGACTTCCATAGAGGGCCTAAGATCAAACAGCCCAAGGCAAATTTAGTGACTGGGGAAGACTTGGCCTAAATCCTAGGAAAAAGTCCTTTCAGTGAAATACTTTGCTGTCTCTTACTGGGCTGTGTAACCCTATATTGTGCTTAGCTCAGAGGGAGGGAAACATAGCTCAGCTGTGAGGATTAACTGCTCTTTCTGCATCACTCTTTTATATAGGAGCAAGGTGTGGTAATTGTTCGTGATAGTTTTTGCATTACCTGTTGTCTTGGGGTTGGGTAACTTGAACTGCAGTGGCAAAGAAGTGTCATGTGGACACACCAGGTCCTGAGTGGGCCTTCATGTTCACATGGGCATGAGTTGACCAGGACTCCTAATGTCAGACCTGCTTATTTAAGAAGGCAGTTTTCCAGTGGAGGGCTGAAATGCTAAAATAATGAGGAAATGGTTTTGCCTTTCCCCAGTTCTGGGTTCCTTTGTCTTAAAAACTATTTTTAAATTAAGATTTTTTCCTGTCAGTATCTTGCTGAATTCCTCCCTTGCTGCTGCTTGTATACAATACTTCCTACACCTGCATGTGGAGTTGTCCTACATGGACTAAGCCATGTTTAAGGTCAGTGGATCTTTAAAAGCTTTCTCATTATGCACTTCCCTTTAGCCTAACCCTGGGCACCTTTCTCTGACAATAGCTGGTCAGTTACCTCTTTCATGCTTTCCTGTGGGCTGTAGCTGTTAAAGCTGAGACCTGAAAAATAAAATTCAATGAATTGCTTCTTTGCTTTGGAAATGGAGTTTGTACCTGCCCCCCTACCCACCCTCACACACTTGCTCTTTGCTGCAACAATGTAGTTCAGCAGAGCAGTGCAATATCAAGGCTTTGAGGAGCAGCTAACAGCTGTTCCCACCGACACAAGGCAGGTCTGTGCGGTGGCATGCCATTCCAATGCATCAAATTCTGGAGTGGCATTTTTGTACTATGTCTGACTTCCAAGGGCCCCTCCTCACAGCCCTTGTACTTAGCAATATCCACAGCTGTAAATTTCTATGCCTGAAAACACTGTTGCTTTTTCAGATCATGTGAGAGCTGTCTGTCAGGTGCAGTGACCATCCCCAGACTCAGTCCTGGTTTTACCTAGAAAAACCCCTTTCCCAGCAGAGACTGCAGCAGTTTAAGAGAAGTTTTTCAGGGGCCACCAACTCAGACTTGCCCACTGAGAGAGTAGAGGGTTCCCTTGCCCCCATTGTCTTGTTCTTGGTCAGGGGTTGGCAACCCCCAGCATGAGGGCTGAGCATGGCATGCGAGGCCATTTTCCTTGGCACACATGGGGGCTCGGAGGCAGCAGCTGTTTGCAGCCTCCTGGCTGCAGCCAGCCCCAGCTCTAGGCAGGTGCTTCCAGCCAGGAGGCTGGGCTGCTCCTAGCTGGTGGCTGGGAGGCTGCAAGGTCTGCTGCAAGCAGCTCGGGCATCATGGCTGGCAGCGGCTACCCCAGAGCCTGAGCTGGCTGCAACCCAGAGGCTATAAACAGTAGGGCTGTGCAAAGCTTCGGATCATGATTCAGATTTGGAGATGATTCGGAGCCAAATCTATGAATCCGAATTGAATCGTGGGAAGCTTTAGGCTTTCTGAATCAATTCGGAAAAGATTCAGCGATTCAGCTGTAGGGTACAATGGGGAATCAATGAAAAATCTATAACTTTGTTGTCTTTTGTTTGATTTGGATGAAACATGCAGGGATGGTAGCCTCTGCTGAGGGCATGATGTATGCCAAGTTTCAAGGAGATAAGAGCAGGGGCTTGGGGGAAACTGCACCCCAAATTCTTGAAAGCAAAACTCATGTCACATGTATGTGTTACACCACAGGGAGGGGCAAAACTGCAGGGATGGTAGCACCTGGTGAGGCCATAAAGCCTGCCAAGTTTCAAGGAAATAGGTGGAGGGCTTTGGGGGAAAATGCACCTCAAGCTGCGGACAAGTCAAACTTACGACATGAATGACTCTGTGTGTGTTAAGGCACAGCAGGATGAAAGCTGCAGGCTTGCTAGCCCCTGCTATGGCCATGAAGCCTGCCAGCTGTCAAGGAGATAGGTGTAGGGGTTCTGGGGCCCTGCACCTCTAGCTGCTGACAGGCAAAACTCGTGACATGGGTGCTTGTGCAACTGTGTCTGTCTTGGGGCATGGGGGAGGGGGGGGGAAACTACTGCAGGCCTGGCTGCTAAGCTACTGTGTTACTAATCAATCATGATTCATTCAGGGCTCAATACACAGTAGCTAGCTACTGGAAGCTACTAGATAACAAGTTAATGAGCAAGGATTAACACCTACTAAACCACACACTAAGGAGAGGAAATAATCAACCAAGACAGAGATAGTCAGTTGCACAAGCACCCATGTCACAAGTTTTGTCTGTCAGCAGCTAGGGGTGCAGGGCCCCAGAACCCCCCTGCAATGATGTCCTTAACAGCTGGCAGGCTCTGTGGCTGCAGCAGGGGCTAGCAGGCCTGCAGCTTTCACCCTGCTGCACCTTAACACACACAGTGTCACCCATGTCATGAGTTTTGCTAGTCCACAGCTTGAGGTACAGTTTCCCTCAAACCCCTGTACCTATCTGCTTGAAACTTGGCTGGCTTTGTGGCCTCACCAGGGGCCACCACCTTTGCAGTTTTCACCCCACTGTGGCATAACATGTACACGTGACATGAGTTGTGCTTTCAAGAATTTGGGGTGCTGTTTCCCCCAAACTCCTGCACCTATATCCTTGAAACTTAGCAGGCTTTGTGCTCTTAGTAGAGGCTACCACCCCTGCAAGTTTCATCCATATCAGACAGAAGACAACAAAGTTATAGATATTTCATTGATTCCCCATTATACCCTATGGCCAAATCTCCAAATCAGCTCCAAAGCTTCGGCCAAATCAACCGCTCTGGAGGATCCAGGGGAGGGCAGCAGGGCTGGCAGTACAGCGTGTGAGACCCAGAGCAGCAGTGCATAGAGGGACTGCACAGGGAAGCTGCCTGTGGTTGCAAGCTCTACACTGCCCAAGTCACGCTTCCCCTGTGTGCAGGGGAGCAGTGTGGGCAGCACATGGGGTTGTGCCCCTCATTGCTGCCCCTGCTTGCAGGGGAAGTGTGGCCAGGGCAGCGGGGAGTTTGGAGTGGCAGGCAGTGTTCTGCGCTCCCCACTGTGCCCTGCTGTGCCCAGTTCTACATGCTGCTCTACAGAAGCAGTGGTGAGGGCAGGACAGTGGGGAGCATCGCAGGTATCTACTGCCTCCCTGGAGCCCAGGGCCGGGGCTGGGAGGCAGCTGGGGTGGGGGCCGGGGTGGGAAGGCAGCAGCTGTTTTGAGCCTCCTGGCTGTAGCTGGCTTAGGTTCTGGGTAGCTGCTGATGGCCACAGAGCCAGAGGTGGGGGGCAAGGGGCAGCAGGGCTGGGGGGTAGGGCCTTTGGGTGGGGACAGGTGGCACAAGCAGGGCTGGGGGGAAGGGGCTTTAGGTGGGGGGCAAGGGGCACAAGTAGGGCTGGGGGGCAGGGGATTTGGGTGGGGGCAAGGGGCAGCAGGGCTAGGAGGCCGGGGCTTTGGGTGGGGGGTAAGGGGCACAAGCAAGGTATCCTGCCATGTACCCCCTGCCCTCGTTTTGTTTTTCTGGCATGTTGGCACTCTAGCACCTTCCAAGTTAGGCATTGTGGGGTTTTTTGGCACTCTGGCCAAAAAACATTGTCTACCCCTGTTCTAGGTAGTCAGTGAATCCTCCCTGAGTTGAAATGTCCCTGCCTGGGGAGGTTTGAGTGGTCCACAGACAGTGATCATTGGTGGCACCATGCTCTGGAAAGATTATTTCTCTCTGCTGTGAGTGGGGGGTATTCAAAGGGGCTGGGGACCTTTTGCTGGGATTGGCAGCTGACCTTGATACCAGAGCACTTCGAAGCTTTGCTCAGCAAAATGTAGCCAATCCCTGATGACTGCTAACAGGTTTCTCCCAGAGGCCCCTGTCTGCAGCCTGCATACTGTGGGCATTCCTGAGCGCCTGGGGTGTGTCCATGTAAATAGGGCAGGTCAGTCCTACCTGTTTTGCTATCCTCGTTCTGTGCATCCAGGAGCCCCTGCAGGGTCTGCAGCAGGGACGCTCTCCCCAAGGCATCTAGTCGCTCCAGGGTTAATTTTGAATTATCATCCTCTGCTTTTGAAAAAGAGACATGAAAGGAAGCAGTCAGAGCCCAGGTGTGTCATCCCTGCTTTGTTATGGGTCATGTGCCACTGACTAGCCGGTTAACTGGTTGGCTACCATGGGTTCTTATATCTGCTGAATTACATCGTCTCCATATCAGCCAGCTAAATGATTGTATGTACTATGCATATGTGTCAGACTTACCTACAAATGCCTGCCATATTTGAATGAAATGTTAAACATTTCTCTTTCAATCAGAAAAATAAATTGTGGAGATGTGGGGAGAGGTGGCAAGTTGGCTCAGAAAGTGACTATAGAATATGAAAGTTCTAGTTTGTAGGTTTCTAGACTGAATCCATCAATGTTCATTAGCAACCAAATGTACTTTCCATTAGTTTTCTTTGTGGTAGCCTATGTAAAATGAATTAACTTCAGTTTATCCTAGAAGATGTATTCCCTGCATCCATTTTTTTAACTACTTATTTTGTCCCATCCTCACAATATTAAGACAGAAGTTCAGGTCCAAGACTGGTTAACCTGGTCCATTTTATGAATGTTAAATACAATAAAATCTTGCAAAGATAAGAAATTATACCTATAATTACACTTCATGGTGCATTTTCCTTATAGCTGTCATTCTCAGTATGTACTGTGACAGATGTCACTAATCTTCCTGAAATAATAGGTCACTGGGATCAGATGGGATTGATTTTTATTTACACAGAGAATTAAAACAATTGGGTTCATCTCTCCAGGCAAGTTGCCAGGAAGAAGCCTTGCTGCAAATGACATGCTTTATGAGCTAATCATATCTTGTCAAGATGGGCAGCAAATTACATCTTTGCAAACAATAGTAGAAATTCAGAAGAGTGGGAAATGAATCTGGGTTGATTAGTAAAATCTGATGGGCTAGGGCAGGGATTTTCAACCTTTTTGGGTCAGTGTACACCCAGCAGCTGGATGTGGAGCAGTGTACCCCCAGCGGCTGGATGCTGGAGGGGGAAAGGGGGGGCGCATGCGACCTGCCCCTGCCCCCCCATATCTGGCCTGGTGAGCAGCGCCTGTGTGGGATGGCGCATGGTGGCACTCCTTCCCTAGAGCAGCATTTCTCAACTTGTAGGTCACAACTCAAGTGGGTCACAAGAATATATGAGAGGGTCATGAACAAACTTTAAACATGAATCAACAAGCTTTAAAAATGGATTATCCTTTAAAAGAATAAAGCATGGAAACTATGGCTTCTCCCTTGCAGGCTGTTAGATTTCCAGCCTGCAAAGGGCTGCTTGGGGCCCCCTGTGTCCCACATGCCCACCTCCTGTCCTACATACTGGGGGGCTGGGAGCAGGGGGCAATGGGGTTGGGAGTGAGAAGCACTGGGCTGAGACTGGCCATCGATGTTTACAGATGGGTCCAGGTACAAAAAAACTTGAGAACCACTGGGGTAGAGGAGAGTGATCCTGAAACCAATCCTGAAGCTCTTGAAAGGGTACCAGAAGCAAACTACAGGCAACTGGAAGACTTCCCACCTCATTCCCATTGGCTGTTGGAAAACTTTGTTTATGAAGTTTTAAAGGAAATTCCTTGACAGAACTGAAGGCTGTTTTTTTTCTCATTAATTATATGAAGGGATAGTTGCAGATGACATTGGAAAGTTTAAGAAATTAATCTGTACATAAGGCAGGATTTTACCTCCTTGTGTTGTATGAGGAGACATAACATATTTATTCCTCACCTCCTTATAGCAGTACTGGCAGATAATGTTGGTTTGAGAAGTGTACCGGACTCCCCCAGCATCCCGGCATGCCCTCTGGGTTGGGCAGGGATCTCTGCTCCACAGCAAAACTAGCTTTTCCCCTCTGCTCCCTGGCTGGAGCTCAGTATAGACTGCAGGCACAGCAGGGTCTGCCTGTCTTTCCCCTGCCCTACCCCCACCCCCTCGCTGCTCAAGCAGGGATCCTCCACTCCCTCCCATCTCCCACAACACGGACCCCAGCATCACGGACCCTAGGCATGTGGTATGCTAGCTAATGCTGAGAAGTGTCTCTAAGAAGAGTTTGATCTAATGGAGAGAGACTGTTATTTTGCATTGATAAACACTGTTATCAGCCTGTGCTGGCTTGCTTGCCTGTCAGTTTGCTGCAGAGAGGGAGATTGAAAAGTTCCATATCATCAACAGGTGCATGCACTGCAGACTTCCACCTTGCCTTAGTGCTAGCAGGGGGCTGGTAACACTCCTGCTCCTTGAGTAGCCAAGGGCGAAAAGCCTTGGATGGTACAGGCAGACCTACCTAATCAGAAGTCCTGCCAGGGCCTGGCCACGCCCCCCCCCTCAGTTCAGCCCTATGGAAGGGAAGGGAGGGCTGCTCTACCCCCCCACCCCCAGCTTCTAGCCTGAGCCACTGCAGGCATGTGTCTGAATTTCCTCAGTCCAGAGAGAATGTCTGTCTCATTGCAAACTGGTTTAGCCTAGCCAGGTTAGACTAACCTGCAAAGATGGAATCAATTCAGGCTCAGACTTTTTGAATGTTTGTCTCTAGCCCAGAAGAACAGCAGCATTTAAGATCCAGAATAGGTTATTGTGGTCCCCTCTGCCTAGGCAGTTCTGTGAGATCACTTAGGTGCTGTTCTGTAGCACTCCCTGTTCTGTGATTCCTGAGCCCCAGGAAATTGCTCAGCCAGTACTGCTCTGCCTCTGACTGCGGTAATGTCTCTCTTCTAGTTCTGGACCCCCATCCCCTTGTCCTGAAGCCTCTGTGTCCTGACCAGTGGTATCCCTGCTCTCCTGAGTCTTGGATTTCCAAGCAGCAGTGCTTTCCCTAACTAAGCTAAAAAGGGTCCACAGTGCTTGCAAACACCCAGGAGGCAATAAATGTGAGATTACCAGACCCATTCTCATTACTGTCTTAAGCCAGATTTTTGTACCCTCCTGATTATTGTTTCTGTGAGTGATGTCTGTGGCAACTAGATTTCTAGATAATTTAACTTTAAAAGTAACTGTAACAAGCAGCAATCTTTAAAGTGCAGCCAGAGAGCTGCTCATTCTGGCAGGAAACTTCCAATAGAGAATCCCAAATCTCCTCAGTGTTTTTGAGACAGAAGCTGTATGTGCCAGCTCACGTTCAGCATGGCAAAGTACAGACAGCTTGTGCTCCAGGCCTGAAGGCTGTAGCAAAGAGTGGTTCATGCACCCAGTGTCTCAATTCCATGAGGACACATACCCAGTATTGGTTCCCATTGTGCCTATGGCATCATGAAGAAATCTGTACTGCTTTTCACAGTTGAGGAGCCCAGATACAAAGAGCCCCTTCTGAGTGAGAAAAAAAAATCTGTCTGGTCCTCTGTCCCTTACTAGAATACTGACCACAAAAAACAAAAGGAACTTACCCGAGAGCTGATAGGACATCTCACTGAAGTCCCTGATGGGAAGAGATGAGAGAGGACAGGACAGGCTGATGATAATGAGCCAGCAGAATACCAGCCTGTGCATTGTTGCTGTTTTAAGTAGTTAGTCTTTGTCGACCCCTATAGTACAGAACTCTTGTCTGACTGGTGCAGTTTCACCTATTATATAGCTGCTCATGACCTCATAAATATCATCATTCCCCCAAACCAAAAAAAACCCATCCAATTAATTTATTGCCTGTGATCCTGAATGGAAACCTCTTTGCATTGATGTAATTTTTCAAGGTAACAGTTCATAGACAATAAATTTACTGTTGTGTTGCAAGGTGTACAAAGTGGATATTATATCAAACCCAGCACAGTCAAGTTTATAAATCTGGCATTCAAAAAAAAAGTAACGTCCAGTTATAAATCACAAGCTAACGAGAGGGTCAGACATTGGTTTGAAATGACCAGGGCAATGAGACAGCTGATTTATGAGCCTTTGCAGGCTTGACGCAGCACATCTGATATGAACTGTGCTTCTTTTTTTCTGTTGTGAAGTGGATGGATGAGTTGTCATGTTATATTTGGGGTTCTTGTGCCAGAAGAATGAGAATAGGGGGGATTGAAACTTCTACTCACTTTGTTTGCAAAGAAAAGTTGAGTTGTGTTTAAGATGTTTTTCTTAATATTTTTCCTGTAGAGTTTCATTTCTGTTTATTTGTGAAGGCCTCTTCCAACATTGCCCTAGAGAGTCACCTTGGCAGTGAGTGTGCAACTTCCATCTTTTACAGTTCAGTGGAGACTAACTCAATACGTATAAACACATTTGGGTCCGTGTTAAATGTAGGTCCCTCGCTGACCTGTAAGCAGGCCTGGCCCTTTCCACTCTCATTTCTCCCATTTCCCTCATCAGAAGGAGCTTGCTAGTCCATGTATTAGGTCATGGGCTAAGTTAACTTTCCTTTTCTTTTTTTAAAGCTCAGATGGTGGTAACTATGCATAACAAGCCTCCTCATAACTTTATTCTGTGGCTTCCACCATCCATCATTTCTCCTTGCAGTCACACCTGTCATATCCATCCTAAATTGTGAACTCCTCTGGGAAGGGATAAGTCCTTGTTGCCTCTGTAAAGCACCAGGCACATTCATATACAAGTTTTCAATCATAAGTTGACATGTGTTTTTGGTGCATATGGCTTGTTTTAGATGATCTTGAGGACACAAGTTCTATAGCCTTTTGTGGTTCAGTCAGCCTCTCATAGTTGTTAGGAGATGGAAGGGACCTTACAGATAATTGGGTCCAGCCCCCCTGCACATAGGCAGGAAAGACTGCTGGGGTCAGATGACCCCAGAAAGATGGGCATCAAGACACGTTTTGAAGATCACCAGGGTGGGTGACTGTACCACCTCTGGGGGCATCCTGTTCTAAACCCTTGGCATTCGACTTGTAAATAAGTTTTTCCTTATGTCTAGTCTGAAGCAATCTTCAATCAGTTTGTGCCCATTATTTCTTGTCCTCCCCTGGGGGGCCTTGGTGAATAGATGCTCCTCCAGGCCATGATGTATGCCCCTGATATACTTATAGGCTGCCACCAAGTCCCCTCTGAGTCTTCATTTCAGTCTCCAGACTGAACAGTCCCAAGTCTTTCAGCCTCTGCCCATATGACCTGGTCTCTAGACCTCTAATGATGCACGTGGCCCTCCTTTGGACTCTCTCAGGCTCCCTTCACTTTAAACCGGGGCGGCGGTAATTATTTCAGGCAGAGGGCTGCTTACCAAGTTTTGGCAAACCATCGAGGGCCGCATGGGTAGTCCTGTCCCTTGACAGGTGCCCCATCCCCTGGTCACAATCTTGAGACCGGAAGTCCTAGCCCCTGACCTTTTCCACCCTCCCCTTGGCCCACCAGAAGTACTCCTTTCAGCAAGGGTTTGTCATCTCCGAACCAGAAAAATACCAAATCATATTCTAAAAATCAAATATTTATTACAACATTCATTAATTTGCTTAAAAAAATTATTTGTGTCTTGATTTACATGTGTTTGTTGAGTGTACATAGAGGGGATTGCACAATAGCTTAAAATGAAGACTTACCCTTGTATACTGGGGGAGGGTGGGTAGAGGTTTGTGGAGTGTGGGTGTCTGTGTGGGGTTTGTGAGGGTAATGGATAGGTGTGTGGGGTGTGTGTGTGTGTTTGGATATAGGGTTTGTGGGGGGCTGTGTGTGCGGGGGAAGGGTGGCTGGGGAAGGTTGTGGCATGTGTGGAGGGGGAGGTTTTGCCCACAACCCACTGTGGCAGGCAGAGCCCCCCCCCACCAGCACTCCTTCAAGACTGGGCTCTGTGCTTCTGCCACTGGGGCACTGGTGTAACCCTGTGCTCCTGCTCACAGATAGTTCCTTCTCTATCTGCCACTGCTGCCCTTCTGCTGCTTCTCTGTCCTTACCCTGCTTGCCGCTCTGGCACCATGTCCCAGCTACATGACCAAGACCGTGGGACACAGCAGGACTCAGAGCTGGACTGGACCGGCCAGCACTACATGGGGCCAGCTATGAATTGCAGAGGCTGGGTCAGCTGCTGCTGTGTCCGGCAGCCCAACACTGCAGCTGGGAACCGCATGGTGCTGGAGTGACCGGTGGGGGTGGAGGGGAGTGGTGGCAGTGGCAGGGAAATGGCTGCAACATGGGGGGATGAGTGGGAGTGAGTGGGGAGCCAGAGCTCAGCAACAGGTGGGGCAGCATTGGCAGGGTCCAGAGCGGGCAGTGGGAGTGAGGGGCACAGGCTGCCAGGGGCTCTGGAGATGGGCCGGGCTGTGCCAGCAGGGAGAGGGGCTAGCCGGCCTAGCTCCAGAGTCCCTGCCGGCCTGGGCCCCATGCTTCTACCACCCCACTCTGGGTCCCTGCTGGCCCTGGCCCCAGTGCATTGGCACAGGCTGCATGCATGCACTCCATGCTCCCTCTCGCTGCCCCTTCCCCCACACCTGCTTCTGCTTTCCTGCCCATAGCTACTGCTGCTCCAGCACTATGTGGTTCCTGACTACAGCATCAGAACTGCAGCAGCCAGCCCAACCCTGAGGACTGGCGTGATCACCCGTGGTCCTCCCCTCCTCCTGCTTCTTATCTGATTTTCCCTCTGGCACAGGAAGACAGGAACGGCCCCACGGGCCCAGGCCAGAACCCTCTCCTTCGAATGGGGCTTCTGGCTGCAGGGGCAGGGGAGCAGGGGGGCAGGGCCTTGCTTCTGCTGCCACTTGATCTTGCCAGTAGCTTCCCCTGGGTGCTATTGCCCCTGGCTCCTGTCATCTTTGACAGGCAGCCAGGGACTGATAAATATTACTTTTCTAAATTTTTTAGGGTCCCTGCAGGCCAGATGCAGCCTGCAGGCTGTATCTGGCCACCCCTGCTCTAAAACTTAGTTTTCCTGTCTTTAAATACAGTGCAAAATGCAAGTGATAGTTGACCAATTACTACTAGATTAGGTGTTTTCCAATTTTAATTTACCATTTTTAGTTGTTTGGTAATTGCACGTATAGTGAATTAAGTGCTTCTTTGTTTTCCTTTTTTTTTATTAGTGTTTCATGTTAAGGTTGATCTTTCATACTGTAAATTCTGTAATTTCCAAAACTATCTGAAAATGAGCAAAGACACAAGGATATGACACAAGGATGACAGCCACAGGCATAGTGCAAAATACATGTGTGTATGTAAGCATATATGCCAAGGGGCCATATATTGACTTGAAAAATATTTGCTGTAGGTGTCTGAAACATGCCATCTGTGCATCTCTCTCCTGGTTCCTGCTTAGGTATGCGAGTGACATCAGAAAAGTGTTCTACGAAATGGGAATTAATAAGTTCTTGCTAGACCCTTTACCACTAGAGATGGTATATGGCAAAAAGAGTTTTCCCTCTGTCTGTGACTCATGTACCTCCTCATTCTGAGATTGCAGGCAGTAATTAGGTCTGATCTTGATACATGACTTCCCTGTTTAAGTTGATGCTGGGTGCTTGATATAAGCACTTCTCCTTCAATGACCTCTCAATGACAATGGCATCATCAACATTCCCTCAGAATGTCCTGCAAAGAAAGCTAATAAAAGAGGCTCTCTAATGAGCAGCTTGTGTCCTTTGTCTTTCCAAGAGGAAGAGCACAGCCTCTTACAGCAATTATAAAGTGCGTCATGAAGAAGTTGGGCATCTTGCCACAGCTTATTGCCTTCTTTTGCATTTGTCACCTAGAAACTCTCCTCTGTTGGAATGTCAAAGACATTTTCATCAGGAACAAGGCACACGTCATCAGGCAAAGCAAAGAAGCGATTCATCCTGAATAAGGGTGTGTCACGGAGTGGGGCGCAGGAGCAGCCGTGATGCCACTAGCGCCCCCTGCCCTGCCCAATTAGGGCAATCCAGCACCCTCTTTTCTCGCCCGCCACGTCTTGTTGGTATATGGTTCTATAAGGGAGGCTGCCACTTATTGCCCTGAACACTGTCCTATGCTTGTACTATTCCCTGTTCTGCATGGGGTGACCTGGTGCACCCCCAGCCCTATAGGCTATGCGTGCCTCCTACCTCCCCTTTAGTACGCCCCAAGCCTCACTGCTCTTCCGGACGTTATCAGGTCCTTTTCCTTTTCCGCGCCCTGCCCGGCACCCCCTGGCTTGTCACGCAACCAGGGCCCCTTGTCTGGTGCCTCTGGGCTTGTCACGCAACCAGGGCCCCTTGTCTGGTGCCTCTGGGCTTGTCACACAACCAGCGCCCCTTGTCTGGTGCCCCTGGGCTTGTCACACAACCAGCGCCCCTTGTCTGGTGCCCCTGGGCTTGTCACACAACCAGCGCCCCTATATCTATTAGCCCTCTCAGGCTTACTGATCGTACTCTTGCCAGTTGGGCTCAGGCGGCTTGAGCCTTACCTGGCCCCTTGGCCCCTTCGGGGTCCCCACTACTGTGGCGCCCCTCCAGGACCCTTTCCAGTCCGCACCCCTGCTGGGGTTTCTATCAATTCCCAATGGGGCTCAGGCGGCCTAAGCCTTACCTGGCCCCTTTGGCCCTTTGGAGTCCCCACCACTGTGGAGCCCCTCAGGGACCCTTTTCCAGTCCTACCCCTGGTTGGGGCTCAGGTGGCCGTGGCCGTGCCTGGCCCCCTGGAACACCGTCAGGGTCTTTCGCCTTACTGGGGCTTCTCCGTGTATCGCCCCACAGGGCCGGGGTCAACACCCCTCAACACCGCGCCCCACTGGCACAAACAGCTGTGCCCACCTGGCATTGCTCACTGTGCCCCACTGGGCACCAGGAACCCCCAGATTACTGGGGAGCTCCCATGAGGCCTCCTCACACCCCTACAGCCTCACTCGGTCCTCCGGTATAACAGTAACTAGACAGAACCATAAGCCAAACGGCTGAAACACAACAATAAGCCTCCTGGCTACAACGTAAGATCTAAGCCCACCTGGCTCTCTCACAAAGGCCTCCCAGTCAGGGTCCTCTCCACCCTCACCATGCTGTAGCCGCTTGGGTGGTCAGGCTGCAACAATCAGTTCTGCTCTGCTCAGCTCTCCTGCAGAGCTCCTGCACCTCAGGCTGCCAGAAGGAAACTGCTGCTAGGCTTCGGCCTGGGCTGTTTATAAAGGCCTGGCCCTGCCCCCTTCTTGTCACATGACCAACCCGGTTGCCCCAGCAACCGGCACCTGAGCTGCCCCTGGAGATTGGCAGCTGGCCTTCTCCCTTCTTAGGAACAGGGCACCTGAGTGCCCCTGTGACAGGGTGCAAAACACAAATTTGTGAATGAAAATTAGAGGATGGTTTTTAACAGACTTTTAAAACTTGTCCAAAACTATGATTCTGAAATCAGCCCTTAATAAATTGCTTGAGCTTATTTTACTTACACGACATCAGTGTGAGACGATAGCACAATGGGAGTTTGAGTAGATGACTTTTCTTGGGGAATAATGGGGCTGGACTGGCCATATTATCATACTCTATTAATAACAGTATCAACCGAGAGAAACATTTATGAATGAGTGCTCAGCCTGTACTGGTGACCAGGATGGCTCATGTGATGCCTGGGGCCTCACGTGTTGTATGGCTTGTTGAAGGATTAGCCCTGCCCCTCAACTCGCCTGCCACAACTTTGATGTTAAACTATCAAGAGAGGGCGTTCAGTGAAGGTCTTCCTGGGAGGGCCTCCCGACAAACGGCAGTACAAACGATTGTTTGGTGTGCTGTTCCATGGGACTCCACCTCCCCTACACCCCGTCCACTCGCCAACCGGATGTGTGTTCATAGAGTGGGGATTTTGGACCTGTAGAGTTTCCCACAGCTTGCTTTGGGTGGAGTCCCCCATCAGTGTGGATGAAGATGGTTCTCCTGCCTCTGGCCTCGAAGCCTTCTCTAGGCTCTTTGCTTTCCCTTTTTCCTTTTTTTTTTTTTTTTTTAGAAGAAATACTCCCCTGGGGAGGAGAGGGCTGTGAAGATGCCTCCTTGACCCCAGCCTCCTCCAGGGGGCTCAAATGCCTCCTCTGCCCTGTTTTCTACAGGGAGCTCAGATGCTTCCCTTAGCTTGCTTTCTGCGGGGAGCTGGAAGGCTTCCCCTGCTCTGCCTCCTGGAGGGGGTTCAGAAGTTCCCTTGTGTGGTGTGAGGGAGCCACACAGGCTGTGCCGCTCCTCTTGTATGCTGGAGCCTCAGCAGCTCTAGTGTGCTGCCCACTAGCGCTCTCTCTCTCCGGCTCCCTCCCCGCCCTGGTTCTGGCGCAGCTTTTAAACTTTCCCATGGCGGCCTATGTGGCTGCCGCAATTGGTCCGACTGTTCCCTGCGCAGGAAACAACTGATTAAACAGCCGGTGTAACGCCGGCTCATGCAGCTGCAGCTACAGTCCTGGCTCCTGTGCTGGCAGCCTGGCAGGGGGTAAGTCACCCCTGCCGGTGGTCTGTTTCAGGGGTTTGGGGCCCCTGGGGGGTACCCTCTCCCCTTCAGGAGCCTGTGGTGGCACCTCGCTGCCACAGCTCGTAATCTATCATTTATTAATAGTGACAAGGAAATTGCAGAAATGATAGAAAATCCAAGATTGATGATCCATTATGGAAATTATTTTGCCCCTCTTCCAAAACAACTTGTAATCCCTTCAGTTAAATACAGACAGTCAAAAAACCCGAGGCTGAATTGATTCAATCTTTGGAGGTTAGTCTAAGCTGTGCAGATTGAACCAATAAGCAAGTGAAGAGACATTCAATTTGATTCTCGAAATTCAGCCACATGCCTGCAGTGGTTCAGGCCAGAAGCCAGGGAGTGCTAGAGCATGCGTCCTTGCTCAGCTGGAGCAGACAGCTTGGGCTAAAGCTAGCCCACCTACCTTGTGAGGGGGGGGTGTGTGACAAAGGGTCTGACTCATGGTCAGTCACCATACTGGCCACCCCTCTGTCTAGGGCAGTCTCCCCTGCCTTACCTGCCACAACTTGTTGGGATAAACCTGATGTAATAAGTGGGAGGCTGCCCATTTTAATGCCCTGATGCCAAGGGGTTTACATGCCACTCCAACCTTCCCTTACTGTGCCCCATGCCCTGCAGATGACATCCACAGTGCCTCACCATGACCTGTTCTCCAGGGTCTCACCTGGTCTCACTCTCCCCTGGAGTTTGCCATCACTGTGTTGCCACACTATGCACCAAACTACCCATTATGACTTCCCTGGCCCCTTATGGGCCGCTCTCAGCCTTCGGCTCTGCTTTCCCAGGTATCCTCAGTTGTGCACTGCATGGTCTCAGTGATTGAGTAATCAGTCTAAACCTATAACTGTACAGAAGTTCCATGCACACACACCAATCTAAAAGTTGCAGAACCTGGTTTAAGATAAACCTGGATCTATGTAGTTAGTATCAAACTTAAATGATTTAGGTCAAACTGGTGCATGGAATTTCTGTACACTTTTCCTGCACAGCCTGGGGCTAGGAAAACTCAGCCACTGGCCGCAGCCTCAGGGCTGCTCTCCCTACTCCCCACACCAGTCTATTTTTTGTCTCCCCCCTTGACTAGCTAACCCTCTCAACCTCCCACCTGCAAGCTTTTATCAGTGTTTGCTGCTGCCAGAGCCCCAGTGGGGGAAGGGACAGGAGGGATGGGGGTGTAGGTTTGCTGGGGGGAGGGGCCTACCCCTCATGGGTTATGCCTGCCCCCACTATCCCACCTTCTGGTCATGCCTGCTCCCCTAACCCACCTGTAGCAGGGCACTGAGGTGCCTGCTACTTGTGAACTAGTAATGAAGAGGTACAGGTACAGGTTGCTATGGCAACCGGTGGGAGTCAGCTGACTGGAAGGGGCAGGGTTTGGCTCCTATGTAACTCCCAGGCTGAGGCCAGGCAGGCAGTTCCCTGCCAGCGGCCATGGGGGAAGGAGCTCTCCCAGAGCAAGCAGAGGGGAGAGGCCAAACTGCAGGTACAGCTCCGAGACTGGGGGAAGGACAGAGCACCCCTGATGTGGCAAGAATAATGTTATAGCTGAGCAGCTTGAATTTGTTACAGCCCAGGGGCTTGTTTTATTTCTTGTTGTATAAAATACCGGAGGTTTGGGAGAGGCTATTAGGGGTTGGAGGAGGCCTCATAGGGGCCCTTTAGCAGTGTGGGAACCCCAGCCCCAGAGAAGGGGCAGCAAGTAGCCCCGGAGAGGGGGTGCAAACCCCAGCTCCAGCGAGGCGCGATCTTAAAAGCCAGGAAGTTCTGGTACGCCTGTGGTGCAGCTTTATTTTTGTATTTTTTTGTGGCCTGGGAGGCTGCAGGCTCAGGGTCATCCCCTGGTTTTGGGCCTGTGGCCCTCCGGCTGTGGGGTTGGTGCCCGGGCCTCTGGACCAGGCTCCGGATTGGAGCAGGAAAAGGCCTTAAGACCATGGAAAAGCCTAGAGCCTCGGTGTCAAACCCTGTTTAGTGGGTTTAGATGGGGAGGCCTAGCTAGAAAAAATCAGGGGTCAGTTCCACATACGGAAAGCCCCCAACATACCCAATACAATAGGCAGGCTCCCGCTTGCAAGAACATCATCCTAATTTCCATCAAGTCATGGCAGACGAGTGTAGGGTGGGACATAAGAACCCCAAAGAAGGATCCAAGGGCACCCCAAGCAAGGCGCGGAGGACTAGGAAGATGGCGTTGGGAAGGGTGACCTGTGGGTTGTGCCTTTTCCCCCCAACCCTTGTAGGTCATGCCTGCCTCTTCTACTCTACCCACAGGATGTGCTTTCCCTCCCAACACCACCCACAGGTCACATCTGATCCCCCCACCCCTCACAGGTCATGCCTGACCAAGCCCCACTGGTTGCGCCTCCCCAAAGGCAGATTAAGAGTTTTTGGCAAGCGAAACTCGGTGGCATTTGAACCCCAACCCTCACACCCAGCTCAGCATTTATCAGACCAGTTCTAATCTGGATTTACAAAGGCATCTCGGGCCGTACATTCCCCGGTCCCACTATGGGAGGCCTATGTAAACTTAATTGGCTAAAACTTGGTTGCCAGGTTAGGGAATGCTGAGGCAATAGACCGAGTCAGAGGGGGTATGGGCAACATTTAAACAATGGTACAGGGTTCATCACAGCGTCCAGCCTGTTGGAGCCCTGTCCACAAGTGTTGTCATACTTTTCCCGAGATGATTGGTGGAAGTCCTCTCCACAACAGGTTATGAACACTCCAATAATTGCCTTAAGTCTGTTAAAAGACTATAGTAAGATCTGAAAAAGTCATGCCAAGCTGAGGCTTGTTCACAGCAAGTAAAAATCCAAAACCCTGATGCTGCAATCTATTGTTTCTGAAGACACCAAGAGATATCCCATCAAGTATATCTGCTGTCCATAGGAATGTCAAGCTGGCGCCCAAGTAGCTGTTTCCTGAGTATCAATCAAGTTCTTGAGATGTTCCAATCAGATAACCCCTTGTCAATAGAAAGGACAATTTGATTTACACTATTGAGAATGCTTGAAAGAAGCTGAACTGGGGGTATAAAAATCTGTAAAAGAAGCAGCAGTGTGTGTGCTGACACCACTCGCTTTCTTCTGGAGAGGCTGCAGGAGGAAGATCATCTCCCTTCAAGGATCGTGCTAAAAACTTTGACCTGTCAGCTCTGCAACCTGAGTGCCTTGGACTGGTGAGATCCCAGCTCTCTCTCTCTTTTCTCTTCTCTCTCTCTAAGCACAGATTTCTGAACTTGAACTTTATTAGTTAAGCTTGAGCTAAGTTTCCCCAAATACTTAGTGAAACCAGGGTATACTGTGACTGTTTGTGTTTGTTTTTCCTTTGCACGTCTATCACTACTAGTGTCAATATATATTTAATCTACTTAGCAATAAATAACTTTTATAGTCAAACTGGTGGTAATTCGGTATATTTTTCCTTCTTTACTTCTCCTTCCCCACTTGCTCTGCAGCAACGCCCCTCTTACCTAAGCTAACGATCCCTGTGAAGCCCAGAAATACTGTGGGGTCTGCTCATCAAGAGGCTAAAAGATTAGGACGTGCTGAGTTTGAAACACATAAGGGGATCAGCTTGTACAGGCCGATTGACCCAGGTTGGCTCAGACGTGCCCTAATGAACTGAATGCTGGCCCATGAGGGTGTCATCTGGACGCCCGGCCGGATTCAGAGGTATTCTGTTTAACTGTGTTCTTGTGTCTGACTGTAGTTACTCTTGCTCTGATGAACTGATTCTTGGTATATGAGGGTGTCAGCCTGTCCATGCTGATCAACCCGGCCAGGTCAGGTGTGTCACGTTAATCTGTGTGTGTTTGTGTGTATGACTGATTTAGGGACTGGAGGAACCCAGCCCCACTGAACTGAGTCCTTCAAGATGGCTCCACTGGGGGTGAGGGCTTGCAGGGGGAGAGATACAGCTCTGTATAGAAACACAAGTAACACAAGCAGCACATTCATTGAATTACCAAGACCCTAGTCCTAATAAATGAGCACACCCCAAAGTAGCGGGCAAATCTGGTAACACTCCCACCTCCTTGCTCCTACTGGCAGCAGAAGACTAATGGCTGCCCAGAAAGAGGACATGTCTGTGTTTGGGGGGCAGGGGAACTTGCAGCTCTAGCTCTCCCTCTACCCCCTGTAGACCCTCTCCCACCCCTGCCAGAAGATCTGGTATCTGCCTTTCCAACATGCCTATTAACCTTTCTTGTACTGGAAAATTTGTGTGTGTGTGCACGTGCGCGTGTGTGTACAGCTGTAATATCTCTTCTTCTGTGTCTTTCTTCTTCTTCTTTGTTGTGTTTACTGTAATGTGTGTAACTAAAATAATATCTCCTCTTCTCTGATATATGACTGTCTGACTTCTTCTGTGTTGTGTTTAATAACATCTCTTCTTCTACGATGTATGTATCTGATTTCTTCTGTGTGGTGTTTAGTTGGTGTGTGTGTAACTAAAAAAATATTTCTTCTTCTATGGTGTATGGCTCTGTCTGACTTCTTCTGTGTTGTGTGTACTGTATGTGTGTGTGTAATTAAAATAATATCTCGTCTTCTTCTATGATGTATGTGTTTGACTTCTGTGTTGTGTTTAGTCTGTAAATGTACGTAACTATATAATATCTCTTCTTCTCTGTATATGTGTGAGAGTGTGTGTAATGTATGCACTTTCCTGCACAGTGATGGATCACACTGCCAGGGAAAACACAGCTTTCTTTTTAAAAGTGTGTGTGTGTGTGTCGGGGGGGGGGGAGGGCAGAAACAAAGCAAGAACAAATAAAAAGTTTTTTGGGGAAGAATAAGTTGAAAGAAATGGTTGGATAGGGATAAGTAGAGGGATTCTAGTTAGTAAGCTGTATCCAATTCTTTCCAAGAAGAGAAAGTACAAGGAGACTGATGAGGTAGGAATCCAAGCCAGTCCAGTACCTTTCAGAAGCTGTTGCTCAGGCAGAAACAGCTCACAAAAGGGACAGATAGGCTGCAGACAGAGGCTTATATGCTGTTTCTACATCCCTCCCCCCAGAGCACTGTGATTAGAAGGGGACTCAGGGAAAGATCACAGTCACTGACCAGCTACAGATGTCAGTCTTTCCCGCTCTGCTCCGAATCGATTCAGAGGGGTATTTTTTCCTCCTAATTCAATTCAGATTTGGTGATTCAGCCTCCGAATCAGGCTGAATTTTCTCTGAATTGAATTGGTGACGGAAGCTTTGCATACCCCTAATAAGCAGGTACTGTAATGTGGCACACATGCTGTGTGCTGTACACCTAAGAGCAGCTTGGTGCATGTTTGGTTGCACACAGCAGCCATAATACTCCGCCTGAATCCTGCACCACAGTTATTTAAGTTGTAATGCATGAAGCTAAGTTCCCCTCCCCAGTGCTGTGTTGAAAGGCTTTACTGTGTGCAGCACAAGCAGCTGAGGCTGGACCTCTGACAACAGGTCCTGAACCTCTTTGCAGATGTTTTATTTCGCTGATCATGGTCGCTGGGATTCAGGTTTGTATCCAGTTGCAGCTGCCTGAACATGGCTACTTTGTAGTGTTGCTCCCGCCCTGTTTAAGGAAACTCCCTCTGAGTGATCCCTGCTGAGATGGTGCACAATGCTCGGGCTTTATTTTTCCCACATGAAGCATGATGAATTGGCCCTTGCTCCCCTTGTTCATTCAGCATCTGAGGATTAACAACCAGAACTTTCATATGTTTCAACATGAAGGAGTGCAAGTCTGGCATGACTTGTGCCTGGAAACATTACACAGCAGCAGCATGTGGGATGCAGGGTCCATGTTACCAAGCATCTGCTGGAGGGTAGAGACCAGGGCCCAGTCTCCAGACTTTGAACAAAGCCATTTTGGTCTTGTGGAAATGAGACTTGTTCCACCCAAAGTTTTGTGGAGTTGGCTTCAAAACCGTAATTCATTTTTTATAAGTGCAATGGATGCCATGTGTAGAAGGAGTGAGTAAGGAGGGAAGCCTGATCACAGTAAAGAAAGGAATGCCCCCACTTTGTCCAAGCATCCCATAGTCTGCTTTTACTCAGGCTAGTCATGGTCAGATCTGAAAGCAGCAGTGATGTTCAGGAGTATTACAGATAACTGAGGAAAACATCTTGCCTTACAGCTTAATGTCTCCAGAGTATAAGAGAGGGCCATATTTAAGGATTTTCCTTACAGTGCTATTATGTCTTATCACATGCTTCATGGAATGATTGCTTTTTTTTTGTTTTTTACTGAAACACATTTCTGTAGCAGGCTCATCACTGCAGTGCCTAGGCATAAGAGTTTAGAGCGCCCTCTTCAATACTGTTTCTTCAGATAGCACGGTTAGGGACTGGGCACCCTGTCCACATTAACAGGATTAAGGGAATAATGTTTGTCTGACATTAAGAATTGTGTGAATCTGTTGACCAAATTGACCCTCCCTCCCTCCCTGTCTTTCTCAGATTTGGGCACAGGCTGTTAGCAGAGAGGGCTGCTGTTGATGGCTGGTTTTTCTCCCCATTTTTGATTCTGTGGAGGGTGCTGGATTTCCTCCCATTTGCACTGGTGGGGTTGCATTTCTAACATGTGACTACAGAGTCTGGAGCCATGGCAAGGCATGTTGTGAGTTGTATAAGTTCAAATAAGTAAACTCTTCAGTCTATCTCTGGTCTATCTCTGGTCTGTTCCTTAGCAGTGGTTCTTGGTACGTTCTACGGTGTGATAATGGTGCCTTGGCCCCAGCAGGTGGCACCCAGCAACCTCCAGAACCAGCCCTGAGCTTGCAGAAGCCCCACTCTTGCCTCAGTTGCTGCAGGTTTTGAATTCTGGAAACAAGAGGCCACAAACAAGCTCCCAGCTCAGACACTTTGAACACTGGTTGAGTCAAATAGGATTATAGAGCTCTTAATCTGAAATAAACATGCCCACACAGTTGCTCAGATACAGGTGAAATCACGTGTCCACAGGAAGCAGCTCATCAGACAAAGTGCCTGTAGCTTTAGCCAGTGCCTGAAACTGCAGAAAGATGGAAAGCCCTGTCTCCTTCACCCTACCCATGTTCCTCCCTCACTTCTTAGAGAATCCGGCAAGGTCCTGCTCCTCCTTTTTCCTAGTGCTTTCCTGACAGACTTGCAGTGGTGTGGGGGAACCTTTTTCACAGGAGTTGCCTCCCTGGATCCAGCTCAGAGCCCTATCTCTGATAGCAGCCAGGACCAAGTACTTCAGAGGACAGTAATATATTGGCTCTTCTGACCTTGCAGCCTATGAATCTCTGAGCCATTATCTCACTCTGTGCTCTGCCAAGAACGGGGCAAGCTTACAGTTCTGTTATAGCTATTGGTCCTGTATTCACGTAAGGAAGCACAAGTATCTGGTAATGTCTGTAAGATTCATAGATGCTAGAGTTGGAAGGGACCTCAACAGATCATCGAGTCTGACCCCCTGCCTAGGCAGGAAAGGGTGCTGGGGTCAGATGACCCCAGCCAGATATCTATCCAGCCTTCTCTTAAAGACCCCCAGGTAGGGGAGAGCACCACCTCCCTTGGAAGCCTATTCCAATTTTTGGCCACCCTTATTGTGAAGAAATTTTTCTTGATATATAGCCTAAATCTACTCTCTGTCAGTTTGTGACCATTGTTCCTTGTTACCCCAAGAGGTGCCCTGGTGAACAGAGCATCTCTGATCCCTTGCTATGTTTCCCTGATGTATTTGTAGGTGGCCACAAGATCACCTCTCAGCCTTCTCTTGCAGAGGCTGAAGAGGCCCAGGTCCCTCAGTCTCTCATAGGGCTGGTCCTGTAAGCCTCTAACCATATGAGTGACCCTCCTCTGGATCCTCTCAAGTCTATCAACATCCTTCTTGAAGTATGGCGCCCAAAACAGGATGCGGTACTCAAACTGCAGTCTGACCAATGCCGCACAGAGGGGAAGTATCACCTCCTTGGATCTATTTGTCATGCATCTGATGAAGATGTCTGAAGCCAAGAGTTGAGGGTAGTGTTGCACTTCAGATGTGGCAGGGTGAACAGTTCTGTTTATATCACAAAGGACAATACTCCATAGTCTATGTCCTTCGTTCCTAAGCCAGGGGTCATGACCCCAAGTGGGGTCATGGCTTGGTCTCCTCATTGAAATCACAAGCCTTGTGGAAATCCAATTATAGTGTTTGGCTCAATCCAAGAATGGAGGAGCAGAGTCCCTGCAACAGATGATGGGGCAGTAGACACAGGTTCAGTGCCTGATAAGGCCCTGCTTCTTGTGGTGGGGTCAGCCAGGGGTGACTGGTGCCAGTGTCCTGGACTGCATGGCTATTTTTGCACTGACCTCCTTTCCTTTTACTAGCAGCTGGTACCCTTGGTTATGGGTTTCCCCACCTACCCATCACACTTCCCTACTTCAGCGTGATGTTCAAGTGTTGGCTGCACTCACCACAAATGTTTCAGACCAGCTTTCCTTTGAAGAGCTAGGCTAGATGCCACTCTCCACAGCCTGTCTCAAGCTCCATGGTCCACCTTGGCATGATGTGGTTCTGTAAGGTACCAGGGTGAGCACAGAGTGTTGGCCTTATGCTGTATACCTGTGAACAGCCCTCTGCCAATCCTATACCATAGCTCTGTCATGTACTAGTGTACCCCCCTGACCTGGTTGTGATCTTGTTAAAATTGTAGGCAGTCACCTCCTTATTTCATAACGTGTCCATATGTGGACTTTGCAGCCTCCAGTTACCTGCACGTAAGAGCTGTAAAGCTGGGTAGCAGAGCTAAATAGCAGCTTTAAAGGGGAGCATGGGAGATAGATCAGGAATTCAGTGACTGTTGTGGGCAGGGAATGAAAGATAACACTGGCTTGTTTGATCTTCCCTGCAATGTCCTTTCCCCTAATCTCTCTTCCAGCCTAGTTGCCCTGCTATTACTTGGGGTGCTGAGTACAGTTCTAAGGGAGGACTTGAAGGCAGTCAGTGCACTACCAGGAGCAGGGTTTGCACAAGAATGGAGGCTGGAAATAGGCCTATATTTGGAGCTGCTTCCTAAGAATTCTCTGTTACCAGTGATGGAGGATCTCACACACAACTTTTGGGCTCAACTGTCATGATGATTCTGCTGGAGCCTAACTTGGGGTTCAAATTTGGCATTTCTCTCATTCTCTTGGGCTGAGGCAAGGGTTTCTCTGTCTGCCTGTCGGGTATCCAAAATAGACTGTGCTCTGCTTCTAGCATTATTCCTCACCTTTATGTCAGAGCTCCCTGAGCACTGGCTGGCTGTTTTGTCTGCTTCTTGTACTTTTGAGTTTGTTTGTTTGTTTGGGGGGTTTTTGCATTCTTTGACTCCCAGAGAGGTTCTGCCTTCTGATTGGGAGCACTTGTTCTTTCCTGTCTTGTTGAGAAGATGCTGTTTTCAGCCTGCGTAGAAACATGAAGCAGCATTCCCTGGCAGGGGCATTTGCTACATCGGTACAACAAGGAAGCAAGTTGGCATCTGGCAGTTCCTCAAGCTTTGTGATAAGGTATAAAATGAAAGTAAATAAATGAATAAAGGCCTTGTAGGACCCAAACTTTTCTTAATCAGGAAGAGTGTGTAATCAGGTAAGCTTCCCCTTGGCAGTGATTGCCATACTAGCCAAACACTCCGTCATAGAATAAAAATTATGCTCTGCCTTTAAATAATCAATCCAAGTATATTGAGATGGACACAGTGTCTCCGTAACTCCCGACCAAAGCTTTTATCTTCCTGTGAAAATTGCTGCGTTCATGTGATATTCCAGCCTCATGAAGAAATGACTGCAGCAAACTGAGATCACCTGCATGTCTTTGTACATCGCATTAAATATACATATTTAGGTACATCTGAAAGTGCTGTGTGTGCCCTGGACTCTTCCTTTCTTGGTCAGAAGTGCTTATAAACCAGTGTGCAGCACTCAGAGCTGTAAGTGGCAATCCTAGTCTCAGGCTTTAGGGAATGTGTATGATATAGGTTAGGGGAATGCAGCCTCAGTTCTAGTATTTCCTACCTTTTAAGAACAGAGCCAGGCAAGAGGGGACATTCTTCCCATGGAGAATGAAACTGCTTGTGGACTGCCCATTTGTTTGTTTTTAATAAAATAGTGGTGACTCGTCAGCTTCGTACCAGTGGTATTGTGGAGAAGGCAGGGTCGTGACCATTCCATGCATTACCTCTGCCCCAAGTGACACTTTATAAAAATGCAGAACGGATGTGAAGTAAAAGAACTGGGGTAAGCATCTTCCCCCATGACTGCATAGTTTAACTCAGTGAATTAGACCACCCTCTTCCTTAATGGTTTTGTGTGTTTGGTTTAAACCTTTTTTGAGTTGCCTGAGTATTTTCTGTCCTGGCAGACAGATCCTATCTATCCTATCTTGTTCAGGAACAAGAAAATCCATGGCACAACCCATGTTGAGAGGTGGATTGCAGCACTGAAGTTAGCATCTGTGCACATTCATCTTCTGTCCATGGTAAGGAAGAGAAAGAAATCTAGTGACCATTAGGAGGCCTCCTATATTAGGAGTGGCTCTTGTCCAAACTCTTGAGATGCTACAGGACTGCACTGTATTTGCTCTCTCATATCAGTGGTGGAGGGATAACAACCTGATTGTTCTGAAACAGCCCTAGCCATCCAAAGCTCTTCAGCATCAGCAGCAAAAGCAGGCTGGAAATGCATAAGGTGGAACCCAGAAACTTGAGCAGAGGGGGAAAAAGCATGCCAGGAAAGGATATCTCTGGGAAAATGCTTAAGACCGCAAGCTTCGCACAGCCCTACCCAGCCGGGCAGGGCTTGGGGCCTGAGGCCTCAGTGGGGAGCAGGATGGGGATGTGGGTGGCTTGTCTGGGGGAGGGTGAGGGCTGCTGTGCTCCGTATAGGTGAGGAGATCCCCGTGCAGATCTCTGATCCCCGTCATGCCAGGTTGCAGGACAGGGAAGCAGCACGGAGTGGCGAGCACGTCTAGTGGTCCCTAATGCGCAACTTGGCTCTACAGGGAACAGGAACCAGTACTGCCCTGCCACATGACCTGGATCCACAGAGAGCAGAGATCCATGCCGGGGCCTCCTCACTGCTGCTGTCCGCCCTGTGCAGCTCTGGATCCCTGCTCCCTGAAGAGCTAGGTCATGCAGCAGGGACCAGCACTGCTCTGCCAAGCAACCTGGTTCCTCAGGGAGCAGAGATTTGTGCTGGGGTCTCCTCAGGGCCACTGCCCACTCCGTGCAGCCCTGCGTCACTGGGGCAGTGTGGAGCAGGCAGCGGCAGCAAGGAGAGCCCCGCAGCTCTGAAACTCCGAAATTTTCCGAAACATTTCAGATGCCTGTTTCATTTCAGAGATGTTTCTGAGCTTTCCATTTCAATTCAGATTCAGTGTTTCAGGCACTGAAATGACCCAAAACACCTCTGAAATGAAATGGCTGCTGAAATTGCACACAGCCCTAACACTTACAGTTGCTACTCTTCAGTCTGGGGACAGCAAAGGCTCTGCATAGCTGAACTGTGTTCAGAGTGCTACAGATATTCTGGATGTGCACAGGTGCATGTATGTTTAGGTGAGCTGTTGCATACATCTAATAGTTTTTAATCAGTGAGCTGAGGCCTAGAAGATTGTTACATGTGTAACCCTTCTGCTGAGCACCTGTCAGCAGCAACAAGGGCTGGGTTCAATTTTGGGGATACTAAATTTATTTAGTGCCTGGAAAACACTAAATAGATTACTAGTGTAACCTGGGTACACTCAAAGGTGTGCCCTATTTTCAATTGGATGGAATAGGTAGGCAGGAAGGGGGTGCTGTGAGAAGGATGCCAGAATTTCGAGCGGATCCCTCTTTCCACTATAGAGTTAGCCCAAGTCAAAGTTTTTAACTATATACAATGTATTGAGTTACCAACATATATATATAAAACTCTTTAAGATAGATATAATTACAGGTATAAATACAAATATACATATAAAGGTCTGTTAGCTGGAGGAAGTTGGCCCTAGGGAGGTCATTTCGGGTAAGTACCTGTGCCTCAGACCCAGAAGAGGGGTGGATCCCAGGACAGTCAATCCAGCAAGTTTATACCACAAGTGGGTTAGCTAATAAAGACATCCCTACAGAGCCCATTACATAGAATTAATACACCCAACTATTTATAACATCAACAATAACAACAGATACCGAATAGGAAACATAACTGTTGCAAAAGATTGCGGTTTGTTTCTTGGAGGCTCGCAAAGAATCTCAGACACACAGTCATTTAGCAGCACAAAAGGTGTATTTGCAAGTAGGGTCAGAGCAGAGTCAAAAGCTCAGATTACGCTGAATCCACCAAGGAATTTTTGCAGGCTGTATTTATCTTTTTCCTCCTGGGCACGTGTGCAGAAACAGGAACTCTTACAGCTCACTTCCATTTCATACAAGCATACATGTGGTTACATCACTACATCCATCAAATGTACATTATAATTAACTACTTAAGTATGCAGGGCAGAGAGGTAAATATGCATCAGCTAATTGAGCATGCTCAGAGACTATTATAGGTCACCAAGAGTTTAACCCCACCCCCCTTTCAAGGACACAGTCAGTTGAATTCCAGCTTCTGTAATCTGCATGAGAAAGGCTAGGGAGAAGCTGGGGGAGAGTCTGCGATTTAGTATGAGAAGAGCTGTGGCAAGGCTGGGCAAGGAGAAAAGTCCTTGGCAGTGTTTCTTCCTTATCAGGTGCAAGATGCAAGCTGTGCATTTCTAACAATACTCCATTTCTAACATAACTATACCAGATATTAGATGCACCCTATGTGAGTTCCAACAACTTGGTCTCTCAAACGGGATAGGGTCTTCTCCCTCTAGGCCCACTCCCCCCAGGGTCCCTTGCCTGGGGGCGCCTCCCCAGCAGGACCAGGGTTCCCAGTAACTCATGGTCCTTCCTCTGGGGCTGTTGATCTGGCCTCTGGGTCCCCACACCGTCTCAGGCCTCCTGGAGCCATCGGCCTTGAGTTGAGGGTTCTTCCCTCTGGGCCCTGTGCCCTGCATTGGGCACCCAGGGAGCTCCTATGGGAGCTGAGCCCACAGTAGCTCTGGTTCCCCAGCCTCATGCCAGAGGTCTTTCCCCTTTCTGGGCCCTGGGCACCTGGGCTCTTTTAGTTAAATGCTGAGCCACACTGTGGGGCTCTGGTTATCCGGCCTAGAGCTGGGGCTAACTTGAGAAGCCTTGAGCTGCTCTCAGGGTCAGCTCTCCATATGCCAATCTGCACACCATGCAGGGCTCAAGCAGCCTCAAGCTGCTCCCAGGGCCAGCTCTCTGTGTGCTGATCTGCACACAGACTGCCCAGCTGCTTGCTGGGTTCACAGGCTTAAGTTGCCTTGAGCTGCTCCTAAAACTTGATCCCCATGTGCCGATTTACATACCGCTGAAGCTTAAGTAGGGTCCCGAGGATGGTCGTCTCCAGAACTCCTCTCTCCTCATCATGCCTCATTGTCTCTCCCCAGCCTGCTGAGCACGGTCCCCTTTTATACTCTTCCGGTGCTCCGCCCCTGAAGTTCTCCGACCTGGCGGTGCAGTTCTGATTCAGGTACAGCTGCTCCTTGCCCCGTCTCTTCAGAAAAGGGTGGGGCGTTTGTTCCCTTGTGCTGCCTCTGGATTGAAGGGTGGGCTCCACCAATCAAACAGCAGACCTTGATCCTGGGACTCAACCCAAGCTCCAAAAAGGTAGGCCTGCTACAACTAGGGTGTCCAATAAAACCAACAATTCTTTTTCTCACAAAGCTGTGTAAACACAAAAGGCAGATTTATTACAAAGCATAAAGAAAAAACAAAAGTAATCACTAACTGTATTTTTAAAACACTACAAACTACAAAACAAACTCTATAGATGGTGCTCTTTATTGGGGGGGGGGGTCTTTACCCATGCCCAGGTAGTCTGGGACTCGAGACTCCCCAAAGGGTAGCTCTGGGCGCCAGCACCCCTATACCTGCCCTTCAGCAATGGGCTGGAAAAGGGGGCCCACACCAGAGAGTCCAATGAGCTGCTTCATGGGTCCACTGGGCCACAACAAGCTGCTAGAGAGCATAGGTCCTTCTATATTGCAAAGGACCCCTTGTTGCTCTCTGCGAAACTGTAGTGCTGATCCTCACTTCCACATGGTGGATTTGAGGGGTGAACAGCAGTTTTTATCAGCGTATCACACCCCAAAGTTTTTAGTCCTAATCCCAGCTCTGCTGGGGCAGGAAACTCCAAGAGAACTTGGAAAAAAGCCAGCCAAACAGGAAAAGGGCATGACCAGCAACCAGTGCTAAATATGCTACATTGGTCAGGGCACAGAGCCACAAAATCAACATGTGCCAGGCCCAAACGTGCTGAACCCAGACATACAACAAAAAAATGTACAGCAGAGCTCTGCAATACAGCTGTGTTGAGACACAAGTGCAGTAAAACAATAAAAAGGGGACTCCGGCCTGTCTTGCACTCAGGCTCGAATACACAACAAAAGATCACCAGGCCTACTTGGCCTGGACATATAGTCTCAGCCACACTGCTAGGCTGAGACCTAACAGCTAGGAAATAGCAAAAGGGTGCCCATGCTTATTTTGGCTGGGGCTTGAACTAGGACTAGCACCCAACCACAGTACTTGGTTCAGGCATAAACTGCAAAAGGGACAAAAGAAGGCCCAGGCCTATTTCACTGGGCCTGGACTGGGCAGCAAAAAGCTGACCAGGCTTATACAGCACTGAGACCTGAATAAGCCACAAGAAGTGCCAAGGTTTCACCCTAGCCCAAGTCTTCCAGCCAACATATAGCTGGGATTCAACCCCACACTGGTGGGCTGTAAAACAGCAAAATGGGCCCAGGCTTATGGCTGCAGCCTGGACATACAGTCTCAGCTATACCATCGTGCAGACACTATAATCCCTGACACAGTGACTACCAGGACCAGAGCTGCCTCCAGCAGGGTGCAGGGCCTGGGGCCAATCAGCCCATGTGGGGCCCCACCCCTGCTGCAATCCCACGGGCCCCAGACCCAAAGAAGCTGCCACTGCCATTGTCAGCAGCGGCAGAGGTGGGGTAGCGAGTGGCTCGACACGGAGCCACCACTCCACCCAGCTCTGTGCCACTGCTGCTCCGCCCGGCTCCATGGGATCCCTCCAAAGCACGGGGTCTGGGGCAGTTACCCCAATTTGTCCCCCTAGGGATGGCCCTGGTCAGGATCCTGTTCCTGGTCAGTCTCCATTAGGGAATGATACTCTCATGGCATCATCCCATTCAAGGCCTGCAGAGCCAGTAGCTGTCAGGACCCTGTTCCTGGGCAGCCTGCATTAGGGAAAGTTACACTCATGGCATCCTCCCAATCAGGGCCAGACCACTATTTTTTGGGGCCCCCTGCAGGATATAGTTTTGGGGGCCCTGATCCACTGAAAAATCAAAATTGCGGTATACACTCATTGAAATAAAATACGTAGGGCCAGACTGTGCACATGAAGGCTGAGCTGCAGGGGGCTTGGGGTGGGGGCAACACATGCTGAGGACGCCTGGGTTCCCTCCGCGGCACCAGTAATAGGGCCAGGAGTGGAACCAGCAACTCTTCCCCGCTCAGCCAGGAAACGGCTCTCTGCCTGCATTGATCCCTTTAAACATGGCACAGGTGGCGGGGGTGGGGTGGGGGCAGCAAGCAGGGCACAGCACCTTGGTGGTGGGACCCCCTGTGGCTGCAAGTTCTGCAGGATAGGATGGGCCAACCCTGTTCCCACTTAAGGCCTGCATGGCCAAACCAGCCAGTGAGACACATAGCTGAGGTTCAGTGATGCAGTTATGCTGAACCCAAAAGAAGTTGCAACAGCAACTAAAACATGACAGGCTCTCAGCCCTGGCCCAGAGTGTACCAGCAAAACTACCAGGCTTCAACCTTAGCCAGTTTGCCACAGGGACTGATGCCGCCCAAAAACCCAGAAAACAAAAGGAGAAAGGAGTTGGAGAGAACAGAGGTCTCAATCCCTGAGAGACTTTATCTTCCTGCACCTGACGCTTTCCCTTCACATAGCTTCAGTCTGCCTCATCAGGAAAGAGCCCCCCATAAGAAGCAGCCCCCCCAGCTCCCAAATCACCATTCAGGGTCCAGCAGCCCCAGACCAGGTGGCCTCAACATTAAATAACTTTTCTGACCTCATCCAGGGCCCCAGCCAACAAGCAGCCTCATTGGAACACAGTTAATGCAGACCAGTGAATTCAAAGGTGGTCAGCAGTCCAGGATTGGGCCAGTCACTCAATTGTTTTTACAGGTTCTGCTGAGGAATCTTAAAACAAAGGGTTTGGACACAATAAGGAGGGATGGGAGGTGGTCCTCTCCAGTCCTAGAGGAAACAAAATATACAGCACAAACAAGGTTCACAGCAAAATAAAACCAGAACACATTTGACCACACACAGCCCCAAGTGTATGTGGCTGTTACACATGGCTCAGAGCAGCAGGCAGGGGGCAGGGGACAGTTACAGATTTAGTTTGCTAATTAAGCAATTCCTATATCTGAAATTTCTATCCCAAATGAAGACTTGCAGTTAGTGCCAGGCCTGAGCTGCAGCACTCTCATGGCCATCAGGATGAAAGGGCTGTTTAGCATGTCCTTTAAAGGACAAGCACAGCTTTTGCTGTAGTAAACAGCAGTGATGGCAACAGAGCTCATAAAGCTGAAAGCATTTAGGTTCCTTAGCTGCAGCAATTAGCTTACACACTCACTGGCCTGAGCAAGAACACCTCCAGAAGGAAAGATTGCATCACCTACTGCTGGTGGGCAGGCACCTACTAGAGGATCAAACCTGCCACAGTTACAGACCAAAGTTTTAAAGCCTCCTACAGTAATTTCCATTATGCAATCAGCCCCAGAATCAGGACCTAGCAGTAGTTGTGGGTGGAAAAGACACATTACCTGAAGTACAAGTGTAAGTTTTGTTCACTTGAACTCACTTGCAGCCCTGAGCTCAACCCCCAACTTCAAAACCCCTGTAGTGTCACCTACCCAGGAACACGAGACCAGAGCCCTCTTCTAAGTCACCAGTTCCCTTTCCATGAAGGCAACCACATCACATAATTACAGTCAAACAATCCCTTAAGAACCAGCTCCCTCGTCATTCGTCTGAACCGCATGATATTCAGTCTACAGAAAAAAGCCATGAAATACAGAGCTGTTCTTTTTCTTGCTTACCTTAGGATAGGTAGGCAGTTTTCTCTTCTAGTTTGATCAGTTGTCTGATCTCTAGGGACACATTCAGGTACCTAATTGACTTCAGCAGCTAAATTTCTGTTTCTTTCAAATGAATAAATAAAGACTAAGCCAACCCGGTGCAGCACTGGGGATAGAGGCTGTTGGGGGTATAGCTTTGGGCAACTACACAATCTAAACGTAGATAGACAGTGCACAGAAAATAGCAGTGCTAACATCAGAGTCTCAGAGTCCCAGGCATACTGTGCAGCTTTTCACTTTAGAGCAGCACCAGGTTGTGATGCTTTTATTTGAATACTTGTTTTGCCAGCTGCCGGGGTCTTTCGCAACTCCATTGGCAGAGGGAGGAATGTCACATTTTTTATGTACTCCTTTTGTGGAGTGGTCATATAGGGCACTTGTACAAGTGATGATGTCACGATGTACACGTGATGAAAAATTTCCTTTGTGTGGCTTAATAGCATCACACATTACACCTACATGAGTTTTGGGGGTGTTAAATGAGTTTGCATCATTGCAAACTAAACTACACCCTGATGTAATTTAGTTTGGAACTTTGCAGTAATTAGCCAGCTGGCCTCCTGGCCATAGGAAAACCAGGCAGGCCCTGCAGAAAAAAATGGATCAGGCCCCTCACCACTTCTGCCTTCAGCAAGCTCCTGCAGCCACCCAAAAATGGGCTGGCTTGCCTCTGGGGTAGTGCTGGGAGGTGGCAGGAGGGTGGCTGGGTGTGCTGGTGGCCAGAAAAGGTGGCAGGGATAGTGCTTATTCCCTGGTGGCCTCAGGTGTCCTCCTGGCCACAGGAGCTCGCTGAAGGCAGAAGCAGGGAAGGGCCTGATCCTTTTTTTTTTGAGAGGGCCTGCTCGCCTCTCCCACAGCCACAGGGGCCAAGATGACAGATTAATGGCACAGATTAATGGCTCCCCAGAGACGGGAGAGGTGGGCAGCCTCTGGCAAAAAATTAAAAAAGGATTGGACCCCTTGCAACTTCTGCCTTCAGCAGGAGCCTGTGGCTGCTAGGACAATAACATATATACAGTGATGGAAAAAATGAAATTCACTGTTTCAATTTAGGGGGTATAGTATGCAACCCTAAAGACTAAAACCCTCTCACATGTACAAGCACCCTTAAACACCAGTTTTCATTGCTGGAGCCAGAGCCACTACAGGGCACAGAGCAGGGAGACAGAAGGGGAAGACAACTTTCAGCTCCATTCTAGTGCTTCCCCCCCCCTCCACTTTCATACCTGGAGTTCATGCCCACTTTCCCACCTATTATGTCACTATTTGTACCCAAAGCCTCCATTTCCTGGTTTGTGCAACCCTTAATGACACTCCTTTGTCTCGTGGCTTCAACCATATATTGGGAAAGATACATTGCTGGGCACTAAGGTGGCTTCAGTGAGGATGAACTTTGCAAATGCTTCCCTGGCTCTCAACAACTGACTTCTGAGGGAGGTAGCAGTCTCATGAGCTTCCTTCTAGCTCTCTCTCAGCAGCAGACTTACTGCTGTAGCAAATAAGAGCCATCACTGCTTGCTGCAGCTTGCATGTCAAAAAGCACTGGATTGCCAAAGAGCAGGGACCCATGCCCCTTGATATTAACACTGTACAGCAAACAGTGGGGTAATTGACACCTGATTTAAAATAGGTTGCAAGCCATGCAGATAAAATCACTCAGGTTCTACTATATTACCTGTAGACTGACATCTGCTTTGACACCAGAATGGGGTCCCAGCTTCATCGGCATTGAAAACACCTGTTTGAGGAACTCAACCCATGGTACCAAAATAGTTTTCCTTAATTCCAATACCTGGATTTTTACTTTAAATATTTATTCATACACAAATAATTAAATGCTCAACATACATAAAGGATCATGAACGCCTTCTGTGCATGTCCATTAAGGCTCATGTGACTCTCTGAACAATGTACAAATCTTGATAGGACAGTACTTTTATGTCAGGCTTCCACATTCCAGAGATTTGGCTCATTGGACTCCTGGATCAATTAACATACACACTCAGCATGAAGAATCCACTGGGCTAGGTCGCAAATTCTGCTATAAATTAACATTGCTCCAATTAAGTCCATTTGCAGTAATCTAGGAATCACCCCAAAATCTTAACTCTCAGTAGGATTTCAAGTGGTGCCTTGAGTGCTCAACCTAACACAGAGGAAACACATGGTCTGAAAGTTGTAAGTGCTGCCACGTCCCAAATTAGCAGGTTAACTGAAAATAAAAGTCAGTGTGTGGAGATAAAGGGAAAGGGGAATAAGCAATTCCTCACTGTGGGAAACAAATGGTGCTTATATATGTTCAGGGAAAATGCTGCTTCTGAAGTGTTCATTTGCTCACTGGAATACAAAGAAAGTCTTGGAATACAAACTTCTAACAGGCTAAATTATTTCAGCTTCTTATCAGGCAGGCTGAACTGCTCTGGAGTTGGCCGATTCATTCGTAACAGATATAAAAAAATCCCACCATCCTTGCTCATTATGTTTAAAAATGTTGAATAACCTTGTTAGTCACTCTCATGTTTGGAAAAGAAATGCAGAAAGAGGCAAGATGCATAGAAAAGTATTATACAAAAGTATTTTATTTTAGATGCACTTAATTGTAAGAAAAAAAAAGTGCTATTTATTTTCAAGTTATGTACTGTACTTACAAAACCCCCCCCCAAAAAATTTTTAAAAGAATAAGCTAAGAATTTAACATCACAAGAATGATGCAAGCCAGCTGCACCAATTGCCTATTTCTCACAGACCAAACCAACCACAGATTGTCACAGTATTTCCACTACACCTCCCAAATGAGCTAGCATAACAGAGTTCTTCAGACAACATACAAGGGGTGTTATGAGACATTCTGCAACCATGACTTTCCGTACCGCTTTTAGCTACAAACTAAAAGTAGAATAAATAGGAAAGCGTTCTGCAAATCAGGACAGAAGTTAACTGCGAAGGGTGTGCATGCATGCGAGTGGGTGTGTGCGCACATGTGTGAGAGCATGCAAGGGGGGTGTGCACACAAGTGCAAAAGCACAATTCTGCATGTTGCAACAGTATCCATATAGATTCTGGATCACATCCAGCCTTCTGGAGTCTGAGGACCAGATCAGGAGTGAGGTAGTTCCCAGCTGAAGTACACTGGAGAGCAGAAGAATGGGAAGTTTGCACACTGGCAGCCTGCACTATACTTGTAAGAGGCTAGTAGCACTCAGTGCCACTCAACAGTCTTTCTAATGTTAGCAAAACTATGGCTTGGGCATCTCTTATTACAAGATCTCTAGAAAAGCAGTTTGGTCCTTGTATAACTGGTACTGTTTTCTTATTAGAACAAGTCAAAGTACCTTAGAAATAGTATCCCCAGCCTATCAGCAAAGCTAGCAAGTTGCTTTCATTTTTAAGTTACTTCATACAATTCAATTCTATTTCAGTTGGAAAGGTTGGCAAGGACTAATTAAAAAAGGCTCTGTCTGGGTAAGTGAGAGGCCTTAGTGAAAACTACTTTACCCTCTCCATACCCTATCTGTTCAATCTGTAGACTGGGAGGTCACTAACCCTGCTGTCCCACCCTGATGCATAATGAAGTTCTTCTCAGCTGTTCTGAAAGGAAACCCAGATTTTGCTGACCTACACAATCCAGTTTCTAATTCATTAGTGAATCTTTGAATTGTGCCAGTTTGCTGCAATCATCATATTCCCCTTGCTCTTCCTCTGGAAAGCGGCAGCTACAGGCATCCTCCTCTTGAGTTGATTGCTCAGGTGTTATATATACTGTGAAGGAGACAATTAGCATGTTATACGATTATGTCTTTTCAAGCACATATATTCTCACCCTCCCTTTCTGATATCTGACCCATCACATGAAGTGAACTTGGCTTCATGAAAGGTTATGCTTGCTTTATATATTATTTAGTCAGTCTGTAAAGATGCATTATCTACCCTGCCTTATACTAGCAACCAGCCTCTTTGATAAAAAAAAAAAAAAAAAATCTGCAATGCGAATAACAAGTAGAGATTTAAAATTCAGATGTCCAGTGGAAACAGAACAAGGGCACATTTACTTCTACATCAAGGGCAAACTGCTATGGCAGATTTTGTTCTTTTTCAGACAGTTATTTTTATATAGGCCTATCACATGCTAGGAGAGAGAGACATACTTCTCTGAGCTCACAAATCAAGCGAACAACAATGAACCAAGTAACAGGGGACTGAAGCAGAGGAGAAGGGTCTATCCAGCAATTGCACAGGGAGAAGTGGCAATTTGAAGTTTATCACTGACATTCCTTGAATCAGCAGCTTCCTGTGCAATGCATTCACTATCTCTCAGATGGGCAGGAACCTGATTGACTGTCTTTGCAAATCAGTGTTACCACTGAATGGAGGAGACCAGCTTTGAAACATTTCAAGATAGAAGCAAGCCTCCTACTACTTGCCCAATTTTTAAATAATGGATAATCTAGACTTTGATTTTTCTTTTCAGAATGCCAGTGTCTGAGTTTCAAGGAACTTGAATCTGCAGCCGTCTTTTAAGGAAACATGAATCTGGATTCCTGTTCTCTACCCACAGTTAGAAACAGAAAGTTAACAGATTATATCAGTCTTACTTCTCTTGAACATGGCAGGTAGTTTCCTTTTCTTCCAAATGATGAGAAACACCGTCAAAGGAAGCAGGAACACTGTGGCCAGCACCAGGCCCACCCAGAGAACAATGTCCATCTCCAAATTCTTCCCTAGGGATCAAAAATACTCTGTAAAAAAAAAAATCACAAGACAAAAGTCTCCTGCCATCAAAGCAGCTAGATTATTCATTCCTGAACATCTACACCTATTTTGGGTTTTTTTCTTCAGCATATCTTCTGTATATGGCTTCAGGCCAGCAGGCAAATAGAAGGACCTCTAGGTTCACTGTGGGAACAGCAGCAGCTCCACTTTTCTTAGTAACAGATCTATATCAGTCTACTTGGAAAATATTGATCAATAACTCACCTGGCCCAGGGGTAGAAAATGGTATTGTGGGGTAAGTGGTGCTGATGGGTGGAGCCAGATTCCCTGACACATGTTTGCAGATCACATCACTTGTTCTAGTTCCTTGCTTCAGGACATTATCCTCAGAGCATCTTCAATATACATAGATACATACAGGTGGATAAATGCTCGTGGATACATGTACAGGAATAAACAAACAGTGATGAATGAATTGTTTACTCACTTGGTCCATTCCTTGCAGACCCCATCATTCTGATTATTGAAGGTCCCCCAGGGACAAGTCTCACAACCTTTAAACAAAAGCCAGGAGAACAGTGCATTTACATCCCCAATATGAAGCAGAATGCACTAGGCATCGTTGGTTCTCATTTGTAAGGGAATAGCTTAGACCAGTGGTTCGCAACCAGGATGCCACCAGGCCTTTAAGGGGGTTGTGAAGTGTAAGGAGATAAATGAGGTGTTAGGGAGACAAACAGGTAAAGTCCAGGCAGGAGCAAACCTGAGCCTGCACATCTCCCATCCTCACTGCCAGGCCCCTCTGCAAAGAGGCAAGCACTATAATGTGTGTTGGTTTTGAAATTGGATGCCACTTAATTCAGGAAAGCTAGAGGAGTCCAGCAAGGGGTGCCTTGAGTCCCCCCAAAAGTGGGGACCATCAGAGACTTCCACAGACTACGTGCCAGACCTGTGGAGCCCAGGATGCCTCTGCGTGGCATCTCCTTGGGTGCTGCTGCGGAGAAGGTGAGAGCCCCCTTCCCCACTACCTGTCCCGATGAACCGCTCGCCGCTTCCGCAGTTTCGGGCGCACTCGCGGCAGTCCTCCCGCGTGCAGCGGTACCCTGACCTGCACGTGCACCGCGCATCCTCCGACGCAGAGCAGCTCCGGTTGTATGCGAATATCCCTGCAAAACCAAGGCAGCACCGCCTGAACTCGACGGCCGGGAGACCCGCCCGGGAGGCTGTATCCAACCAGCTGAGCCCGACGCCGCGCCGCGCCCCGCCCCGCCCCGCCCCGTCCCGCGCCGCGCCGCGCCAGCTGCGCTCCCGAGCGGTCCCTCGCGGCGCGGATCCCGGCCCGGGCTGCGGGTGCCCGGCTCGACCTTACCTTCGCAGGTGCGGCAGCTGGTGCAGCCCCCGCGGACGCCGGCCTCGCTGGCGAAGGTGCCCGCGGGGCAGGGCTTGCACGCCTTGTCAGCCCTGTCGCAGGTCCGGAGGTCCAAGTAGGTGCCTGGGGGCAGACAGAGACGGAGCGAGTGGCGCTGGCGGCAGCCCCCGGCCCCCCGGCCCGGCCCGGCCCGGCCCGGCCGGCCCGCGCGTCCCCACCTGGCGGGCAGGTCTGGTCGCACCGCGGCGCCGCCCGCACGCTCAGCAGCAGCAGCGCTGCAGTCACCAGGCGCAGGCGGCCCATCCGCTCCGCTCCGCTCCGCTGCACGGCGGCTCCGGGGGCCGACAGCGGCGGTAGCACAGCACTGGGTCAGCGCCTCAGGCCCGGGCCGCACCTCCGGGCACGAGGGTCCTGCCCGGCCGAGGGCTCAGCGCTGTCTGCGCGGGGCCCGGCCGAGCCCCCGGGCCTGAGTCACGCGGCGGGGGTGGCGAGTGGGAAAGCCCCTTGCGCTCGCGGCCCCGCACAAGCCGCCCGGGCGGGGGGAGGGGGCAGGGAGTTCCCCGGTTCTCCCCAGCAAAGGCGCGGGCCGGACTCTCCGCCTCGACTTCAGGTTTAGGTTTGAGCCCCCTGTCCCGCCGGGGTGGTGCCGGTCCCTGCCAGCCGCTGTTTCAAACAGAACCCGGCTCTTATTCGCTGGCCTGGAAGGGAAGTCTGGTTCTCTGTGCTCATAGGTCTCAAAATCACCACGCCAACCCCCCTCCTCATTATGACCCACAAAACTGGGGATAGCAAAGACGTCCTAGAGCCCCTACCAACCAGTGAGCAGGGTCACTGCCCGGGCTATGCCCTGGAGATAGCCAAATCCAGGATGTGCATTCACACCTGTAGCCTGCCAGTCTTTTGGTCTATTGATGCTGCTCAGAATCAGCACCGGTAGTAAAGGCTGCGTGGCATTGGGATGATGGCTAGCTACTCAGTTACAAATCAAAGGCCTTTGCCCCAGTTCTGCATTTATGCATTTGGCTTTGCTTAGGTGCAGCACTTGCCATTGTTTTTACTGTTTTTTTCCCCTCGGTTTTTTTATAACATCATTTCCCTAATTTATCAAGATCCTTGTGAATTTTATTTCTACCCTCCAAAGTGCTTGCAACCCCTTCTCAGTTTTGTATCACCTGCAGATTGTATCACATACTGTATTTCTGTATCCAAGTCATTAAGCAAGCAGACCTAGAATAAGCCCCTTAGAAGCAATTCTTGAAAGTTACTTCCAATCTGACATCTGTCCATTTATAGCAGGGGTGGGCAGTTATTTTGGGCCGAGGGCTGCTTACTGAGTTTTGGCAAGTCATGGAGGGCCGCATGACAGGCAGCCAGGGCAGATGCATATTAATTTTCTAAATGTTTTAGGGGCCCTATGGGCCTGATAGAATGGCCTGGTGGGCTGCATTTTGCCCACCCCTGATTTATAGTTACTCTTGGCCAATATTGTATCCACTAAATGATTATTCTGTCTAGCACGCCTTTCTCCAGCCTGTTTATGGCAGGGCCATGTTAACCTGTGTCAACAGGCGTTACTAAAGTCCAAGACTATTATCTGCCAGACCAGTTACCCATTTAAAGAAAGCTAGCAAATTGTTTTGGTATAATTTGTTTGCTACAAATCCATGCCAGTTACTAGCAATCGTTTCTTAACCTTCCAGATGCTTAGGAACTGAATATTTTATAATTTTTTAACTTCCGAGGTTGAAGTCAGGCTGATTTGTCTGTAATTCACATTAAACACTGGTACTGTGTTGTCTTCCAGTCCTCTGGGATTCATCTGTGAGTTTATATTATTGCTAGTGGTTCAGAGATTTCTTCCCCTAGTTTCTCAAGCACTGGCGGTGTATTCTATCAGGCCCTAATGACTTAAATTAATTCAAATTAGTCAACAGTTCCACAACAGGTTCTTTACTTATTGTCTGTGGTCTCATCCCCACCACCCTCGTCCCTGTATTAATTTTGCTATGTTCTCAGTTATCCTTTATTTTTCATGAAGACTAATTAAATTAAACATTGAGCAGATTTGCTGTCTTTGCAGCTTTCATTAATAGTTCATCTATGTGCAGGGTTAATGCATACGGGATGCATGCGGGTGTACGTGCACCCAGAGCGTGGTGGTGCACTCCTTCCAAAAAGGAGCCGCCAACACTGTTGGTGGTGCCTGCAGGTGGTCGCTGCTTGCCAACCCCCCACTGCTGACAGTGCCAGTGGCACCTGAAGGAGCTCCTGTTTACTGCCGCAGCCCTCTTCCCAACACCACTGTGCCCCCCCCCCAGCCACCAGGGCACACATCATTCATGCCTGCATGTTGGATAAACTAAACAGAAGGAAGCTCCTAATTTAAATCAGAGGTTATTAAATCATGGAAGAGTATTTGGGAAACACAGAGTGGGAATTATTGCTTTTGGTTGTGTTGTAAAGAAAAAAGCAGGAAGAAGCAGGCAACAAGTTGGAAAAAAATCTTTAGTGTGCATGAAGTAAAAAGGAGCAAGGGATTACCTCAGAGCTATTTAGACACCAAACTCCTATTGAATTAACCTGTTTGATTACTTTTGAAAGTGACAATAAGATGGATTATTAGACATCTAACATTTTTTTTAAATCTGTTCCATAGAAACTACAATTTCTAAAGCAGTAGGAGTCTAGAAGCTCTAGATGAGGCCAGGGACACAAAGTGGGAAAATGTGATATGAAAAGCTAGAAAGCAACAGGAGTCTTAACAATCTGGCCTGCTAAATTCTTCAAAGCAGGCACTAACTCCAAATGAAATCAACATATGTGGCTAAGACAAGCTATGCTTCCTTCCTCCTCATTACCCCAAGTTACATATGAGAACACAAGCACAAAGAAAACAAAGCCATAATTCAGCAGCATGTATAATCTCTATGTAACAAATATACATAAGTGCTTTCCTGAATTCAAGTCTATGAGACTTGCTGAAGGTCTATCAGAAACCCTATAGATGTCAAAGTCTCAAATCTTGGCAAAGCTTCAAAGTTTCTTGACTATGCAGTGCGTTAACCAAAACAGTTATCTTCCTCAGCACTTAAATGAGGTGGAAGTGTTTTATGAAAAGAAGTAATATCCATCTGTTGATGTTCTGATAAATGTTTTTTAGTTGAAACACATTTTTTTGCTTTCCATGGTCAGTTTTTTGGCACTTCATGTGCTGTATGCCTAACAAGCATTCAAGTTAATATAAATATAATGAAGGGGAATTACTTTATTTTTAAATTTCCAGATGTCATTTAGTGTGCCCCTCAAATAATGCTGTTATATTAAGAAAGAACAGCTGAACCTTTGATTGCAAAATATCTGTTATTGCTCTGTGCAAGATATCCATTAGTGCTCCACCGAAGCACAACATTGTATTATGAATGTAAATAAACAAATAAATATTTATAGTCAAGCCTGTTTAATTTTAGCTTGTTTTTAAATGGCAAGTCAGGTATAAATGCATAATAGTGAAGTTCATTCCTGAGATTTTTTTAAGGCAGTTTAGGGAATTAGGTAGATGTTCCCACTAATATGAACAGAGTGTTTAATCCTTCAGGCAGTTTCCTGGTATCTGACATCTCTCAAAAACTGACTTCAGGCGAGGAAGGACGTTGCTCACTATTGTACCTGCAATAGTTAAGTTACTCAGGGCAAGACTTGGCTGTGAGTGTTGTAGCTGGACAAGGTAAACTGGGAAGTCCCACAGAACTGTCCCGCTGCAGGAGTAGGGGGAATCAGGCATGGGCAGATCTAAGATTTTTAAAAAGGAAGTGCAGATGGTGAGGTGCACCTTCACATAAGAAGCAACACATTTTTCTTTTATTAAAATAAACCGGAAAGTGTGGAAAACTGGAAATAATATGGAAACAGTGCTGGGGCCTAGGGCTGTATGAAGCAAAAACATGTACAATTTCTTTGGAATGACTTAACAAGAATCTGTAGGGCAGTGAAATAGGAGCTTCAGGAGCAGCTAACATAGCAGAATTGCTTAACAGAGGATAGCTTGGAAAAGAACAGAGAGACATTAACACCTGTGGCATGAAGAGTTTAGAGGGGATCCCATAGAATCAATATATTATAATGGGCCATGGAGTGAGCTGACTGCCTTAGCACAGCCTGACTGGAAATGCTGCTGCCACTGTTGGAACAGTTGGTTTTAAACTGGGTGGAATTAAAAACAAGAAGAAAAAAAAAAGGGGTGGGGGAGGAGTATGCTGCAAGTGCACTAGTGTAAACCTCCTAGATCTGTCTCTGATCAGGATAGAAGTTAACAGTCCCTAACTCTATTTTAAACTTGCCCGTCCTGGGGCTTCGTTTTCCTGCGCAGAAAAGGGCACGCACGTCAGAGCCGGGCTCTGGTTAAGTCAGCGCTGATCGAAATGTCGGAGTGACATTCTGTGGGCCCCAACATAGCCCTCGCGCCGCAGTGACGCACCCGTGCAGGGGACCTCGCTACAGGCCACGTGCCACTCTCACAGACCCAGCCGCCTGCGCGGGCCGCCCGCCCACACCAGGCCTCCGCCCCTCCCCAGCGCTGGAGAGCCGGAGCAGCGCTACCCACAGCCCCCCACGCAGGGGTGGGCGGAACCTTCCCGCACCGCCATTGGCTCTGCGCGCCATGGGCGGGGCCTAGCGGCCCCAGATGTCTCTCTCCGCCCCCGGTCTTCGGAAGTGGCGTTGTGGAAGTACGTCGGCGTTGGGCGTTTCGCCTCCGCGAGCCTCCCCCGCCGCCTCCAGGCGCAGCGCGCTGGGACGCTTGGCGCGCGCCTGCCCCGTGCCGCCCCCCCGCGAGCCCTGCTGACCAGTCAGCGAGGAGACGTGTGGGCGGACTGTGAGCAGCGGACAGAGATCCAGCAGGTCCGCCCTTGGCAGCAGCGCGGCTGGGCCGGGGCCTGCGCGCCCGAGTGAGACCCCTGCGTGGGCGGCGCGGGTAGCGCGCAGCTCTCCCTGCTCCGCAGAACAGGGCGCCGGGGGAGGGAGCGGGCCGTGGGGCCGGCGCCCTGCAGGGCTAGAGCAGGTCGCGGCGGGGTCTGGTTGGGAGGGCGGCGGCAGGCAAGTGCGACCCCGCATGAGTTGTCGCGGGGAGGAGGGGCACCTGCGCTGCCCACGGACGGGCTTGCCGGGGGCTTGCAGCTTGGGCGGGCCTGGAGGCGAGGCGGCGGCGGCGGGCTGGGCTCCGGTCGCGTAGATGCAGGCGCCGAGCCCGCGGGGCGCTGGCCGGTGGCTCCAAGTCTGCCACCTCTCCCGCTCCGCACCAGCTGCGGACCGAGGTGTCGGCCCGCGCAACGCCGCAGGGGCCTCGTGCCGCCCTCTCCCCGCGCTGCTTGGCGAGGGAGAGACTCGGGCGGGCTGCGGGGCCGCGGCTGACCCGCAGCTGGCGCCGCTGCACCCAGGCCGCCGTCGCTGCCGGGGGTGGGGGCGCTCTAGCCTGAGGGAGGGAGGCTGCGCGGGCTGCCGGGGCCGGCGCCTCTTCGGCTGCAGCTCTGGGGCGACCCGTCTGTCGCCGTGGGGCGGGGCGGTGGGCGGGCGTTACAGCTCCTTCAGGCTCTGGCCCTATTGGGTGTCCTGCGCTGCATGGAGTCACGGCCCTGCCACTCAGAGGCTGCTTTAAAAATGCTATGGGACTGGGAGCCTTCATGAAACCTTTGACAGGAAAGGCCTGCCAGTGTCTGTCCAGAGGAGGCACTGAGTCTCAGCTCAATATCCTTGGTAATGGTTTGGAGGATGGGATGCATGCCCGAAGGTGACATCGAGCTGGGTGGAGCTGTGGGTGCTCTTCAGAGCAGGACTAGGATCCAGGGTGACCAGGACAAACTAGAGAAATGTCCTGCAATCAGCTACATGAGAATTGACAAGAAGTGTTAAGTCCTGCACCTGGGATGGAATAACTGCATGCAGAAATATATGCTGGGGAATACCTTCAGAGAAGGAGTTGGGGGTTATAGTAGAGCATGCAGTAGACCATATGCTGCTTTTTGCCCCCCCGCCCCCCCTCAAAAAAGGCCAACAGTATAGGGGTCTGTTATCAACAGAAGTGTTACTTGTAAATCAAGGGAAGTGATTCTTCTGCTCTATTCAGCACTAATGAGTCCTCACTGGGAGTACTGTGTCCAGTTTTGGGCCCCAGACTTCAAGAAGGATGTGGACTGATTGGAAAGTCCAGCACAGGGCAGCAAAAATTATTAGAGGGCTGGAAGCATGACTTATGGGGAAAGGCTGAAAGAGCTAGAGTTACTTAGTCTGGAGAAGAGAAGATGGGGGTGGGGCGGTATTTGATACCAGTCAAATTCCTGAAGGGACAGGATTAGAGGGACAACATTCATAAAATACAGTAGAAGAAATTTAGGTTTGTGATTAGGAAAAACGTTCTGACTACTAGGGTTGTCAAAATTGGAAGAGGCTACCCAGGAAAGTTTAGGAATCTTCATCCCTGGAAATTTTCAGGAGCAGGTTGGACTGATGTTTGCCTGGGATGGTTTAATCAGGGATGATCCTGCCTTGAGCCCTCGTGAGGTCCCTTCTAGCTCACCTTTTCCATGATTCTAATGATGTAAGGTGTATCTTTTTAAAATTAACGGTTTATTGCACGGTAATTTCAGTCCAGGGTAGAGTAGAAAAGGCAGTTGTTCTGGCTGGGAATGAACACACAAGGGAAAAAAATAGCTTGCTTCCTGCTGATTATTTGCCAATGCAGAGCAGAAAGAGAGCAAAGAAGAGTGTATTAAAATTAAACTGAAGGAATCCTATTCTTGATAAAGAACCCCCCCAGTTATGTGCATGTTGGGATGGAAATTCCCTCTACTGGGGGGAAAAAACAAACAACCTCCTGCTAAGAGGTTGTGCAAGTTATGAAATGAGTCCTTATGCATTGGTCATCATTGTTGCCATTTTGAAGTGAGTTTTGTGTGTGTGTGATATTATCAGAAACTTGACCCTACTAAATACTTTTACTACATGCATGTGAGGTGTAAGGTAGGTGCAAGACCAATTGCTCTCAAGAATCTAGCCATCCACTTAGGAGCCTGGTTTTTGTAAAAAATCTTACCCCCAGTTTGTTCTGTTCAGTCACTTTAGGGCAGATATGCACCTTCCCCTCCCCCATTAGACTGGGAAATACCAGAAAATCTATTAATCAAACATTTGGTGACACTTGGTCATGACAACTCACAGGAAACTCCTGCAGACTACTGTCAGGAAATGAAGCTTCAAAGATGAGCTGAACACTCAATGAAACCCACTTAACAGTGTAACTGACCTCAGGTAGGAGTCGTCATCATCAGTCTCTCTCTGTGGGTGTGCAGTCTGATAACCAGCCTTATGTCTATTTAAACATTTATGCTGGTAAATGGCTGTCATGTAAAATTGTGATTAGTCCAAGATTTCTTCCCAGCTCTGCACTGATGCCCTGTGTCCTGCCACGCAAGCTACTTAAGTCCTTGGTGCCTCAACTTTTCCTTTATCAAATTAGGTTATGGTTGCCTAATTAAACACTGTTCTGAATCTTCCCTATCAGCACAGTTTAGAAGCTGTAGTAGATTATATGAAAAATGAGACAGAGATGCCACACTTTGTTACCCTGTGATGCACTTTGTGGTTGGGCTGTCTTATTTGAATAAACTGTAAGGATGATTTGGCTAAGAGAGAACTTTGAACACAAGTGCTGTTAGGAAGGTCCCCTTATTATGTTTCCAGCACAGCAGTCCAGAGCCTTCCTCTACATTTCTTGTGGTACAGCATGGGCAGAGGAACTAGTGCATGTTGTATGGTGATGTCTGAGTTTAGGAGAAATCTATCTGGGCAGTTCAATTTCTAATGGTCTCTCCTTTGTCTTGCCTAAGCAGAGTATCGGTCCTTGCATGCTGGAGGCTTCAGTGCAGCACTGGGACACTGTGGAAAGTAGAGCATCTTAGTGTCAACAAAACATGTCAGCAAAAAGAGCCTTAGTGATTCTGGCTAAAGGAGCGGAGGAGATGGAAACTGTTATCCCCACTGATCTTATGAGAAGGGCTGGAGTGAGTATGCCAACCACTAGAATCCCTTGGGGTCCCTTTGAAATCAAAGCTGTTCTGCTCTTGAATCAGTCTTCAAGCAGCCCATGCAGTGTTCCTTATGTTTGTTACCTGTGAGGTACCATGCATGTCTAGGACACTTTGACAAAGTACCAAAGAGTAAAAAGAAGAAACTGAGTAATGTTCTATATACAGTTAGGGCAAGCATCCAGAAGAACATGAGCAAAGCCTGCCAGTGGATGATGAATCCTTTAACAGATTTACTTAGTCTGACTCTTCTGGAATGTAAAAGGCTCTGGGTTGAAATGGTTCCTGACTAGGTTGTTCAAATGGTGAGTTACTGTTTGACCTTCCACACTATGAAACACAATATCACCACAGATGTTTCTCCCTGAATGTTGCTTTTATTGGAGGGAGACTTCTGGAGTGAGTTTGTCTTCACAGATTCCACTTTCACTTGCTTTAAATGACCTCTTAACTAAAACATACCTGTGAATACTATGTAACTGACCCCTGCGACTTTCTAAAGCAGGCAATTTTCCTGAGTCCTAATGTTGTCTCTATTTCTGATAGATCAAGGTCACAGTTGCAGGCCTAACAGGAAAAGAGCCAGTGCAGTGCAGCCGAGATGTCTTTGTTTGTCCTGACACCAGTCTGGAAGATGCCAGAAAAGAGGTTTGTCCTGTTGATTTGGCATGTTGCTTAACACTGGCCTTTTGTGGTTCACAACAACTTAGAATTATATTTATTTTCCTTCATTAATGTGTTAACTCACTCCTTGCAGCAGCAGCGTCACATGCTGAAAGATGCGTCCTGCAATTTTTGTAGAAATCTGTCTGCCTATATATCTAGATCTATCTATCTATCTGTCTGCCTAGAAAATATATATTTTTTTTTCAAGAAAATACTAAAGTTTTGCACAACTTGTCACACTCCATTCAGACACTTAAAATATTTTACAAAATCAACTCAGACTTTTATTTTAAGGTGTTACCCAGACATTCTGAGAAAATAGGATGACTTATATAAACAGAGAGGCCCTGCTTAGGAAGGAAGCACAGTAACAGGGCTGTGTCAGGAGCTTTTGCAGCACAGCTCTTGTAATCACAGTGAAGCACTGACATTCACACTCTGGGGTACTGAGCTCACCCACACTCAGACTTCTTGTTGGCAGAGGTTGCTTTGGATCAAGTGTCTCTAATACTCTGGTCTTTCTCCTTTCCCAAACCCCAATGAGGCACTTCATTAAGTAAATGTTTTGGAAGTTGCCTAGAGAGATTAGGATTTATCTGTTACTTATTACAGTATATTCTCGCCACTACCAAGGTAGGTCTTTTCCATGAACAATTTTGATCTTACACTAACAGAATGGTGTTTCTGTAGGGGCCTTATGATGTGGTGGTCCTACCAGGAGGTAATCTAGGAGCTCAGAACTTGTCAGAGGTAAAAGACTTCTCTTCAGCAATACCAAGTCTGCCAGAATGCTCTTAATTCTTTCAGTGATGATTATTTTTATCTCCTACTTCTGCAAATTTAGTTAAATATTTTAGAGCAGTAGTGCCCAACCTTTTTGGCAGGTGGGCTGAATCCAGCTGGCGGTCTTGATCTGGCTCCTGGGGCAGGAGTAGCAGACCCCATCTGACTAGGCAGAATGGTTGGGGGCAGGCCAGCCATAACCTGGCCCTGCAAAGGAAAGGAGCCAGACCTGGTCCCATGGGGGTAGGGGGAGGAATGGGGCACGGCCCAGCCCCAACCTGGCCCTGCAGGGGAAGTGAGCACAGCCCAGCTCCAACCTGGCACTGTGGGGGAGGAAAGGAGGCATGGCTTGGCCCCAAACAGGCCCTGCAGGGGGAGAAGACAGTGTGGCCCAGTCCCTAATTCAGAAGTGCGAGGGAGGGGGTGTGGACCTGTCTGAGGGTGTGGGGCACCTTTTGGGCTTGGGAATTTGGTAGGAGGGAGGGTGGTTGCACTGATGACCATTTGTCCTCTGCTGCCAATTTTCTGGACCTGTGAAAGCTAATGAACTCTTAAGCAGCCTGGTCCTAATAACTCTGAAAATAAGGAGGTGCTTTGGATTCTTATGGTATGGAGATGAAATAATTGGTAAACAAAGATTTAATGCAACAAAGTGTAAAGTAGATTGAAGCTGTAAGTACTTGGGAAATAGGTGACTGAATTAAACCTGATGTCCATTCAGTTTGCTATTCTTTCTCTGACAGTGCCTAGTATTAGATTCATTGGGGTAAAGTCTAAGAAACTTGTCTCCTGTCTGGCTTTTTTTAATCTTACCATGGCCTCTGTAGGTTAGTGTCACACCCTGTGTCTTGGAGGAAATAAGGGTAGCTGCTACACTTTAAGGCCGCCCGGGTGCCGGTTGTTGGGGCAACCAGGCAGGTCAGGTGACCTGAAGGGGGCAGGGCCGGGCCTTAATAAACAGCCCAGGCTGGAGCCAGAGTAGCAGTTCCCTTCTGGCCGCCGCAGGAGCTCTGCGGGGAAGCTGAGCAGCCCGAGTCAATGGTTGCGGCCTGACCACCCGGACCGGCTGCAATGATGTGGGCACATGAACCCTATAAGAGACTGTGACTAAGGAGCTGAGTGAGTGTTGTGTTATAAGCTGGTAGGCTTCTTGTTTGTGTTGCAGCCGCTTGGCTCATGATTTTGTTATGGTTATGCCGGTAGACTGGGAGAGGCTATAAGGGGCGGAGGAGGCCTCAGAGGGACCCCGCAGTAGCATGGGAAGGGGTCCTGGCGCCGTAAAGGGCGCAGCTTGGATAGGGGGCAGTGGGAAGCCCCGGAGCGCCGTAGAGGGCGCAGCTTTGATAAGGGGCAGCAGGAAGCCCTGGAGTGTAAAACCGGAGGACCAGGTGAGGCTGTAGGGGTGTGAGGAGGCCTCATGGGAGCTCCCCAATAATCTGGGGGTTCCTGGTGCCCAGCAGGGCACAGCTAGTGGTGCCGGGTGGGCACAGCTGTTTGCGCCAGTGGCGTGCGTGTTGAGGGGTGTTGTCTCGCCCCATAGGGCGGGGGTCGAGAGAGAAGCCCTAGTAGGGCAAGGGACCGAGACGGTGGTCCTGGGGGCCAGGCACAGCTGCGGCCACCTGAGCCCCAACCGGGTGTAGGACTAGGAAAGAGTCCCGGACGGCTCCATAGTGCTGGGGACTCTAGTGCCACAGTGGGCACGGCGAGCGAGCGCCGTAGAGGCGCTCGATGTATAGGGGTTGAGGCCCCAGCTCGAGAGGGCTTGCAGCGCAAGAGGCACGACATAGGCCCCAGAGAGGGGGCGCAAGTAACTGTCAGACACCCAGTGGGGTGTGGACTAGAGAGGACCCCGAAGGGTCAAGGGGGCCAGGTAAGGTTCAGGCGGCCTGAGCCCGACTGGAAGAGTATTGCCAGCGGGCCCGAGAGGGCCAGCAAGCGCAGGGGTGCCAGAGAAGGGGCGCCGGGTGTGAGATAAGCCATGGGGTGCCAGAGAGGGGCACCGAAAGGCAAGGACCCAAGAACATCCGGGAACAGCTGCGAGGCTTGGGGCATGCTGAAGGGGAGGCAGGAGGCACGCGTTGCCCATAAGGCTGGGGGTGAGAGCACCCCACTAGGAACGGAGGTAACATCGGCGCAGTGTCAAAGGTGCAAGTAGGCAGCCTCCCATAACTGAACTCATAAGATCAAAGACGTGGCGGGCCAGTCGAGGGTGCTGGATCACCTTAATTGACACGGCAGGGGGTGCTAGGGAGCTTCACGGCCACTCCCAGGTCCCACTCCGTGACAGTTAGACATTGGTTTCAGCTGTGAAATAGGAAGTAAATATCCCTTCTAATTGTTATCTCATGTTGTTTTTGAAGGTTCTACATTTACAACTTCTTATAACATATAGCAAACGGATTTTAAAAGACAGAAGGACTGAAGTTCCTGATTTTTATTTCTCATTCCTTGACTTAAATTTTCTAGTGTAAAAATATATCTTGACTTGTTATGTTAAAATAAATCATTATGTAAGGTGATTGATACGGTTTCTTTTATGCAGTCTTCTGCTGTTAAAGACATTCTGAAGGACCAGGAGATGAGGAAAGGCTTGATTGCTGCCATTTGTGCAGGTGATGAAATATCTTGCATTGCATTAAAGTGTTGTCTGGACAGGTGCCTCTTACAAATCTCTGTCACTCAGCTACTTAATAATAAAAGAAATTCAAATGCCCACCGATCTAGCAGAAACGAGCAGCTCTGTAAACCACTGTGACACTGATCTTGCAAGGTGTCAGTGGTTTTTATATCTGTGCTGGTCTCTTCAAAATTTAAGCTGCTCTAAAATACAGGGTGTAAATGTAATGTGCTAGGAGGTTCTATAAAGTATCTGCTTATCATAGCATTATCTCTGCCAGGATGCATTCTGCTGGCAGGACATAGTCACAATAGCTTTCTTGGGTATAATGTAAACATGGGGCTCTTGCCCTTTAGCTTCAGAAGGAAGGTTAAATTGTCACAGGAGATTCTCATAAGCAAGCAGAAGAAGAAAAATCTAGACACAAAATCACCATAGTCTGGGTACAAATGAATTCAAGTTAATTTAGATTAGTTATTGATCTCTATCAAAATGAGAGGTCATTTCAAGTGCAGTTTGTCCAGGATCTGGTTCCAGTTCATATTTGTATTAATGCTCAAATAATGAAATGGACATTTTGCCAATAAACAGTACAGGCAGTCCTTAGACTTATGACGCAATTGGTTCCTGAAAACTGTATCTTAAGTCCAAACATTGTAACTTGGAACCAATTTTTTTTCTTGTAAGAAACTATGTTATAAATGGGGGATCGGTTCCTGAGTCAAGGCCCAATACCCTATTTTCACCAAAAATACCCTAGAACTTTTTACTCCGTCAATTTTATCGATGAGTAATATAGCTACATTGATTTGGAAGGATTTCTTTGAGGTGACTTTGCTGGACTTTTAAAAGGCTCTTGGTTGGACTTTTTGAAGAGTTCTTGGCTGGAGTCTTCTCAGGAGTCTTGGCTGCAGGTTTTTCTGGAGTCTTGTCTGCTTTGTTTAAGAAAGTGTCCAAGGAAGTTTGGACAGATGTTCTCCAGGGAGATGAGTGACACAGCAAACCTGTTTGCTGACGTGGCATCACATCAGATTTGTAAAGTTGAAACTGACAACATAAAGTTGAAACAGTGCCAATTTTTAAATGGAAGTGTGAAGTGTTGTAAGTCGAGGACTGCCTGTGTAGCCAACACCAAACTGGGAAGGGGCAGCAGCACTTTGGAAGGCCAGATTAGAATTCAGAATGGCCTGAAATCCAGCAGGATGAATTTCAGGTACTACACTGAGGAGGAAGAAATCAAACAAGGACTAGGATAGTGGGTCACAACTTACATGGAATCAGCTGTGCAGTGCTGTTGCCAGAACGCAAATCTGATCTCGGAATGCATTAACAGGAATATCATGGGTAATACAGGAAGTAGTTACTTTGCTCTGTTTGACACTGGTGAGGCCTAGGAAGTGCTGTTCAGTTTTGGCTCCACACTACAAGACAGATATTGTTCTCCAGTAGACTCTCTCCTGTTTGACTACAACAATAGGAAGTCTAAAAAATGACCTGGGAGAAGGGCTGAAGGAATGGGGTTTGTTTCCCTTACAACTAAGACTGGATGCAGAGGAGTGACCAGGTATCATAAAAAAGATGTGATTAGTTGTTCTATGTGGCTGCTGGGAGAATAACAAAAATTAGCTTGAATTTGCAGCAGGAAGGATTTCGGTTGGTTGTTAGGACAATAGTTACACTAAGGGGTGTGGACCATAAGACCAACCCACCAAGGCATGTGGTGGGACCTCGTTCAGTAGAGGTTTTGATCAGAGTATGTATGACTGGAGCAGTGTGGGAAGGGGGAGCTGATGATCCCCTGAGATCTGTTCGGCCCTCCTTAATGGAAGTCTATATATTAGAATGTCCTTAAGTAAATATACCCAGTAGAGTTTACTTTCACCGTGCCTTTCACTTCTACTTCCAACATGCCTTTTATTTCACTTGGCATGTTGTGGAAAGGCAGGATTTTATTTCCCTGGCTATCACAACATCTGTCAGAGGGCTTAGTCCAATCACCGTGAGGATTTTTTGTGTTGTAGCGAGGAAGATGTGAATTTCTGTTTCTCTTCTTGTTTGTGCTAAAACACAATTAATAATATAAGCTCTGAATAGCCCATATAGAGCAGTGAATTTTGTTTACAAAGAGCCATTTACTTAGTGATTTATTATGCAAATAGTTACAACTAGTAGTAGTGAAACAGAAGTTCTTTCTCTTAGAAGTGACCCATAAATGAGTCTAATAAACAATAAATAGACATTGGTAACCTCAGCAAATTTTGTCTTCAAAAATTTCTGGAATTCCCACAAGGGTTTTTCTGCATTACTTGTTATCACACTTCTTAGAATGCTTCTTCCTCAATTCAGTTCAAGTGGGAAATGCCATCTGTCCACAAAAAGACTTACTACAAATAAAAACTTCCAGTTGCTGGCTCATCATTTGATTTCATAGATTTCATTTCATAGCTTTCATAGACATTAGGGCTGGAAGGGACCTCGGGAGATCGAGTCCAGCCCCCTGCCCAAAGGGCAGGAAGTCAGCTGGGGTCATAGGATCCCAGCAAGATAAGCATCTAATTTACTCTTGAAGGTGTTCAATGTAGGTGCTTGAACCACCTCCGCTGGCAGACTGTTCCAGACCTTGGGGGCTCGGACAGTAAAGAAATTCTTCCTTATATCCAGCCTAAAACAGTCTTGCAGGAGTTTGTGACCGTTCAACCTCGTCATCCCTTGGGGCGCTCTGGTGAACAAACGTTCCCCCAGATCCTGGTGGTCACCCCGATAAACTTCAGATCACCCCTGAGCCTGCACTTTTCCAGGCTAAAGAGCCCCATGGCTCTCAGCCTATCATCGTAAGATCTGTTTTCCTGACCTCTGATCATGCGCGTGGCTCTCCCCTGGACTCTCTCAAGCTTCTCCACATCCTTTTTGAATTGTGGAGCCCAAAACTGGACGCAGTACTCCAGCTGCGGCCTCACCAAGGCCGAGTACAAGGGGAGAATGACGTCCCAGGATTTACTCGAGAAGCATCTATGGATGCACGCCAGCATTTTGGTCGCTTTACTAGCCGCAGCATCGCATTGCAGGCTCATGTTCATCTTGTGGTCAATGATGACCCCCAAGTCTTTTTCTTCTGTAGTGCTAACCAACGTAGCACTGCCGAGCCTATAAGGGTGCTGCAGGTTTTTCCTCCCAAGGTGGAGAACCTTGCATTTATCGGTGTTAAACACCACGAGGTTCTCGTCTGCCCATTTGCTGAGCTTGTCCACGTCAGCCTGGATCACCCGCCTATCTTCTGGCATGGATGCTTTGCCCCAAAAGTTTGGTGTCATCGGCGAACTTGGCCAGTCCACTCCTGACTCCAGTGTCCACATCGTTAATGAAGATGTTGAACAGTATGGGTCCCAGGACAGAGCCTTGAGGGACCCCACTGGTCACGGGGCACCATGATGAGTGACTGCCATCAGTCACAACCCTCTGGGTCTGACCACGAAGCCAATTTCCCAGCTAGTGGATCGTGGTGGAACCAAGGCCACAACTTGCCAGTTTGGCCAAGAGGTGATCATGGGATACCAGATCAAAGGCTTTTTTGAAGTCAAGATATATGACATCAATCTCTTCTCCCTTGTCCAGGTGATAGGTCACCTGGTCATAGAAGGAAATGAGATTGGTCAAACAAGACCTACCTGCAACAAACCCGTGCTGGCTATCCCTTAGAATGTTAGCCTGGGCCAGTCCCTCAAGGATGGCCTCCTTAATAAACTTTTCTAAGATCTTCCCCAGGATAGAAGTCAGGCTAACGGGCCTGTAGTTAGCCAGATCCACTCTCCTCCCTTTCTTGAAGATCGGCACCACATTGGCCTTCTTCCAGTCTTCGGGCACTACACCAGAGCGCCAGGAGTTTTCAAAGATCTGTGCCAGGGGCTGGGCTATGACGCTCGCCAGCTCCTTGAGTACCCTGGGGTGCAGATTATCAGGGCCGGCTGACTTGAAGGTATTTGGTTAAAAGACCATACATTAGTATCCAAATGATTGGCCCTCCTTGGGTACTCTACACTTAAGCGGCTCAAACATGCAAGGTTTTACCTAAAGAATATTTTAAATTATATACTGATAGCAGATCTAGGGTTACCAAGGCAAGAAATATTTACCAAAACCGTGATCAGCTTAATTTTCTGCCTCTCTCTCCGTTCCCATTTTTAAGACAACAGTCTTAACTTCACAGTTGAATACCGTGATCTCTTAATCTGCAAATCATAGACTCTTATTCAGAGAAATCCAGAACTAAAAGACACTTATTAAATCTTCTCTTCTTTAATGGAAGTTTTCCATGTAGGGCCTTGATTTAATGAAATATGGGATACTACAGATATGTAGTAAGACCTTTTTTACTGTCTAGTTTACCCATTTCATAGCAGCAGAATTCAGGTAGAAGTGGAATCCTGGGATCTATGTCTATATTGGATCTTTTTTGAACCCAGTAATGGCCCAGTGCTTGCATGTTTGGGGGTTTTCTTGTTTATTTGTTTTTTAAAGTATTTGTCTGCAGTGGAACTGAATTTATGACTAGTGTAATTCTTGCAGGTCCAACTGCCCTTCTGGCGCATGGAATAGGGTTTGGGAGCAAAGTTACTACACATCCTCTGGCTAAAGATAAAATGATGAATGGAGGTAAGTATAATACAAGGATGAGAATTTCTTCTCCAGATCCCATGGCCAGAAATTCTGTGGGGTACAGTGTGACTTAGTTGTGTTTTTCTTTAAGAAAACAGAGAAACTCCTGTGTGATTACCTAGCAGCTTTGAAGCAGCATAATATATTCTTGCATAGAATGCAAAATTCAGTTGGATGTGCTGAGGAAATGTCTTAAAGCCTTCAGTGACTTCTGCCAGCAGACATTGGGAACTGGTGGGTTCAGGCCTAGTATTGAACTAGCTATAACAAAGGGGAAGAGTCGTATCCAGAGACCACTGTCTGTCCATATTAAAACAATGTCAAGAAAGATTAAATCTCTTGTAAGAGCATTTCCTTCTCCCCGTGCAGCCAGCTGCTGCTTAGCCTTCTAAGTTTTGCCTAAAGGAACCCAGCACAAATAATGATGTCATTTAAGTGGTACCATTCCCAGACACTCAGGGTTTCATATGCCACTACATCTAAAGATTTCTGCAGCCACTGCCCCAGGTTTCTGACATTAGTAGGTCCCAAAGTCTTGCCCAGAGCAGTTAGATCAGCTCCACTAAGGGAAATTGTCACGCATGTCATTTTCCTCTGCATCCTGGGTGACTGAGGTTCATATAATTGTACTCGCCTCTGGCACCAGCATGCTCTCCTTCTGGGACTTGAGGTCTTCAGGGGAAGGATCCATTGTGTCCTTTGGGTCTGCCTATATTTTCCCCACCCCAAATCTCTCCCAGGTTGAAGGGAATGTCTTGATCCCAGGCTTGATGTCCCCAGATGCCAGCTGCTACTTGCAAGCTGTGCTCCTGGAGTTCTCGCTTTAAGCGATTAATGGTGCTCAGACAGGGGCCACGGTTTACTTTGGCTCCTCTTTTGGCTTGATGTTTAGTCATGGTCTTTACCAGTTTTTTTGTAAGGTTTCTCAGCTAGCCTTTTCCTTGCCCAAGGATTCCTGTTGTTGGGTGTTATGTTGATTTACTTTGCTCCAATTTTTCTTTTTCCAAATTCCGAGACAGTCCTTTTAGGGTTTGATTGCTTGTTTCTAACTGAGCACATTTGTCCTTTAGAACTTGGATCTGCTCTTCCTTTTCCTCAGTTTCTGAGGCTTTCTGAGCTTTTTCCTCTGTTGCTATTCTTACAGCATGCCACAGTAGCTAAACCAGAGCACTCTGTTGCCTTTGAGCCAAGGGTTTTTCACAAAGGCCAAAATTTTCAAATTGAACCTTGATGTCCCCTATGGAAAAGCCTGGGGGGCACATATCCTCCCTCCATGGGCTAGGACCACCCCTCAAGCTCTTATGGAGAGGGGAAATTTCCTCCCTCTGTACTCTCTTAACTTCATGGTCCCCATCTCCAAGCTTGGGGGACTTCTTCCTGAGTTAGGACATTTTCCTAAACACGCTCTGAGCCTGTCGGTTTCCAAACCCTCAGCTGGCCGACTGACTGCCCCTGCTCCGCAGGAGTTCTATAACCAAATATCTTCCCTGGGATATGTCTGCCCCCTTGGGTGAGTTCTATATGTTCCTGACTCTAAGCCTGTTGGTTTCCAATCCCTCAGCAGCCCAGCTTTTTGCAGGAATTCTCTAACCAAATCCCACTCTGGATGTGGGTTCTGTAGGGTGACATGGTGTCTAATAAACTAGAATTTATGATGATCCTGTGAGTTGGTCCTTTGTAGCCAACAGCTGCTGCCAGGTGGGCAGGGGACCTGCCTCCCAGGCTGCAGTGGCCCTGGGCGGGGAGGGCAGTGGGACAGTCCTGCAGTGGGGCAGTTTGTACCTGCCCCCCCACCTTGGGCTCTGCTCCAGTCTTGCTGCCTGTGGGGGAGGGGGAGCCAGGCTCTGTGCTCTGCTCTGGCCACAGCAGCCACCGCTGGGCAGCTGGGGCCCCCCTTTGGCAGGGCAGGGGGCTGCAAGTAGGGAGTAAGGGGCATCAGCAGGGCTGGGGAGCTGTGGCTTGGGAGTGAGGGGCAATAGCATAGGCAGGGCACCGACATATCAGGGCTGCTCAGCATTACAAAGTAGGTGTGGGGGGCAGGAAATGACGCACACTTTTTGTGAACTTTCCATTTTTCAAGGACATTGCTCAGCCAGCAGTGGAAATTACTGTGACATGTTTAGCCTTTTATATGGCTGATCTTCAGCAATTTTGAGTGGTGTGGTGCAATACTGCAGAACTTTCACTAGAGGGAGATAGGCTTCAACCACCTGAAGTCGATGAACTATTAGTTGCAGTGCTCTTTTGCCAGCTGTCCAGACCTTTTATTGTGATGTTTTATGGTGTCGCAGGGCACTGAAGTGCCTGCTCCTAAAGAAGGACAGGTGTGGGTTGCTGGGGCAACCACAGGGGTCCCCCGCCCTGTGATTTTTTTTTTTTTTTAAAGCACGAACTACTGTGGGCTGCTGTAGATTAAAAAAGACTCTTGGTCTTCATTAAACAAAACCAAACCAGACCCACATTTCTCTCACTTATGAGAGAGGTGGGGGGAAAAAGGTGAAAACAACTGCACACACTTCAAAAATTTCAAGAAACAGACATTTAAGAAACCCCATTACCAGCCCTTTCTAGAAAGTCTCGTGACTTTCGGGGCCATGACGTGTGACTTTTAAAATGTTTGGGTTGATAGCACCCTAACCCTTATGGTATGTTTGTAAAATGTTTCAAAATTGCTGCATTAGTTCTGTGTGAACCTTTTCTTCCTCTCCAGAACACTACAAGTACTCTGAAAACCGGGTTGAGAAGGATGGGAACATTCTTACCAGTCGTGGTCCAGGCACCAGTTTCGAGTTTGGCTTGGCTATTATTGAAACGCTAATGGGGAAGGAGGTGTCTGACCAAGTGAAGTCTCCTCTTATACTGAAAGATTAATACACAGGTGTAATTGGTGAACAGGAGAAGAAAGTCCTCAGGTACTTACCTCCCTTCCTGGAAACAACCAGAAAGCAAGCTGTATCTTGTATACAATCTCATTGTGAGGCAAATGCCTTTCATAAAGTATTGATGTGAACTGGAGTAATTCATAAACCAATGGGTTTTGTTCATAAGGAAACAGACACAGATGTGTCTGCTAACTCATGACTCCATGAGAAAGAGGTAAATAGCTGTGAATAGGGAAAAAAACAACTTTAACAGAACTTATCCATGTGCTTTGAAGCTTGCTTGTTCAAATAAAAATGTAGTAACCCTGTTCAAGAATGAATTGCTACTTGCATATGCATGTTTCTTCATTGTTTTGATTGTGAACTTTGCAAGAATTTATTTTACCACTTAGATTCAGTTCCAGAACCTAACTTCATAGCAAATAGTTGTGGACAAATTCTTGTGACATCTTGATAAATGCAAATGGAAACATTTATGGCCATGTTTGGACAATGAAATAGTCCAATAGAACTAAGGCTGTGACACTTTTTAAAATGATATTCAGTAACTAAGAAGATGTATTCAAAACAAACAGGGATTTTTTCAGGGGTGTCAAATATACGTCCTGCAGGCCACATCTGGCCTGTGAGAGCCAGGCCACTCAGCCTGCAGAGTTGCCCCAACTCTGCTTCCCATAGCAGCAGCCAAGTGTGTGGGTAAGAACTGCGGTGCTGAAGCCCAACCAGCACCAGGGTGTGTTCCTGCAGTGACAGCCAAGTGCCTGAGTGAGAACTGTGGAGCTGGAACCTCGGCAGTACCATGGGACAAAGCCTAGCACTGTAGCTTGTTCCTGCAGCAGCAGCCAAACTCTTGAGATATTGGGTTTCTTCCTAACGTGCTGCTGGGGCTCCAGTGCTGTAGCTTTCACCCAGAAGCTTGGCTGCTGTTGTAAGAAGAAACCATGATGCTGCCGGGGCTCCAGCACTGCAACTGTCACCCAGCTGCCTGGCTGCAGCTGTGGAAAGAAGCTGCAGTGCTGCTGTGGCTCCAGTGTTGTGACTCTGGTTGGTTTGGCTGCCAAGCACCTGGGCAAGAGTAACGGCACTGGGGCCCAACAAAAATGTAGGAGGCCTAGCACTGTGGCTTGTTCCTATGCTGGCAGTGAAGAGTCTGGGATGCTGGTTAGAGTGGCTGCCACATGTGCTGGATCCAGCATTGGTTGGGAGGGGCTGTGGGCCTAATCTGGCTGGTGGGACCAGCTGGGTTCCATTTACTTGTCCTGTGGACCAGTCCCACACTATGTACCTGTTCTGCAGGGTTAAAGGTTATACAGCAGTAATGCCAATATTTAGCCCTTGGCTTTAAGGGTTTAGATTAGGAGCTGGGTTCTTTCCTGCAACCTTTGAATTGTACTGTCATTGGGATTTGTGGGTGATACAGTTGTAACAGCACAGATGTGGCATTCAAGTCCAAGGGCTTCCCTTACTATCATTCAGACTGAAGGCAAGCATATTCACTCCTTTCCAGTGTTTCAAGAAGGGATTACTGCTCAGGCCACGAACTCACACAAATGCTCTAGCATTAAGAATTATGGTGCCTCTATCCATATTAAAGTCTGCTCCAAGGGATAACATAGTACTTCAGTTGTATGCTATGCCTGCTACTCATGTGACAGTACTCCTGCCCATGAGTGTACCACATCAGTTGCCAGGCAAAAACTAAAATCTTTCCAATGACTGTAAAACTCAGCACACTTGCCCATTAAACCTGTAGGTCTGACACGTGTTGCCATGTGAATGTAAGCCAAACCAGAAAGAAGAGTTTGCCATTCAAAACCAAATTGGAGGGCATCCTCCAGGCCATCACCTGCACTTGATTCACAGGGCATAGAAGAGAACTGCAAATGCTTTCTAACCTTCTACAGAGCTGCTATTTATAAGGCCTTAAGAGGAAAATCAGTTATTTCAGATTATGTTCTGGTGCTTCATTTCAGTAGAATACAAGGTATCTGCAAAGAAACAAAATTCTACTTGGTTTTTATTTATCTTACCAAATTGTGTCACTGGGACAAATAGTTGAAAAAGGAATATAATCAAAGTGTACGTACACTTTCTGTTCATTGACTTCCAGAAGGCCTATGATAGTCTACGCAGAGAAAGTCTGTAGCCCACGTTAGTTGCATTAGGATTTCCCAGGAAACTAGTTGATCTCATTAAAGTTTTCGTGCATGAATCAAGAAACAGAATTAGAACCTACGAAAGCAAATTGGACCCCTTCCCACTTAGAACTGGATTGAAACAGAGAGGATGGTTTGTCTGTGATCCAATTTAACCTGGCACTGGAAAAAGTAACAAGGAGCACAATTTAAGGGAAGGAGTTCACCTGAATGGAGAGTGTAACAGGGTTCCTGACCAGAGCCCTGTTACTTGGGGAAATCCCCGTAGCTGGCAGTCATGATGCCCGGGGGGGAGATTCCCCACGCCCCTGGTGAACCAATGGGGCTCGGCTTCCAGAAATATAAGGAGGACAAGGCCCTGGGAAAAACACCTGTGGGCACTGAGAGGATGGAGAGAGGGATTGCCCAAGACCCCAGGGGAAGGCTACCCCTAAACATGGAGCTGAGATGCAAAGAAGGGACTGTGCAGCTACCAGATGCCAGCAATGAGTTGTAGGTGGGAAGAAGTTGCAGGTCTGGGCAGCAACGGGATGAGGTGTCCCACAATAGGGAGTTGGTCCCCGGTTGGGATCCGGAAGGGAACTTGGCAGTGGCTTCAGAGGAAAAGGGGTACCAAGCCGGTGGCCCTGATCTGACTCCATGACAGACCATCACTGCACCGCCGCGACGTGGAGAGAGCACGCAGAGAGGGATGTGCAGGGTCTTCCCGGGAGCTAACCTGCTACTACTGTGGAGAGAAGGGCCACATGTTCTGGTTCTGCCCTAGGCCATATCCCAGGCCCAAGCCGCTGTGGCCGATGCACACGACAAAAGATGGATTGTAGTTTTGGGTGGCACAGAAGTCCGGGCCAAAAGAGCAAGCCCGTGGTGGCAGTAAGACTAGGTGACACAGTCATACCTGCGATTGTGGACAACAGCTGCTCCCAGTTGATGATACATAAGGAACTGTGTCCCCCACATCTAGGGAGTCCTGGAAGCCCAGTATCCAGAATATGTATATGTGCTGCCTATACATATCAACAGCAGAAGGTAAACCTCTTGGTGCTGGGGTGCACTGAAGAGATTCCTGTGGGGTTGGCTGAGATGTTACCTTGCCCCATACTGTTGAGCATGGATTGGCCACACCTGGAAGAGGTTATTTGCCAGCTGATTATGGAGATGCACAAGGAAGAAGAAAGGAAACCCCAGGCTCTTTGTTTTGGAGATCCGGAGGAAAATGTGGATGTGGACCAAGTTATAGGAAAAGGGGACTTTCATCAGAAGCAATGTCAGGAATGCTTATTCAGGAATATATTGGAATTCCGCCCCACCAGAATCAAGGAAGATCCGCAGAGACACCTCCAAAACCCGTGATATGAGGTAAGAAAAGGCTTTCTTTACCGGGTAGAAGATCAAGAAGAGGGAGGAGAGAGAGCCCAGATCCTGGTGCCCCAGAAATACTGGGAGAGCTTGCTGCGAGTGGCCCACACTCTGCCCATGGGGGGGACACCTAGGAATAGATAAGATGGAGGCCAGGCTAAAGCACAGGGTCTTCTGGCCCTGCATGGGTAAGATGGCAGAGAAGTTCTGTGCATAATGCCCAGAACGTCAAAAAAACGGGAGTAAAGCTGGCAAGGTTTCCGCTGATACCAGTGCCCCTGATTGGGTGGCCAATTGATTGAATTGCACTGGACATAGCTGGGCCCTTTCCATGTAGCAGGACAGGGTATCAATTCATTCTCGTGATCGTTTACTATGCCACCCAATTTCCTGAAGCAGTACCACTGAGGTCAGTGACAGCTTCATCCATAGTAGGCTCTGCTGAGATGGATTGCCTGGGTGGGGATACCCTATGAAATCTTGATGGACCAAGGGAAAAATTTCACGTCAAAGATTTTAAAGGGTTTCCCCCAGGTACTGAAAATTAAACAGCTGCGCACTTTAGTCTATCATCCTCAAACCGATGGCCTAGTGGAGTGGTTTAACCACACCCTCAAAGGAATGATCAGGGCATGCGTTCAGGGGGACCCCTGGGAATGGGATGCCATGCTACCCCCACTACTCTTCATGATAAGGGAAGCCTCTGAGGCTTTGACCAGGTAGGCCCCATTGAAATTAATCTACGGTCACAGCCCTCAAGGACTATTAGACCTAATATGTGAGGAGCAGATGCAAGCTGAGATGGACTCGTTGCAACCACGGGTGGTGGGGGAGTTTAGGGAGCGGCTGCAAAGGGTCCAAGAAATAGCATAAAAAAACCTTAGCCAGTGCCAAGAGAGACAGAAACAAAGGTATGACTTCCGATCCATCGAAAGGGAACTTCAGGCAGAGTACTGGGTAGTGGTATTGCTCCCAGACAACACCCACAAGATCATGGCCTGGTGGCAAGGCTCCTTTTGCGTGACCTGATGCACAGGGCCTGTGAATTACGAGGTTTTGCAAACGACACTGACACGGAGAAAGCAAATATATCACCTCAACCTGCTATGAAAGTGGTGTCAAGGAGATGGGTGGCTAATGAAACTGGTAGATGGGATTGAAAAAGAAAATGGGACAACTGTCCGGGACCTGACACAGGCTTGCGGGGAACCAAAGATAGACAACCAATTAGATCCAAGCCGTCAAGCTGAAATGAGAGCAGTAATTGCCGAATTTCATGATGTATTCAGAGAAGTACCAGGAGAGGCTAGGGGGTCCACCACCATATCGTGACGCCACAGGGACCCATAATTAGAGATCGCTGGAGGAGGCTTGCCACTTGTGGCCGGCCATCACGAAATCGAGTAAATGAATAGACGGGGGATTATTGAAGAGTCTAAAAGCACTTAGAGAAGCCCCATAGTGGTGGTGCCAAAACAGGACGGGTCAATTTGTTTTGCATTGACTACTGGAAACTAAATGAAATCGCCACGTTTGACGCCTTCCTGATGCCCCAAATTGATGACATGTTAGAGAAAGTGGGATGGGCTCAATATATATCCACCCTGGATCTCACCAAAGGGTACGGCAGATCCCACTGGTTGTGGAAGATAAACAAAAAACAGCATTTGGCACACTGTGGGGCCTCTTCCAATTTAAAAGAATGCCATTTGGGCTAAATGGGACTGCCACCTCCTTTCAGCGGTTAATGGAAAGTACATTTGCCCCACACCAGGACTACTCAGCAGCCTACACAGATGATATTATTTTTTCACCCCACTGGGAAGCCCATTGTTGACACCTTCCAATATCTGCCGAAAGTCTCAGGCAGACGGGGCTCACCGCCATTCCCAAAATATGTGCACTAGGAAAAAGGGAGATGCAATACCTGGGATTCTGGGTAGGCCAGAGGGTCATAAAGCTGACGATCGACAAAGTGGCTGCCATAAATCAGCACCCCTTACTGAGAACGTTGAAGCAACTACGGGTTTGTCAACTGCTACCGGCATTTTATCCCCAACTTTTCAGAAAAGGCAGCACCACTGACAGAGTTGACTAAGGGGCAGCACAACCTGTTCCTGTGGGTTTCAAGAGCTCAGGGCCGTCAACCAATTAATAGAAGCCTTGTGCCAGCACCCGGTTCTATATACACCCGATTTCCAGAAAACCTTTTTACAAACAGGCCCTGGGGAGCTATACTATTCCAAAAAGAGCAGGGAGCAGAAAGACCAGTGGCATTTGCCAGTAGAGAGCTCAATCCAACAGAATCCCATTATTCCATGATAGAAAATGGAATGCCTGGTAATATGGTGGGGCGCAGAGCTCTTTCAGTACTATCTGTTGGGCACCGATCACGCTCCCCTGCGATGGTTGCAGACAGCTAGGTGGAATAACGCAAGACTTATGAGATGGTCTCTGGTCTTACAGCCGTTTTGTTTTTCAGTAGAGCAGTGAGCGGGCAGGCGGAACAAGAATGTAGATTTCCTATCCCACCTCAGAGACGACCTTGACAAGGAGACACAACCCAATGAAAATGACATGCAGAAAGATCGGGTACTGAACCCTGACCTTATTACCTTCTAACCCAGGCAGAGGTTTCAGAGGAGAGGTTTTTTCTGTTCTGCCCCCCCACCTCTTTTTTTTGTTGTTCTCTTTTTTTTGCTCCCTCATTTGCTCCCTCCTTTTGGGACTCCTTGGTGACCCCTCCTCCACGCCGAACTATCCGACACCTTCCAAAAGGGGGGGGGGGGTAAACTAAGAGACCAGAGGGGGAGGTGTGTAACAGGGTTCCCAACCGGAGCCCTGTTACTTGGGGAAATCCCCGCAGCTGGCAGTCATGATGCCCAGGCGGGGGCAGGGGGGAAGATTCCCCACGCCACCGGTGCGCCAATGGGGCTTGGCTTCCAAGAATATAAAGAGGACGAGGCCCCAGGAAAAAGGCCTGTGGGCACAGAGGACGGAGAGAGGGATTGCCTGAGACCCCAGGAGAAGACTACCCCTGAACGTGGAGCTGAGACGCAAAGAAGGGACCAGGCCCGTAAAGATGTCTGATACCTGCAACGGGACTCCAGACACCAGTGGTGAGTTGTAGGTGGGAAGAAGTTGCAGGTCCAGGCAGCAATGGGACAAGGTGTCCCACAATAGCGAGTCAGTCCTTGGTTGGGATCTGGAAGGGAACCTGGCAACAGCTCCAGAGGAAAAGGGGTAGACAGCTGGGACCTGCCATGCCGGTGTGAGCAGCAGGGGAGCTCTCAGAGATGAGCCTACACAAACCACCAGGAGGCAGAGAAGAGATGCGGTGAGCCTCTGCCACCAACAAGGCAATTAGCAGGCATTGAGTCAGCCCAGGCAAAGGTGGCTCACACCCAGGGTGGCTAATTCGGCACTTTAAGATTTTATTAGCCACAGCAAACCGATAGCGGGGACTACTCTTTTCGCGGTAATTGGTGCAGGACAAGTCACCATCCGCATGAGTTGCTAGTGAAGCAATTAGCGCTGTGGGACACTGGTCGGTACTTACCTCTAGAACTGCAAAGCTGGCAACCCTCTCAGGAACATAAATCGGACACGCTACTGCCTGTGGGCCAGGCCACTGTAAAAGATAAAAAATAAAAGCACCCAAAAATCACGTGATGGGTCAAGTGTTATTCCTCCACGGGTACCTGCTAATATGTCATCTCTTTCCTCCCTTTAATAAGATCAAAGTCATGGCAGGTATAACCAAGGAACCAGGCGGTATCCCGCAGACCCGGTAACAGAAGAGCATTAAAGTTCTTGCATATGCTGACAATATATCTCTCATAAGTGAACATATGAATGACAGAGAAGCAATGTATACTGAACTAACAAATGAAGTAAAGAAAATCAGACTAGTAGTAAATGTGTATAGAAACATGGTATCTGCAGGTAACTAGGCCAGCAGTAGTAAGTCAGGGACCTCAAGGAAACGAGACAAATTTTAAACAAGTGACCTACTTCAAGTACTTAGGTTCTGTCATAACTGAAGTAAAAAATGGAGCCTACTTTGCATTGCACAACCTCCTGTCATTCAAACTCATCCCAAGGAAAGCTAAATGTCAAGGCTATAAAAAAGGCCTGGCTGGAATGATGTAGTTGGAGATGGTCCTGCTTTGAGTAGGGGGATGGATTAGATGACCTCCTGAGGTCCTTCCAACCCTAATATTCTATGATTTTATGAAAATTATAATCAGGTCACGTATAGACTATGGCAGTCAAACCTGAGTTCTCTCGCAAGCAAACAAGATACTACTAAATTGTTTTGAAAGGAAGACGTTATGGAAAAACCTTTGGTGCACAGTATGCTCCCATAACACAAGAACTGTATGTAAGAACCAATGAGTTATATCAATTGTACTGAGCCCCGACCCTGACATAGGAAATCGGAGTACAATGACTACCATGGTTGAGCCATGTTGAAAGAATGGAAGTGACATGGACACCAAAGAAATTGCTCCTTGGGGTATCAGCAGGGAGAAGGCTGCCTAGACAACCAAGACGAAAATAGCTAGGTGATAGTTTCATATTTGGTAGGGTCAGAAGGGACTATCAAGTCTGACCCCCTGCCATGGGCAGGACAAAATACTGGGGGGGTCAAATGACCCTGGCTAGGTGATTATCTAGCATCCTTTTGAAGACCCCAGGGTAGGAGCAAGCACCACTTCTCTTGAAAGTTGGCTCCAGATCCTAGCCGCCCTGACTGTGAAGTAGTGCTTCCTGATGTCTAGCTTGAACCTACTCTCAATCAACTTGTGGCCGTTATTCCTAGTTACTCCTGGTAGTGCTCAGGGGAATAGGGACTCTCCTGTTCCCTGCAGGTCCCCCTGGTAAGTTTATAGACCGCCACCAGATCCCCTCTCAGCCTTCTCTTATGGAGGCTGAACAGGTTCAGGTCCCGTAGCCTCCCTTCATAGGGCCTGCCCTGCTGTCCCTGGATCATGTGAGTGGCTCTCATCTGGACTCTCTCAATGTTTTCCACATCCCTCCTGAAGTGTGGTACCCAGAACTGGACTCAGTACTCTAACTGTGGCCTGATCAATGGTGCATAGAGGGGGAGGATCACCTCCTTGGACGTGCTCGTGATGCATCTGTGGATGCATGACAATGTGTGGTTAGCTTTACTGACCGCGGCCCTATATTGGTGGCTTATGCTCATCTTGTAATCAATAATGACTGCAGGATCCCTTTCTGTCTCTGTGCTGAGGAAAAGGGAGTTCCCCAGCCTATAGGTATGCTGCTGGCTTTTTCTCCCCAGGTGCAGTACCCTGCACTTATCAGTATTGAATCCCATCTTATTCTCATACACCCTCCCCTGTAACCTGTCCAGATCTAGTTGTAGCCTGTTCCTCTCTTCTGTTGTGCCCACCTCTCCCCACATCTTAGTGTCATCCGCACATTTGAAGAAGGTGCTTTTCACCCCCCTAGTCCAAGTCGCTGATAAAGGTGTTGAATAGTACAGGCCTGAGGACCAAGCCCTGGGGGACTCCACTGCTCACATCTCTCCAGGTTGAAAATGACCAGTCCACCACCACCCTCTGGGTGCGGCCCTCTAGCCAATTTGTGACCCATCTGATTGTGTAGGCATCAACACCAAAGTCGCGTAATTTTTTAATGAGAATGGGGTGAGAGATAGTGTTGAAGGCCTTGCTAAAGTCCAGAAAGACTACGTCTAGCGTGACACCTGCGTCCAAGGATTTTGTGACCTGGCTGTAAAAGGCAACCCGGTGAACCCATGCTGGTTACCACTAAGCATAATCCCCTGTGCTGGTCCCTTGCAGATGTACTCCTGGATAATTTTTTCAAAGAGCTTCCCCAGAACCAAGGTAATAACGGGCCTATAGTTACCTGGGTCCTCCTTCTTCCCTTTTTTGAAAATGAGGACCACATTGGCCCTTTTCCAGTCCTCTGGCACCACACCAGAGCACTATGAGTGCTCATAAAACTGTCAGGGGTCCAGCAATGACTCCTGCCAGTTCCCTCAGCACCCTGGGGTGGAGATCAGCTGGACCTGCTGATTTAAATACAGCCAGCCCCACCAGAAGTTCCCTAACTAGGTCCTGCCTGACCCTAGGCCTGGTGGTGCCTCTCCTGAGTCCGTCTGGAATCCCGCTGGGAGAGATGTCCCAGTCCCTGCTCAGAAAAATGAAGGCAAATAATTTGTTAAAGAAGTCGGCTTTTTCATCTGGTGCAACCACCAGGTTGTCAAGCATGTCCTGCAGGGCCCCCATGTTACCCGCTGCCTTCTTTTTACTCCCTATGTATTTAAAAAATGTCGTCTTGTTATCTTTGATCCTGGTCGTTAGTCCTAGTTCCATCTCTGCTTTAGCCTTCCTAACAGCCCCCTTACAGCAATGGAGGTATAATCCTTCTTGATGATAGCCCCTCCCTTCCACTGGGTGTATGCCTCCTTTTTAGCTTTCAGATGTTCCTGAATGCCTCTGGTGAGCCATGGGGGCTTAACATGATGTAGTGTTAGACCTACAGAAATTAAATGTGAATGACTAGAGAACTAAGGCACACAACAGGTGGGAATGGATTAAGATGGTCGAGGAAGCCAAGAACCTCTAGGGTATAATAATAATAATGTCTTCCCATGGCTGAGAGTCCAGTTTCTAGAATGAATGCTTACATCATGTTTCTTTTTCACTGCTGTTAACAGAAGGAGCAATGACACCACAGTAGGGCCTCCTGAACCTGAGCTTTTAACTTGAGCTGTCTCATCAGTGACTTGGCTGATGAAATGCTAAAAGGAAAGTTAATGGAAACAATCCTATATATGTATGTTTTGGAGCTATTTGCATAAATTATGTCCCAGCAGCAGATATGCGCCTGGATGACATGCTTTACTTTTTGTCCAAGACACCTGTTCAAAGTCTCCCAGAATCTGAGCTGGAGACGGGGCCAACCCTACTTGGATTTGGCTTCTTTTCAGGTTGCAAAAGGTGCAAAGAGGCAATATTTGTTGATATGTTTAAAAAAAGCAAAACAAGTGCCCTTTTCAGCTTGTGGGATGTTTCTTTCTTCTCTGTCCATGTTGTTACTTTATAGCAAATCCTTCCTTAAATTAAGAACCCTTCCTTACAGATAAAAACACAACCCAAGCACCTTGGCTGTTTTTCACGCATGACAGAAAACCAGGGCAAACTTGGCATTCACAGTGAAACTCACCACAAGCAGGGGCTGCTTCATCACATGCATGATCTTTGTTGGTTTTCCAGTGAGTGCGTGTATGATGATGCATAAGACCAGCAACAAGCTCATCAAGAAGAAGCTGCTCTTCCCTCTGGCACGACAACTGTTGCCTGCTGCTCAGTCACAGAGGCCAGTGTGAAGCAAACCAGCAGGACATCTTGATACTAGGATGATGACAAGCCCCATGAGCCTGCTGTCATCAGCAGTAGCAGGCTACGCACTGAGGTGGAAGCACATGCTGCTCATAGGGGGAGACCATGTGTTTATGGGGTAGGGTGGCAGTAGTGGGAATCTGATGGTTCAGCACCAAGTAAAGAGATTTGGAGCCTGAGTGGGGAGAAGGGCAAGTTTCATGTCTCTAAAAAACTACCTTACAACTGTTTAGGACATGGACCATAGTTTGGGGGAGGCAAGGGACCAGCAGTGAGCAGGTCTCTGGGATTGGCTAGCCCTTGGCCATGCTAAGGGTCCCATATTGCTACTCCCACCTGGCTGTGCCCAAGGAATCAGTGCAAGGGACCCTGGGTCATATCCACAAACGCCCAAGTCCTGCCAGGGATCCCACAGAATGAGTCCCTCACACAACCTCAGCCATTGCCTTTGCAATCCAGATATGAATCTGTGTGACTTGGTTTTGTGCATCTGCCCACAACTGAAACCTGGTCCCAGCAAAAGGCCTCTCAGCAGAGGTGGCTCTCAACATTCAGCTCCCACAGAGCAGCCATGGGAGAAGGGGGCATGCTTCCTCATGGCAGAGCTGCTCCACAGCTGATTTGTGTGGGGAAATGAAACAGACCAAGGGGGTCCCAATGCTGGGACCTGTAGGAAGTGCCACTACCATCACCATGTGGATATAGTCATTGCAACCAGCAGAGTTGGAGAGTGAGCCCCCTTGAATGGAGCCTCCCTGGTCATGGTTGGGCATTGTCCCTGTGAAGCAGGCCACTTCAATTCAGGACCAAGCCCAGGGGTCACAGTGCGTAGGAACAGGACTGATCCCCATAGGGGATATTATTATATGATTACATAGCTTGTGACCAACCGGGAGTGCATGGAAACAATACATGTTCCCCTAATCCAGCAAAGGGAATTTACAAGAAAACATCCCTGCGAATAAAGAGTGAGGCTGTCATAGAGGACTTGCAGTTGCATCTCCAAGCCTCAGGTGTTCTGAAAATACCAGCAGTAGTGATGAGTGCCACACGCCGCATACTCTGCTGTGGGATGTGTTCTACAGCAGTGGTTCTCAACATTTTTCCTACCAGGACTCCTTTGCCAAATTGATGGCTTGATCCAACCCACACCCTGGTAGGCCTGCCATTGCATGACCAACAGCCCCCCCGCCCCCGCTGCAGCCTTGGCACCCGGCCACCCTGTCACCTCCCCACACACCCATTGCCTACACACACACACACACACACACACACACACACAGAGCACGCCCCCCCCACCTGATGGTCCCCAAGCCCTGACCCTCCAAACCCAGCCCTGTTCCCCATACACTTACCTTCATTTGGATGCTGGGGCTGCTCCCACAAGCAGCTTGCAGGCTGGAGTGCTGCAAAAACATGGGTTTCCCCTTGCAGGCTGGAATACTGCCAGCCTGCAAGAGGAAACCTGAACTTTCATGCATTTTTTTGGCACAGGCTTGAGACCCTTAGAAATATTCTTGTGACCTGCTTTTGGGTTGCAACTCAGGAGTTGAGAAACACTGCTCTACAGCAATATAGCCTGGGGCTATAGCAGGCAGCAGAGAACCAACACTCCTGGGGTTAAGTCTTCTTGTGCCAGAGAAGCCAGGGGCCCACCACAGTCACTGGCCCCCTTGTATGGTCTGTCCAATGGCAGGACCATGGTCTCCTGGGCAGGTTGTTTTCAGTTTCAAAACACAGGGTAATGTCAGGCAGAAGAATGGAGGAATCCTTGATAGTTTTCACTGATAATCTCGTGCCTTGAACTGAGCCCCAAACATTTCACTTGGGCCAAAGATAAATTCAAAGACTGTTTGATTACAAAAATCCTTCCACAGTTAAAAGGACAAATATCCCTGAGCCACAAACTTTTTCTGATTGCCTACAAGTGCTTGCATGGGCAATGGTTATACTCCTGGGCTGTGTCCAGATGAGTGCAGATGTACAGTATGTGGTGTTGCAGACCTGTCTGCAGAGCTATACACCACACATGCAGGTGTTCCCCACACTGATATCTTGCAGCACAGGGTTGTTGTTTTTTTTGACCCTGGGAGATCTTGGGGTTAAAAAACACATGCCCAAAAAATGCAGGGTAACGCGTGTGGCAGCAGAGTGCTGGCAGGCCAGAGCCACACTCCAGTTGCTGGCTAGGCTCCCAGCTGGCTAGGCTCCCAACTGCAGTTCCTGAAGGCCCCCATGTCCCCAGGTAAGCCTGCTGGGGCCAGCACAGTTGCTGGCCCCAGCCTTCTTCTACCCCACCTCACACCAGAGCACATGTGCCACATGCACCCCCCAGGGACAAGTAGCAGTGGCACAAAGTGTACCACTACTACTTCTCCCTGGGAAAACAGATGTACACACTCATCTAGATGTGGCTCTAATGGCCGGACTGTTGCTTCAGTGCATGGGTGTGTGGCAAACAGCCCAAATCAGTCTGCCTGCACAGACTGCGTAAAGGCATCTTGGGGGCTGCACAGTGGGATGGATGGCAGAATCATTCCACCTGGTGGTAGGTGGTGGTCACAGCACTCACAGTAGATGTATCACACTTGGCATGTGCCTGCATCCTGGCCTCTGGGGCAGTCCTCTGGGCAAGGCCTTGACAGATGTGGCAGAGGCTGCTAGCTTCTCCCTGGGATACAAATCCTGCAGCTGGCTGGGGTTTGGAAGCAAGGACACAGTGATCTCACAGCCATTTCTGCAACTCTGTGGCCCTGTACTGAGACCACATACTTAGCCTGTTTCTGGAGTAGAGCCTGGATGCTGCTGCCCTGGCAATAGTCAAGACCCAACAGTGTCTCTGAGGGCTCATGGATGGCTTCCTTAATCCAGAAAGAAGAGCAATCAGCTCTGTTTAGAACTATCTTTAGGGCACCCTCAGGAGAATGGGAAGGAAGGATGTGCCCCTGGACAAGATGTCCCTGCAGGAGTGAGCCACTGGGTAGCCAAGAAACCAAGATGCCTGGTAAATCACCTGAATGCAGGCCCTCCAGGGCATGTGGGTGCCAGTTCCTGCTTGGCTCCAGGAGTTCATGGGATGTCAGGAACCTCAATGTCCTGGAGGGTCCATGCTCCACCTTCTTGCACCACATTCCCTTCCTGAGCATGTGACCTGAACACATGCCTTTTAGGACTGCCTGAGGCACTGGCAAAGAGATGTTGGACCTAGGGACGGAAGACAACCCTTTTGTGTACTGCCCAGCAGGCAGGCCTCGCCTTCCTTAGGCTGGGGGAGAGTGGAGGAAGTGGCTATCCCCATCCCCTAGGGCAGGGGTGGGCAAAATATGGCTGATGGACTGGATCCAGCCCACCAAGGATTTTTTGTCTAGCCTGCTGCAAGACCCTTGGTCTCGCCCAGCCTAGGCATGGGGGACAGCCTGGGCCATGGCATGTGCGGCTGATCTCACCACCCCTGAACCAGCAGCAGGACTGGGGTGGCACAACTGCCTGACCTGCTTCCTGGTAGCCCTGGGTCCTTTCAGAAACCATCAGTTGTGGCCCAGGCATCCCAGTCCATCTGTCCTGCACTCACTACCAGGGGCGGGACCCATGTGTGCAGGGTACGAAGCCAGGTGGATGGACTGGGGCCCGGGCAGGCAGGAGCACTGTCTGAGAGTGGGATGGGCAGGCGGAGCGGGGATCATGAGGTGGGATTACTGGGTGGTGACAGTGTGGGGCCAGGACCTGGGGCAGAGCTGCAGTCCACTCCCTGCATGCCACTGTGATGAGCGCTAGTTTTGTGGGCAGGTGGATGCAGGGAGCAGATTGCAGCTTTGCCCTGGGCCCAGATCCCATGCAGTCACCACCCCAAGATCCTGGACTAGCCCCACGCAGCTGTCCCGCTCCCAGACACTGCTTCCTGCCTGCCCGTAGCCCTATACCATCTCCTTAGCCGCATGCCCTGGCTGAGGGTTCCTGCAGGTCTCCATGGAGACTCCAGGATAGCAGGGCAATGACAGTGTGGGGCCAGGAGCTGGGGGCTGGGCCCAGGGCAAAGCCATGATCAATTCCCCCCATGTTGTTGCTCACGGAATCAGTGACCACCATTGGGGGTGCGAGGGGTGTGGACTGTGGCTCTGCCCTGAGTCCCAACCCCAGCCCTGCCTTCTCGTCTCGCTTCTGGGTGCTGCTCTCCATGACCTTGTCCCAGCCAAGCAACCACTTGCGGAGTTTTGGTGAGCTGTTGCAGGTTGGGATGTGTTAACCCAGCCCGTGGCAGCTCACCAAAATTCCCTAAGCAGCCCTTGGGTCCAAATAATTGCCCACCCTGCCCTAGGGCAAAGCAGCTCAGTGGGATTTTGGTTTCCTGGGCCAGAGCACCCCAGCACCAAGTCGGCTGGAGGCCTCATGTGTTTGTGGTAAGGGGCCTGGACAGGTGCATCTTATGCCCTGACCGCATCTAGTATGACAGGCAGGTCAGCCTGGGGCAAGCCAACAGCTCACTTGGAGCCAGCAAAACTAGACAGGAGCAGCACCTGCCTAGAGTATTACCCTCTGCTGCCCTCTCAATGCAGAACCAGAAGGGAGCTCAGCTTCAAGTGCTACCAGCTCCCCAGGAACATGTCCATGGTAAGCTCTGGGGTGCTAATACAACTGCTGGTGTCAAGCAGATAAGCTTCTCCCTCCATGAATCATTCAATGTAGACAGAAACAGGCTGGTGCTGCCAGTCACCACCTGCACTATGGAGTGATGGGACTTTTGCAAACCCACCCACAGTTGGAACAAGTGTGTATATCACATGGCAGAGTTGATGAGCAACCTCAGGTGTGGCTTCTCAGTGACTCAGATGTGTTCAGATGAAAATAAGAATTTGGGTAGGAGTTATGCAAGGCCAGAATTACAGAGCAGCTCAGGCTGGGAAACACCTCCCAGCCCATGCAAAGGCTACACACACTGCAACAAGAGCTGCCTGCAAGCACATTATACAAATATGTATAAGTGTGCATGATATAATTAAAGCCATGTGCCCAATTTCCAGGGCAAATGATTCTAAGGACCAGGGGCCAGAAGTCTACTGGCTTTAGTCTCTTGGGAACATTATCTTTAGACAGTCAATCTTGTTTTAGAAAATTAAAGCCTTGGCACCTGCAGGAAATGCAGCTGCTCTGCTGGATGCTCTGGTTGATGCTGGGTCAGGGTGCTGCAGAGGAGCTGGCTGCAGCATTCAAGAATCTGGAGTCATCAGCTGGCTAAGCAGTCCTCTCTCAAAATAGGCTTGTGGAGCACAGGAGATGAGTGCCCCTCATGGCTATGCTGTATCAGCTTGTTGTTATCCTCAAATACTTGACAACTCCTGTTGGACACCACAGGAAGTCACCATTCACAAACACTGCATATTTTCTACAGCATTGGCACTTCTGCCAATCATTCCCAGCCTAAATGGTTCTTCCTTTGTTTCACTGCACCATCTCTTCATATGGAAGTACAACCAGACTGACATCAGAAGAAAACATGACCTTCAAGCATGCAGCCTGTGATGGCCTCACTCCTGTGGGACCAGAACCTGTAGCAGGCTGCAAATCATTGAGGGCACCATATCTGCAGTTTCTAATTATTAGTGCTGCTGTTCATTTTTGTGTAAGTTGTCACAGAAAGCTCAGGAACACTCAACCCATCAGCCTTTCTCCACAGCTAGTTTTATGTTCTCTTTCAATTGTTTTGCGATGTAAAAGGTAAAAAGTCATAGGTTTACTGGTTCCAGATGCTCATCATAGCAGTGCAGGCTAAGTGATGGCTAAGGCTTTGTGGCTTTCTTCTCTGCACAATAGAGGCCTTGCTAGAGGGAACAGGTTCACACACAAGAGGTGCAATTTGCCACCAGGCAGCTTCCCTCTGTCCTTGGGGTGGCACCTGTGACAGGCACTACACAAATATTTGTTGTTCCTTGTTACAAGGGCTTAGGTAGAGGCCCCATTACTAGGGTAATCCCGGGAGCGGGTAACCACAGGGAGCATGCAACACAGGCAAAGGGAGTTTGCACACCCGGGGAAGATCAGGGTAATTAAACCCACCGCTACATACATAAACCCAGCTGTGAGAGACTGCATGGAGAGAGGGAGAGAGAGAGAGCTGGGGCCCACAGAAGAACCACAGCCAGCTGGTAAGGAGCTGGGGTACCTACTTGAAGCCTGTAGATGGCAAGGTCAATCAAGGGAAGACCCTGGGGACTCTGGAGAGCCAAACAGTAAGAAGAACCCTGAGGCAGAGGACCCTGGGTCAATGTATGGAGAGTGAGAGCTGTACGGAGCTGTTCACTCCACCAGGCAGCCAAGGCATACAGTAGGTTCAGCTCTGGGCATGGGGAGACTGCAGCAGAGATGCCTCCCTGCCAGGGAGCTGATTGATATGGCAAAGACACTCCCTGTCAATGAGTTAATTGGAGGTGAGAACGCTGCCCAAGTAGGAATTGAGACTGAGAGACTCACGGGCTGAAGAGTTAATTAGAATGGCCATATGGCTTCCCCTACTAATGAGGCAATTAGTGGAAGCAACAATATAACCCTGATACCAATAGTTAGCACCTGGAAGTTAACCATCTGTGTGGTTTGTGGTGTTTTCTTACTCTCAGGGATTAAGCTGAACATATTTTCTTTTCAATCAAAGTCATGGCAGGCAAGTTCTGAGGGGAACAGCCACCCTCCTATACTCCCCAATGACAACTCATGTCTGGAAATGGGTGAAGGCCCCAGGTGAGCATCTCCCTGGGCTGGGACATGAGAGGGTCCTTGCTTATTTTGGAATCTGTCATGCCCAGGGGCTTTCACTGAGTACTTAGTGCATACCTCAGCTGTGAAAGAGTATCCCAGTGACAGCTCACATTGGCTCCTGCTGCTGCTGACACTCACCACATTTTCAGTCCTCTGTTGTAATTCATGAGCTCTAGGGATTCCCTCTGAGGAACAAATACTTCCTTCCATCCCCAGATGCTATGAAACCTGGTTGTATAGAGTGCATCTCCCACCTGACCCCAGGGCTTCCCCTGGAGCAGCAGCTACCTACCACCCAGTAGCCAGTGGCTCAGCTCAGGGGAGGACAAGCTCTCAGCATTCAAACATATAATTAGAGATTATTGCAAAAGAATATGTGGTATTGACATGTCTTTTCATGTGTCAGTGGATGAGAAGAGGAGCCTCTTCTAGCTGGAACTTGCAGAGCTGTCCCCATTGCTAAAGGGGCAGATTACTCATCTGGGGAACTGGAGATGTGGCTTCTGGTCCATCCGTACTTACCTTTAAAATGCATTGGCGTTAGAAGCCATCTGGGAACATGAATGGCAGATGTCTTAGCTTCTTGGCCACTGACCTCAACACCTTGCCAGAAGGAAGCATAGACTCATGGGAATAGTCCTTGATTAAACTATGTCACTATGGGTATGGACAAACATACATTTCAGCTGCTTAAATAGGTAAAGGAGCAGCTGCTCCAAGTGAGCAATCACTGTTATGTGGTAACTATTACATCTATCGTAGTACAAGCAAGTGAAATTGCCCTCACTTGGATCCTAGATAAAGCAGGATTAGAGATGAATGGTTTTGCTACACTTGTGTCATTAGAGGATCACAGACTTAATCAAACAAACTTGTGATAGCAACAGAATGGTTACATGCACTTAGGGATGTGACAGGGAAACTCTTCAAAGCAGTAGAAAATATACTTGAGAGATTAAACCCGTTCTGTCACATCTGCCCCAAAGACAGCAAAGGCTTGCTCACTCCAGCTTACAGTTTCCATAAGTCCACCCTGTGCTTCAGCTTACATGATAGGAACAGGTGCAACTAAGGGCAGGAAGTGTTTATCCTGTAGGTTGGAAAGACAACACTGATCGTGGATGCTACAGATTTGTTATATATACATCCCATTGAGCTAGGGGACTGCTGAGTAAAAAGCTCCTTGGAGATTCAGAATATCAACAACAACCATCTCAGTAAAGGGATTTATATGCATAGAAGCCAGGCCCGTCCAAAGTTTGTTTTTTGTTTGTTTGTGTAGCCCGGGTGTACATGGGTTTGTATTCCCCTCTCCAATTCAGGGAATTATTGGCAGGGAAGTGTGCTGCGGAGGGATACAGCAGCCCAGTGGCCGCCTCCGTTTCCTGTAGAGTCAGGCCCAGTCAATCAATTACTTAACTATATACAAATTTATTTTTACAACAAAACCATTAAAGGGCAAAGACATAGATTTTATACACACACACAAATTTACAAAACAATAAGCCCTATACCATATATATATATACACACACACACACACATATACACGCACATACACACATATGTACATATACACATATATACATACACCCAATTATTATTAAAAAATAAACATGAGGAATAGAACAACCCAGAACAAATGATAGCGATCGGGCAACCTTATAACTCTATTAATATACAAACTATTATTTCAACTTATTCACATAAACTATAAGGCACAGTTTACAAATATAAGAAGCAATCCTTAGACTACCTGGGTGCCCTGCAAGGAAGGGGCCCCACTCCCGAAGTACCACTACAGGAAAGGAGGTGGGGGGGAAAGAAAAGGAGAGGGAGACCCCAAAGACACCTAAGCCCCCCTTATCACAAAGTAGTGACCCACGTGGTACCGCTTCACAACCCCTGGGGCCCCTCCTTCGTGGGAATCCTCTCTCCAGGGTTACTTACTACTGTCCAGTCCTGGAGGGTTGCCTCCCAGTCTCCAGGTTGAGTTCTGTTCCCTGCCAGGCTTTTCTAATACCTGACTCTGCTGCCACCAGCCTGGCTTAGGGCCACATGCACTGCTGTGCGTAGCAGGCACTTCACCTTGTGCTAGGGGTTGGAGGCCCAGGCAGCCTTGTGCAGCACCGGGGCTTGTTCTCCTCCCAGACCCTCTGTGCAGTGTTGTCTGCACTGAGCTGCTGCCCTGTGCAAGCAGCTGTAGACCCGAGCCACCTCAAGCAGCTCCCAGGGTCTCTCACCCTCCATGCAGTACTTCCTGCACTGAGCTTCCTACCTCCTGCAGAGGATGGGGACCTGAGCTGTTCAAGCAGCTCCAAAGATGCTGCTCCATGCACTGGCCTGTGCACTGTGTCTCTGGCTGCACGACAAATGTTGCAGACCCGAGCCACCTCATGCAGCTCCCAGGGTCTGGATGCTGTGCACCGTGCTGCACACTGAGAGCCTAATTGCTGGAGCCTTCCACAGCTCCCCGCCAATGGAAGTTTTCAGGGATTCTTCTGGGCTACTGCTTTGCCCTGCTTTGCAGCTCTCCTCAGCTCCTCTAAACCTCACTCTTCTCTCTTTTCCATCCCCAACACATCTCCTTCGTGCTGGGCACGCAGCTCCTTTTATACTCTCCAGGGTTCTGGCCTTGAAGTCTTCCAGACCTGACAGTGTTGCAGTCTTCAAATCAGGACTGCGGGAGCTCTTCTCCCCCCCACACACCTCTGTCAGGAAAGCGGTGTGACTTCATTTCTCTTGCTGCTTCCTGATTTGATTATTGGAGCCCATCTACCAAAGAGAAGAATCTCAAGCCTGGGACTTAACCCAAGCTCTGAAAGGTAAGCTTGCTACACTGTTCCCTATGGGACCCTTCACCGTCTCCAAGCACCCTGGGGGCATCATAAGTAAACCACCTCACAGGCCATCGAGGTGCTCCTCGAGGAGTACTGTCTTGCTCGGGGCTCCATAAATGCCCAGGGGGTGTGGGCCTCATCCCACTCCTGGGGTCCTCTCTGCTGGTGGATGGAAGCAGTGAAGCTGTCTCTTTGTGAGAGCAGAAAGGTAAGCTGCCATCTCTGGCAGTCCGTGTGAGTGAAGTTTCATGAACATCAGTTTCCTGATTCGGCTCCCCTTCCAGGGTAGGGTCCCCAAATTGGGGTGGAACTCTGAAGGATACCACCCATCAAAATCTGAATCTGAATCCAACTCTTCCAGGGCTGCCACAGGTATGGGATTCCTCTTAAGTGTCCTCACCCAGCCTTGTGAGCATTCCCTCTCAGGAGGTCAAGGCCCCGCCACCTCCCCCATGGGCAATCATAGTTCCTTTTATGGTGCTGCTGGTTCCTCCCCATGGTCTCAGCAGTCAAATGGTAGGTACACCGCAGACAGTCCTTCAATTGCTGGGCATACTGCCCATGGGTTAGGTGCTGCCCATGAGCTCTCTCCACCCAAAGCACAAGTCAATGGGCAGCCAGGGCTGTCAGCCAAACATTAGGAGATACAGGATGACCCCTGTGGTATTCTTTCAGGTACAGCTATAGGCGTGCACCAAATAAGATATATGCTGGCTCCATGCAGCCTTTTGTTCTTGCTGGAGAGTACCCAGCATATTTAGTAATGTGTGGTTGAACCGCTTGGGCTGAGGATTCCCTTAGGGATGGTACGGGGTGATTCAGGACTTTTGGATCCCTGCAACAGTCAGCACTTCCTGCAATAATTTGCTTTCAAAATCCCACCTCTGGTCAGAATGAATCCATGCTGGCAACCCAAACACTGAAAAATATTTTTCCCAAAGTACTTTGGCTACCATTTGGGTGGTTTGGTCCCAGATGGGAAAAGCCTGTGCTTACTAGGTAAAGTGATCAGTTACTACTAATATATTCCCTTTCTGATTCCCCTCTCCATCAATGGAAAGAAAGTCCATACATACCAGCTCTGTAGGCTGGGAGCTCTGTATAGTATGCAAATAAACAGTTTTTGTAGGCAGAGTCTTCCATTTTACACACCGGTCGCATGTGAGGGCCTTGGTTTTTATGTCCTCAGATGGCCAGAAAAATCTTTCCCAAGCTAAAGCCAATGTATGTTCCACTTCCAGGTGCCCAAAGTTGTCATGTAGGGCCTTAAAAGCCAAGGCCCAATACTGCTGGGAAAGAACCAGCTAACAAACCCTCTTCCCTTTGACATCCTGCACCTCTGTGTAGCGCCCCATTGAGTAGTTGGAGCCTCTCCCACTCCTGCAATAAGAGAGAGCCCAATGGGGTGATGCTGCTGGTGGCTGGGAGGTGGCGAGATCCCGCTCATTGGGCTTGCAGTACATTCCATCTTGTTCCTGGGTTGCTCACCACTCAGCCACAGTCATCTGAGCCAGAATGGAAGGTGTCAAGGTGCTACATTGGGCCCAAGCCTAGAACCCCTTTGAGGGGCACCCCTAGTAATTCAGCCACACTAACAGCAGTTTTTCCCTCCACCACAGGGTCCTGAGCCTGCAAATTACAAATGGCCTGGACTGCCTCAGGATCTAAAGGGGCCCCGGAGGTGGGGGGCTGCCTGGGAAGAGCATCAGTGTTAGGGTGACACTATTTGGATCTTGGGAAGCACTGGATTTGCAGCTGAATAAAGGCTTTAATCAGTGTCTTGGCAAAAGCTGCTGACCACAAGGCAGAATGATGTATTAAAATAACCTTGCAAATGCTTAGGCAAGCAGTTTCCTAACAATAGGATAGTGTGTAGGATACATGATTCTTTGTGTAAGAACAAGATGCAGCCCACCAACTATTGTAAGGAGCTAAAGCAGAAGCACGACCTTGGAGATAAAGAAGGAGTCAGCAAGAAACCAGAAAGAACCAGCAGGTAACTGGGGGAAGCAGAGTTCATGGTCTTATGCATGCACTCTTAACAGAGGCATATAAATGAAGGAAATGCATAGGCAATTCCATGCTAATGAAGTAAATAGTAAACAGAGGTGGAGCTTGAGTTAGGAGGAGAAATGGGTGGAACAGAATGAGGGGCAGAGGTGAAACCAATGTTAATGAACATGAATCAAGGTATATAATATGTGAAAAGAACTATTGTTCAGGGTAGGTCCTTGAGTTGTTTTTTTTGGACCTAGGCTTGAAGCTGTCTCCATTCTGAACAAAGTTGTTGCAAACAATGTGTGCTGTGTTTGCTCCCTGCTTGCGCTGGCTGATGAGTAACAGGATCCATAAGCAATTGGATCATCGTATCCCTAGTTGTTGGGCACTGCATGAAGTCTAACAGTCAGGATCTACATTTTTCCTTCCTGCCAGATAACGTAAACTAAATGAATAATTCGTCAAAGCAGCAATCCACCTATGCCCAGTGGCATCCAATTTTGCATAAGAGCGTACATAAGTAAGTGGATTATTGTCCATCCATACCTGAAAAGTAGTACCATACAAGTAGTCCTTGAACTTTTCAGTAACCACCCATTTTAGGGCCAAGAATTCCAGCTTGTGGGCTGGGTATCGGGTCTCAATGGGCACCAGCCCCTGGCTAGTAAAAGCCACTGGCTGACACTGCCCCCCATCAAGCTGATACAGTACTGCTCCAAGGCCTGACAGGCTGACATCAGTGAGCAGGATGAAAAGGCCTGTTTGGGTCTAGGTAAGCTAACACTGGGGCATTGGTAAGATACTTGATGACTTCCCAGAAAGCGTCCTCGCCCTGGGTACCTCACTGGGGTCCTTGGAGTGTGCACTGACTCCTTGCCTCTTGCAAAGCTTTCCTGCCTGGTACCCCTGGGTAAGCTGGTTTAGTGGCTGGGTGACAGTCACATAGTCTTTCACGGCATGCCAATAAAACCCAGTGAATTCCAGGAATAGTTTGGGCACTCAGAAAATCTTTGGTCTCGGTCAGGCAGTCACCGCTCAGTAGGGCTGCATGAGTCTTCGTGTCCTGTGCTGCTTTGGATGCTTCGGTGTCTGAAGCAGCATGTCCAGATCAAAGCAGGGTCCCAGCAATGGTATCCAGAGTGGGTCGGGAGCATCTGAAGCGCTTTGGATCCACTTCGGATGCTTCGGACCCACTTTGGCCATTTTGAGGCACATTTAGAAGAGGAAGGGGGAACGGGGGGCGGGAGGGGGGGGAAGATCGATGTCTGTAGATAGCCAGTGAGAAGGATTTCTACCTGGCTACCTTTCCAGTGGCAGCATCTGAGGGGTGGGACTAGAAACAGCATAAAAGCCTCTATTTGCAGCCCTTCTGTGCCTGTTGCAGCTTGTTCTCTGCCAGCAACTGTGTGAGAGGAATGCTCAGATGAGACTTGCCTGCTCCTTTTTCTTGTTATGAAGGAGTAGTTAGGATTTAGTTTAGCTTAGCTTACTTTAGCTATTGTATTACATTATTATTAGTATTACAATTCAATTTATTTCTTTGAATTTATATTTGCTCTTTTTCTTTGGAAACTTTGAAAAAAGAAAGATGTGTTTTCCCATCCAGTGTTCTCTATCAGTGTGCAGGGAGGCACAGATTGCTTGCATGCATGCACACATACACAGAGACCCACAATATAGAAAAAAGATCACAGTGGAAGAAGACACACAGATCATATATTGACAGCAGAACAAGACACAGATATTCACAGGATAACAAGACAGACAGATATACAAAAGGATTCATACACATACAGAGACCTTTTACATACAGAGACCTTTTGCAACACAGGGAAGATCAATATGAAGCATGCTGGAAAGGCAGGTGCCTGGTCTTCTGGAAGGGGAGGGAGAGGGGGTAGGGGGCGAGCTAGAGCTGCAAGCTGCCCCCTATTCCCGAGCAGCCGTGACATCGGTGCTGCCAGTGGAAGCCAGGCAGTTGGAACAGTGTCTGCACCTGATGTCCCTGCATCTGCACCACCTCCACTCAGTCCAGAAGTGGGCACCAGCAGTGGAATCACTGCCTCCTCCACCCCAATTTCAGCTCTCAGCATGAGCCTCCCACTGCCAGAGGAGGAGCTGGAGCTGGAGCTGGAGCTGGAGCTGGAACAAGGGATGCTGAGTGCTCTGGCTCAAGCAATTCTGGGGACTGAGGGGGAATCAGAGTTTGTGTTCCACACCCCTCAAGTTTCCCCTAGACCCAGGTCTCCTCTGGAAAGCAGCACCTCGGAGGAGGTAAATAGCTCAGCTGAGGCAGCTCTTCCTGCTGCTCAGCCTGGCACCAGCGCGAGTGTGCCAAAAGGGAAGTCCCCCACTCCCTCCAAAGCCCCCTTTCCCCCAAAGCAGAGGCAGGCCACCCTGGACCAGTGGGGGAAAGGTGGACAAAAAGGGGGGCATGTTTCCAAGGTGTGTGAGATCACCAAGAGCACGGAGGAGATGCTTGCTCTGGATAGCCAGCCATTCGCCCTAGTTGAGTGGCCATGGTTCAGGCAGTTCGTAGCACTTCTGGCCCCATTTTATGAAGTGCCCGCCCACGCCACCTTTAGCAGGGCAGTGGTGCCTTCCCTGTATGAGGCATGCAGGGGGTACTTGCGGGAGAAGCTGCGCGAGGCAGGGCCACAGGTAGCCTTGCACTTCACCTCTAACATCTGGAGCAGCTGGGTGGCAATCACGCCTACTTCTTCCTCACAGGGCACTGGTGCGCTCAGTCAGGCCGTCAGTGGGCTCTGCTGCAAGCCAAGTTGCTGGATGAGTCCCACACGGCAAGGGAGATCATGGGGGCCATGAACTGCATGGTGCAGGGGTGGCTTATTGGACAGGGCAAGCTCACCTGTGGGTTCATGGTCACTGCTGTGTGGCACATAAGTTCCACCTCATACTCAGGGATGTCTTGGAGGGGGACAGGGCTGCAAGTGATGGCACCCACTACCACCCAGCTGATTTCAAAATGCAGGAAGGTGGTGGGCTACTTCCACCACAGCATTAAGGGTGGCAAGACCCTGCAGGAGAAACAGGCAGAGCTGAGCATCCTGCCACACAAAATCATGCAGGATGTGAAGACTCAGTGGAACTCCACATACGGGATGCTGGGAAGGCTGGTGAAACAACAAAAGAACTTCCAAAGATACATTTTTTTAAAGTACTTTTTTTTCATAATACACATATAGACATAAAAACACAAGATAAGCCATCATACACCATGAATAACATCCTATGTCCAACACAACACCTTTACTTCTTGCTGTCAATTCCTTTATAAAAAGAAAGGCTCTGTGATAGTTCCATTTGGGTACCTTTGATGCTGCTGCTGATGCTACTGGTGTTAAGTCAGCTAAGTTATTTTACCTGTTGTCACATAAAACAGAGGACTGGGCATGAGGCTGTAGGGGAGGAGGAGACCTCAGTGGGGCACACTGCCATGTTGTGCAGAGGCCCCAGTGCCAGGAAGGGTTCACCTTAACACGCACACACACACACACAATGCCACCCACCCACAGGATGAGTTTTGCCCGTCTGCAGCTTGGGGTGCAGGGCCCTGGATGACAGACTCCCCCAGCAAGACACATACAGCTGGCAGGCTTTGTGGCCTGGCAGGGTCCAGCACTCAGGCGTGCACTAGAGTTAACCCCCCTGTATCCCAAGACAGACAGTCGCCCAGGCACCCATGTACATGATGAGTTTTGCCTGTCAGCAGATTGGGGTGCAGTTCCCCCCAAAGCCCTGCACCAATCTTCTTGAAACTTGGCTGGCCTTGTGGCCTCACCAGGGGCTACGACCCCTGCAAGTTGCACCCAAATTGGAGCTAAAATAACAAAGTTATAGATAATTCATTCATCCCCCATTATGACCTATAGCCGGATCTCAAAGGCGGCTCCAAAGCCTTGGCACCGCTTTGGCCAGATTGAAGCGGCAAACCGATCCGGAGCTTTGAATCAGATTGTGGCCATCCAAAGTGGCCGGATTTGCACAGGCCTACCACTCAGACCTTCTCAGGGTCTGTGGTAATTCCATCTTGTGACACTATGTGTCCCACATATTTAACAGATGCTCAACAAAACTTACATTTGTCAATGGCTACCTTAAATCCAGCTGCTTCTAGGTGATCCAGCACATGAAGAAGGCAGTCCTCATGCTCCTCTGGGGTCCGACCAAACACAACGACATTGTCCAAGTACACTAACACCTGGGTCAGGTGCATATCCCCAACCATTTTTTCCATGAGCCTCTGGAAAGTGGCTAGGGCACCCGAGATGCCTTGGGGCATGTGTTCAAATTGGTAAAAGCCCAGGGGACAAATGAAAGCTGTCTTCTCATCACTTTCCCGCAGAGAAGTCTGATAGTACCCACTACACAGGTCAAGTACATAAAATCACTTGTTGCCCACCAGACAATCCAGGGCTTCCTGTACTCGTGGGACCATGTACTGGTCCATCTCAGTGTGTGCATTTAACATGCAGTAGTCGATGCACATTCTTAGTCTCCCATTCTTTTTCCATACAATGACTATGGGGGAGGCATAAGGGCTCTTCAATTCTGTGACTATCTTGTGATCCAGCAACTCTTGCAAGTGGAGCCTGACCTCCTCCATCTCGGCTAATGGGATGCAGCGAGACCTCTCGTGGAAAGGACGTGGGCCACTAAGGCAGATCTGATGCTCAACACCCTTAACCTCTCCAACATCCCACTCATGCAGGGAAAAAAACATTGGATCTGCTCTAAAATTTCCCTTGGAGCTGGGCCTTCCATGTCTCAGGCATAGGGGAGTCCCCCTCCCCCCAAAATCTTTTGAAGTCAACAAGTGAGGAGCCGCATCCACCTTTTGCACCACCACATTCCCCATGGTGGGGTTGACCACAATAACATTAACCAGAATCTTGTTCAGACCTGGGGTTTCAAACACCCCTTCTGGGGCCTTCAAAGTCCTCGGTCCCTCTTTCCCAGGGTAGGTCTCTACCACTACCTACCCTACTTGCTGGGGTTACTGATCCCACTTGCAAGCCATGGCTAGGACCCACTGGCCTTTCCCATGGATCCTCTGAGGGGTAACCCCAGAGAATTCCAAGGTCCCCAGGACCTGGGACCTAGTTTCCATACCCCTCTGTTCCCACCTGGTATCAGATCATTCATTTTAAGCTGTTTTTGATAGCTTGGGCCCACCTGCTGTCTACAGTACTGGGCCAAGACCTGAAATATGCTGGCGTTTGTCCCGATGATAAGGGAGGCTCCCTTCATCCACCTCAGATCAGGGTATATCAGTGCAACAGTGAATACTTCTTTCTCTATCCTGGCCACAGATGTGGGAAACTTCATTTGTAGGGTAACATAACCACTATAGGGTTAGGATGCCTGGCTCAGTCCACAGAGCCCCAGACCTGTGAGAGGATAGTGGCAAATGCCTGAAATGTTTCCCATAAAAAGACTTGAACAGAATGGTGACTAGGGATCCGCTATCCAGAATAGCATGACATTCACACCCATTCACCTTAACTGGGACCTCAGCCCTAGGCCCCACTAATCCCTCTGGCAGGGAGTTCAGGGTTGGGAGCCTGGCAGGGTCCAGAACAGAGGCAACCCGCTTGCTCTCCCCTTCCCCGTTTCCTGCCCCCCCACTGGGTCTTCAACCATTGGAACACTAGGTCTGGGTTCTCCAGCTGTGTACATTCTTGGACCAAGTGCCTGTAGTCCCCACACCTAACCCAGATCTCTGGGTTTTGAGAGTGGTTCCTTATCCTGCGCCTGGCTGGAGCACAGAGGCTCAGTTGGGGTTGCACCCCAGGAGGGGCCCTGCTGACAGCAGCCAGTAGTATTGGGGACCAGGACTGTTCCTCAGGCCTTGGAGAGGCCTCTTCTTGGGTTGTTACTGCCAGGATCTGGTTAACAGGTCCCCTTCGAGGTGAAACATCCTCCAGAGCCCACATAACTTTTCTCAAGTGGAAGATTTGTTCCTCCTCTCATACCTCTTTCATAAGCTGGCCCAAATGGGGCAGGTTACTTTTACATCCAGCCAAATTGAGATCCTTAATGAGGGGTAGAATATAGCGGGCCCCTATTTGCACTTGCCGGAGCCTTGTACAGTAGTCTTCAGCCACACTGAGGGCCCCTTGGGCCACCACCCACTGTAGCACCTGTTCGAGTCAAAGAAGGTATGAGGAAACAGCCTCCTCCTTGCGCTGAAAGGGGCTGAGCAGTTCATAATAGGTCCCTCCACTATGGGTGGATCATCCAAATGTATCTTGCAATGTCTGGAGGCACTGTTGAGTGGTAATGCTGGGGTTCTGGAGCTCAGCTGTCCCGATTACCCCAAATGCCGGTCCTTGCAGCACATCCAGAAGACAACAACTTTTTTCTTTGTCCGGTATTTGCCATGCCATGCGACTCTCTCGTACGTGTTCAGCCCAGGACTCAAATTTCTCCTCTCTGGTGGGGACTGGGAGGTTCCCAGAAAAGTTTCTTAGTTTTTTATACGCAGACCAGTCATGGGAGGAGCTGGCCACCTCCCTAAGGACTTGCTGCATAGCCGCAATCCATTCCTGGGTGATAGCGGGTGATGCAGTTGCCCCACTGGTTCCAGGGTGTGCATGGGTTTGTACTGCCCTCTCCAACTGAGGAAATTAGTGGCAGGGCAGTGTGCTGTGGAGGGATACAGCAGACCAGCGACCACCTCTGTCCCCTATAGAGTCAGGCCCAATCAAATCAAGTACTTAACTATATACAAATTTATTATTACAAGAAAACCATTAAAAAGGACACAGATTATATATTTTTATACACACATATACACACACATACATATACACACAAAATTATTATTAAAAAATTATTACTTCAACTTATTCATATAAACTATAAAGGCACAGTCTACAAATATAACAAGCAATCCTTAGACTACCTGGGTGCCCTGCAGGGAAGGAGCCCCACTTCCAAGGTACCATTACAGGAAAGGAGGTGGGGGGGAAAGAAAAGGAGAGGGAGACCCGAAAGACTCCTAAGCCCCCCTTATCACAAAGGAGTGACCCACATGGTACCCCTTCACAACCCTGGCGGGGGGGCCCTCCCTTGCAGGGATCCTCTCTCCAGCGTTACTGCACAGTCCTGGAGGGTTGCCTCCCAGTCTCCAGGTTGAGCTCTGTTCCCCGCCAGGCTTTTCTGCTGCCTGACTCTGCTGCCACCAGCCTGGCTGTAGGGCCACATGCACTGCTGTGTAGCATGCACTTCACCTTGTGCTAGGGGTTGGAGGCCCGGGCAGCTTTGTGCAGCACCAGGGTGTGGTCTGTTCTTGGACCCCTTATGCAGCATCATTTGCACTAAGCTGCTGCCCTGTGCGAGCAGCTGTAGACCCGAGCCACCTCAAGCGGCTCCCAGGGTTTCTTACCCTCCTTGCAGCACTTCCTGCACTGAGCTCCCAGCCTTGTGCAGAGGTTGGGGACCTGAACTATTCAAGTGGCTCCAAAGATCCTGCTGCACGCCAAAGGTTGCAGACCCGAGCCACCTTATGCAGCTCCCAGGGTCTGCACACCACGCTGTACACTGACAGCCTAACTGCTGGAGCCTTCCACAGCTCCCCACCACTGGAAGTCTTCAGGGGCTCTTCTAGGCTACTGCTTTGCCCTGCTGAGCAGCTCTCCTCAGCTCTTTTAAGCCCCGCTCTCCTCCATAGCTGACGCATCTCCCTCATGCTGGGCATGCAGCTCCTTTCATACTCTCCAGTGCTCTGCCCCTGATGTCTTCCAGACCTGACAGTGTTGCAGTCTTCAAGTAAGGTCTGGAGGAGCTCTTCTCCCCTTCCCCTCAAGAAAGAGGCTTGATTTCATTTCTCTTGCTGCCTCCTGATTGGTGGATAGGCTCCACCAATCAAAGCAGCAGAATTTCAAGCCTGCACTCAACCCAAGCTCTGAAAGATAAGCCTGATACATTTGGTTTTTGGGCGGGGGTTTACTACAGAAAGTGTAAAGTGTCCCTGCAAAGAAACAGATGTGATGCCTGACATAGGCAAGAAACATTTCAGTTCAGAGGACAGGGTGGGGAGTTCCACCTTTAAAAACAGAAGTATGTAAAGGCAGGACATGCCTCTCTCCCAGCATCGTAACGAAATACACGTAGCTCATCCAATGTGTCAGTTGAGTATCTTCACCTCTAGCTGTGTAGGTTTTAATTTCCACACTAAGCAGGTCAGTGTGGAATGGACAGTGTGTGGGTGAATGGACAGTGTGTGGGTGGAAGATGTCTGGTAGTAAAGAGAATTAAAAAAAAACCAGTTACTAATATCCTATATGTGAAGTTCATCAACTACTCCAGTTCTACATCATCCCATCCCAGAATCATCTTTGGGGCTCCCTTTCCTACATAGCTGGCTGCAAGCATTTTAATCACACTAGCTAATTATGAAGACCAAGGCTCCTTCATTTAAGAGGTCATAAAAGCAGTAGAGCTGCCACTTGACAGTTTCAGCTTTAGTCTTGGTTCAACCTTAATTTTGGTTTTGCTTCTCTGAAAACACCCACAGGGTTGAGCTTTGGCTCAAAGGTCTTTGGAAAGAAGCGTATTTTATGGAGATACTGAGAGACTCAAGGTCAGGGCATGGTAGACAGAACTAAGAAGGGGCTTCCAGGGAATTGGAATTACATGGAACAAGACCTGAAAACAGGAATAGGTGGGGCAAAAGAAGAGGATGCTTAGTTACTCAGCCTCTGTGAAGCAGAGGGGATAAGAAAATGGGAACAAAACATTTCTAGTGAAGTGCCACCTCTTGAGCTCCAGCACATCCAACACTTCTATTCATAGATTATGAGGCTGGAAGGGACCTCCAGAGATCATTGCGTCCAGTCCCCCTGCACAAGGCGGGAAAAACAACTGGGAGTCAGGTGACCCCAGCAAGGTGACTGTCCAGTCTCTCTCGAAGATTTCCAGGGTAGGCGATTGCACCAGCTCTGGAAGGAGCTTATTTTAGAGTCTGGACACCCTAGCTGTGAAGAAGTTTTTCCTGATGTTGAGCTTGAAATGGTCTTCTAGGAGTTTGTGACCACAGTTGTTCACCAGTGCCTTGATGTGTGCCCCTAATGTAGCGGTAAGCTGCTATCAAGCCCCTCTCAGACCTCTCTTTTTCAGGATGGAGTCCCAGGTCCCTCAGCCTTTCCTCATATGGCTTGCCATGCAGGTCTCTGATAATATAGGTGGCCCTTCTCTGGACTCTCTTGAGCTTTACCACATCCTTGTTGAAGTGTAGCACCCAGTACTGGATGCAGTACTCCAGCTGCACTCTCACCAGTGCCAAGTAGAGTGGAAGTAAATCTGAAGTAAAAAACAACAAACCCAAAAAACCAAGCTGCAATTTAGTGTGGCAGGCAGATTTGTATGCAAGAACATGTGTTCTGGGACACGTGATTAGACACAGATGCACTTTTAATTAGAGGTTGGGAGCAGGTCCTACATTCACTCTGCCCAAGGGAATTCACTAGTGCCAAACACCTGATCACAATCAGTGCAAAGAGGGTAGGTAGTATTTTGGCATCTGAAAGAGGCAAGTAGCTCTTTGAATGCCTCTGACCTTTCCTTTGGGCTCCCACTCAGCAGGCCTCACTGCATGCACACATGCCCAACAACTACAGGATGAGCTCATATTTTTTCTCTTCTGCTCCACATCACCCGTGAAAGTGCAAGATCCTCTGCAAACAAACAGCAGTGGTAGATGAAAAGGGACAAAATGGAGTGATCAATCCATGTTTGGGCTCCGACAGGTTTAAGAACAGTTCTTACAGATAGTGTCCAGGTCTCTCTAACCAGAGAGGCTAAATGGTTAGAGATCAGAATTATTTTTGAAAGAAAAATGAAAGGGTCTGCAAGTTCCTAGTAGGTTGGGGGTTTCTAGTAAACATGGGACTCTCCCTTCTCTAGAAGGAGCCTTTGGTTGCATCCAGACCAGAGAGCATATGCCTCTTTGCAGCATCTCAAACTGCTTTGAGACGCCGCAACAGGCACGCTAGGAATAATAGTAAAAAAGTCCTGTCTGCCCCCACCCTCCCTGCAGCACCAGCAGCAATCCAGGTGTGCATGGCCCACTGTTGGCAGAGAGCCCTTGTGACTTGGCAGCACCTCAGACCCAGCGGCTGCACATGGTGCCGGCCTGGCCACTGGTGTGCATCCTCAGACAGAACCAGGCCACTCTTGCCAGTATGTGAGGCTCCCGGCACCACATGCAGAAGCCGTGTGCTACCAAGCCAGGCTGGGTTCTGCCTCCTTGAAGCCAGCCAGGCCCAATGGCTCATGGGGAACAGAGGCAGGACGTGGTCCAGCCTAAGTGTGTGTGGTGTCAGGAGCTCTGAGTGACAGCAAGAGTGGCCCAGTCGTGTCTGAGGGTGCATGCCAGTGGCTGGACCAGCACCATGTGCAGCCGCCAGGTCTGAGGCAGTGCCACGCCGCCAGGGATCTCTGCCGGGAGCAGGCTATGAGCATGCTGACGGCTGCTGCTGCAGATGCACCTGTCCCAAGCTGCAGCCCCCACTCTCACAGTCCTTCTGTAGAAATTTACTAACAAAATCATGAATAATAGTGTAGCAGGCTCAGTGCTTCAAGGACAGGCTGATAAGACACAGGCCTCGTCGCCTTGAAGTCTGAAGCAGAGATACAGCCCCCCCCCATTAGTTAACATGCAGCCAAAAACCAGTTTTGAAACAATTAAGAGTTTTCCCACACTGACCTAACATCTTGTTTTCCTTCACAGTGGAAAATTCCCACCTGCACGCGCATCTTGTCTGTAAATTATAAATCGCCTCTAACAGTTTTATTCAGGGCCTCCGAGTTTGCTCAGGGTGCCCAGCATGCTGAATAAATTTTGAGACAGACAGCAACTCTGTGTCTTTGAGAACAGCTCCGCAAGGGGTCACGAATTCCTCAACAATTTTGGCGACCCAGATGGGACCCCTTGTGTGCTGACCTGGCTGCTCGTCGTTCGGACCAACCTTCCCAGCCAGCATAGGTGAGTTTGTCACCATTCAGAGGGCTTGGTCCGGGCGTCGGGTAAGTGGGGCCTGCCGTGAGGGGTGGCTGTTCCGAGGAATTTATAGACCAGAGTGCTTAAGTCTCGGGAGGATGGGACAATTGGCTTCAAATGTCCCACCGGGATCTCCTTTAGGGAGGCTTCTCCAGGTTTGGGGAGAAGGGAATCTGCCGGTGCAGTCTGGCATGGGCAGGAAGTGCGCTTGTATTTTGTGTACACAGGAATGGCCTGTCTTAACTCAACAAGGTGCTCTGGATAAACAGTGGCTGAAATTTGGCTCATTTGATCAGTCTCATTTGGCATTCCTTCGAATGGAATTGGTAGCTTTAAAACTCAGCAGATGGATTATTGGTACCTGTGGGCCGAATTGGCCGAAAAAGCCCCAAAACCGGTTCTTTACTCTACCACTCCACCTCCTTATGATCCTCCGATTTCAGTCTCTATGGAGTCTGAAGATGGACCTGAGCCTCTCTACCCTGCTTTCCCTGTCCCCAGTCAACCCCTGCCCCCTGACGAGAGCGCTGCAGCTCCTGTGGCATCAGCGCTGGCTCCGGACCCCCTGCCTCCAGAAGCTTTTCTTCGGTCTGGACCCGGAGCTGGGGTCCTGTGAAGGAGGCATTTCCCAGCCAGGGGAAGGAACACCTTCCTTCCTTCCGGTGGTTCAGGCTCCTTTGCGAACCTACCCGGTCCCGTTTGTGGATGGCAGGGGCAGCTTCCAGGTTCGCCCGACTCTAATTCATGTGCCTTTCACCTGAGGGGACCTCCTCATTTTGCAACAACAAACCCCCTCTTTTTAGGAAAAACTTGATGAAGTAGGACGGACTATTTGGTGCATAGTCCATACTTATGACCCTTCTTAGTCAGACATGCAGGAACTCATGGATACCCTGCTGACCCCAGACGAGCAGGCTAAAGTTTTAGACTGTGCCAGGGCTGTTGCCTCAGCAGCAAACAGAGATCCTTGGCCTTCTAATGAACCTAATGGGGATTACAACACCCCTGGGGGGAAGGGCATCTCTGAGGGAAGCCCGGAGGCTTTGATGAAGCAAGTAAAAAGCCCGTGAATTGGAGAAAATTCCATGCGTGCAAACAGGGACCCGAGGAGCATCCGGATGCCTTCTTTACCCGTTTGTGTGAGGCAGCCAAGACATACGTTCATCTTGATGTAGATAAACCAAAGCATGTGCCTGCGCTGGTATCAGCCTTTGTAAACCAGAGTGCTCCTGATATCAAGGAGCATTTCTGTAGGTATACTCCAGGGCGGGAAGGAAAGAGTATGTTAGAGATAAGAAACATAGCAAGCTATGTGTTTGATGAGAGAAAGGAGAGGGAAAGAAAGAAGGAGAGAAAGGAAGATTTTAAGCTAATAGCTGCAATGGTTGAGGGAACTGTGCACAGCATGTCAGGAAGAGGATGGAACAGGGGAATGGGGCCAGGGAGGGGTTCAACGAAGGGGATTAGGTCAGAGAAACCAGGGCGAGGGGTGGTCCACAGTTCAAAGGGCCAGTGAAGTATGTTACCACTGTAAACAACCTGGACACTTCAAACGAGAGTGTCCCCAGAGGAAGGGGATGAACATCGGAGCCATCTCAGAACGGGGGCCCCCTCCGGACCAGTGACATGAGGAGCCAGTGTCAAAAACTACTCACAGGAAAAAAGGACTCAGTGACCCGACTGACCACCCTCACCCAGTCTGCCCTGCGGTAACTATAAATTGCAATAAGAGCGACCCTGTTGCCTCAATTCAGGTAGGAGAGCAACAATATTATTGTTTAATTCACACCAGCGCTAGCGCTACTATGTCTATGTTATCTAAACTCCTGAGCATGCAGGTCTAATTGAGGAAGGAACTGAGAATGTGATGGGAGTGGGGGGGAATTGTTCAAAACTAGCAGAAGTGCCCCTACTCGAGTCCAAGTGGGACCCTTGTCATGTGAACACTCCTTTTTGTTGTCTGCCCGTGCTCCTATGAATTTATTAGGACAGGACTTACTGTGTAAGCTGAGGGCCACTCAACGCTGTAGTCCTGAGGGAATAACTTTAGAATTACCAATTGACAAACTGCCTTATTTCGCTGGGGCATTGGCCTCGGGGGGGGGGGGGAGGGGGGGGTGGAAAAAGAGAAATTTACCAGTGGAACTACAACAATTGCCAGTCACATTGTGGGGCTGGGAGGCCACCGATGTAGGACTGCTGAAGTCTGCCACTCCAGTTGTTATTCAAATCAAGGGGGAGTCCCGCCTTGCGTGCCTCAGTACCCACTGAATAAAGAAGCAGAAGAAAGTTTGCAGCCCCTTATAGATGAATACATCAGGAAAGGGATTTTAGTGGAGTGTCAGTCTCCTTGCAATACCCCCGTGTTACCAGTCAGGAAACCTAAATTAGGAAAGGATGGCAAGCCTGTTTATTGTTTTGTGCAAGACTTACGAGCTATAAATGATTATGTGATTCCCAGAGCTGCTGTAGTTCCTAACCCTGCCACTGTTGTTACCTCCATCCCATGGTGGGCCACTCAATTCACAGTAATTGATTTGCGTGCTGCCTTCTTTTCAATCCCAGTCGCAGCCCAGTCTCAATACCTTTTTGCCTTCACTTGGAAGAGAAAACAACATTTAACCTGGACACGACTTCCCCAAGGATACACCGAGAGTCCTACTATCTTCAGCCAAATCCTGACGAGAGACTTACAAGGTATCATACTTACCTCGGATACAGTGCTTGTACAGTATGTAGATGACCTACTACTAGCATCACGGACTCAGGTAAGCTGCTGGACAGACACTTTAAGACTATTAGAAGGATTAGCTGAAAGAGGACATAAAGTATCCCCAGGAAAATTACAATATTGCCAAAAGAAGGTTACATACCTGGGGCATGTGATCTCAGAGGGACTGCGGGAATTGTCTGATGAAAGGGTAAAGGCTATAAAAAAAACTTGCCAAAGCCCACCACTAAGAGGCATACACGAGCCTTTTTAGGAGTGGCTGGATTTTGCCGGCCCCGTTTACGGAGAGATGGTTAAGCCTCTGGTAGAGACCACTCAGAAGGGAGAACCTGAAGTGGTTCAATGGACCCCCCGAGTTAGACCATGCTTTTCATCAAGTTAAACACCAGCTATCACAAGCCCCTGCTCTAGGACTCCCCACCTATGAGAAGCCGTTTGTGTTGTTTGTCCACGAGAGATGCGGAGTAGCTTCAGGAGTCCTAACCCAGAAACTGGGACCTCAGCTACGCCCGATCGCTTATTACTCTGCCACCTTAGATCCAGTGGCAAAAGGGGTAGTCAGCGTCTGCGCACCATTGCAGTGGCAGCACTGCTTGTTGAGCGATCGAAAGACCTAGTCATGGGGTAACCCCTCGAAGTCAGGGTTCCTCATGAAGTTGAAGCCCTAATGACTAAAGAAAAGACTCAAGCCTTCTCTCACCAGCGTTTAGCCCGGTATGAAGTGACTCTGCTAACTGCTGAAAATGTGCGCATCTCACGCTGTACTAGCCTCATCCTGAGGATGGAGAGCCACATCATGACTGCTGCACTGTCATTTGTATGATGGAAAAGCCCCGAGACAACCTCACTGATGTGCCCCTGAACAATCCTGACTTAGTCTTCTATATGGATGGGTCCTCCTACATAGAAGCTGGAGTTCGTTGGACTGGGTACGCGGTTGTCGCTGACTTACTTCAACATCGTTGAAGCAAAGCCCTTATCTCCCCGGCTAAGTGCACAAGCAGCTGAACTGATTGCTTTAACTCGTGCATGTAAACTGGCAACTGGGATGACTTTAAACGTATACACTGACAGTCGGTATGCGTTTGGAATTTGCCACTCCACCGGGCAATTATGGAAACAGTGAGGCTTCATTACTTCTTCCGGAGCAAAAATTGCGAACTCCACTCAGGTTTCTGAGCTCCTGGAAGCCATCCAGAAACCCAGACAGATAGCCGTAATACATGTTGCTGCACACACCGGCGGGAGCACACCTGAGGCTAAAGGAAATGAGCGGGCGGATGCTGCTGCCAAAGCTGCTGCTCAGCAACCCCTAAGTCTCAACGCCCTTGTTCCTGTGTGAGAGACACCCAGAGCCTTGGAAGGATATGAGCAAGCGTGCAAAGAAGAAGACTGGAAACTTCTCTATGGGGCTTATTCAAAAGATAGACTGTGGTACACTAGCGATGACCGCCCCATCTTGCCTAAAACATTACAGTGGCCCCTGTGCCAAACAGTCCATGGGCAAGGTCATTATGAGGCAACTGCCATAGCTGAAACCATTCTCCGAGTTTGGTTTGCCCCTGGAATACATGCAGTGGCTAAACAAGTGACCAGCGTCTGCTCCACATGCCCAGCATTCAACTCTGGCCCAGAGAGAAAAGCCTCACCTGGGGGCCGACCTTGGGCATATCAACCATTTGAGAGACTGCAAATAGACTTCATTGAACTTTCCTGGTGCCGAAGATACAGATATACCTTAGTAGTGCAAGATCAGCTCACCCATTGCGTGGAGGCATTTCCTGCCACCCATGCCTCTCATCAGCAAGTCGCTCATGCACTTCTAAAGGACATTATTCCGCAGTTTAACATAGCTCAAGTCATTGACTCAGATCAAGAAGATCACTTCACCTCCCAGGTCTTACAAACAATTTACACACAGTTGGGAATCACTAGGCAGCTTCACACCCCTTATCACCTTTAGTCATCTGGAGGGGTGAAAAGGGCAAATCGGACTCTAAAAACCCTTCTAGGCAAAGTGTTCGGAAACTCAGCTTAAGTGGCCCGATGCATTGCCCCTTGCACTGTTTGGTATGCCAAACGCGCCTAGAGCTGATGTTAAGATATCTCCCTATGAGCTTTCGTTTGGTCATCCACCCCCCATTACCTGTGGTTTCCTTCCTCCAGCTAGCTACAGGATTGCTAGCGGAGGATGAAAATTTAACCCATTATGTGATTTCTTTGCAGAAGCAGCTTACTTCTTTACAGCGCCGTGCTGCCGTTCAGCAACCTGTACCCTTTGATTGCGAGATACACCCCTTCAGTCCCGGTGACTACATATGGGTCCATGTTCCATGATGGAAAAATTACCTAAAGCCAACGTGGGAAGGAACATACCAAGTCCTACTAACCACCTACTCCGCAATCAAAATCGCCGAAAAGAATTTGTGGATCCATCACACACACGTGAAACCTGCAGTGTTTACCCCAACAAAACCTCATCGTGTACCTCCCCTTCGGCTGCAGAAATCCAACAATCAATGGACAATATGTGCCAAATGTAGTAGAAAGTGATCCCGGCCTTTGAAGGCCAGGATCAAAGGTGGGGAATTGTAGAAATTTACTAACAAAATCATAAATAATAGTGTAGCAGGCTCAGTGCTTCAAGGACAGGCTGATAAGACACAGGCCTCGTCACCTTGAAGTCTGAAGCAGAGATACAGCCCCCCCCCCCCCCCCCCCCCATTAGTTAACATGCAGCCAAAAACCAGTTTTGAAACAATTAAGAGTTTTCCTACACTGACCTAACATCTTGTTTTCCTTCACAGTGGAAAATTCCCACCTGCGCGCGCATCTTGTCTGTAAACTATAAATCGCCTCTAACAGTTTTATTCGGGGCCTCTGAGTTTGCTCAGGGTGCCCAGCATGCTGAATAAATTTTGAGACAGACAGCGACTCTGTCTTTGGGAACAGCTCCGCAAGGGGTCACAAACTCCTCAACACTTCCACATCCCCAAAGCCCCCCACAACTCCTCCACCCACAACCCCCCTCCCCAAGGCTCTGCACAAGCCTCCCCTGCCCATTATGAAGACAGAGGCACTGGTAAGCTTCCAAATTGTTTTAAAATTGTAAATATATCAATAAAACATTGCCCAACTGATTTTTCTATATATATCAGGAGTGGGTAAAATGGCTGATCCAGCCAGCAGCCAGATTCCATTTCCTGGCAGCCCCTGCCTGCATGGACACCAGCCATAGCTGCCGCAGGAAAGCTCAAGGCTGGAGTTGCCATGGAGACTAGCCACAGCTGTGCTGGCACCATATGTGGCTGCTTCAGAGTTGCTGGGAACTTGTTCTGGAGGCAGCTTGCTCTGAAGCCAGGGCAGAGCCATGATCTGTTGCCTACGCACTCTGGGTGCAAAGGCAAGGGGATCATGGTTTTGTCTTGGCTCCTTGCAGCGGTGATAGCTTGGTCTGGAGCAGGTGCAGAGAACAATATTTCCCATGTGGCTTGGGTCTCCATGGAAACCACCCTAGCCATGCATAGGGACAGCTGGGAAGTAGAGTCCACTGATGATCAGATTTGGCCTGTGGGCCAAATTTTACCTGTCCCCGATATGTACAGATGTGTTTCATTTTAACTGTGGAAGAACATGGACTGGGTATTTTAAGCAAGAGGATTTGGGGGTTTTAAAATCAGAGAATTTGCCATTTTAAAACAGGGAACACCAGGATCTCTGCTGGTAAGGCAGGTGGCCAGGTCTGGCCTGAGAAGCCTGCATCATCAGCAACTCAGCTTGAGGGCAGACAAGGTGGCTGACCTCCTGGCCATTTGGGGCCAGGAAGACACGCTTTGACAGTTCAAAGCAGGCCACCACAACAAGCAAATCTTCTGGGTGATAGCTGTCCAGATGGCAGAGCCAAAGCACCAGAAGACATGACAGCAGTGGTATTGGAAGGCCAATTGTGTAGCATGGCCCACTGGAAGTTTGCCCAGATATTCAGGAGGCTCTGCTGCAGTACCACAGCCCAGTGGCTGTGCAGACCCCACCGGGGTCTTGCAGGAATGCAGACATGGAGCTGCAGGTCCAAGAGGGCAGATTCCGTTGCAGATCACAGTAGGACACAGCCAGGGAGAAGCCTGCACTGCCAGATTGCTGCAGTGGATAGAGGGTGCAGGGGCCACTAGCTACACCCTCACTGAGCAGGTCCCGCCACTTGGTGTCCGGGTAGGACGTGAGGTTGGCATGATGGATAGTGTGTAGAGGTGGTAAAAAAGTGGACTGGTTTGATGTCATCAAGGTAGCTCAGGTGGTGGAGCAGAGTGCTGCAATGCTGGGTGAGGCACCGGCCCAACAACAAACTACAGTGGGCTGGAGGACATTGGGAGGGGGGGGCGCAGGGACCATCACTGTGTAAGACCTGGTCAACAAAGGCAAGGGTGTTGGGAGCTAGAGCAGATTTCACCTCCTGGACCAGATGGCAGGTCGCATGCGTCATGGGTAGACCTATGCGTTGGGCCAGTGCAGCAGGGTCCACCCGCTCCTGCCTATCATAGTCCATGAGGTTTCCAATACTGGTGACACCAGCCAGGATCAACCTCTCTTGCAACCGGGGCACCTCTACTCTCAGCACCTCCAGCTGGAGGTTCCAGAGGAGGGGCTCAACAAGCAGGTCAGTGCCCTGGCCAAGTGTCACTGGGGACCTGGAGGCAGAGACCAGCCTCCAGGCTCAGTGGAGGTCCTGGTAGAACTCTGGCAGCCCTTGCAGATTCTGTAGGGAGAAGCCCCACAGGCTGAGGAGCTGTCAGTCATATCAGAGCCCCGAAGTGGCAGTGGAAGGCGTGGCCCCATGTTGCATGACTACCAACACCACATAGCAGTTGCTGCTGGGCCTGAAGGGCCCATCAGGACCTGGCTGCGCAGACAAACCAGGCCCTGGCCACCCTCCCACAAGGGTAGGCTCAGGACCTCTGCAGCAACCCAGTGCTGTCCTAACCAGAAAAATTCCAGTGCCCATCTCTGGAGCCCTGCCAGAACCTCAGGGGGCACAGGCAGGGTGTGTAAGCAGTGTCAGAGCATAATCAGGACCAGCTACTTCAGCACCAGAACTCTTTCACACACATAGAGACACCTCAGGAGCCCTGCCCATGCCTGAAGCCCCTCCACCACCCTTGCTGGTGCCAGTTCTCCTGCAGGGAGGGGTCTGTGTGGGTCAGGTAGCTCCAAGTAGAGCAGGAAGCCTGCACTCCAGAAGATACCACGGAGTGTGGGTGGGAGGGAAGCCACCTGCCACCCACCATCAGGCCAAAGCTTTTGACCCAGTTGCCCTGGGTAGAGGAGGCTGCCGAGTACAGGGCCTGGCAGGCCTCTACCTGCACCAGGTTGCCTAAGTCCTGGACCACAAAGAGGGTACATAGTCAGCATATTCTGACAGGCCCAGCTGCACTGCTGGCTCCCGGAGCATCGATCCCAGCACCCACCTCCCCAGGAGGACAGGAAAGGGCTCCAGGGCCAAGACATACAGCTGGCCTGACAGCAGGCAACCTTGATGCACCCCTCTCCCAAACAGGATGAGCTCCTTTAGGGTCTGGTGGAGCTTGACCAAAGGCTCTAGAGAGGTGTAAAGCACCCAGAGAGCCCACATGAAGTTCCCAAAGGCCTGTGGCATGACAAGTACCTGTGATCCACTCTGGCAAATGCCTTCTCCTGGTCTAGGGACAGGAGGGCAAAAGACAGGCCCTCCTGGTGAACTAGGTTGAGGAATGTCTGGGAAACAGGTACATCTGGGAGGGATGGATCTATCAGCATGGACTGTAGGCACCGCAAGATGACCTTCACTGCCACCTTGTAGTCCATGCAGAAGAGGGACACAGGATGCTAGTTCCTCAGGTCGTGGGGATCCCCCTTCTTCGACAGGAGAGTCAGCATGGCCCTGCAGCACAACAGGGAGTTCCCCACTTCCCATGGATTCAGCCCAGACCGCAGCAAAGCCCAGGCCAAGGACATCTCAGAAGGCCAGTAGAACTTCGTGGTCAGCCTGTCAATCGCCCAGTACCTTGTTGCTAGGCGTCAAGTGGAGGGCAGCTGAAAACTTGACCAGACTGAATAGAACCTTCAGCCGGTCCTGGTTGCCTGCACAGTCTCTGGGAGGGACTCCCTCAGGGTCCAACAGGCTTTAGCATCAGTCAGATCCAGGGAGAAGAGCTCCTTGTAAAACACCCCTGCATGCTGGCACATCTCTCCTGGATCTGTGATGGGAGTGCTATCAGCCAATGGGGAAGTGAAGTTCTTCTTGTCCCCCCCACCTCCTCTCCAAGGCAAAGAAGTGGGAACCGCAGTCCATCTCCTGAAGAAACTGGATGTACGAGCAGAGAAGCATACCATGGGTGTGGTAGTCATCCAGAGCACAAAACTCTTCCCCGCTTCTCTCGACACTCCACAGCGGGGTGGGTTGGTTGGGGGTCGGTGGCCAGGCACCTGTCCAACTCCGGTACTTCCCGCTCAAGCTGCTCCTGGACTGCCTCCCTTTGTCAGGTATGCCCCCAAGTGTAACTGTGGCAAAAAAGCCAGACACACACCTTCGCCACATCCCACCATTTCTGAGCTGAGGGGAAAGCTTCCTGTTGCTCCTGCCTGGGCCCAGACAAGATTATGAATGCTGAAGGGGGTAGGCCAGATGTCAGAGGAGTGGGCATGGGCAAAATGCGGCAAAGGCATAAATCCAGTTCAACTGGGAGCAGCATGCCTGCTCCTCCTCCACACTCACATAGGTGAAGGCAGGGGGGCCAGCAGGGTGACAGTCACGCCAGACATCCACCAGGGAGTAGTCTGTCAGGATCTCCTCGTGGATGCCCACAGCAGCTTGGTTCCATTCCCTGCCTGACTGGTTACATGCATCCAGGGTGACATTAAAATCCACACCAAGGACCAGACACTTGTGAGGGTTGAGACAGACATAAATGGCTCCCTGGCAGGAAAAAATCTGCCAACTCTGGGGCCCTCACAGGGGTGTACACCATCAGGAAGTTCAGGACTAGCCCCTGCACTTGGACCTGGAGGTGCAGCAGGCAGGCCAGCACCACCTCAATACTCTGGAGACCCTCTGGCTGCAGGCCTGGGGAGAACAGGGTGGCCACCCCACAGCACTTTCCTATAAGTATGAAGGGCATTTATGAAGCTGCAGGCCCTCCTACAAATCTAGGTGTTGCAGCTTTTGGATGCCTTACCCTCCCCCACCAGCACTCTCAGTGGCAAGAATGCTGTCAAAATCTCCCTAGTGGCCCAAGGTGAGCTGTACCTTGGTGGTGGACCACTTGCTGTCACACTTTTCCCAGGATGACTGGTGGAAGTCCTCCCTACTGTGGAAGAAATCAAACTTTGCATTGTGGTGGAATCAGAATTGACAGAGCCAGCTTTTCTTTAATTAGGGCTATGCTGTGACCACAGGGAGAATTTCATACAGCAAGGGGAAATCACCCACTTGTCTGTTTCAAAGGAATCCTCTACTCTAAGTTTTCAAGCATATTTATACTTAAGACTGATAAAGAGAGGAAAAAAAAAAATGACCTTGGAGAAACCAAAACAGACACGCAGGCAGCTTACTTAAGGAATCCTGCGTGCCTTAAGATACCCTGTGCACAGATGTTCATTTATCTCAGAACGTGGAACTGAAATAAGCAGCATCAGCACTGCTGGTCTTTGTCCGTTTTCCTAGTTGAACAGGCCAGAAGCCTGACCAAATCTACTACTACACTATGAAGTTTATGAACACTCCAAGTAATCCCCTTAAGTCCGTTAAAAGACTACAGTAAAATGTGAGTTAACCTCAGCTTAGCATGACTCTCAAAACCGGTAAAATACAGAACACCAATGCTGACTTAGATGGCCTAGCTATGCTCGCACTGCGGAGACAATCCCTTCCAGTATATTCACAATAAATTTCAAACAGGGTCCTAGGTGTCTGGTTACTCCTTAAAACTTAATGTTTTCCCTGCTTGTTAATCAGTTTTTTTTTTAAAATGTTCCAAACTAGATAACCTCTTGCCACTGAAAAAGGCAATTCATTTAAAATTTAAATTGTTTATATAAAACAGGATTTTCCCTGTCAATTATGCCTTGGGACCCTCTTGATTTACACAATTAAAAGAATGCTTTGAAGAGGCTAGACTAAGGGTATAAGAAAGCTGTAAAGCAGGAGACAGTGCGCTTCAAGACAGAGAGAAATCTCTCTGACATTATCCAGTGTTGATCTGTTTCTCCCCACTTCAAGAACATCTTCCTTCCATAAGTCACCCAAATGCCTTGGAATGGCGAGATCCCAGCTCTCGCTCTCTCTCTCTGTCTCTTTCTCTCTCTAGGCATAGCTTTCTGAACCTAAATTGTATTAGTTAAGTTTCAGCTAGGTTTCCACAAATACTCAATTAAACCAAGGTAATACTGTAATTGTTTTTGTTTGTTTTTCCTTGCATGTCTATTAATTACTAGTACCATTATACACTTCATATATTTGACAATAAACTTTTATAGTCAAACTGGTGGTAATCAGGTGTATTTTTCCTTCTCTACTTCCCCTTCCCCACTCGCTCTACAGCAATGCTTCTTTTACCTAAACCAAAAATCCTTGTGAAGCCCAGAACTACTGTGGGGTTCACTCATCTAGAGGGTACCTAAGGAGATCAGTTTGTGTAGGCTGATTGACCCACTTCAACTCAGATGTGCCCTAAGTGAATGCTGGCCCATGAGGGTATCAGCTGGACACCCAGGCAGACTCAGAGGTGCTCTGTTCACCTGTGTGCAACTGCATTTTATTGTTACCTTAATGAACTGATTCTCCCCCTCCCCCTCAGATCTGGTGGCTCGAAGCACAGCCCCACCGAAACCAAATCCTGAAACATAGCTCCATTGGGGGTGAGGACATGCAGAATGGAGAGATACACATCCATAAACACAAGCAGCACATTAATAGAATTACAAAGGCCCTAGAAATGTATCCCTAATAAATGAGCACACCCCAAAGTGATAGGCAAATCTGGTAACAGGCTCCAAGGGAAAAAGACCCCCTTGCCATGAAAGTGGGAGGCTACCATGACTGTGGGGGGCCTTCATGGCAGAGCCAGGTTCTGCACCCAGATCTCAAAGTGCAGGTTCTCCCACTTGGGTAGTCTGCACTTCACTCCATTCCTGTGGGCGAGTGCTGGAAAGGGAGCCCTGCTTCCCAAGCTGGAAGGGCCCGCGGTGGAGGATCCAGGCCCCATGACTTCAGGTTGCCTTGTAGCCATCTGTGCATAGCTACAGTTCCCACTGTGGGGACTGCATTGGTGGGGCCAGGGATAGGGACAGGCTGGGATAGTGGGTGTGCTGGCAGATGTAGTGGATCTGGACCCAAGGCACTGGCAGTCTAGGCTTGGAGATGGGACCTTTGCTCTTCCTACCCCCAGCTGCAGAGGAGGCTGAAGAGCCCTTCCCACTGCCCTTACCCTTGGTCCCAGATGGTAAGGGAGGGGGCTTGGGAATCCTTCCAGGGTAGGGCATGGCCAGGGGAGACCCCCTGGCCCTGTTGGCTCTGTTTTGGAGTCCTGCCTGCCCCTGCAATAGAGGTTGCAGGCCTCTCTGCCCCTGAAGGAGGTTGGATGGACTCTGCCTTCTTGGGGGGTGGGGAGGGTTGCAGGGCTATTCATCCCCTTGGGGGTGGGCTGGGATCCCATATAGTAGGGGCTGCAGGAAGCTTTGTGGGGGCATTTGCCCCCCCCCATAAGGTTCCTGCCCTGCTACTGCTTCACATAAGGAAGGGGAAACCAATAAAGAAAAACCAAAATATACAGTGCAGCTGGTGAATCTAATAGGGGCAGGGGGATGAAGCACACTGGGAGGGCTGTGCTTGAAGAAAGTAGAGTAGGAAGAACACACAAGGGTTGGGGAGACTCCAGCTTGCTTACTCAGCCACACAAACACCAGGGCAGAGGGAACAGACCACAGGACTTACCACACAAGGGCAAAAAACACATAGGGAAGGCAGACGTTAGAAGATGGCTGGAATGTTGGAGGGGCCTTGTTTGTTGAAGATCAGTCCAGCAGCCCCTCAGGCCTGCAGCCAGGCACTCAGCAGCAAAGCAATAGGCAGGAAAAGAAAGCAGGATCATATGCAGTGAAGCAGCTGTGGGGGAGGGCAGGAGCAATCAGTCAAATTAGGGAGTAATCCATTGCAGTTGTGGTGTGAGGTGGTACAGCAGGGAATCTCCCTCTTTTCCAAGACAGGGCAGCAGCAATGGAAGTAGCAGCTGTCTAGTTCAGCCACTCAGGGTGTACTTCAGGTGAAAGTGGAGGTTATGGCAGGGGGTAGCCTGACAAGGCAGCTGGGGCAAGTAAGGCACCTTTAGGCTCTGGCAGTGATGGTGGGAAAGGGGCATACAGGTAGTGCAGGCTTCCTCCCCAGGCTGTCCCCCAACTGCAGCTTGGCAATGGGCTGGGCAGCAGGCCAGAACAGGGGTGCAAGAACTGGGGTGCAGTATAGTAGGCCCGTTCCTGAGGGGGGCAGCAGCCTGCACAGGATTTCCCTCCCCCCCCCCATTGCAGGGGGCAGGCAGCAACAACAGCTGTAGCAGCCCAAGGCAGGAAAGGATGTGGCCAGCTTACCCCCAAAAGCTCCGAGAACAAGCCAGCAGCTAGCCATAGCCAGAAGCAGAAAGGGGCCTGGCTATCTTCTCCCCAGAATCTCTTGGGACCAAGCTTGCAGCAACCAGCAGCAGCAACCTGGGACAGGAAGTGGCAGGGCCATCTTCCTCCCATGGGCTCCTCCCCCAGAAGCATACAAGAGTAAGTAGCCCTGACTTGCTCACCAGGGCAGATTTTTATACTGTTGGGGTCAGCACAGGTACTGGCTCCACCTTCTAGCTCCTCCTGGCTGCAGTTCTGGGAGGAGCTGGGCCAGGTCAGTTTGGCCCAAGTGGCACAACTCTCCCCACCCCAAAGTGCATGTTCAGGCACACGTGCCAAGGCACAATGCTCCAGTACAAATTTGTGCTGCTACATGTGCTTGCAACAGCTTGAACAGTATTTGCATGCATAGACACACCTTTTACCTTTCACATGGGTGCTGACTTGCCATCTAAAAGGCCCTCTGATTATAATGTTCAGAGACGGGGAGTATATCTTCACTCATCTGAAATAAACCTGTTGTGTTATATATTTTCTGTAACCTCGTACAGTGTTCACAAGATAAAAGTATTTTATTTTATAAATCAGTGTCAGCTTCTTTCCTATTAAAGAGAATGAAATTAAGTAACTATCAGTACTTACATCTATTATGTTACAGCTCCCAGAAAAATGGCTCAGGGTAGCCTATGACACCTATTTGGGGGAAGGTAAAGGGCTATTAAAAAAGGGAAAATGAAAAATTTTCCCTTTTTCATGTTTTCAAATGTGAACTTTCTGAAGTCAGCAACACTTGTCTTATAGTGTGTTTGTGCTAGGCACTGTGCCTTGTGGGTGCTACCAGAAACAGCGATAAGAGGGCTGCTCCATAAGATTATGCTTATGAGGGTGTAACTTTTGTTGATCAAAATAGGCCAGCAAATCTCACATTGAAAACAGGAACAGAAACAGCATGCAACAAGAATAAAGTCCCCCTCCCAACCCCCCCCCCAAATAAACAATATATAATACTTGAAGCTGAACAGTTAACAAGGCCTACATTTAATGAAAAGTTTCCTTAAAAAACAAAACAGTGATAATAAAAAGCATGAGAATTGTATAAACCACCAAATAAAGCAAGAAACATTAAATGTATCATAAATAATTATGGCTTTAATTAATTCAAAATATTGCAATATTCAAAATACAAAGTGAATTTTGTCCAATACTGTACACATGATGCTGAAATCTCAGTGCATTTCTATAGCATGCATTTCACCTTCATTTAGTTTGTAACTAAACTAAAAAGTAAGCTTTAGAATAGCTCAAATATCTCATTCAGCAGTTTAAATGGTAAGGTTTGTTTCTTTCATCAGTTGAAAGTACAGCACCATCATGTACCTTCATTTGTAAGCACCCTTGCTCTTGTGCTTATCTACATAAGGATAAACAGTCAAGGTATGCACAAAGAACTGCTAACATATGAACATGGCATCTCATTACACCTACATCCATCAGGGAGACAGAATGCAGGGGGAAGTGAGACACAGAAGATAGCAGTGCCTAAAAAGCAAAGGTCCATGTGGCCGACACCATCCACAAATGGAATCATATCTGTTACAGATATCCCTCTCTCACTACAAAATACTTAATAGAAACCAGAACACGAGACCTGCTTGTGTTGCGTTTCCATTTATAATACAGGTCAGAAGTGGGGATTAGATGAGCTTGTTTTCACTGCAACCATTCACTAGCAGCTGTACATAGATCTCATTGCCTTGCCAATTTCGAGACAGTAGGTCATACTTTCTTTGGACGCACAAGGGAAGGAACAGTGGGTGAAGTTTAGCAGTACCTAGTTAGGAAAACCAGACTTCTACTGAGCAAGTCTGAGTTGGGTAAAGGACCAAAAGGCTCTATAAAGCAGGGGAAGGCCAATTTCACTGAACTCTGCAGCCATCCTAATACTTTGTCAAAATATCAAGACAAAAAAAAAAGGAGTCCCAACTCTCCCCAATACACTTTAAAAAAATCTCAAAATGAAGGTTGGATTATGCTGTTTCCTTCTCATTAGGAAAAGGGGGGGGGGAGGGAGGGAAGCTCACTTACATTAGGATAGTATTTACATCTTCTTTGGTGTGAGCTTTAGACAACTCCCCCCTCTACCCTCCTGCCACCCAGACAACTCCTCCCACCCCACAATGCACTTTTACAAATATATTACTTCAGGAAAGCATGCAACTGGCCAACCATGACTGTGGCTACTCCATGTTCATGTGGAATTATTATAGCCTTCCAATTATACAGATTAAAAGACAGAAAAACTTGAGTCCGAAGGGACAATGGAGAGAGAGGTGCACTCCAAGAGGATTTGACTATTTTCTACTTTCTCACTTTCTTCTTGACAGGAACAACTGTAGTACTTCATTATTTGAGAAACTCTTTGGTTCTCAAGAATGTAGGACATGGTTAAATCTACTCCAGTCTGAGAAACTGGATTATACTATATTCCCCAGAGTCTATGGAGAAACCACATAGGACAAGTATTTCCGTTTCACATGGCTCACCGTGTCCATCCTAGTTTTGGAGTCCAACTTTGCTGGATCTGAAGATGTGGTACAATCACCAGACCAGGACTGCACCTCTGCACTTGAGCTAGGTTCTTCTGCTTCTCTGAAAAATCTCTCATACTTGTCCAGATACAGAGGCCTTTCAGGCAACAGATAGTAGTGTGTTGAACTGGCCTTCTTACCATTTTCAATAATGGGAAGAATACAAGGGACCTGGTTGGCAGATCCCTCACTGTTTTGTCTTTGTAGAGCTTTGCTGCTGACATATTTTGGGTCAGGAGCAAAACTCTGTGTGGGGGGCATGACCCCATTGAGGTACAATGGCAGACTTTTAGGGCTTGGTGTGCGGGAATTGCTGCATGGCAAAGGTTCTCTAGGGGGCACTTTTGGAGGCCTGTCTTCATCACTGTATGCACTAGAAGCAACTTCTGCTGACCATCGCCTATAATCTGGTTTGAGAGCCCTTGGAGGGATAGGAACCCTAGGAGGGACCTCTGGTTTATCATCATCAGAATTTGGAGAAGCCCTATTGAAGTAGCTACATATCCTCATTACAGGCTTATTAAGTGATCCAGCTGGCCCTGAATAAGACCTTCGCAAACGCCGATGCAGTTGCTGCAAGGGAGGACACTGGTTGTGTGTACATCCATTTGGATTAACTGCAGAGTTGGCATCTTCTGTTGTAGGATGTGCTGAAGTATCAAAATATGCATAATTGATTTGTCCACATCCCCTAAAGCTCCGCCTGCTTGGAACATTGGATTTAAAGGGAGGAAGCCCATAGTCTTCTAACAACAAATCAGTGTCAGAGGAAGTCAGGAATTCCACCTCTTTATCAACATCTGGAAAGAGGTCCTTCAAAACAGGCAGTGGAGGTAGGGGCCTGGAGCTGCGGTCACTGGAAGGTGCAAAAGGGAATTGTGCAGGCTCACTCTTCACTGGGGTGTTAGGAGGAGTTTTTTCAGAAACGCATCCCATTGCTACTGACAATTTGCTGAAGCCAGGAACCAAGTGATCCTCATGCTTCAAACTCAGCTGCTCACTTTTTGGACTCAGAGGTGGGCTGAATTTTTGAGACTGGACTCCAATGAAGTTTTCAGAAAAGCAGCAGTTATTTGTGACACTTTGGTTTGAAATGTTTCCTGAGACAAAAATAAAAAAGAGAGTTAGTGTTCTTAGAAGTCTACTAGCAAGCTGACATCTGACAATCTATACATGTTGCCTCTTTTCACATTAGGAGGCAATAGGACTCCATGCTGCTTCCATTAACAAAACCACATTACCGTGATCCAAAAAGCACCTACACAAACAAACAATGTGTTTGATGATACGACAAGGGATGGACTATTCATATACAGCTAGCTTTGCCCAACATATCTCACCATTCCCAAGCAAGTTACATATACTAGATCCTCCGAGAGAAGAACTACTAGCACTACCGTGTGATTTACCCAAGAACCTCATTGTATCAATATTCCACTCAGGAGAGACTTTTAAGGAACCTGGACATTAAAGTAAAAAAAAAACAAAAACAAAACCAAGCTGGCTTGAGCTATCCACCAAGGATGCTACACGTCAAATTTGCAAGTACCATTTCTGAAGAGGTCTCTCTCTGCCAATAGGTCATGGTAAACATCCATCATGCTTTTAAATAAGAAATCTGGCATCTGTCATGCATCCAAGTATACGTTGTTTAAAAAATACTTTAAGATTGTAGGGAAAAGGAGTGAGAATTCTGTAAAAACAGGGCAGACTAGTGATATAGCAGTCTTTGCCACCACCTCATTATTTGAGAGATTTTCTCCAAAGCTAAATACAGTTAGTAATTTAAACCCACAGATACAAAAAACTTCATTGCACATACCAGCAGATGGCAGTTGTTGGTCAATGGAAGGATTCAGATTATATGCTACTGCAATAGGGTCCATGCTAAAGAAAGTACTGAAAAAAGGAGGGGGGTGAAATTTAGTAAGTTAGCAGTTAAAAGCACCAATACTGCTATTACACCCGCTCTCTCACAATCTTGGGTTGAGTTTTCCAAACCCAGTGTTTAAGCTCAACTATATTCCTCCCCACCCCCCTTCCTTACTTTTCAAATTCGCTGTGGCCACTCCAGCAGGTTTTCAGATTTTCAAGGCCTTGACCATCATGGAGAAATCCAGTCTTTAAGGGGATTTGCATCTTTTGAGCAGCAACTCCTGCTGTTGACATGGTGCAGTGTTCTGTAATGTTTCCAACCTCTAGAAGTCTACCGTTCTTGCCAGGTACCCTGTAGCTCTCACTCCCTTCTGAAAAGGCAATGTCGTAAGTGCTACAAAATGAACTCCATGGATTTCTCTTATTTTAAATACCACAATGTCAGAACTGTAGTGACTCTTTACTAAGAGGGCCATATAACCCAAACCTGTCATTTTGGAAAGGTCTCCCACTTCAGGTATTTAGCATTCTGGTTCTGCCAACCCAAACAACCCAAAGTAAGTTCTGTAATAGGAGTTTATTCATGGGAAAAACCTCAATCCAGAGATCTTCAATAAACCTAGTGATAAACAGAGATATTGTGCCAGCTAATCCACACACTGAACACAGACTGACAGTTACTTACACAAATCCAGTATGCCAAAATATACAAGAGTTTCCATATACCTTTGTATTAAACAAACCTCACTCTGGTCAGATATAAGGAGTCCTTTTACTGAGAGCTGTAATGTAAAATGCAGCCAAAGCACAATAGCCTCACTTTGAAAGAATGACTCCTTGAGATTACATTTAGACTGAATACATAACACTTATTTAAGCTTATAAAAAAGTTTGATCAGTTAAAAAAAAAAAAAAACAACTTGCTGACAGGATTATATTAAGGTTGAATTCATTGCTTGGTGTCAGCTCGTCAAAATAAAATTCATTTAAAGTAAATCATTTTTTCCCCCCAAAGCAGTCTCAACCTATTGACTTGAAAGACTTGCCAGTTAAGTCATCTTGTTCTACAAAAACTTGTTTTGCATGTGTAAACAAAAAAGTTTAAAGTTAGCCTATTCAGAATGGGAAAGACATTTCAGCAGCCAACTAAAATCTGACTAGAAACCGTAGTTTAAGTGATATGCTGCCTGAGAGAGTTCTACTTGTATAAAAACCTCAAGATATCAAGAAAAGAAAAAAGACCCCAAACAAAAAACAACTCAAATGCTTAATGGAGTAAGACTGAAGAGGGTTAAAGACAAAAGGACAGGACAACATCCATTTATTCATATGGAAACTTGGACAGTCATATGCCCTCAAATCACTTTGAAACCAACTTCTAATATGCTCCAGGGTATATGGCTTATTACTAGGCCTGTGTGCAGTGGCTAGTATTTGTTTTGGATTAGGATTCAGACAATTCAGGGCATGATGATTCAATTTGGTGATTTGAATCACGGTCCCAAATCAATTTGACCAAATCCAATTTGGAGATTTGGCTGCTGCTGAATTGGCCGAATCTCCAAAAACCACAGGCCCCATCCCCTGACCCCTCTCAATGGCTCCCTCCCCACCCCAGTTCCTGGCTCTTTGAAAAGAAGCCTATATTTCACCAGCTCCTGCCAGGCAGGGGGGCAATCCCTGCTGCCCCACACCACATGGGAGGCTCTGCCACAAGCTCCCTGATCCCTGCTCACTGTCCCAGCCCCACCCCACATGGCTGCACCGCCTGGCCCAGCTCCCAGCCCTTTAAAAAAAAGGCCCCAATTCACTGGCTGCTTCCCAGTGGGGGGAGGGGTAGCAGGGATGGCCCCCCAACTGCCCTACGTTGCATGGGGGGGGCTTTGCATGAGCCCCCCAGGAGCCCTTAGGCCACTGCAGCAGCTGGTGAGTGTAGGGTTTTTGTTTTTGTTTTTTTGCTTTTCCTTAAAGGGCCAGGAGCTGGGAAAGGTAGGGCAGCCATGGAAGAGCCAGGGAAGTGGGCAGGGGTCAGGGGCTCATAGCAGAGTTCCCCATGCAATGTGGGGCAGTGGGGATTGCCCTCCCCCACCTGGCAGCACCCAGTGAGTAGGGGCTTTTTTAAAAGGTCTGGGAGCTGAGGCCAGGGGGGCAGCCATGGGAGGGGGCTGGGGGAGCAGGCAGGGGTCCCTCCATGGTCTCTTCCCCACTCCTCCAGCCTCTCCTCCCCCACCCCTTACTTACCAGCTTGGAGCCTGGATCCAGCTTCCTGCTGCAGTAGGCAGGGACTGCCTGAATCACTGATGCTCTCTGAATCAATTTGGAGAGCTTCAATTTAATTCCAACCTTTTAACTGGTCCCCCATTTGATTTGGAGATTTGGCCACCAAATCAAAATCAGCACTTAAAGCTTTGTACAGCTCTACCAACTACTATCAACAGAAAGAATAGCAGTCTGCTTTATTAAAGAAGGGAGAGACATTCACTGGACACATACACACAGGAAAAAGGCGAGCTGGACTAAGATTTGTGCCAAGATCTGCTTCCATACACTAAAGATGCACAGAACTCAAAAGGATTCCGTTTCCCTTTCTCCACCACTTCAGTATTTTAAGTTATAGAAAGCACTTTCAAGAGAAACTGCTCAGAGCCATGTCCTTTGCCTCCTGTCCTCAATTATGGGAATCCCTAGACTACAGTTGAGTACAGACCTGTGTTGCAGACAAGACTGGGAACCAAGTCCCGATTTTTACCTTACAGTTGAACACCAACTTTTCCTGTTGCCTGGGGAGAAGTCACTTGGCTCCAGTTTCCTGAACTAGGACATGTACGTTAATTTCCTGGCAGAGGTGTTTAGTGCCTGAGACTTTGAGACTGCATACATCCTTTAGGAAAGCTAACAGCATAAGAAAGTATTGAGTTTTAAATCACGAATATTTATGCTCATTCTTCTTTAACTCTGAGTCCCAGTCATTTAAATAATGAGTCAGAAGAATTCAAGGTAACAATTAGTTTTGCTGAAAATGTGTAAGACTCACATCAAACCATTTTTCCTAACAGATCTTGTAAGAACATCTTTAATTCTATTTCAGCTATCATATCACAATATAGATTACATACCCTTCTTATACCTAAACTTCTTAAACCGTAAAACAGCACAAGTCAGCATTTTAAATGAATCTTTTACTCAATTAATCCCTGAAAAATTCAGTTAAGACTTCCACTGACAACAAGCTCTACAGAAATTCTATATAAAAAAAAAAAGCAATTTCTTAAACTATTTCATTACTTCCAGGTAGCTAAGGGTGAACCGATACAGATTTTTGGGGCTGCTACTGATAGCTGATTTTTAAAGGAGGCATATCAGTCAATACCAATCCAATTTCGGATACCAGCACAGCAGCTTGGAAAGCTGCATGCAGCTAGCAAGTCTGTGGTGGTGGAAGGGAGGAAGATGCAAGGGACATGGGGACAGATGGGGGTGATGAGTGGGACAGAGCTGCAGCTCATCCAGGAGGTTCATGGGGATGCGGGGGGGGGGGGGGGGCGGCTCCTGCCACTCATCCAGGAGCCACTTATTTGGCACTTGCCCACTCATTTGACGACTCCTACTGCTTGTCTGTGACAGCATGGGAGGGGGGTACCCCCAGATCTGTGCAGGGTGAGATGGAGCAGGCTGGGAAGAACCCTGGCACAGCACCAGCCCGCTCCATGCAGATCCAGGGGCACCCCCCCACCCATGCCATCCTGGATGAGCAATGGGAGCACCGGCAGGAGCCACGGGATGAGTGGAAGAGTACCAGATGAGTGGCTCCTGGATGAGGTGGTGCACAGCAGCAGAATCCACCCCCTGGACAAGCCGTGACTGTCCCATACTTCCCGCCGCCAACCCCCTGCCCCGGCTAGGCAGCGCTTGCCCCAGTCCCTGCTCTGCTCCCTTACCACACAGGCCTTGATCTGTCCCCCTCCCCACAGACTTACCAGCTGCACACAGCTCTCTAAGCTGCATTCCCTCACTGCCTACATGCCATACTGTGGCTATGTGTATGCACAGGCCATTTATCAGCCAAATTATCAGCCATATCAGGCCGATTTCCAATGCAGACAATTTTCTTTATATCAGTGCTAATCCAATAATCAGACTGATGCATCAGTGTACTTCTACCAGTAGCCCATAAGAAGAAAATGGGGCAGACTATCCACAACTTCAGTGCCCTTTCATTCTTTCAGATATACAAGACAAAAGCAGAGGTCTCTGAGCTCTTTTAAGCACCACTATAGAAGAGAGACACTAATCTGGAAACATTTCAGCATAACCATTTAAACATCCAAGAAGAAAGCACACTATTCATCAGTTTACACCAGATAGTTCAGACTACTTGGCTAAATACAAGTGGTAAAAAAACAAAACAAAAAAACCCCAACCCCAAGGTAGAATCAATTTAATCTAGGCAGTTTCTTCTAAGCTGCATAGGTTGAATCAATAGACTACTGAACTGACTTCAGTTTTCAATTGGGAAAGGCAGCCTGCACCGACCCAAGCCAGTAGGCAGGGGCTGCTAGAGCACATCTCCAAGCCTGCTGGCCATTGCCAGCCCAGGCAAGTGTCCCCAACCCCCTGCTGCCCCCCAATGGGGGGGTTAAGAAGCCCCTTGTCTAGGTACTGGCCCACCTGGGGGGAGCCTCCCCCTCAGGAGGTTTCCTCCAGCCTGGGTTCCCTAGCCCAGGTAGCCCTGGGGAGCCTCCCTCCCCATTTCCAGCTGCTGATTGCTTCAGCCAATGCCACAGCAGGGAAGGGAAGTCCTCAGGGCCGGGTGCCTGCCTCTGCAGCCCCATGCAGGGGCTTCCCCACACCCAGACCCAGGCAGCCTCAGGGAGCTGAGGGGAATTCTTCCCCTCCATAACCTCAGAGGTGCTTGCCTCAGCCCCCCAACTCTCAGGGAGTGGAAGAAAGTTCTTCTAATCAATCCCCTGTACTAGTTTTGCCTCAGACTTGCACCAACAGAGGCAAAGCTGGCTAAAGAGCAGAATCTCTTTCCACTTCCTGAGGCTACCCGAGACTCACAGGGGCTAACGCAAGCAGCTCTGGGGTTCAGCAGAAAAATTCACTTAGCTCCCTGGGGCTGAGGGGGCCCAGGGCTGTGGTGGGGGGAAGTCCCCCCCCCAGGGGCTCCCCAGTGTTCCCATGCTGGGTTGCATGGGTAGGCACCCTGCCAGGACTGGCAGCTGCTGTAGCAAAATCAGCAGGTGGGAAGGGGGGAAATGGGGAGGGGGGCTCCCCCGGGTCAAAAAGCCCCTACTACAGGGGCTTCTCTCCCCCAAGTGCTGTGTAGACACTGGCTAGGAGGGTCTGTTCCTCTGCCCCCATCTCTGTGGGCTGACAGATGCATGCAGGAAGCAGGCCAAGGAGCAGAGGGGCGAGACCATCTCTGATCCACTGGAGCAGACAGCATAGGCCAGGGCTGCAAAGCATCTTGAGATGCTGGGGGGACTGTGAGATCGCTTGAACCAGGAAGGGATCCGAGACAGAATTTTCATAATCCGGTTTGACCCAAATTAGTTCAGTCTGATACCACATCCAACCATGTTTATCTTAAACCAGTGTTGGCCATTTTAAAAGCACTTTGTGTGCAATGAACCTCTGTTGTCACAGGTTTAAAGCAGTTTCCAATCTCTTAAACTGGTTTATGTGCAACTTCTGTCCCTAGCCCTCCTGTTACCTGAAGCTATATTACAATTTTAAAATTTGCCCTTGCTGCCTAGAGGGGACAAGCAAGTGCTCAATTTACACAAGCAGCAAGCATTAGAAAATGGCTTTTAATTGTCACAGATTGGTACAAAGGCATAGACACTGTTCCATTCACCCCAGGCCCTCTCCTCACTGTGCATATGAACTGGTGCAAGACTGAAGGGCCATATCTGTTCCAAATACAAGACAAAAGGGGAGTCAGGAAGGGATTGGCATTTAAGTAAGTTAGAAGAGCTTGTGCAGCGCAGAGTGCCTGCTTTGATTACGTGCTGAACCCCACGTACAGTCCTAGAGGCCAATTTTCATCTGCCCTATGCCCGGACCACTCTTAACAATCAGTGTGCCCACCTTCAAGTTGCCACACAAGTCCCAGCATTTAGAGCCACTTGTACCATTATCACCTGCTCCACAAACCCTTGGGTATCTCTAGACCAGTTCAAGATGCACTTAATAATAACAGACTCTAGAAAGAAAAGAACAGTCAAGGAAGAGGAATTATCTAGCAGGCTTCCAAATTTATTTTATTGTATTATGTATTTATTTTAAGGAGACAAAAAACATTTGTGTTCATAAAGCCTGCTCATTTCTAACAATTGTCCCTTTGTAGAGTCATAGCAGGTGACCTGCCTCTCAGTTTCAGTGGAGAATTGTGAATGGGCTGTGTTATGAAACCATCCCCACTCCCTACATGCTTGAAGAGGGAGTAGGAGGAGAAGCACAGAGGGCAATACAACTGCATGTTTTCCTTTACTGAAATGCCAAGAGTTCACAGTTTTTGCTGCTATTTTAGATTACATGCAGAAAGCCATTCAGTCTAGGAAGCTGGAATCCTGCAATGAGCAAACTCTGAGGGAGCATAACACAGAAATACAAACTCTTCATTTTTGACTGTCTAGTCTTACTAAAGCCAACTTAAGGAATGGGTGTGGAGGGGAGACAAGATTTTCAGAATTCACTTTGCTAATTTGTAACCCAAGTTTCATAGCAACTAGGTCTCACCCACTTTTCTAGGTTTAGAAAAAACACTAGAATGCCGTTAAGTTCCAACTACTTAAGTTACTTGAATATTCTGTTACAGTTGATAAGCTTCTTTTAACAAAGAGAAAGTGGACCAAAAAAAAAAAAAAATCCTACAATGAACTTATTTTTGTTTCCTACTCATTTGCACAATTTAGTTACTCACAGTAGACTCCCAAACCACATTGCTGCCTGACCTAGTTATGCATGAATTAAGGTGACTGGAAAGACAGAAGCCTCTGAGCACTTCCTAACGATGTTACAATTCAGCTTCTTGTTCAGTTGCTGAAATTAAAGTGACTGAAGCTTAGTTTTGTCCCAACTCAGACATCTAAACCACAGCAATGTGAATGAGTGGGCTTGTCAGAACTTCTGAATTAGCTCCTGTTCTTCAGTAGGATGGCATTGATTGGAAAAGAATCAAGTTTAGGAGCATGCTTGCTTGGTTATAAAGCTAGAATAATTGTGAATTGGTACTTGTTGTAACAGTGCAAAACAGCTTTTTTCCTATGACCAGCAGATTCACATTTGAATCATTAGGCAGCAATGATACGATGGATCTGTTTCAACTAACAACAGCCAACTGGTTGCTGGAATAATTATTTGCTTTTCATGTGACCCTGACATTCAAATGTGAATGACTTTCTTATTTTTCCAACTCAGACTATATTGTTGTGATCATGTAGAAAGTCTTACCAGCTTTCTCCTCCCCTCCTCGGAATCTACAGAACTTTTAATAGAATATATACACAACTGTCATTCGCATAAACCTCAAATGTTTGGGTAGGCACAGCAGAACAAATCATACCCTCAATATTTGCCACAGGATAGCAATTTGCTGTGAACTGCCTGCAGTCACCTGGATAAGGATTATAACACAAGCACTTTGTGAGGAGATAATTGTTCTAATTCTTTCATGTGCTACAGAATATAACCAAGTGACTAAACTACCTGCACATTCTTAGAAGGGAAAAAAAAAAAAAATGTCCACCTTAAAGCAGAAACCTCATCTTGGTCACCTTGCCAGTTGTTATCAGTGATGCTATTCACAGGAAGGGCACATGTTTGCCATGTAAAGTCACCCAGGTTTCCCTAGATGTTCCTTATTTGACAACATGATGCAGTTTCCTCCTATAATAGCCTTTTAAAAAAAGGCTATTTATTTTTACATGGACTGAAAACCAAACAACTCTGTTGCTTTTAATATTTAGCAGTTTCAGATCCTCACTAGGATGAAAATCCTTGTTAGCATTTAGCTTTCTAAAGCATGTTAATGTACTTCCTGGAACTCATGCAGCCCTGTAATTAGCCTTGGAAAGTCTAGTTTTTCTAGAAGTCATTACATAATTTTATGAGATGCTTTGGCTTTTGTTACCAGCTAGGTGCCAGGTAACTGGTAAAAAGCACCATTGGTTTAAATATATATTTTTAAATACAGTGCACCTTACTTGCTTAATACTATGTGCTTCTTGGTCAGCATTTTAAAAAGAGCAAGATAGCTCCAGGTCTTAAGTTACAAGTTAAATTAGGCATGTAATCACAGGTGATCAAAGATGAGGTAGTCTAGCTTTTCACTACGGTTTTTCTTCTTCCAATTGTGCTCATAGTATACTGCAAGATTATCATATCAGTGAAGCACAGGAGATAAGCCTTGGAGAAAAACACCCACTGCCACCCCACCCCTCCCCAAAATGTCACTTGCTCTGACCAGACCAGACTCTGATGCTATCAGCTATAAAAAGTGTTAGGGAAGAGCTATGCTTCAGGGACAGGTGAAAAGCGTAGCTCACTGCACATGGAGAGAAGGACTGCTCAAAGCACAAGAGCAGTAAATAGCATGACAAACCTGAATGAATATCTAGGTAAGCAGAAATTTAAGCAGCTGAGATTTGCAGAACCTTGAGAAGAAGGGCCAAAAGCTAAGCATGAGGAAAACCCCAATGACCTAGAATAGGCAAAACAGAATAGCATGGTGGGAGATCAAGCAGAGTGAGTAAGGACACCTTGCCACTCCACATACAGAGGATCCAAGCATGATAAAAACTAGGCAGCCATTATGGCACCATATGTAGTATGACAGCAAGGGGGAGGAGGGAAAGGGTGCAAAAAACCAAAAAACAAACACTCTGCAAATTGAAGGGTGAAGACCAATCAAGCAATTAAATAGCAAGATAATTGTTCTGCCCCACTCAAGGCCTGGAACATTATACTGAAGATACTGTTGTGGATGTAACCAGCATCTCTATTTTACAGCTTTTATCCAAGCACCACCAAGTAGCTGCACTAAATATAGGCTGCATGTTACTGTACTAGAACATTCAGAGTTTAGAACTTTCCACTTCTACACCGTCTCCTGTAATGGGAAGGATGGGAAATTATGAGCTCCAGCCCAAGTAACGAAAGCCCACTGGAGTATCCGAATGTTAAACAGTAGCTAGTAAGAAGAAGCTGGGCCTAGATTGTTCTTCCTTCACAATGCACAAGTAAGATCTCCACCGGTTCTTAAAGCTATATTGCTCATTTACCACACAAGAAGAATAGAGATGGTCTTTTCTGTGGTAATGTGGACGAGGAATAATTACATCACACAGTACAATAGCCTTCAACAGTTGGGGGGAGTGAGGAGATTAGGGAGAAAGTTTTGTTTATTTCACCTGTTACAGCCACAGCTTTTAACTTCCAGCTCCAGTCAGCCTTCAGAACAATAGCCATCTTCAAAAGGAATCACACCACAACACCCCCCCCCCCCAAATTATGGAGGGCCATCCTACAGACACCCAGTCAAGCCTTGCTCTCCTGCCTTTGTATGCCCAGAAATTCTTGCGATAGAAGTCAGGAAGATCGAAAAGTATCAGTTGGGAAGGCTGGACTCAAAAGGTAAAGACATGCAGAAACAGATACTACCATCCTGCAGCCTCTGCCCGCTATGTTAAAAGCCCCAACAGGAACAAAACTGCTGGTCACACTTGGCTTATTCCGCCCAGGCTCTGCCCAGGCGGGCAGGGAACAGTGGGGCCGATGCCCGCGAAAGCTGAGGAGCGACACAGCCGGGACCAGCCATCTCGAGGGCCGCCCTGCCCCCGGCCAAGCAAGCAGGGATCCTGCCGGGCCCTGGAACTAGGGCACGCGTCGAGCCGCTGTCCGGGCCGACACCGAATCAGTCACGAAGCTGCGCCGCCCGCGCGTCCTAGGACCGACAGCTCCAGGCAGCCGTGCGGGCAGGGCCACGGCGAGCTGCCCCGAAATCAAGCCTTACAGCCGGCGCCAGCCCCTGCGGAGGGCCAGGGAGGGCGGAGGCGCTCTGGACAGAGGCCGCAGGAAGAAGCGCGGCCGCCGCCGGCCAGGATCCGCTGCTCAAGGAAGCGGGACCGCGCCGGGGGCAGCATGAGGGCCCCGGCTCTCGCGCACCGGGCCTGGTCACACATGCTGGGCTCTGCGCTGTCCCTTGCCCAGGCCGGGGGGCTCTCCCGGGGCTGCGGGTGCCGGAGCGGAGTCGAGTGCTGCCCAGCCCCGCTGCCATGGCGACCACCAGGCGGGTGCAGCGCCGGCACCCAGCAGCTAACACTCACCGGCACTATGGCGCCGCCGCTCCGCATGACCCTGCCCGGCTCTGGGCGCTCCGCGCATGCGCTGTAAACCTGAACGCTGAACGCCGCACGCCCGGTTCTACTTCGCGACACCCGGTTGCAGCTGCACTTATGTAGGCGGAGGGGGCCGGGCAGGGAGGCCCGCCTCTCGGCCTGCGCACCGCAGAGAAAGTCGTCACGGGGCAACGCCCGGTCCACTCTACCTAGTCGTCGCGTGACAGCCCACGGACGGCCGAGGCAGCACGTAGGGCACTAGTGGGCGAGGCAGCAGGCTCCCAGCCGGTCCGGTGATGCCTGCCTGAGGGTGGTGCCTGCCGGAGTCTGCAAGGCAGGCGCTTTCTCTCCTGCAGGTGCGCACAAGGCGTACGTAGCACAGAGCAGCGCCTCAGGGCCTCGCTCCACGCAGCTAACAGCGCAGTTCCGGGCGCTGCCTGCCATTACTGCAAGAAAGCCGGGTAAGGGGTAGTGGGACAGTTTCGAAGTCACGGAGCATCCCGAAAGAGCCTCCTCCGCTCCGCCAGCAGGTGGAGAACTAGTGTCTTTCCACGCGGGCACGCCCTAAGGTGAGGAGGAAAAAGAGAGAAAGGAAGGCGAGCAGACTTAACGAAAGGCTTGGAGCCTCCGAGAAGGTCAGGTCCTCATGGGAAGATTTAGGTCTAGGCATCAAGGTACAGTCTTTGCAGAGACCTTCATTTTAAATAGCTAAAATAGATACAGTAGCACATGAGCATAACCAGGAAAATGGACAAGAGCCACAAGAACCGAAGTAGAGCAGTGTTTCTCAAACTTTAAAGTAGCAAGTACCCCTAACTTCTGAAAATTTTAAGAAGTGTCCCAACACACAATTTTCCAGGGGATTTTATATTTACAGACTAATGTATGCTATATGTTGGAAGAAGGGCTGTGTATATAAGGCCAGGATATGACAGACATCTGATCTGGTGTGGGTAGGATTACTATCTTTTATATCAGAGGTGCACAACTCAAGTAAGTACCTGGGCTAAAGGTGATGCTGGCCAATCCTAGGAGGGCTGAATCAGCCAAATTATTACTGGGGAATTTAAAGCGCTGCATAGCATTTTTTTTTTGCCATCGTTTTGAAAGGAAAAGAGGGCAAGAGAGTGTTGGGGTCCACGTACCCCCGTGCCTGTGTCTCCCGTACCCCCAGGGGTACATATACCACAGGTTGAGAAACTGAAGTAGAGGATCTCTAACATAAACATTCCCTCCTCTCTCTTTTTTCCTTCTTTGAGAAATTGGCCAATTTTTGAAGGGGAAACAGTGCGTTCTTTTTTCCAGCAGGTGTTTGTTTATTGAAGAGCCAGAATCTAGTTCATTGCTTGTTTGACTTTCATAAAGCCAGGTAAAGTAGCTGGCCAAGCAGGCTGGCTCAAGAAGGCCTGTGTGGTAAGGGAATGTTCCATGCAGCCCAGGGAACAGCAGCCTCCTTGCTCCATTTGGAAGACCCTTTACAGTTGCACCTATTTGGGGTGCCCTCACATTCCCTGGCTGCCTGTTGACACTAATGTAGACAGTGAGAGAGACTTGCTCTATCTTCTAGCAGGCTACATGCTAATCGGTGGTATGTTGGGAGAGGCAGGGATTTTTAAGAAAACACATGAGCTGAGCTGGTTTTGTGGAATGCAGTTGTAGTCAGCTTATACCCTGAGATCTCTTCCCGAGAGAAATGTTACCACAGCCTTTTCTGAATGTAAAAATTGAAAAGATTAAAGTTTCTAAAATTATGTTATGTTATGTTGAGCAATAATGCTTTTGCAGCTCCCCTAATCCACCAGGATTAGTCAGACACAAATTTAGGACACAATTTTCTCCAGACGCTATTCAAATTTGATTGTTTGACTTCATTCCATACCTCACCAGTGTTCTTAACTGCATGGTAAATGTTGAAGCCCTTCCAGAAGTCCTTCAGAGTTGGTCCACCTTCCTTCTCAATTGTCCTGATGGCCTGGGCAAATGTGTTCCTAAAATAGGCCTTGAAGGATGCAATTACCCCCTGCTCCAGGGGTTGCAACAATAAGGTGGTGTTGGGGGGCAGAAACGTGACTTTGATCTCAGGATGCATGTCACCAAAGATGGTTGGATGACCAGGAGCATTGTCTAGGATTAACAATGTTTTAAGTGCAAGATTATTTTTGCTGCAGTAATTCCTAACACTTAGCACAAAATGATGATTAAACCGATCCTCAAAATGTTCTTGTTGACCCACACCTTAAGTCTGGATTTCAACATTAAAAATTTGCTGAGCACCCACCCTCTTCAATGATTTCAGCCAATGTCTCAGGAAAAGCATGAGCTGCTTCTTCATCAGCAGTAGCAGCTTCACCTGAGACCTTGATGTTATGCAAATTGGCTCTGGCTTTAAAATGCATAAACCACCCCCTACCTGCAGTAAAAGGCTCAGCATTAGAACTCTCCTCCTGTTATTGCTTCAGATCATCATAAAGACTCCTAGCCTTTTCCTGAATGATGCCTAAACTCACAGGAGCACTGTGTTTATTTTGATCCCCCAGCCAAATGATTAACAATTTCTCAACCTGAGCAATAAGTCCAACACACTGCTTAGTTATCACAGTTGAGAGCGTAGGAGCCAAGCCCTTAACATGTTCCTGAATTCTTGCCTTGTCTTTCAGGATGAACATGATAGTCATATGGGGGATATCCAAAGCTCTACCCATTTCAGTTGGGGGTCTCACCGTTTTCAGACCCCTTAATTATTTCCATTTTTGTTTCCATAGTAATTGTTCTATGTTTCTTAGAAGAAACATCACTTCCAACAGACTTATGCTTTTCTGCCATTATTATGAGCAGTTTGGAAACAGAACAGTGCATGGGCAGTGCAGTGAGCTTGTAAAGTACTGTGTAATACTGAACTTACTCTTTTTTCAGTAGGCACCACAGTGCTGTAGTGGTAGTGGGAACCGCTGGGGGAGCCACTGTGCAGTCCCAGTACTGCCTACCTTGCCCTGGCAGGAACAGCCAGGAAAGCAGCCAGATGAGCTGCGGCTGCTCATGGCTGCCCATAGCCCCTGCTCCCAGAGCCCAGGACAGCCCTGGCTGGGCAGTGTTTGTCCCAGCCCCAGTCCCTCTCTCACCCTGGGAGCCCTGATCTGCCCCTTCCCCCCAACACCCCTTCCTTTCCCTTCCCCTCCACCATGACAGATGCTGTATCCAGCATTGTAAAGTTGAAACCCATGTTGGAACTTTGAAACTGGGTGTCAATTTACAAATGTTGCAACTGCCATCCATTGCAACTTGAACAGCTGTAAGTCAGGGACTGCCTGTACCGATGAAGGGAAGTTTAAATTGTGATTACTATCTAATAATGGTCTGCGTTCATAGGACTGAAGTAAACTGAAGATGTTCACAATTAGATCTGTCTCCTTTCTTCCACTTTCAATGACAGTAAGGAAAACCTGGGTATGTTTCACTGTAAGAAAAAAATTGATGTAGGGTTTTATTTTGGATTATTTTTCTCAATATCTATGCTGATGACATTTTAGTCAATTAAATTGCACTCATTTATCTTCTCTTTGTCTGTGAAATATGCTCTCCAATAAAGAATCAGAAGAAATCAAAGTCAGACTGATAGTAGTCACTGGGCAAAACTAGACTGGAGCTATATCATTGTGATTTTATTTGAGGATGAGTTAGGGGTCTTCAGTACTCATTATCTTGTGGATTTCATACTGATGCTAGCTCACTAAAAAAACTGAATCTTTCTAGCTATTGCCAGCTGCTTTGAACCTGTTTAAAAGGCCTCATTTAAGACATCCATTTCAATTTCTGTGTCCATATATGAGCATAAGATCTGTGTACACAGCTGGTGAGCCAAGGGAGAGATCACCCTAAATTTTGATTCAGTTAGTTTGTCATGTCCTGAGCATTACTGTAATAGGGCAATATGTTTCTTACTGGTGTGATACTGGTTACTGAAGGGGAGACCATTAACCTCATGTTCTTGGGAGTTTTAGATTCGCTATGACAGGGGTGGTGCCTTAGGGCCACCGTAATGACCCCTAGTGGCCACCTCTTTTCTGCCACCTAGCTCCTGCCTCCCAGGGTGTCATTGTGTTTCCTTGCCTGTCATACCGTGTTGTAAGTGATAAAGGCAGGCTGCCCTCAGAGGCTGGTGAACTTAGGTGCTCTCTCTCAGTATTCAGTCTCTCCAGCCCTACATGCCTTAAGGGCTAAATTCGTTGCCTCCTTCCACCCCTACAGTCATGCCCATGCCTCTCAGGTGTTACTCTGTGCACCATTCCATTCCTTGCAGAGGCCTCGGCCCTTTTGGTTTTAGCCTCCCTTTCTACTGGTTGCAAGCCTCCAGCCCTGGCCCAATGATTCAGGCCCAGCTCTCTTGTCCTTAGCACTGTCTGTATCTCTGGGCCCCTCAGCCTATCTTGCCTTTCCCAGCCACCCTGGTGTCCCTGATCCAGGGTGATGCTGCTTTCCATTCTCTTGTGCCTTGTCTTGGCCATACCTCCCTGGCCCAGTGCAAGGCTGCTTTTGCTTCAGGTCAGCCCCCTGGTGTCCCTAGCTCGGACTGTTCTCCTGGTATACCCACCTTTGGCCCTTTAACAGGGCTGTGTTTCTTGCTGCTCAAGTGCTTGGGTTTCTGGCTCATGTCTCATGCCCTGCCCCTCAAACACCCCCTGTGGCCTCCACTTTGCCCTTTATAACCACATCTGGTCCACCGTATAAAGCTTAAACCACAATGCAAATATAAGCCATTGTTTCCTAATCAAAAGCCTATGCAGCTCTGCGTTATTGCCTCAGGCCATCAGCTCCCCTTAGTTCCCGCTAGGAAGCTCTAGGTAGCAGCTCAGGTGCTTGCTAGTCCAGCTGCTATAGGCACCCCCCTCAGGAGCTCCTCTCCCTTCAGCATGCAGGGCCAAACTGCCTGCTCTGGCTCAGGCCCTGGGCTTAAATGTCAAGAAGCCATGCCCCCTTTCTGCCTTCCCCAGTTCCTCCCAAGAGTTAATCCTCCCATGCTAATCAAGAGCCAGCCTGCTCTCTTGGAGCTATGGCCTCACACAGATGGCTGAGCCTGCTGTATCCTCTTAAAGGGGCAGGAGCCCCCTGGCTCCTTATTTCAGTCTACTCTCCTCCTCTTCCATTATACCTGAGTAACAGGGCTTGGTTCCCCTGTTGCAGAAAGCAGAGGGAAAATGAAAGATGGAAATTATCAAAAGAAAGAAAAAGGTGAGGCAAGGTTCTAAGTAGCACTTGTGCCCTGTACCCTGGTATGGCACAGTGGGATTCATGCTCTGCATCAAGGTGAGGTTCAGCACTGAGCTGAATTGGAGTAACTTCCTCTAATTGGGGATTCACTTAGTGCTGGCACCATGCACAAGGTTGCATTGCATTGCTGGCTCTGTATTTCAGCCAGGACTGGAACACTGAATGAAACTGCACGATACTGAGAAACCTTATGCAGTGTAGTTCAGTACATTGGAGGCCTGGCAGCTGGCCAGATATTCCTGTTGTATGGCAAGAAGCAAATATAAAATAATCTGAAATACAGCACTAGGAGTTAAATCTTCCAGTCTCTATACACGTATTAGACAGATAGTGGTTACTGTTAGGGTGACTGTATTTGGATCTTGGGGAGCACTGGATGTGCTGCTTTTTCTGTGTCTCAGCAAACCTGCTAGTCACAAGGCAGGATGATTAAAAGTAACTTTGCAAATGCTTAGGCAAGCAGTTTCTTAACAGTGGGGTAGTGTGCAGAATATGTGATGTAAGGAGAACGAGATGCAGCCCACCAGCTATTGTCAAGAGATAAAGCAGAAGCAAGACCTCGGAGATGAAGATGGAGTCAGCAAGAAACCAGAAAGAACCAGTGAGTGACTGGGAGAAGCCAGGTTCATGGTCTTACGCATGCGCTCGTAACAGAGACATATAAATGAATGAAATGCATAGGCAATTCCATGCTAATGAAGGAAACAGTGAACAGAGGCAGAACTTCAGAGAGGAGGAGATATGGGTGGAACAAAAGGAGGGGCAAAGGTGGAGTGAATGTTAATAAGCATGAGCCAAGGTGTATAAAATGTAAAAAGAACTAAAGTTCAGTGCAGTTCCCCAGTTTGTTGGTTTTTTGGGACCTTTGCCCAAAGCTGTCTTCATTCTGAATAAAGCTGTTGTGAGCAATGTGTGCTGGTGTTTGCTCCCTGCTTGCTCTGCATAATAAGTAACAGGATCCATGAGCAATTGGATCATTGTCTCCCTAGTCTTTGGGCGCCACATGGAATCGGGGTCTCTCTGTTGTTCAGTGTATGTGGCTTGAACATGGCACTATCCGTCTAAAGAGCTGCTATCACAGATTAATGGAAATGGTGCATCCTTAACAGTACTTTGGAGTACTTTCTGAAGTACTTTGGAAAGCAGATTTCATCATGACAGCACAGACCTCCACTAAAACCACTGTTGCTTTATCCAGAGAACGCTTGGTGCTTTACTTTTTCACCCTTGATGGTCTCAGTACCTTTGGACAGTCAAGTATCACTCTTTGCCCTGGATGATGTGTTCTGGCAAGATCTCTGTACCTTTAGCAGTGGGATTGCTCTCCTTCTTGAGCCACATTGAGAAAATAAGGCCTTAAATTTCTCTCTGCCATTGGGCCTTTAATATCTTTAACAGAGCTCTGGTTACAGGTTCATAGCAGTTACTTTCCTTTTTATTATTATTTTTATTTCCACAGTGTCTTTGCAATCTGAAATTATTTCAAGGCTCTTTTATTTTAATGAGTCTAGAAACACTTGTAGAAAACCTGGTGCCACATTACAAATTCTGTTAGGGCAAATCCAGTGGTCATAAATATCCCATATGCTAAAATTTTGCTCACTTGGGTACTCTGTAGGGGAGGTTGTTTGGTTAGTACTAGCTAATAACATGCCTGAAGAGAAATTTGACAGTGTAGCAGCAAACCTGAAATCACATTTCTAGGTTATTTTGTAGTTAAATGGCGGTTTGCCCTTCAGTTACCATTCACAGACAATATCTTGGACACCAATTTCTGATGGAAAGGAAGAATATTCCTAGTGCTGGAAATGCTGAAGATATAAGAACCCATATTTCTGACCTGCCTTTTGCTTTGATTGATCATGATCCAGAGTCATAACATTTCTAAATTCTCGGACAAATCTTTTTAGGGTATCCTCTTATTTTTTACTATTCAGTAGGGGCAAATGTTTACCATTTTAAGTGCCTGATACAAGTGCAGAGTTTTGAAGTGCTATTTTGATGATTTTTGGTGGCTCATGAGTCTGAACAGCATTCTTATTTTGAATTCTGAAAAAAATCTTTTAGAAGATTCAAAAGCTAATCCTCCTACCAGATTACTGTGCTGTAGTTCAGGAAGTAAAAGGCTTTAAATTTCTGACTTCATTTCCATTTTTAACTAGGGAATGTCAAGTGCAATTTGTGCACGTTCTTTCTGTGGGTAGCACCATTTCCTTTGTGAACCACCTTCAGTAAATACTAATTTTGTTTTGCAATACCTGATGTTATAACATTTCTGAGCCATCCTGTTTGCATCCAGAGCAGCAGCTTCGTTTTGTTTCTGCCTTCTTTTGAGAGTGTATTAGAACTGGTTATTTTCTTAAGCAAAGATAAACAGGCTAACCACCCTTTACTCTTTTTATCACTTTCTTTTTACTGACTAGAGAAGGTGTGCATAGTAAATCATTAGTGAGGAAAACTGATGAGAAATTGCCCTAATGATCAGAGATGTATAGCATGGGTTCCTTGGACACAGTTGTGGCCCTTGCAACTTTTATCTGTGCTGCTGTCTGCGCATGCACCCGCTTTTACTTTCTGTCTTAAGATACGTTTGCAGAGGGGAGGGAGTTGGTCCATTTGCAATTTGGAAAGCTTCCTTTATGAGTCTGTAAGGCAAAAAATCCAAACAAATAAAAAACAAGTGCAGTCAGGGGCAATGTGAGAGAGGATGCAGGCAATAAAGAAACCTCTTCCATTATCTGAGCCAGGTCATTGTTTTTATTATTCAGTCACCTGAAATTCCACTTATCTCCCCTAACCTTAGAACTCAAAGAAAAAGAAAATAAGACATCATTTCCTTTCTCTTCCCACTGCCCAACTAATACAAAGGAAAGGAAACCTGTTCCCATGTGTCAAGTATTTCCTTCACTTGCAGACCTGTAGGACACCGCCTGCTGGCTGACTATTGTAAGACCGTTTCTAAGTGGAGATCTACACACCCATGTTTTTCCTGCCATTGTTAAAGGAGTTGGTTCAGTACCTGGATGTGTAGTCCCATTAGTAGTCCCATGGTCGTCCCACGAAGGTCCTACGTTCCTGAGGGCTCCGCCACCCCTAAACCCTCGCCCGTTCCACTGGGTTCTGATCAGCCGCTTGGTCAGGCAGCATGACTTCCATCCCAAGCAGAAGAAAAACAACAGAAAAAAAACAAAACCAGGCACTCCTGTCCTTGGGTTAGGGTTCCAGCTCCTTGCAACCGAGCGAAAAACAAAATTAACTTTCGTGAGGTCAGTCCTTCCTTTCGTCCCCTACCCATGCTTGGGTGGCTCATCTTGAGCCTCTCATTGCAGTTGTCACGATTCCCCTCATCCCACTAGGTGCATTTGTGGCACCATTTTGGCTTGTGCCAGTTTTAGGGACTTTACGGCACTGCAATTCTATAGTGCCCCTCTATTAGGGACTTTATGATACAAAACTCTGCCGGGCTCCACTGTTCTGGCGTGGTAACAAACAGTTCTAAGCACTGCCGGGTCAGCAGTCCTCGCTCTGAGTTCCCTCTGGGGAGCTCGCTCTCTGCAGGAGTCTTCTACCAGCTCTCCACGGTGCTCTGAATGTTCCCTGCAGTGTGCATCGGCTTGGTCCTCTTCCTTCCGGTTCTACGCTCTCCCCCTTTGTCTGTTCCGGGCTCCTCTTTATACCAGCGTTGGTGCTCACAGCCCCTCCCCTCCAGAAACACCTGGGTAAGGAGGGTTTCTGCCGGGCTCTTTGGGGATGTGGGTCTGGGGCTACTGACCCTTTGTTTAGCCCTTGTACTTTTGAGCCCTGTAACTCTCTCTCTCACTCTCTCTCTCACACCATGTAGCAGATAGACAGTTCAAACCAGCGCTCAGGTTCCTTTCTGTTCTGTTTAAATTCCCTCATCACATCCCTTTATAAAGCATCCGAAGGCTCTAGCCCCCTGAAGATCAGAGAGTTCATTTCTGCTGAGAGCTCAAAGAACACAGGAGAGAGCGCAGGACTGTGGACTTGCTCACTGGCATGCAGAATGGGGAGCTGCATTTTCTGCTGAAGGGCTGTGGAACTGCTTTCAGCTGTGAGCTCACTACCTAGAGGCCCACTGCAGTCAGCTTTGTGTGAGTACTCTTGTACCCACCCCCACTTGGTTGATACCTGTCAGGATTCTGTTCTGCTTGTCATTAAAATATCTCTACTTAGATCCTCCCATCATTTTCTGTCTCTGTTCCCAGGTACAGATCTACTTGATTCCTTATACAAGGCTCAATTCAGGTCTCTGTCTAAGCTTATCTGTACTAAATGTCTCTGGGGACTGTGATGAAACTTTGCTATAGCGTGCTCCTTGGCCTGGGGCTAGTTTGTCCCCGCCCCCCATGTGTCTATCATTCTGGTTGCTAGGCAACCAACTCTGCCTAGTGTCTAAGGCCAGGTGACCTGGGCTGTAGACATTCCTGAAGGAGGGGAAACCTGCTCCCTTTGTCTCAAGTTTCCTGTCCTTGCAGGTCAAGTGACTAGCTCTCTTACCTGGTCAGTCTTAGCTCATCTGAAAGCACTGGTTAGCAGCTAATGGAGCTGCTCCTCGTGGGACCTTAGTGATGAGGTTACAATAGGGGGTAAAAAGGGTCCCCATGAAGAAGGAACGCAGGAGCCATTTTGGAAAGCATGGAATAAGTTCATAGCTTCTGGGGCTCTGCTGGGCTCCAGATGAGCAGCGAGAGCCATTTTGGGGAATATGTGAGCAACTGACCAGGCAGAGAGATGGGGATCTCTCTGGAAACTCACACACCATGAACAGCCTGCCTCCAGAGGAAAGCTCAGTCAGCCTCTGGATGATACTTGTGAGTAACTTACCTGAAACCTACCTAGATATATAGCTTACTGTGATATAGATGCATGCTCAACAGCTACTTAGCCACACTGTTTGCTGTAGGGTTATTCTGTAATACTTCTCTATCCTGCACCCTTCCCCAAGCCTTCCCTCTGTAACCAATAAAGTTCTTCACTGTACCAAGCGTGATGGACTTGTTGGGAGAGGCATTTCTTTGTGCCCCTTTTGGTCCAGCTGACTAAGGGAGGCTACTTTTTGTGCTTTAGGCTAGAGGAAGCACCCCAAGCTTTTGCAGTGGGTCAAGCACCCTCTAGGGCTACAAGGCCTGTGTACCCCAGGAGGCAATGAAACAATCCAGAGCCCTGGGTGGTGGCTGCGCTACCCTCAGGTTTATGGGTGTGCTCTGGGAAGGGAGGGGGTCAGCTGGATGTGAGGTGCCCCCAGAGAGGCACCCAGCGTTTGGTAGGTGGACAGGCGCAGTGAGGTGGGCGGTGCAGCACAGGAGTGCCCCCTCCTGGCCACCACAGGGACCATGGTGGTTTCACAGCTTTGAGTCCAGAAGAAGTGGTGCAGAGGATGTTAGTTTCCATTTATATGAAGATTCACTGCTGCCATATGTGAAAGTAAATGTATTTGCTTGACTGGCTTGATGCAAATGCATCTGTGTGCAGCTGACAGGCATTGTGCAGAGTGGGCACACTGCATTTCCACTTACTGCACCTATCCCTGGGTGGGCAATTATTTCAGGTGGAGGGCCACTTAATGAGGTTTGGTAAGTTGTCGAGGGTTGCATCGGTAGCTCCACCCCTTGACAATGGTTGCCATCTTGGGACTGGAAATCCCACTGCCATCTTTGCCACTGGAAGTCCCTCCCCTTGGCCCCTGGAATTACTCCTTTTGGGAGGGGGGGATGCCATCTTAGAACCAGAAAAAGCCATATCATACAGTAGAAGTCAAATGCCTAGAATAACATATTTTAATTTTATTACAAAAACATTTTTGTCATGATTTGTGTTTGTGTACTGCATATAGAGGTGATTGCATAATAACTCAAAAATAAATATTAGCCTTTTATATTGTGTAGGGGGTGGTTGTGCGGGTGTGGTAGAGTGTGGAGTGTGTATGTATGGTAGGGTGTGGGGAGAGTTTGTGAGGGGGTGTGGCTATGTGTGTGGGACATAGGGTATGTTGTGGGGTATGTAGAATTTGTGGGGTTTGTAGCTCTGGAACATGCTGGTCTCTGGAACACGCTGTCCTTTCCTGCACTCAATGCAGGCAACACTGCCGTGTGGGTGTGTGGCGTTTGTGGGGTGTGAGGGATGGGAGGGGTGTGGGGAACCCTCCACACTCATCCCATAGCACAGTCGCAGGCAGGGGCACTTGGGATGCTGGTGTCTGGCTCAGCCAGTGCTGCACATCACGGCCAGGAGTGCAGCCCCCACTGGCCAGTCTCTATCACCAGTGCTCCCAGCACTCACACAGCAGGGAAGGAGACCCAAGGTGCTGGAGCTGGCTGCCTTCCTCACCCCAGCCAGCTGTAGCACCCGGGGGTTCCCTCCTGGGCTTCCTTCCTATGTTTAGGGACCACTGATGATACAGACTGCCCAGCAGGGATATACTCCTCAATGTGATTTGCAGTGCTGGCCAGAGCCAGGCACCAGCACTAAGCATGAGCATGTCCTTGATTCCTGCCAGGGCTGTGCACCATGGGGGGAGTGTGGGAGGGATCCCATATCCCCTACCCTTCCTCACACTCATACCCTGCTCAGCCAAGCTCCATGGTGCTGCCACCTCCCTGGACACTGCTGCCAGCCCCAGCCCCACACTCCAAGCTCCAGCCAAGCTGTAGCCCTACCTCTGACACCCCCCTGGCTCCCCCCACCCACAGCTTCCCTACCTGCCAGGGAAGCCTGCAGCAGTGGGCTGTATTTTGCCCACCCCTGATCCATCTAGTAGATCAGATCTATCCCCTAGAAGGGAAGACAGGTGTGGGCCAGAGAAGAGCATTAAAATAGATGCAATTTATATATTTATAGATGCCAGCCGATGCAATTTTCTGGGCAGCAAATACAGATGCACTTTACAAGCCTGTCCATGACAGGGTGGGAGAAAAGCCAGTTCAGAAGTAAGTTGCCCAACTGGGCAATTATATGCATAGACAGCTTCAGTTGGCAAGATCACAGAGTTGGGAGATATCAAAAAAGGACACAAAGATCAACACTTAGACTCAGTAAGCAACCTGAGTTTTATAAACAGTCAAAAGCCATTTATTCATACTCCTATTTCGTAGGAAAGGACATCGTTATGTCTGTCTATGTATATTGAACCCAGCCCTGTACTGTACACTTGATTTACGGAAAAACCTGCATATTTGCTGCAAATTTTATTGCATAATGAAAATCCTCTGCATTCTTGTTAGGAGCATGTCTTACAGAATCTAGTCTTTTCCATTCTCTATTTCTTTTTCATCTTTCATCATCTTCTTCCTTCTTTTTCTGTTTCCCTCCTTGTTTCTGTGTTTGTCCTTGCCCCTTCTTTCAGTGTATTTGGTATTTCCAGTATGTGGATGTCACTAAGAGAATGCTACTGCAAAGTGATGTTATTTAATTATCAAGGTGGGCTGTTTTGAGGAAGGAATCCTTTGTTTCCTACTCCAACAAGTCTCAGTACTTCTGTGTTTCACAAGGAACCTGAAAGTAAACATGAAAGGGTAAGTCCTGGCTGCAGAGGATCAATGTCTGCATTAGCATCCATCCATCCATAAGAGATCAAGAAAAATTAGTGCAAGGACCATAGATTTGGTAAAATCATGCCAGTGGAGAATGTGAATCATCAGTACACTGCAGGATGCACTGGCAGAAGCTTTATATTTATTGGCTCCATCGGGAGAAGTTGTATGTTGCAATAACCACACTTGGAAGGCTCAAATTTGTGGCTGACTGTGGCCAGGTCATGTCTGAAAGAGTGACACTCTGGCTTCTACCCAGCAGCATATAGACAGAACTGTTGCTGCTTAGACATCTCTTATCAGCAACCAGTACAGAAGCTTACAGGCCATCTACATAATTGAGTGACAGACCTGGCTGTAGGTGGGTCTTCCTTCTGTCCATCTTACTGAAGCTAGCTGGATAACTACTAAATAAGTCAATCTGGGCAATGTTTCCATTGATATTGATAAAATGGATCTGTTCTGTGCAGCTAGCATTACTAGGCATAATACTGCTGGACACATGGCATCATGAGCTATACCAAATACATTGTACCGGGTAAAGCTCATGGCCTGAAGGCATAGCAAGTACAAGGCCATATTTGCACAAATGAGATGACTTATAGAAACTGTTCAACGAAGGGAGGAGTGGAATTCACACATATTCATTGAGAGGATAATTCAAAGGCATGGGAGCAGTATGAAAGCATACATTTGGTTTTGGTGAAGGAAACTGAGGGCATAGGCAGGGCATGGGGGACACTGAGGAATGCAACCAGCAAAAGTTCTCATCCTTTTTATACAGGTGGGTCAATAATTCCAGATATAGATGAAAACGGATTAAAAGGTACATTGGAAAGCAGCTCCAAGTCTACCACTATGGTAATTAATAACTCAGTAACTTGACCCCCAAACAGTGTTAGGTTAATTTTTACAGTCTCCTTGAGTAGCTTTGTATAACAGTATTTGTTACAAATGGGGCACATCTACATTTGCATTTTAATGCGTAGCAATAAAGTCTGGTGCATATTGCACTGGAGTTTATTGTTTCTGGGTGCCATGTTTGCAAATGCACAGGACTGCAGCACGTTGAACCAGGTCAGAGCAGCCCCAGCTGGTAAAGGTCCTGGGGAATCTCCAGGGCTGCTCTGACCTGGCTCAACATGCTGTGGAGTGGATAGTGCAGGGGTGGGCAAAATATGGCCCATGGGCTGGATCTGGCCTGCCAGGCCATTCTAAATGGCCTGCAGGGCCCCTAAAAAAAATTAGAAAATTAATATTTATCTGCCCCGGCTGCCTGTCAAAGATGACAGAAGCCAGGGGCAGTAGGACCCAGGGGGAGCTGGTGGCAGAATTAAACAGCCACAGCAGCAAGTCAGGCCTAATCCTCCCCATCCAACCTGAGCCCCAACCAGAAGCTTCTGCCTATCTGGAGGCTTCTGGCCTGGGGCTGTTACTGCCTCCCTATGTTGAGAGAAATACAGATAAGAAGGAGAGGGAAAGGAGGTATAGGGAAGGATAGCGGGTGATCGCCTCAGTCCTTGGGGCCGGCCACACCTGGCACTGCAGCCGACAACCATGTGGAGCCAGAGGGGCAGGTGGGTGGGAGGGGGAGCAGGGAAATGGCTGTGGCAGACAGGGGGAAGGGGCAGCAAGTGGGTGCACAGAGTGCAGCAACAGGTGAGCGGGAGCATGGGGCCCACACTGGTGCACCAAGGTGAGCGCCAGCAGGGCCCAAGAGTTGAGTGGCAGGTGGATGGGGTTGGGCTTCCAGGGCCTCTATGGAGCTGGGCTGTGCTGCTCAAGCAGGGAGAGGAGGGAGCCAGCCAGGCTCCACAGAGGCCCTGCCCAGCCCCCTGCACTTTGATGTCACATAGTTCCCAGCTGCAGCATCAGGACCACAGGAGCAGCTGGGACATGGTGCCAGAGTGGTGGGGAGGAGGGGCAGGGATGGGGAAGCAGCAGAAGGGCAACAGTGGCAGTCAGAGGGCAGGTGGCAGCAAGCAGGAACACAGGGCCTGCTCCAGTGCCTCGGGGCCCGGAGTGGCAGGAGCCCAGAGCCTGGGCTCTCAGGAGCACTGGCAGGGGCTCTGCCTGCTGTGGGGTGGGGTGGGGCTGTGGGCAAACTGTCCCTTTCATAGATTTCATAGACATTAGGGCTGGAAGGGACCTTGAAAGATCATCAAATCAGTCCCCTGCCCCAGGGGTATAAGCCCCCTGCCCCAGGGGTAGGAAACGAGGTAGGGTTAAAGAATCCCATCAAGATAAGTGTTGAACTGTTTCTTAAAAGAGTCCAGAGTATGTGCCTGCACCACTTCAAGAGGGAGTTTATTTCAGGCCTTGGGGGGTCAGACAGTAAAGAAGTTTTTTCTTATGTCCAGCCTAACACGGTCTTGGAGGAGTTTGTGACTGTTGGTCCTTGTCATCCCTTGTACACCCACAGTGAGGTGTGAACCTGCAGTGGGGCCATCTGATGGTGAACAGATGTTCCCACAGATCCTGATGCACACCCCTTATGCCACCAGGTCACCCCTGAGCCTATGCTATTCCAGGTTGAAGAGTCCCATGGCTCTCAGCCTCTCTTCATAAGGCCTGTTCTTTTGTCCTGATCATGTGCATGGCTGTCCTCTGGACGCTCTCAAGCTTCTCCACATCCTTCCTGAATTGTGGAGCCCAGCACTGGATGCAGCCTCACCAAGGCCGAGTACAGTGGGAGGATGACATTCTGAGATTTACTTGAGAAGCATCTGTGGCTGCAAGCCAGTTTTTTTCACTTTGCCAGCTGCAACATTGCATTGGTGGCTCATGTTCAACTTGTGGTCAATCATGACCCCCAAGTCTCTTTTGGCCATGGTACTAGTGAGTGTAGCAATGCTGAGCCTATAAGTGGGGTTTTTTGCCTGAGATGGAGTACCTTGCGTTTTTCAGTATTATATCCATTCACTTTCTAAGCCTATCCAAGTCAGCTTGGATCACCAGTCTATCTTTAGGTGTGGACGCTGTACCCCAAAGTTTAGTGTCATTGGTGAACTTGGCCAGACCACTTCTGACACCAGTGTCCACATCGTTGATAAAGATGTTAAAGAGAAGCTGTCCGAAGACAGAACCTTGGGGGATACCACTGATAACGGAGCGCCATAATGATTGACTTCCATTGACTACTACTCTCTGGGTCTGACCTTAAAGCCAATTCCCCAACCATTGGACTGTGATGTAGCCAAAGTCAGAGTTTGCCAATTTTTCCATGAGATCATGGGACATCAGATCAAAGGTTTTTTTAAAGTCCAGATATGATGTCAATCACTTCTCCCAGGGATGTGTTACCTGGTCATAGAAGGAGATGAGATTGGTCAGGCAAGACCTACTCGCAACAAACCCATGCTGGCTGTCCCTCAGGATGTTGCCCTCAGCCAGCTCTCCATGCAAGCCACAACACAACCCTCCCTAGCCACCCTCCCCCCACACATTCACCCGCCCAAAACCCATAAGCACCCACAAACCCCCACACCTATCCACCCCCCTACAAATCCCACACACACACAGACACACCCTACCCCACACCCCACATACCCACAAACCTATACCCCCCACCCCTACAATATACAAGAGTCAGACTTCATTTTAAGCTACACTTATCACCTCCATGTACACTACACACACACACGTAAATCAGGACAAAAATATTTTTAAAAATGAAATTACAGGCAACCCCCACTTAGTGCTCTCAACTGGTTCCTGAAAAACTGAGCATTAAGTGAAACAAGCATTAAGTGAAACCAAAAGTATTTGACAATCCAAGATGGTGACTGCAAGTATTTTTAATGACCCAAGATGGAGACCATGAGCATTATAGTGAAACTCGCTGAGCGCTAAGTGAAATAAGGTATCAATTTAAAATGAGCGTTATAGCAAAATAGCACTAAGTGAAACAGCATTAGGTGGGGCTTGCCTGTAACAAATTTAGTACGTTTGATTTTCAGAATATAATTTGGTATTTTTCTGGTTCAGAGATGACAAAACCCCTAGCTGAAAAGAGTAATTCTGGGGGGCAAAGGGAGGGACTTCTGGTGGCAAAGGTCAGGGGTTAGGGGGCGACCAGGGGACAGAGCACCTGTCAAAGGGTGGGGCTACCCATGCAGCCCTCAATGGCTTGCCAAAACTCAGTAAGTGGCCCTCTGCCTGAAATAATTGTCCACCCCTGGGTTAGGGGATGAGGGTGCTTCACTGCAGGGCAGCACTGAAACACCTTCATGCCCCAACCAGCTTGGTTAGCAGCTACGTGTACATTGCTGCGCACATAAAAAAAATTCTGCAGAAAGATAGTACTTATTTACAAGAACTAACCTGCTGTGGAGTTTATTCATTTCCTGGGGCCTAATAGGGTTGGACATGTAGATGTCAAAATGTATACTGTAGAGCTAGTTAGGCAGGTAAGTTCCAGCCTGCAAGGAGCTGCTTGGGGCTGGGGTGAGCAGGATGCAGGGGGTGCCAAGTGCATGTGCATGTGCATATGGCAGACAGGCAGCAGTGGACAGCAACTCCCTCCAGGTAAATCTATGTGAGGGGGGAGGGAAGAGGACACAGGCAATGCACTGTGGAGGGAGGGGGCACAGGTCATGTGGTGGAGGGGCAGGAGGGCCAAGGCAACGTGGCAAGAGTGACACATGCTCCTTGAGATTTCTGCACCCACACTGGGGTGTAAAGCTGCAGTGGGGCCAGACCAGCTCTGAAGAAGCCACCTCTATGACCCAGCCAGTGGGACTCTGTGGCAGAATGCCACCTCTGCTCCATCTCTTCAGGTGAACCTGAGTAGTAACCTGAGCTGGATACATCCCTGAGGGAGGGGGGAAATCTGCTCCCTCTGCCTACATGACTGGCATCATATACCTGGGTGGGGGGCTTAAACTCCCTATTGTTCTAAGCAATGCCAACCTGACTGGGAGGGGGCTAGAGACCTGGCCAGTCTACCCATCAACCATTTGAAATGTGTTGCATTTCAAATGGGTGGCTAGCAGCCAACAGTTGCTGGCCTTCATTGGACCAGGTCAATGAGGTCATAAGGCATATATAAATTAAGGACTGCCCAGGAGGAGGGGCAGTACCCACGATAAAAAACTCAAAGAGAAGCTGAACCATCTGAAACTTTCTCTCTCTCTTGACAATCATGATCAAGGAACTGCCTGTCCTCAGAGAGAATCTTCACTTGCCTCTGGATGGTACTCATGAGTAAGCTACCTGAGATCCAACTAGATATACAGTTTGCAATAACTCAGATGTGATCAAAGGCTACCCAGCCACCCTGTTTGCTTTATGGTATTTCTCTGATATTGCTCTACCCTGTACCCTATTCCAAGCCTACTCCTTGTAACCAATAAAGTTCTCCTTTGTACCTAGCATGGGAGACTTACTGGGAGAGGGGTTAGATTATGCCTTGGGGTCCTCTTAGTTTGGCTGACTAGGGGAGACCACTATTTATGCTTCAGATTAAGGGAAGCACCCCAAGTTCTTGAAGTGGGTTAAGTACCCTTAAGGACTACTAGGGCTGTGTTTCCCAGGGGTCACAGGACCTGGATCAGTCCAGACCCTGGGTGGTGGCTGTGCTACCCCCAGTTTAGCAGGTTTGCTCCAGGAAGGGGGTTGGCCAGATGTGAATCACCCCCAGAAAGGCACTCAGAGCCTGGAAGGTCGTCAAGTGCAGTGAGGTGGGTGGCTCAATGCAGGAGCACCCCCTGCTGGCCTGCCACGGACCCAGAGCAGGAGGCAGCACTGAACTGCCATGGCTTCCAAGGTGAGGCATGGTGGTGGTGGCACAGAATTTTCCCCTCTGCTGATTCTGGGTGGGCAGGGGACACCTCAGCTAGGCAGGCATGGTGGCACAGTGCCTCCTCCCATGCCAGGTCCAGCGGGCTGGACCGTGGAGGCACCTCCTCTGGAGCTGGTCCTGTCCTACTACATCCCTGAACCCTGCTGTGGGTGCAGAAAACTTGGGGGGGAAGATGCCTCTCCCACTTTTCCTCACTGCATCACCTGTTCCCACAAATTGCCGTCCTTACATCCACCCCCTTCCTCACACACTGGGGACTAGGGGTGGGGAGAAGCAGGCCAGCAGTGAGAGGCACCAGCAGGGTTGAGGGAGCTGTGGGTCAGCAGTAAGGGGCACCAGCAGGGCTGGGGTGGCTGTGGCTTGGAGTGAGGGACAATGGCAGGGGCAGGTCAGTGGCATATCACTAGTGCTCAGCAACTGGACCTGTGTCCTGGTGAGTGAAGGAGGTAGGGGGACCTATGATTTTTCCATGATTAAAAAAACCAAAATCAAATGCCAAAATATATGGGTACTTAGAATTTATTTTATTATAATGATTGAGGCAGTGGGAGGCTCCCAAATTCCTTTAAAATTGTAAATATATCAATAAAAATTGTGTTCAACAGACAGACAGAGGCGTTTCATTGTAATTGTGGAAAAACATGGATTTCAGGGGGGTTTGAAATCAGAGAATTTGGGATTTTTAAACAGAGAAAATCAGGATCCCTGGTGATCTGGATAAATCTTTTGTACAGAACCTCAGAGTTTTCTTGTCTGGCCTCTGCCCTTTATTGTTGCTAGTGCCCAGTGAGCAAAAATTAGTAAAGCTAGTGGTAATGATTTATTTGAACAGGAATAGTGAATTTCCTTTTAGTCTTACATCCAACACCCACACAGTTCCTCATTTATTATACTATTGAGAAACATTTTGAGAGGAAACTTGATATTCAGTTAATACTCTTTAATCTAATACCAGTCAGTGGGATTTCCATCTGTATGCAAGTGGGCATACATTACTGGGGCAATTAATATAGATCAAGCAAGAAGATGCAGTTTCTTCTTGCACCACTAAACCACACAATTTGATTATGAGATGCTTATGTGAATATTTATAGATAATTGTGAAATGTAAATACACACATTATAACGTAAGCAGGATATATGGAGGAGTCTGGCCAAAAGGGTTCCAGGATAAAAGCACAGACTCAGGGTTGATCTGATGGCCACCTATAAGTTTTTTAGGGGTGACCACCAGTATCTGAGGGAACGTTTGTTCACCAGAGCACCCCAAGGGATGACGAGGTCGAATGGTCATAAACTACTACAAGACCGTTTCAGGCTGGACATAAGGAAGAATTTCCCCCAAGGTCTGGAACAGTCTGCCATCAGAGGTGGTTCAAGCACCTACATTGAACACCTTCAAGAGCAAACTGGATGTTTCTCTTGCTGGGATCCTATGACCCCAGCTGACTTCCTGCCCTTTGGGCGGGGGCCTGGACTTGATGATCTTCTGAGGTCCCTTTCAGCCCTAATAGCTATGAAATCTATGAAAGTGGCAAACTACTGTAGTATTTTGCCAAGCACAGTCCAAATCCATGATCTTTCAACAATTAAGAAAATCACACTAGGGCATTCTGTCCCTGACAGAAAGGGTGAGGAAACCTCACCTGGTAAGGATAGTCATGTGTTACAGGTGAATCCTGACAGTCAGCATGGTACTGTCTGCACTCAGAAGAGAGCAGTCAAAGTGGCAATGTGGAATGTGAGGACTCTACATCAAATTGGGAAATTGGATAATGTCAAGCATGAAATGAAGAGAATAAAGATCAATATTCTAGGTCCATGTGAAACATGTTGGGGAGAGTCTGGAATTATAGTTTCAGAAGATGTGAAGAGCATCTGTTCAGGAGGTCAGATGCACAAAAGAGGAGTCAGGTTGATTTTGGATGAGTAAACTTCAAAATGTTAGCATGGTTTCTCGGCAGTATCTATCTACTAGAGTGATGTTTGTGAAAATAAAGGCTAAACCCTTCAATATTACAATAATACAAGTCTATGCACTGACAGCTGAAAGTGGGGAAGAGGACATTAATCATTTCTATGAAGACCTTGATAAAGTGAAAAAGCAATGCAAACCTCAAGAAGTGGTCATAGTGATGGGAGATCTAAATGTGAAAGTTGGTCATGAATGAGTGGATAATATTGTTGGACCTCATGGACTTGAAGAGAAAAATAAGAGGAGAGAGAGGGATTGATTGATACAGTGCAAATGATAAAGTCATTATGAACACATGGTTTGAACACCATCTGAGAAGAAGGTATACATGGAAAAGTCCTGGAGATAACATTAGAAACCAAATTGATTACATTACCATCAAAAGAAGATTCAAGAATGCAGTTCAACAATTGAAAACTTACCCAAAGGCTGACTGTGGAAGTGATCATGTACCTGTAGTAAGCACCATCAAGATAAGGTTGAGGAAAGATAGGGAGAATCATGAGGGATTACAAGGGTATGGAGGAGAAGCTCAATGAACTAGGAACACAAGTGGTCTTCTCCTTAATTCTCCCAGTTAGAGACTGAGACTGTCGGAGGGAGGAATGCATCAAAGAAGTCATCCAAACACTTTGGAGATGGTGTTACTATGCTGGCTTTGGATTCTTCTACCTTGGTACACAATTCAATTACACTGATCTGCATGCAAGAGGTGGTATCCACCTCATGGACAGAGGAAAGAAACTCTTCTCCATGAGAATTGCAGACTTGCTGAGGAGGGTTTTAAACTAGACAAGCCCAGGGGAGTGGGGAAAGATTCAGCTACTGAGCACAAACCCATCACTGGGCATAAATCTGCTGATCAAGAGGACTCAGAGCAGGGTATCCATGTAGGAGACACCCAGATTTCTACCAACATCCATAGACACCTACAAAGAGGCAGAAAACCTGAGATGACTAGGGGCAAGCTCAGCTGCCTTTATGGGAATGCCAGATGCATGGGCAACAAACAGGATGAACTGGCACTCCTTCTGGCAGGTGAAGACTTTGACCTGCCTGAACTGATGGAGACTTGGTGGGAAGACACATATGACTGGGCAGTGGATATTGAGGGCTACAGGCTGTATAGGAGGGACAGGAATGGAAAGAAGAATGGAGGAGTGACCTTCTATGTGAAGGAGTGGTACCCCTCCCCCCAGGTTACATTTGATGGCAGGGGGAAGTCCCTTGAGACCCTCTGCATCAAGTTACAAAGGAGCTTGGGAGAAGGGGACCTGATTGATGGTGGGAGTCTATTACGGGTCCCCCCACCAAGAAGAAGATTATGACCTGGCATTCTACAGCAAACTGACTGAAGCAGCCAGTACTAAAGACATGGTTGTTATGGGTGACTTCAACTACCCTTACATCTGTTGGGAAGATCATTCAGCCTGCTCCAGCCGGTCAGTCAAGTTCCTGGCAACTGTAGATGACCTGTTCTTGATACAGGCTGTGGAGGGGCTAACTAGGAGTAAAGCCACTCTGGACTTGGTGCTGTCCAAAGAGGAAGACGTTGTAGGTGACCTGTAGGTGCTCTGGGTGACAGCAATCATGATCTGATCAAATTCACCATCCACTGAAAGACTGGGAACTCTACCAGCTTAACAAAATCCCTGAACTTCAGCTGGGCAGACCTTGGTAAACTCAGGAGTCCAGTGGAAAAGCCCTTCACAACCAGTGTCTGGATGACTTGGGAGCTCAAGAAGGATGGTGCCTTTTCATGGAGGCTATTCTTATTGCTCAAAAAGAAGCCATCCCTATGCAATCGAAAAGAGGAAATGGGGCCAAGAAACCTGCCTGGCTCAACAGAGACATTAAGGAATGTCTCAAAAAGAAAAAAGAATATATCTAATGGAAAAGTGGTTCTGGAACCAGAGGAGAGTACACTTATGTGGCCAGGATCTGCAGACATGAGACAAAGAAAGCCAAGGCATTCATGGAAGTCAAGCTGGCAACTGAAATTAAAGATAACAAAAAATCCTTCTATAGGTACATAGGGAGCAAGAAAAAATCAAGCTCCACTGTGCACCCCTACATAACATGGAGGGGAAGCTCACAGTTGACCCCCGTGAAAAGGCAGAGCTCCTCAACAATTACTTTGTATCAGTATTCCTGAAACCAGCCAAGAACTGGTCGCCAGACCAGGGGTGCAGAGAATACAGCAATGATAGTGGTCCTCATAAAATAAGTCCAGAACAGGTGAAGACACTCTTAGATCAATTGGATGCTTTCAAGTCAGCTGGTCCAGATGACCACCCGAGAGTGGTGAAAGAGCTGGCCGAGCCTCTGGTGAGGCTGTTCGAGGAATCGTAGAACTCAGGAGTTATCTCTAATGACTGTGTCACAGGGTGGGGACCCAGGAGTAGCCATGATCTCTCCTGGCGCCCCCTACCGTGCCAAGTTGGTGATTAAGCACCCTTGTTCTCGCCCGCCATGTCTTTGCTGGTAATTTTGTAAAAGGGAGGCTGCCTTCTTCGTCCCCCTAGACACGGTGTTCTTAATTATCCTAGTACCTGTTCTGTGTAGAGTGATTTCGTGCACCCTGCCCTATGGGCTATGCGTGGCTCCTACCATCCCTAATACCATGCTCCAAGCCTCTCAGATGTCCTGGACGTTGTTGGGTCTATTCTTGTTACATTTGCCTTCTCTGGGGCTCCTCCCTGAGCTCTCGCCCTCTCCGGGGCTCCTCCCCATGCGCTCGCCCTCTCCGGGGCTTCTATTCGTGCGCTCGCGCTCGCGCTCACGCCCGCACTGGGGCCTTGCTCGCGTTCACGCAATCGGGGCTCAGGTGGCTGTAGCTGTGCCTGGCCCCCAGAACCCCTTCCTGGGTCCTGTGCCCCACAGGGGCTTCCCACAATCAGGCTCAGGCGGCCTGGGCCACCTGGCCCCCAGACCCTTTCTCCGGGTCTTGCGCCCCACTGGGGCTTCCCACAATTGGGCTCAGGTGGCCTCGGCCTTACCTGGCCCACAGTCCACCGAATCCCCCCCCTCGGGTTTGGGGTTGGTGCCCCTTTTACTACTGTGCCCTCTCTGGCACCAGGAACCCCCACGCTACTGGGGAGTTCCTATGAGGCCTCCTCCAACCCCTACAGCCTCGCCTGGTCCTCTGGTGTAACAACAAACAAAATCATCAGCCAATCGGCCCTAACTCAAACCCAAGCCTCCTGGCTAAAACTCTAACCCTAAGCCCTCTGGCTAATCGTCATTTCCATCCCTGCCAGGGGTTCCTCTGCCTGGTATTCTCACACATCATCTGCTCAGGTCATCAGGCTTCTCAATTCTGCCTACTCCCAGCAGAGCTCTCTCTTCCTCAGCTGCCAGAGGGGAACTGCCTGCTTGGCCTCAGCCTAGGCTGTTTATATAGGCCAGGCCCTGCCCCCTTCTGGTCAGCTGACCCCTGTGGTTGCTCCAGCAACCTACACCTGTCCTTCTTTAGGAGCAGGCACTTCAGTGCCCTGTGACAGACTGGAAGAAGGTGAACATGGTACCCATCTTTAAGAAGGGAAAGAGGATGACCCTGTCATCTATAGATTGGTCAGTCTGACTTTGGTCCTGGGGAAGATCTTTGAAAAAATTGTCAAGAAGGACATCACCCGCAAGCTTGCATCTGGTGGGGTACTGAGAAACAACCAGCATGGCTTTGTAGAGGGGAGGTCATGTCTAACAAACCTAGTGTCCTTTTATGACCAGGTAACTAACCACCTGGACATGGGACAGGAGGTAAACATCGTCTACTTAGATTTCAGCAAGGCCTTTGATACTATTTCCCGTGAAATCCTCTCAGTTAAGTTGGAAAGTACTGGCCTAGACCAGGCTACAGTGAGGTGAGTTGGAAACTGGCTCAGTGGCCAATCCCAATGAGTCTTAATTGATGGGGTGGCCTCATCCTAGAAGGCCATTTCCAGTGGTGTACCCCAGGGGTCAGTGCTTGGGCCTGCGCTCTTTAATATCTTTATTAATGACTTGGATGAGGGAGTGAAAAGTGCAGTGATTAAGTTTGTGGATGATACTAAACTGTAGACAGGTCAAGGACTCGGGAAGACCTTGACAGGCTGGTTCTATGGGTTGAACAAAACCAGTTGAGGTTCAACAGGGACACATGCTTCATCTGGATAGGAAGAACCCTCACCATATCTATACAATGGGTGGAGGTCCACTGGCTGGCATTGCATTTGACAGAGACCTAGGGGTGACAATCAACCAGAAGATGAATATAAGCTACCAGTGTGACAAAGTCACCAACAGAGAGAAATAGAATGCTGGCGTGTATCAGCAGATGTGTTGCCAACAGATCCAGAGGTGCTCCTCCCCCTCTATTTGGCATTGGTGAGGCCACAGCTGGAGTACTGTGGTCAGTTATGGGTACCACACTTTAAAAAGGATGTGGGCAAGCTCTAAAGGGTGCAAGGAAGGGCCACCTGCATGATCATGGCCTGGGGGACAGGCCCTATGAGGAGAGACTTTGGGATCGGGGACTGTTCAGCCTGAGTAAAATAAGGCTGAGAAGTGACTTGATAGGTGCCTACAAATATGTCAAGGAAGAACAACAGGACCTAGATAGTTAAGGAAAAGCTTCAGCTGGACATAAGGAAAAACTTCTTTTCTATACAGGTAACTAGAATCTGGAATACACTTCCAGCAGAGGTGGTGCAGTCACCATCTCTGGTGGTCTTTAAAAGGAGGCTGGACAAATACTTTGTTAAGCTCATTTGAGCCTAATTACCTCCTGCCCATGGCAGGGGCCCAGACTTGATGATCTTATAGGACCCTTTCGGTCCTTCTTTCTATGATTCTAGAAAACTTAAGAAACCAAAAGCAACAAAGAAGCTTGATCATTCAATTCTAATGGAAAAAGATCTGATTAAAGAAAGGTACACAGTTGCAGCCAAAAATCATTTCAAGAACTTGAAGATGAAGGAAATGTGTCAAACTGGGAAATTTTCAAAGAAGCACTAGTTGACACAGCCAAGGACATTATCCCATCAAAAGTAAGCCAAAAGAAACAGAAGCAGATGACTGAAAAAATTCTTGAACTTATATGTGAGAAGGGAAGGGAGAGCCCCCCTGACTTGCCCCATTGCTCACTGCAGGAGAAGTGATGGGCAGCAGCTGCTGTGAGACACCAATATTGCGGACTCAGACATGGAAGTTTCGGAGCTTCCTGAACCAGCAAATCAGTGGGGAAAGGGGGTGTGGCCAGTAAAAGGAGCAAGCTGTTGAAAAGGCAGCTGGGGCGTTGTGGGAAGATTCAAGCCTGGGAGCTGAGAGATGCCATGGGATGCTGCTGGAGGTGAGGGGCATGCCAAGGCACTGGCATGCTTGGCAGGTACCTGGAGAGGAAGACTGAGAAGCGCAGCAAGTGCAGTGATGAGGAGGCACTGGCACACTTGGCTGGGACTCCAGAAGGAGGTTTTGAAAGTGCCATAGAGTGAGGCACAGGAGAGAGACATCCTGGAGCCTCTCCAGGAAGAGGAGTGGAAGGCACTGCAGAATGTGGTAAGGGTGAAGCAGGTGGCACTGGGGCAGGTAGGAATGGGCAGTGTGCTGCGGACCCACCATGCTGGGGGGAACCTCCAAAGAGGGGTGAGGGGTGGGGACAGCACCAGGCATCAGGAAAAACAGTGATGTGGGGCTGTGGGGCAATGACAGCCCGGGGTCCAAACAAAGCAGGGAGCCAGCATGAGCCAGCAAAGTGAACAATGGGCACACCGAGTGGAGTGACCCAGACAGCCCAGCCTCAGGTCAGATGGGGCCGAGGTGGGAAGGGGTGGGGACCTGGAGGAGGGCCCCATGAAAGAATTGCCAGGGGCATGGTATGGAGCTGCTGCACCTCCCAGGTGGCTCTTAAGAAGAGGGAGCCAAAAGCCCCAGCCAGGGGCCTGCAGGCCTTGGGGACAAGATCCCAAGGCCCATCAGCAGATGCTGACCTTCTTTCTGTCAGTAGTATTCATAAGTTTGCTGTTATCCCAAGATTGAGGCAGGTTTAGTTGTGAAGGCCACAGTCCATAGATGAAGGATGGCCTCTGGAGGCTGTTGACCCTCAGAAGTGGGACAGAACAGATGAGAAGGTATCATCTGTGAAGGAGACCTTTGGAGAGTGGAGTATACTTCAGCCATGGATTTAGAAAGGGTGATGTAAAGGGGAGGTTGGAGTCCTGTGGCAATGTGGGGCTCCCCATCTAGCCACAATGCTAGGTTCCCCACTTGCCTTTGGGCACGCCACCCACCTGATTCAACTGCCACTGCTTGTTCTTAATTAATTAAGATGTAAATTAAGGCAGGAGGCTCCCCATTCATGCCCCAATGCCAGGGGACGCTATCTGCGGCTCCATACCTCCCCTACACTGCAGCCCATGCCTCGCAGATAGCATCCAGTTGTTAATCTCACCAGTCTCACCCTGAGCCCCAGAATCCTTCAGTTCGTATCCCTCTAAGATCCCTCCATTCTGGCAGTGTGCCCTGCCTTCATTTGGGCTGCCTAGCTCCCTGAAACTATTTTCCCTCTTGGGCCACACAGGCCCTGGCCTCACCTCCAAAGCCAGTTGGGACCTCAGGCCCTCAGCTCTGGGCATCCCTTGCAGTGGGCCCCTGGCCCTTTTGACCAGTCTGGTCCTGGCCTCAGCACTGACCAGTCGAGGGTATTCTACATCAGGCCTCTGTCACTGGCCCCTTCACTCTCTTGGGTCCACCTTCTGGCCCCTACTAGGGGTTACCTGCCTGGTTGTGGGAGCTGGGGTAACTCACACCATGACTGGTGTTCCAGGGTCTCACAGGGACTCTCACTCCCCTCCTGGAGAAGCATGTCATTGTACTCACTATAGATCTTGTTTTTGACCCACACTGGCCTCCCAGCAGTGGAGGACTTACCGGTGTCAGGACTTGCCCCTCTCTCTTGGGCTGAGTCCCCTTTTCTTGGCCTCTGGCCAAACTTACAGCCTCAAGCATCTAGAATTATACCCTGGCCTACTCTCCTTCACTTGGGGCTCCACACCGCCCCTTCACTTGCAGCTACTCATCTCTGCCCCCCTCACTTGGGGCCACAGGGCTTCCCTCCCCAGTGGGCTCAGGTGGCCACAGTCGTGCCTGGCCTCAACTACTTTTCCTCAGGGTCTTTCACCCCACAGGGCTCAGGTGGCCGTAGCTGTGCCTGGCCCCCACTCTTCATCCTCAGGGTCTTGTACCCCACAGGGCCCTGGTGGCCACAGCCATGCCTGGCCCACTACCTCCGATGTTACCTGACCCACCCGAAGGTGAAGGCTAAAGTTAAGGTGCCCCTACCCACCTTTCACCATGGTGATAACTGGCCTGGCATTTCCTGGGGGCTCCCATGCCACTGAGAGCCCCACCAGGCCACCCACTCCTGACAGGGTGCAGTTTAAGGTCATACCTAGGACCAGGAGCCTCCTAGCCATCCCCTACAGCTCCTACCCTTACCTCCAGTATGATACATGAAGCCTTGCAGCCAAGCAATGTTGCTGCCTTGACTGCCAGCAGGGAACTGATCTGTTTATATAGGCAGCCAGATATCTAAAATGGCTGCCGCAAATCAAGTACCTGCTGGCTGCCTGGCTCTGGTTTTAAAGTGGCAGGCACCAACAGTGCCCTGCCACACACCTGCCCCCTTAAAATGGTACCTGGGGAAGGTTTTCTCTGCTGCTCCTCCAAAGCAGGCTCTCTTCAGAGCCTGTGAGAGCCCTCAAGTGGTGAGCACCCCTAAAGGTGCTCCGCCACAAGCCCCATGAAGAAACCCAGGTGTGAGACCCCACATACCACCTGCCAGGAACCATCTCCCAAGAGAAGCAAAATCGTGGCAGGCAAGCAAGAAGAGCAATCAGATAACATAGGTAGTGCAAACTAGGGGTCTCACCCTGACATCATGAGGGGGCAAGGCACCAGTCAAGCAGACCTAGGCAATACAACACCTACCATTGACATTATGGAAGAAAGAAGAAAGATGAAAACCGTTAGTATGGAAGAGTATAAGAAACTGGACAAAAGAATTCGATCAATGTGCAATGAAGAAAAGAAAAAATGGCTTAATGAAAAATGTACAGAGATCAAAAACAAAAGGATAAACATGTTACATATATAGCCAACAGGTTAAATTGTAACTAATTTATGGGTTAAGTCAGCAATAGAGTATATGAATGCAGTATCTATGACTAACAAAGAAGAAAATGAACAATGAAAAAAGAAAAGTTGCGGTGTTAGCAGCCAGAAGCTGCCCATTGAAGGCCAGATGTCTGTGCAACATCCTTGACAAGCAGACCAGCTCCAACTGGTGAGATAAGGGGGAGCTTGTTACATGCCAACTGAGCAGCGCATGGCTGAAGAAGGAGAAGCATCCAGAAATCTTGCTGAGCAGCATAAACTGTATAAAAGGGGGCAAGAGAAAGGATGACGTGGGGAAGAACCTGCCTTACCACTGGAGCTCATGACTGCCTGCCAATTCAGATACCCTGCTCCATCAACAGATAGGGACTGGCCATCCCTATTTGCAATGCCTTTGGGATTGATTATGTAAATTTGTCATCTGCGAGAATGTATGTATGTGTGAGTGTGTGTATGGTAGGGTAACATGATTTCTAATAAGTTAATAGTCCCTAATTAGTGTATAACTCACCAGTACCCTCAGCAATAAACTACCCCACTGAAAAGAAACCAGCTTTTGGCAGTAGTCTAATTTTTGGGTAACGCATTAATCTATAGGAATATTGAAGACATCACAGGCAAAGGAGGACGTACTGCTAGAGGATGTATAAAAGCCAACAATGGTGATGTAATTATGGAATGGAATCAAGTATTGAAAAGATGGACAGAGTACACTGAAGAGTTATTCCACGACAGTCAAGTTGAAAAGCCATCTATTAAGAAAAACGTGCACGGTTTGAAAATTCTTAAGTCAGAAGTACAAACAGTTATCCACAATGAAAATCAATAAAGTTACAGGACCAGATGAGATTATAGTAGAACAAATAAAATGTTTGGAAGAGTTTGGTATAGAAAAGTTAACAACTGTTAGCAATGTGATTTACGTAAGTGGAGAAATACCTGAGGACCTCAGTAAATCAATCTTTATTGCACTTCCCAAAAGACCTGGAGCCATTGAATGTCAACTCCATCAAACCATCAGTTTAATAAGCCATGTGACAAAGATACTATTAAAGGTGCTGATGTTGAGAGCTAGAAGTAGAATAACACCAGAGATTGCAAACTTCCAGCGTGCTTTTGTTGAAGATTGAGGTATGAGAAATGCTATCTTCATGGTACAAATGCTTTTGGAGAGGGCAACAGAAATGAAGAAAGACTTTTAAATGTATTTTATTGATTATGCCAAAGCTTTTGAGAGTCAAGCATAAGGAGTTAATGAAATGCTGGAAGAACTGAATATTGATGGTAAAGACTTGAGAATGTTAAGAAACCTCTATTGGGACTAAACTGCAACAGTGAAGATAGAAAATGAACTAAATAATTTTATCCAAATTGAGGCATGAGGCAAGGCTGTGTTTTTTCACCTGACTTGTTCAACTTGTACAGTGAGAAAATACTGAGGGAAATTGAGGATTTACCAGGGCTGAGCATTGGCATTGAATTTGAACAACCTGAGTTATGCTGATGACACAGTCTTAATAACTGATTTAGAAGAGAAGCTGCAAGGAATTTTAGATAACATTGTTAGTGAAAGTGAGAAGAAGGGTTTAAGTATCAACTGTAAAACAACAGAATGCATGGTAATTACAAAGAATAAGATAATTCCTGTATGCAACACCAAAATGGAAAGGGAACAGATAAGGCAGGTCAATAAATTTTAACTACTTGGTGTAACACATCAGGGTCTCACAGGTTGCTGTACTGCTCTCCTGGTGGCTCCATGACCATACCCCACTCTGCTCCTAGGATACCTTTCTGTCTTACCTGCCACACCTTGATGGAATAATGCTAAATAGGGAGACTGCCCATGGACCTTTGCATAGCTCCAGTTCCACTGAACCCCTTCTAGGGTTCCCAGGCCCCTGGCTGGGCCTCTATAGTCCCAGGCCCTTGGCTGCGCTGCTATAGTCAACTGTGCCTGGCTGGGCACCCAAAGTCTTAAGGGCTAATTGCATGGCTCCAAATCATCCCCTTTATCATGTCCTCATGGGTGTTACAAGGATGTTGTTCCTTCTGTTGTGGCTTCAGTGACCTCAGCCTCCGCCCCTTCAATCTAGCTAGGCTTTCTAGCCTGGACCCACTGAATTGGACCTGGCTCTGAGGTGCTAGCTCTCACTTGTCCCTTCTATCTGTGTCCCCTGTGTGGCTGGTCTCACTTGTCCTATGTGTGGCTGTGCCTTGTAGCATCTGCCCACTATGGGCTCAATACTCACTGGAGCCTTGAGCCTGCCCTGGGCAGGGCTCAAGGTGGTTATGTGCCTCTGGGGCACTAATGGGACCCCCATAGCCCATCACAAACCTCTGGTGTAAACAGAACATAAACAAGCCCCTGGGCTATATCATAAATAAAATTGGAAATTGCCCCCTGCCCCTTTAAGAGTGTAAGACTGCTCACTATTACAGAGTCCTGGGTTCCACTGTTCCTGCAGGCAGCAGAGCAGGCAGTCAAATAACCCTGGGTGGCTTCTCCGTGGCAGGACCCCTTACTCTTGCGGCTGCCAGAGAGAGAACCCCCTAAGCCAGCCTCAGCCTTGGGCTTATGAGATCCAAGGGCCCTGTCTACATCTGGTCAGCAGACTGCTGGCAGGTGCCTGCTAATTGCACCATTTGTCTGTTGCCCCAGTAACCTTCAGCTGCCATGTTCTGCTTAGCCTGCAGTACTTCCTGGCAAGGCTGCTTCTTCCCTGATAGGAACAGAAAGCCCTAGGCTGTCTATTACACTTGGGAAGCTAGATAACATCAGATGGTAAATGTGATCATGAAATAAAATGGAGAATAAGGATAGTAAAAGGTGCATTTTTGAAAAAGATATTGACAAATAGTAAAATTTCTATGGGGTTACAAATTCTCCCAGACATGCAAAGGAAAAACAAACACAAATAATTACAGTATTACCCTGGTTTCAGTAAGTATTTGGGGAAACTTAGCTCAAGCTTAACTAATACAGTTCAGGTTCAGAAATTTATGCCTAGAGAGAAAAGAGAGAGCTGGGATCTCACCAGTCCAAGGCACTTGGGTTGCAAATGCTGACAGGTAAAGTAAAGTTCTTAGCACAGTCATTGAAGGGAGGAGATCTGTTTCTTCCAGCCTCTTGAGAAGAACAGTGGGTGGTGTGAGAGAGACTTCTCCTCTTGAAGCACACACGCTGCTGTTTTTTTTACAGATTTTTATACCCTCAGTTCAGCTTCTTTAAAGCATTCCCAATAGTGCAAATCATTGTCTTTTCTCTTGCTAATGGGTTATCTGGTTTGGAACATCTCAAGAAACTGATTTATAATCAGGAAAAACATAAGGTTAGGGAGTAACCAGACACTTAGCAGCCAGCTTGAAATTCCTATGGATAGCTGATGGGATACTGATGGGATATCTCCTGATTTCTTCAGAAACAATAGATAGCTTGCAGCATCAGGGTTTTGGATTTTTACTTGTTGTGAATAAGCCTCAGCTTAGCATGACTTTTCTAGATCTTACTATAGTCTTTTAACAGACTTAAGGCAATTATTGGAGTGTTTATAACCTTTGGTGGGAGAGGACTTCCACCAGTCGTCCCAGGAAAAGTATGACAACACTTATGGTCAGGGCTCCAATGGGCTGGATGTTGTGATGAACCCCTTTACCGTTGTTCAAATGTTGCCCATACCCCTTCTGACTCGGTCTCTTGCCTCAGCATTCCCTAATCCGGCAATCGAGTTTTAGCCACTTAAGTTTAAATAGGCCTCCCATAGTAGGACCGGGGAATGTACGGCCCGAGATGCCTATTAAACTTTACTTCTGCTTAGTGGTGTGTATGTGGGTGTGTGGGGGGGAGTCCTTTGTAAATCCAGATTAGAACTGGTCTGATAAATGCTGAGCTGGGTGTGTGTAAATGTGGGCTGATTAGCATTTGGAGCACAGATTCCCCACCATGCAGTGCTCCTCTGCTTCTCTGATCCCAGAATTCACTGCGGTCTCTGCTTCAGGCATTCTGTTCTCCATCTCCCATGTAAATGAATTGTCATTTAGTTCCATCTTGGATGCAAATGAGACCTAGGGCAGTTGTTTCATTCTTGTCACCCTTGGCTGGAGCGTTTTAGGTGCATCTCCCACTGCATCTTCATTGTCTTTTGTAATCAGTTCTTGTTCAGGTGTCGGGGGGAATTCTTTGCGAGTTAGTCTACATCCTGTGTCAGGGTTCCTCAAGAACATGGAGCTGAGAGGTAACATGTCCCACCCCTTCCTACAGCAGTTAATGCTGCCTGATTAACAGGCAACAATTTCAGTCAATCAGTGGTGAGGAGTGACAGCCATCTTGTCAGCAGCCCTTTGTGCTGGTAGCACCACTCCCTCCTTCCCCTCCCTGGTGGGCTGTATGGCTGGGTTGCAGAGGTCATCAGGAGTGATGGCTCCCTCTGGGACCCAAGAGATTAGGTAACTCAGAGTGAACCAGTTTTCAGGCTCTATGGGTGTTTTTACACATGATCCGAGGGAGGGGGGACTTTAAAACTTGATTTACCCTTTTTTCAGTCAGAAAAAAGTATCTCATTTCAGGTTGCTGGACCTGGTCCTTGCTGGACCTGGTCCTGGCCACAGGCAATGACCTGGTGAGAGGACTGTGGGTTCTCAACCACCTGGGCAATAGCAGTCATTGCTTACTGGAATTCACCACCCAGTGTAGGGTGTCAAAGGCCTGCAGGAAGGCAGAAGCCCTTGACTTCAGGAGGGCCGATTTCAATGAGTTAAGGAGATTAGTCAGGGAGGCACTGAGGTCCCAAAGGGGAGGGGAGTTCGGAGTCCAAAATGAGTGGTCGTTCCTTAAGGAGATGATCCTCCGAGCCCAAAGGGTGAGCCCATTCTCATCAAAAAATTAGGTGGCTGTGGTGTCAATGCCTACACAGTTAGATGGGTTACAAACTAGCTGGAGGGCTGCACACAGACAGTGGTGGTGGGTCAGTCATTTTCAGTCTGGAGGGATGTGGGCAGTGGGGTTCCCCAGGGCTTGGCCCTTGGACCCACACTGTTCAACATCTTCATCAGCGACTTGCATGAGGGGGTGAAAAACACCTTGGTCAAATTTGCGGATGACACTAAGATGTGGGGAGAAGTGGACACACTAGAAGGGAGGGACAGGCTACAACTAGATCTGGACAGGTTACAGGGGAGAGCGATGTGAATAAGATGGGTTTCAACACTGACAAGTGCAAGGTATTGCACCTGGGGGAGAAGAACCAGTGCCATACCCACAGGCTGGGAACTCCCTTCTCGTCAGCGCAGAGGCAGAAAAGGATCTTGGAGTCATTATTGATTCCAAGATGAACATGGGCCACTAATGTGAGGACGCAGTCAGTAGGGCTAGCTGCACCTTGTCATGCATCCACAGATGCATCACAAGCAGGTCCAAGGAGATGGTTCTCCCCCTCTATGAGACACTGGTCAAGCCGCAGAGTTGGAGTACTACATCCAATTCTGGGTGCTGCACTTCAGGAGGGATATGGACAGCATTGAGAGAGTCCAAAGGAGGGCCACTTGCATGATCAGGGGGCAGGAGGGCAGGCCCTATGAGGAGAGGCTATGGGACCTGAACCTGTTCAGCCTCCACAAGAGAAGGGCTGAAAGGGGATCTGGTGACAGTCTATAAACTTACCAAGGGGGACCAGCGGGGAATGGGAGAGACCCTGTTCCCCTGAGCATTACCAGAAGTAACTAGGATTAAGGGCCATAAGTTGACTGAGAGTAGGTTCAGGCTAGACATCAGGAAACACTACTTCACAGTCAGGGTGGCTAGGATCTGGAACCAACTTTCAATGAAAGTGGTGCTCGCTCCCACCCTAGGGGTCTTCAAAAGGAGGCTTGATAATCACCTAGGCGGGGTTGTTCGACCCCAGCATTCTTTCCTGCCCATGGCAGGGGGTTGGATGTGATGATGTGCTCAGGTCCCTTCTGACCCTACCAACTATGAAACTAGGTTGGCTCTAATATTATTTAAGTGGTGTGTGGTTGGCATTGCTCCCATTCTCCTCTAGGGTCCGGGCTGGACTACATCTTTGCTATGCTAGATGCATAGTCTCACATCCAAGGAGCCCTGCTGACAAGAGGGGAATTGGGCACAGGCAGCAAAGCTGACTCCCACAAGGCATCTAGACAACTCAGAAAGAGAAATACTCAAAGCCAAACAGGGATTTTTTATTGGGAGAAGCCAAAACATTTCATTTTGATCAGAAAGTGTCTGTGATCAGAACGTCTATAAATAGAAATGTCTATGGAAATGTCTAAATCAAAATTTTTTAGAATTTTCAATTCCCTCTTAATTCAGTTTTGACTTTTCAGCTCACTTCAGGACAAAAGCATATTTAGAAATATGAGGGAAGGAAATTCTGGGTTTCTGCCAGCTCAAGTTAGATGCTGTAATCTGGCCTGAGCCCTTCTGCTCATCAATGTGAATATCTCTTTAGTATTAGATAGAAATGTACCATGGAAAAACTCTAGTCAGTTAACTTTTGCTGTTACTACAGACCAACCAGAATCCCCCAAGAAAGTCTCATGCATCTTACTAGAACATTCTTGCTGATATGTGGTATCAGAATCAGTCTATGCACTGAACAATTTCCACTTCAGGGTCCTTGCAGTCTCTGGAATAAGATGATAACCCATAATTGTGCCTTTAGTGAGATTGTATAGGATAAATGCAGACAGAATTTGGCTAACTTTTTCTGGTAAAGTTGATCCAACTCCATCCTTCTTTGAGAAGAGTCTGTGCTGGGTTTTGACATATATTTGTAGCTCGCACTCTGAAACTGGTATCAGTCCCAAGGTGTGGCACAGGCTGCTGCTGCTTGTGTCTAAGATGCATTTCTACAATCATATTTCACAGAACAACAGCCCTGTGTATCTCTCTCTGAGAGCCATGGACTTACATTTGAATGATCTAGAAAAGGGATGTTGGCTGATACTGACACTATTGGTTTTATTTTGTTCAGTTTCTTGAACAATTATCAGCCAGTGAGTTATATTCAAATAATTGTCTTCACTAGTAAATTTTCTTCACGTGCATGTCTTCAAGTAAATCACTAGATATTGTTTCTGTTTCCTGATTGGAGGGCTATAATATTAAAAGCTTAACAGTGAATAGCAGAAAAAAATGTTTATGTACGCATACACACAGTATTATGTATGCATATATGCATGTGTATATATTACATATATGTTTAGACATAATATATAAAATATATATACACAGACACTCAAACATGCACATATATACAATGAATATTCTTGTTAATACACATACTCACATAAAGAAGATAGTTCCCCAAAATTCATGTGAATACCATTCACCAGCATTGTAATACCAAACAACCTGAGGATAATGCACAAGGCTACATAGAACAGTTGCTTAGAATTCTGAAATCTGTTTATCAATGCTGTTTTTTGCAATATTTTACACTGAACCAGGGCCCTTTTCATTCTGTCACAAGATGCATGTGCAGATATCCTGTTTTTTGGAGAGATGGCTGTAGTACTGACAGCTTACTGCAGAGTGAGGGTGTGGGTAATACTGCCATTTTAGATCTCATTGCCTATTGGCAAATTTCAAAATACCCTTTGAAAGGCAGTTAATACAGACTTAATTGCCACAAATAGTCCCTGCTACTAAAAGAACTTCAGCCCTTAGAGCCACCACATCTTTAGGCTTCAGCTACTGAAGTTGATTAGAGAGACATGTTTTTACGTAAATACTTGCAGTCACAACCCAATGGGGCTGCAGGTGTAATCCACTCTCCCCAGTCCAGTGTAGGCTGGGCAAAAACCAGTCCAAGCTCCCTTCCCTCCCTTTCCCCCCCTCCCATCCTGAGACAGGGTTGGGCAGCAGCAGCCCAGCCGCTGAGCAGACACAAGTTACTGAAGGTGCTCTGCTAGAGTGTAGATCACTTTCCAGGGGACAGTTGCATGACAAATGTAATTTCTGTCTGTGCCTGAAGAGGTTAAGTGAAAGTACTGCCTGTGGTGTGACTTACCACCTTGCAGGCCCCTGGCTGCAGATCCTGTACTTCAGGTTGGACTGGAATCAGAGCAAGCTGCTTCTCCTCTCAGGTATGTACGATCTGGCTGATCTCCCTCCCTGAAGATTCTTAGAAAACAATATTTGAGAAGGAGAATTGAGGGCCTGGTGTGCTCTCAAGTGCAAGTGACCATAAATGGGTCTCTATATTATCCCCTTTGTCATATAAGCCCCAGTTTCTACTTGATACTGTAAATGTGTACCTTTCTATGGCCAGGCTATTTTTGCATATTTCTGTAGTCTATCATTAATCAATCTGCCCTACAGATAGCTGTGCTTAGAGATGGGGAACATGAGGTGCCTGTACACGAGTGGCTGCTCTAATATGCTGTTGTAGCAGACTTGCTACAGCACACCGGAGCAGACTTGATTAATCGAGTCTGCTGGAACATGGCAACTACCATGCTCCAGCAGCATCCTGTGTCTCATGTATCAGTGTCCCTGTGCTTAAAAATGATGGCAGGGGCACTTGAACTAAAGCTTATCAAATGAGCTGCCATTTTTAAGCTCAGGGATGCTGATACATGAGATAGTACAGCACTTTAATTAGACTGGCTTTCACAGCTGTTCTAATTAAAGTGCTGCCCCTATCTGCCTTACTTTCAGAGCATGTGTAAAAGTGATTTGCAAATTAGTATTCAAACCAGTTTGAAACTTATCTGATAGTGTTGGAGTGATAGTGTAGTTATGGTGGTCCAGAAAATATACAAGAGGCAAGAATTTTTATGGGTGTTATGTTTTATTGGACATATGGCTGGGATAGACTTAGACAACCTTTTGAATGTAACATGTTTTTCTTCAGGGCTTAAGTCTCTTCCAACCATGCACTTGGTCCAATAAAATACATTGCCTCAAAACCCTTGTCTCTTGAATCTTACCTGATACTCAGGCAAGGGCACAATAAGCTAACATTCACAGCATCATGTTATTCAGGATTTGAAACTTCATTAGGGCGGTTTTCCTCCTGATGGCCTACTCTTTCAACTCATCCACATAACAATGCCTGGGAAAGCCATTCCTGCCTATATCAGCTACCAGGACACATACAAAGGCTTATGTGAGGTATGGAGAACAATATCCTTAAGAGACTCTTGCATGAGCCACTTTGAACTGGTTTGCTAATGTAGAAGGTTATACCGGTAATTAGTCAGAACTCAGACACTAAAGAAAGTAGACTCTGTCAGGATCCATGGCTCTGAATAATTTCTGAACAACACAGCAGGAAAGGGGACAATTTGCAAACTCATTCTTTTTACTAATAGCAGGGGTGTGGCATAGGGGGAGTACACGGGTGCATATGGACACCCTGAGTGTGGCGGCGCACCCTCTGCAGAAAGGCACTGCCAACACTGTTGGCAATGCCTGTGGGAGGTACCATTTGTCATCCTGCCGCCGACATCTCCAGTGGCATCTATGGGTGGTCCACAATTGCCACTGCCACTGTCGGTGGGCTGTACAGGTTGTCATTGACCCCTGGTTGGCGCTCGCCACCCCAGCCCCACCATTGACAATACCGGTAGCGTCTGTGGGAGCTCCCCGTTTACCACCGCCAGGGTCTTGCCACCGCGTTCCTCCCGCCGCTAGTGCAATCGTGCCCCCCAGCCACTGGGGGCACACACATAACTAATAGCATGGGGAGAACACTGTTGGCTTTTCTACGGTGTTGCTGCATGCTGACTGAACCTCTGATTAATGTTTGCAGTCTGAGGAAGATTAGGATGATACGTTCCTCTTTGTTTTTCCAGTATCTTTATGCATTTTATATGGAATGAGTTTCTCACACTATGGTGGCAATGTATGGTGTCCACACAAAGTAGGCAATGGCTTTGTAACAGGGGACCAAAGCCCCTATTACTTTAAGAGGGGAAACAGCAAGCCCAAGACATGTTTTTTCTGGAGACAGCTGAGCAAGGACCAGGCAGGACCAGTAAGCAGGCAGAAGAAGTTCTGAGAAGGGTTACAGGACTGCCTATAACAACTTGGCAGCTCCAGGCAGGGAGGAAGGGCTGTAGCTCAGCTGAGCTTAGGGCATTTAGGGGGAGGCTCTTTGCTGGGCAGATGGGCCACATCTGAGACTGGTCAGGAGCATATGACTAGAAGGGGTGGGGCCCATGGAGATATCAGCCCAGCCCCAGAGCCAGAGGGGGCAGTTTGACCCAGGATATGCTACAGCGAAGAACTCCTGGAACCAGGCTTCAACGTAGAAGGACCTGATCCTGCCTGCACTCCAGCTCCTCAGTATACCTGTTTACTATTATTACCTGCCATGCCTTGATCCATATAAATTGTGAGGCTGCCTCTGAATCCTGGAGTAGTCCTGGATACTTATAACCTACTAGGCTGGATGCTTGGTGCTGTTTATCCGCCCAAGCTGCACCAGACACTCTGCCCTCAGGTAAAACTAAACAAATTGATTCCATGGAGGAGGATCTGGGATAGCCTGGCTGTCTTAGAGAGGACCCCACAGAGGAGACCCACCCTCCCATTCTGCTGACCAAGACTTGGCCCCTGACACCATAAGCACTGAGGCATAGGCCTTGGCCACCCCTAGGGCAGGTCTGGCAGCAAAGCCCTCCCCTTCTGACCATTGGAGGCAGGTAGGAGCCCTAGGGCTCATGATGGTGAGCCCTGATGGGGACAAGCCCCTTTAGGGAGGGCACTGATGCCACAATGGTGCCCAGGGCCTGCATAAACCACCTCATAAACCATCTCAGATCCACCCTATGATTCTGAAACAGAATGGGTAGAAGCAGAGTGCCCTGACACCAAGAACAACCATGATGGGGGTGGCAAGGAGCCGAAGTGGCACAACTCCAGGACCTACAAGGAGACCTGAAGCTTCCATAATGCTCTCTATGTATATGGGAGGGTTGTGGGGTTGCTGCTGGGCTCAACATTTGGTGTTGCCACTTGTGCGGCCCCTGCTAAGTCTGCTGAAACCCCCCAGCACTGAGGTCACTAACATCATGACCGTCAATGTCCATGATTGTAGGATGGGTCTCTGCAGGTGCCCGGTATTTTCCTTTAGGGAGGCGGGAAGGGGGGGGAATACTTTGTTTTTCATGCAGGAGACCCACATAATTCTAGCCACCAAAACCAGCTGGCAGCTGGCATGGGGAGACAAGCTGTACTTCAGCCACCTCTTAGAGACATTGTGTGAGGTGGCCATCTTGTTTTCCCCAAGCTTGCAGCTTGAAATCCTCCAGGATGTTGAGGTGGTGATGAATGGCCTGCTCCATCTCCAGGTCTGGGGCTTGTCCTGAACCTGCTATACTTCTACACCCCTGTGCACAACTTGGAGACGGTCTGGTTCTACCAGTATGTGGCCACTTACTGTAGTACCATTAACCCTCATGAATGCCTGGTCCTCAGCAGGGACTTTAATGTCACCTTCAAGGTGAAGGACCATATGGGCAGGGAGTAAAGCCAAGCTTCCATATGGATATGAGCCAGCTATGAGCGTGGTCCTGTCAGTGTATGCCGAGGACATGCTCCTCACCATCCAGGACCTGGGAAACCTTTTGCAGATGGAGGCCTGCCAGTCTATCTACAGAGTGGCCTCCTTTGCATAGGTCAACTGGGTCAAGAGCACTGGCCTGATTGCCACAGAGTCCACATCCTCCAGCAGGCAGTTGTTAAAGTGCTAGTAGGCCAGCCCCAGATGCTTGGGCTGCAGCGTGACATGAGCAAAGACAAGGTTGTGGTGGCTGAAGGGGGGCCAGTCTAATACCAGAGGCATGGAGATGGGCAATGTTCAGCATTGAGATGTGGGTGACAGGTGGCAGGTAGGCTCACTTCCACTTGTGCTCCAGGGCATCTGCTGGGGTGTGGACTTGATCTTCTTGGGGGTCCACCTGTCCCCCAGACACCCTTCCCTGCTGGAGAACTGGCATCAGTGAGGTCAGGCGGTTGGAACAGCTGCCGCCTTGGGCAGGCCTGCTGCAGTACTTCTGTCTTCATAGGAAGGCACTGGTCATCAACTGTCTGGTCCTGTTCATGCTCTGGCACCACTTCAACACCCTTCCTGTACCCCTGGAGGTCCTGGTCAGGCTACAGAGATGGGCACTGGAGTTCTTCAGGCCAGGACAGCACTTGGGCTGTATAGCGGTCCTGCCCCTCCCCTTGTGGGAAGGCAGTCAGGGCCTGATCTGCCTCCACAGTCAGGTCCAGACCTTTTTCCTGTAGGCTTTACAGAGGATCCTGTATGGTGCTGGTAGCAATGAGGCATGGAGTCACATAGGACACACCTTTCTCTGCTACTTCTGAGGGTATCAGTATGAATGGCAGCTAGAGGAGCTGCTGGATTTCTACCAGGGCCTCATCAGGGACTGGAGGCCAGTTTCTGCCTGCAGGTCCCCAGAGAGATTTGCCCAGGGTGCTGAGCTCCTCACTAAGCCCCTGCTGAAAAATCCACTGCTGATGGTGCTGGTGACAGAGGTGCCCTCTGACCCTGTGCATGGAGCTGCTCACACTGCATGTGCCCTGCCACCTACTCCAGGAGGTCAAGGCCACCCTGCTGGACACTGCCTTCACCTACATTAACCAGGTCCTGATATCCCCCAACTCCCTGATATCCCCTGACTCAGCAAGCCCCATGGTGCTCCCCATGCACCATCTTAGCAGCCTGGGGAATACCAAGCCTGTCACTTTTGAAAATTCCATCACCAGCAGCTCTACACACTCATGGTTTACACCCTCCTGTTTTTGCATCCTACTTCCTCCAGAACTTCCTGCTGAGGTTGTGGCTGCATTATTCCCCACATCTTTTCATTTGTGCACTGCCCATCTGTGGCCCCACCAAGTCCTGGGACCTCCTGGTCAATCTTTTTCTGGCCCTAGCTAAGCTAGAGATCTATTTCACCAGGAAGGAGGCTCTGGCTGGGAGAAGCCCAGAGGACTGTGTGGCCACTTTCCTGTCACTTGTGTCTGTTTTGCTGGGCAGTGTCCACTGGCTCCTTGGACTTGTTTGAGGGCCAGTGGGCACTGTTTGGTGTACTCTGCTCAGTGTCCCCACTCAGTGCACCAGTTATGAACATTTGACCCTCACTCCCATGTCTGTTTTGTTATCAATTGTCCTCAGAAATCAGTTACCACTTTCCCAGTAGCCTCCCTTTTTGATGGAGCTTTTAGTTTTACCTGGTGGGCACTGGCTTCATGATCCCTTAACGTGGCAAATATGGATGTCACATAGTGGCAGTGTGGATGCTGCAAGGGAGACTGAAGTGGGTATGACCACGTTTTTTCCCCCCTCCTGTTCTCTTACTTTCCCCTACTGTTCACCTCTCACTTTCAGCCTCCAGCATTTAAGGTCTAAAAAGTTGTAATTCAGAAGTTGTATCTCTAATGTTTATGTTCAATAGTTACTGATATCTCTTTGCTCTAAGAATTTGTCCAATCCCTTTTTGACTCTAGTTAAACTGTCAGCATTTACAGCCTCTGGTGGGAATGAGTTCCATGCTTTAATTACACACTGTGTGAAAATAACTTTTTTTTGTTGATTTTAAACTACCTGCCTAGTAGATTCATTTTATGACTCCTAGTTCTTGTATTATGAGAGAGTAAATAACTCCCTATTTACTTTCTCTTTGCCATTTAGTATTTTCAAAACCCTTATCATATCCCTGCTCAAGCATCTTTTTCCTCATATGGAAGCTCCTCCATGTCACTAACATTCTTGTTGCCCTTCTTTGCACCTCCTCTAGTTCTTCTATATCTTTTTGAAGTGTGGGGACCATAAATGGGCACAGCATTCAAGATGTGGATGCACCATCGATTGATACAGAACATAATGATTCCTTCTGCTTTGTTGACAATTCCATTCTTAATAATCCCTCACATTTTGTTTGCCTTTTTGATGACTGCTAAAAAAAATATCAGCTAAGTGCTCAGCAAACTGTCCACAATGACTCTCAGATCTCTTTCCTGTGTGGTAATAGCTAACGTCTATCCCATCATAGTATAGACCAGTGGTCTCCAAACTTTTCTGATTGCGCACCCCTATCAGTAAAACATTTTTGAGCATGCACTCCCAATATATGTATATTTATTTATTTATAAATTATATACAGGTACTATTCAGTGTAACACTGTACAAAGTTTGGAGACCACTGTACACTGTACTACTGTACCTCCACGTTCTCGAACTCCCACTCTTCCCTCAGGATACCTTGCATACCGTACGTGACACGTGACTGTCTGACATATGGACCGAGTGAGGGTGCCAGTGTCAATCCATAAATTAAATATTAGTAAAGCTTAATTTCTTTCTTATTTTTTTAGATAAAAATATATAAATAGAAGTTCTAATATTTTCTTCCGGCACCCCAATGGATTGTCTTGTGCACCTGCTGGGGTGTGCGCACCCAACTTCGGAGACCACTTGTATGCTTATTTACACTTTATGCTTATTTACACTGAATTTAATCTGCCATTTAATTCCCCAGTTAATCAATCGTGCCACTTTGGTCAACTACATGCTCAATCACAGTCCTTTTTTGTCTTTACCACTAAATAGTTTTGTATCATTAGCAAATTTGGCTACCCCACTACTCACCCCCTTCTCCAGATCATTTATGAATATGTTAAAGAGCACTGGTCCCAACTGACCACTCTTTGCTTTCTATCTTGGAGTCAATGTCTAACCCATGAGTGGAGTTTCCCTGTAATCCCGTGACTACTTAATTTAGTTAAGAGCTTCTGATGGGGGACTTTGTCAAAGGATTTTTGAAGTCTAAATATAGTATGTCAGTTGAATCAACCTGATCCACCTGCTTATTGACACCCTCAAAGAATTCTAGTAGGTTGTTTTGGCAATTTCCCTTTGACAAAGGCAAGTTCCCGGACATCTGCTGGGAAGAGCAGTCAGCCAGGTCTGACCGCTCACGTAGGTTCTTAGCCAGAATGCAGGACCTCCATCTAACCCAGGAGGTGCACATCCCCACCAGGGGAGACGCCTTGTTGGACCTGGTGCTGGCCACAGGAGACAACCTGGTGGGGGGGCTGTGGGTGCTCGATCACCTGGTCGACAGTGATCATCTCCTGCGGAAATTCACCATCCAGCACGAGGTGGCAAAGGCCTGCAGCAAGGCAGCAGCCCTAGATTTCAGGAGGGCAAACTTCAATGAGATAAGAAGAATAGTCAGGGAAGCACTGAGGTCCCAGAGGGGAGGGGAGCCAAGTGTCCAAGGAGAGTGGTCGCTCCTTAAGGAGACGATCCTCCAAGCCCAAAGGGAGGTATTCCCAACATGGATCAAAGGGAGCAGGAGGGCACACAAGCCCCCATGGCTCACCAAAAGCATCTGGGAACGTCTCCTACCTAAAAGAGAGGTGTACACCCAATGGAAGAGAGGGGCCATCCCCAGGGAGGACTAAACTGCAGTTGCTCAGGGATGTAGGGGGGCAGTCAGGAAGGCCAAGGCAGAGATGGAACTGGGACTAGCTTCGCAGATTAAGGACAATAAGAAGTCCTTTTTTAAATACATAGGGGGTAAAAAGAAGGTTCCAGGTAATGTGGGGCCCCTGCTGGACACGTTAGGAAATTTGGGCGTCACACCAGATGACAAAGCCAACATATTTAATGATTTCTTTGCCTCCATTTTCCTAGGCAGGGACCAGAACAGGCCGCTATGAGGGCCTGTGATGTCCACTGAAGATGGGCAAGTTGGCACTCAGGGCAGGATCGAAAAAACTGGCCTACTTTCTGCCTAATCCCTAACCAAAGGAATTGGTCCTCTAGTCACTCGTGAGTCTTATCTTCCCCCGAGTACCTTCCCATAGGGAGTTTGTACACCAATCACATTAAGACCCACTGGTTAGGGTTGTGCAAAATTTTGGCAGCTGTTTTGTTTTGGAGGTGTTTCGGGCTGTTTTGGCGCCTGAAACACTGAATCCAAATAAAAATGGAAGGCTCCAAAACAGCTCTGAAACAGCTTGAAATGAATCAAAATCTCCAAAACATTTTGGAAATGTTTTGGAGAATTTCAGAGTTTTGGAGCTGGGCTTGCAGGGAAACAAAAACTAAGAAGAGGGACGCGAAAGAAGGGGGAAGGACGGTTCTGATATTGACATCTAGCTTCCCCAGTTCTCTGATCATTTTCCCCAGCTCTTTCTGGGGGGCGGGGCCACCCAATCTGTGTGCAGGGTTTCAGCTCACATCTGTTTGCTGCTTCCTTTTCTCCACTCCCAGCTTGAGGAGGGCCTGCGTGGGATGGTGAGGAGACCCTGGCATGGCTCTCTGCTCCCTGCAGAGCCAGGTTGCATGGCAGGGCAGTACTGGTCCCTGCCACACAACCTGGCTTCATAGGGAGCAAATATCTGGGGCTGCATGGGGTGGGCAGCATTGGGGAGGAGACCCCAGCACATTAATGAACATGGAGATATGCCCAGTTAGGACTAGACTGGTGCTGTATCACGGCCCAGCTGGACAAGAGTACATGAGACAAAACTTTTTTCTAGCTTGACTGAAAATGCAAGAGCTAAGCTATCCCGTGTCTATAAAATATTTTTGAAAGAAATTCCTGACATGGCTGGCTTGTACATACAGGTCCTGGTAAAGACAGGGGAGTTCTGGCTACAAGATAAGCTGCCCTTGCTCCAACTCTCTTAAGACAGATGCTGCTCTCAGCAAGTGGGACAGATAGTTAAAACAGTAGTTGATGCCTTTAGCTGGACTACTTCTCAGTGGGGCTCAGATATGCCTGTGGGCTCTTCTAGGCTCTTTGAGCTTGATTGCTCCAAGCTGGTACTTTCCATATACTGTGTGTGGTACCAAAAGGATCCATCACTCATGGCACACTGTGCAGGCCTCTACATGAGTAATGAGAGAGCAGTTTTCAATGCCCACTTTTAAATGAGCAGCCTCTGAGTTAACCATTCACTGGACATGTCTACACATCCATTAATACAGCACATTAATTTAGTACCTGTACTAACTTAATGCACCGTAATCAACGCTACTGGGCATTAGTACAGATAAATTATTTTTGCCAGCCACGCTAGTGCACAGTACAGTTAATTCAATAGGCATTACACATCTTGTGCCTGAAGGCTGCTGGCTTAAGTCTTGCCCCTCTATTCAGGGTTAGACTCATTGCCATATTTGGGGCCATGAAGGAGTGGTCAGATTACCCCATAGTCAGCTTGGTATAGACTGTTAGCTTGACTGTGTAGTTTTGCTAAGTTAGACAATAGATTTGAATGGGATGGTTTAAATAGGGATGATCCTGGCCCTGGCAAAGGGTTGGACTAGATGACCTCTGGACATCCCTTCCAGCCCTACTACACCATAGGTGCTCCAGGACTGGGCAAGGGGGAGGGGGTCCCTGCACTTCAAATGGCAGCAGGGGTGCTTTGTCTAAAGCTCATTCAATGAGCTTTAGCTAAAGTGCCCCCACCACCATTTTGAAGTGTGGAGACACTGATGCATGAGATGCAGAGGCTGGCAGGAATGCAGTAGTTAACATGCTCCAGCAGACTCAGTTAATCAAGTCTACTCCAATGCACTAATTACAGCACATTGGAGCAGCCTCTGAGCTTGTGTACAGGCACCCTAAGATTCTTGAGTCTATGAATCTTTGATCTAGGGCAAACATTCATATAACTCGGATGTTGTAAAAATTAAATTAAATTAAATTTTAATTTTTGTTTAAAAACCACCCAGGGAGCAAATTTTCTCCTATTAAAGAAATAACACTTGCCCAAATGATACTTAAGAGATGTGTTCAAACCATCAAATGCCTCCTCATCCAACCCAAAGATCTTTACTCATGGAAAAACTTTGTTCAGTTGTAAGAGACACTTTCATGGATCAGGGCGTCTGGATACAGGCCTCATAGCACACCCATACACCCCCACCCCCATAGGGTCAGCACAGGATGGAGCTGCGAGCAGCTCATCCTGGGGGGGTGGAGAAGGGGGACACACAGACTGGGGGGGCATGGGGGGTGTGCCCCCAGATCTGCATGCAAAGTGGGGCAGGCTGGGGCAGGAGCAGTGCCAGGCTCTTTCTGGAGTGGTTCTTCGGCTGTGCAACTCAGTTCTTGGGCCATGTGGCAGCAGTGCTGGTGCTGGGTGTGGGGCTGCAGGCACCCAAAACTTTGCTGTAGCCCCCCCACCGCTCGCCCGATGCCTGTCCCAAGAGCTGTGTGGGGGAAGAGCTGGTCCATGAAGAGCCTGGTGCTGCCCTGGCCCCAGCCCACTCTGCCCCTCCCCATGTGCAGATCTGGGGGCATGTGCCTCCCATACCCACCCAGGCTGTGTGCCCTCCTCTCCCCGTGCCCCTGTCATGGGCAGACATGAGCACTGGGAAGCTGCTCTCACTTCCAAGTGCATGCAAGTAGGCTATTTACTGTTACCCCAACAGTGAGCTTTGTGGGTGGGAACTGTCTGCGTTCCACATTTGTACAGTTCCTGACAAAATATGGGGCCTTGGTCATGCCTCTAAAGTACAGCAATAGAAAAAATAATAATATTACTGTACTAAAAAGGTTAAATTTTACTTTTCCGCCTCTGTTTCCCTGTGAGCCAGGGTTCCCTCCTGAAGAGTCACAGACCACTACCAGATATTCTCATTCCATCCCTGTCTCTGGGAGTGAAAATAAACATTATATTACCTTACTGATTAGAAGACAGAGGGGGATTGCTCTCCAGTGGGCCAGGGATGGTATATGCCAATACTGTTCTGTCATTTAATTCTCTTTAATTGCTAAATAAACTGATCTAATGAGTCAGTCATTGCAATAAAGTGATGCATTGTGTAATAAACCTGAACAAGTAACCTCTGGTGTTCTGTCTGAATGTGTAGAGGTAACCCCAGTGTTCACTCTGGGAAGAGGTGGTGATATGCATACAGCTTTTCTGGGCACTCAAAAAGGCGGAAGCACATGAGAATTTCAGTGGTACTGGCTGAGAAAAGGGCTAGATCCAAGTCCTTTTGAATATTGTCCATTAATATGCACATTAAGGGGCACCGGGTGCTGGGGAAACACATTCACCTTTTCCTTTGCAGAGGGAGGATCTGGCTTTGAATGTAGTTAAAACCCCACATCCAGCCTCCCCTTAAAACACAGCCCAGCATAGCCAGAACAAGTTCCTCTGCAAGTCTCTAGTTGAGGCAAACCCCATAGCCTGGGGCACTCTGCAGGATGATTGTTGTGGTAAAAGTAACTGATCCTTAAGAACCTGAAAATGTACAGTTATGATATTGACACTGGTGAGTTTAGGAAGCAAAGAATGTCTCATTAGAGTTAAAATAAAAGAGGTCCATGCAAGTGCACTCAGTGGGCACATTTACACATGCATATTAATGCACAACTCCAGTGCATATTGCACAAGATTTTATTGCTCCTGCCTGCAGTGTTTACACATGTATCTGGGACTTCAGGATATTGAGCTGGGTTGGAGCAGCCCTGACTGTCAGGGTCCCTAGGGGGGCCAGCCTGCCAGCCCAGGGCTGCTCTGACCCAGCTCAACATACTGTAGAGCTGGGGCAGGCAATTATTTCAGGTGGAGGGCCACTTAATAAGTTTTGGTGAGCTGTTGAGGGCCATGTGGGTAGCCCCACCCTTTGACAATTGCCCCACCCCCTTGTCACAATCTTGGGTCCAGAAGTCCCGTCCCAAACCCCTCACTTTTACCACCAGAAGTCCCTCCCCTTGCCCCCTGGAAATACTCTGGGGAAGGGGGGAAGTTTCGTAGATTTCATAGACATATGGGCTGGAAGGGACCCTGGAGGATCATCGAGTCCAGCCCCCTGACCCAGGGGCAGGAAGTCAGCAGGGATCATAGGTTCTTTCTTATGTCCAGCCTGAATCAGTCACAGTAGAGTTTGTGACTGTTCGATCTTGTCATCCTTTGGGGGGCTCTGGTGAACAGACGTTCCCCCAGATCCTGATGAGCACCCCGATAAACTTATAGGTGGCCACCAGATCACCCCTGAGCCTACACTTTTCCAGGCTGAATAAGCCCCATTGCTCTCAGCCTCTCATCATAAGGTCTGTTTTCCTGACCTCTGATCATGCGTATGACTCTCCTCTGCACCCTCTCAAGCTTCTCCACATCCTTTTTGAATTGTGGAGCCCAAAACTGGATGCAGTATTCCAGCTGTGACCTCACCAAAGCTAAGCACAGCAGAAGAATGACATGCCAGGATCTGCTTGAGAAGCATCTATGGGTTGATGTCTTAGAACCAGAAAAAAACCAAATCATACACTAAAAGTCAGACACCTACATAATATATTCTAATTTTATTACAAAAAATATTTTTGTCATGATTTATATTTGCATAGTGTATGTAGAGGTGATTTCATAATAACTAAAAATAATTTCTTAGTTTTTTATATTGTGGGGGGTGTATGGTGGGGTGTAAATGTGTGTGTATGTGTAGTGGGGTATGGGTATGCATATGTATGTGTCGTGGCTATGTATAGTGGGGTGTTGGGGGATGTTATGTGTGGGGGAGGTGTGGAGGAGGCTTGTGAGGTGGTGTGGCTGGATGTGGTGGCATATGTTGAGGGGTTGTATATGTGTGGAGGGTCTCGGGATAATAACATTAGGGTTGGTGCCATATTGCCATATTGGAATATTATTAACAGCACCCAGAAGTCTTCCTACGCCTTTGTGTAGAGGAATTATGCCAGTCTTAGCTCTTTGAATTGGTTAGCCTGATTCACATTCAACTTTGACAGATTTCCTTAGATAAACTGCTGTTAGTGTGAGTGTGAGGGAGGGTGTGGGGACCTCCCCGCCACAGTCCCCTGTGGTGCAGCAGCAGGTGGGGTTCTCAGGGTGAAGGCACCCAGTGAAGCGCAACTCCGGCCACCACTGCACATCGCAGCAAGGGGCACAACCTCTACTGGGCAGTCTGTACTGCCAGTGCTCTCAACATTTGTGCACCCCCTGTGCTTGCCCAGCACAGGAGGGAAACCCCACATGCTGTAGCTGGCTGCCTTCCCCACCAGAGCTGCCTTACAAAGGAAGGAAGCCCCTGGCACCATCCCCTAAGGGGCAGGGAATGCATCCAGCCCCAGTGTCTGGGGCTTCCCTTCCCTACTGTGTGAGTGCAGGTGCTGCATGTGAGTGCAGGGAGCACTGTTGATACGGATGGCCTGGCAGAGCCCCTCACTGCAATGTGTAGCCCTGGTCAGAGCTGTGCCCCCCACCCCTCCCAAGTACCTGCATCCTGAGTGCCCCACCTGATGCTGATGCCACCACCTGCCAGGGCAGCGTACCATGGGAGGATTGTGGAGGGATCCCCACACCCTCCCTCACACCCACACACTGCCCACCTGAGCTCTACACTGCTGCCACCCCCTTGGGCATGGGCTCCATGCTGCCACCAGCTCCAGCCCCACAATCTGTGCTCCTGCCCAGGTACAGCTCTTCCCCCACTGCTTCCCTACCTGCTGTTCAGAGCCAGCAGGAGACCAAGGAAGCAGAGCAGGTCCCTGGGGGCTGCAGCAGCTGCAACACCAGCCCCACACAGAACCTGTGTGCTGGCCAGTCTGCACTCTTCTGCCCCTGAGGGTGAGAGTGAGGAGCAATAGGGTATGTTTGGGGGGGTGTACACATGGGTGCCTTGCTCCTACCCTCATGGGGGAAGGGCTGGGTAGGGTGCAATTCATTGGGGGTGCCACAGGCCAGATGAAACTGATTGGTGGACCAGATCCTGCCTGTGGACCATATTTTGCTCATCCCTGCTGTAGAGGGGCTGGTTGGGGCATGCAGGTGCTTCAGTGTGGGGCTAATCAGCAGGCAGCCCCCCACATTGAATCACCCCGTGCCCCAGTAGCCCCAGCAGTGACTATATGTGTGTTGCTGTGCATGAAAAACTTCACAGCAGGCTAGTATTTGTATTTATAAGTAATAAGCCTGCTGTAGAATTAATAAGTTTCCTGCAACCTAATAAGATGTAGATGCCAAGACATTTACTGCAAAGCTAATTGGTCTACTTTGCAGTAAACATCTCATGTAGATATGCCCAGCATGGACTGGTCTTGATGTGGAGGTGTGAACAATATGGAGTTAAATTTCCAGAAACATGGCACAGTGCCTTGGATACAATCTAAGCCAGGCTGATTTTTATGCAAGCTAAGTATTAATCAAATACAAGAATGGAAACTGTTCATCTGAGTTCATAGAGCAGCTTTGGTCTTCCTGCCAGTAGAGCCCTGTCTGGATTATAATTTGTACACTCCACCAACCCCATTTGTTGCATCTCACTGGATATTCATAAGAGTGTCAAATTTGTCCTCCAAAGTGAACCCCACTATACCTTCTAATCCAAGGCAACTGCATGCAAAAGGAGTCAAAAGAAGAAGAGAGAAGAATCTGTGACATCACCTGGACAGACACAGGCTTCAGTGAAGCCATATTATTAGTACCTGCTAGTTGTTAGATCCACTCCAGACTATTCATCAAACCTCATAGGGTGCATCCAAACATGCAGGCACATGTGGTTGCAGCAGCTCAAATAGGAGCAGCACAAATTTGTGCTGGGGATTTTTGCCTCAGTGCACATGCCTGGACATGCACTTTGGCATAGGACAAGTTGTGCCATTTGGAGCAAAGTGACTGAGAGCCTGGGACTAGCACATATGCTTACTCCAGCCATATAAAAGCCTGCCCTGGCAAGTATCTCAGGGCTACTTGCCCTAGGAGATTCTAGGGGAGAAGCCTCTGGGAAGAAGCTGGCCAGGCCCCTTCCTCTCCCAGGCTGCTGCTCCTGCTGTTGCTGGTTGCTGCAAGCTTGGTGTCAGGAGTTTCTGGAAAGAAGATGGCAAGGCCCTCACCTGCCCCTGGCTACTGCTAACTTCTAGCTTGGGCCCAGAGGTTTTGGGAGTAAGTTAGCTGCACCCCTTCCTACCTTAAGCTGCTGCTGTTGTTCTACTGCTGCCCCCTCTCAGGAGAGAGGGATATTCCCTGCTGCACCACTTCCACCACCTGACACCACACCTGCACTGAATTACTCCCTACTTGACTGACTGCTCCTGTCCTCCCCAAGGCTACCTCACTACATCTGATCCTGCTTTGTCTTTCTGCCTACTGCTCTGCTGCTGAGTGCCTGGCTGGAGGCCTGAGGGGTTCCTGGACAGATCTTCAACAAACAGAGCTCCTCCAGCATTCCAGCCACCTTTTACATCTCCCTTAGCAGCCTTCCCTGATGTTCTTGCCCTTGTGTGGTAAGTCCTGTGGCCACTCCCCCTGCCCTGGTGTTTATTGTGTGGCTGAGTAAGCCAGCTCTTTTCCCCAGCCCGCGTGCGCGCGCGCGTGTGTGTGTCCCTCTCTCACATTCTCAAAGCATAGCCCTCCTGGGTTTTTTTCCTATGGGGCTGTAGCTCAGTAAGCTTCAGCCCCCTTCCTCCCTGCCTTCCCCACAACCCCAGCCTGCCCCTACTAGATTCACCAGCTCCACTGGATATTTTGTTTTTCTTTGATTGTCTTCCCTGCCGTCATGTAAAACAATGGCATGACAGGAACCTTTGGGGGGGGGGGCAGATGCCCCCACAGAGCTTCCTGCAGCCCCCACAATGGGGGTGGATCCCAGGCAAGCCCCCAAGGGGATACATGCCCCTGCAGCCTCTACCCCAGAGGCAGAGTACAACCAGCCTGCTTCAGGAGTAGAGAAGCCTGTAACCTCTGCTGCAGGGACAGGTGGGACTCCAGTAGGGAGTTGTGACAGGGAACCCTAGCCCTGTTACTAAGAGGTAGGGCTGCCCCTTTAAGACCCAGGGCTAGAGGAACACCAAGGACCAGGAGGGTAGGTGTTAATAGCCCAACCATGTGGGCTAGTCAGCTGACATGAAGGAAATAGCCTCTGGGCACAAATCCCAGGGCTGAGGCTGGCAGGGGGAAGGTCTCTGGTAAGCAGCCAGGGGAAGAGAGCTCCTACACAGCATAAATACTCAGGAACGTGGCTGCTGGCCAGACTGTTGCTGTGGCTAATGAGGCTCTAGGAGTCCGCAAGGTACCAAGAGCTGGGGGAGGGGTACCCAATGCTTGAGGAGCAGTTCAGGGTTTTTAAGGAGCCAGGGTGTGGCTTAAAGGACGTCTTTTATGCGATAGCCCAGGGGCTCATATTTATGTTATTGTTTCTCTGGTAGACTGGGCTGAGGCTATCTGGGGAGGAGGAGGCCTCAGTTGGGCACACTACTGTGCAAAGCCCCAGTGCCAGGGGATCGCAGCACCGGGGGTGATTGGATCCCAGCACCAGGGTTCCCATTTTCAAAAAAGGGAGGAAGGAGGACCCAGGAAACTATAGGCCTGTTAGTCTTACCTCGATCCTGGGTAACCTTTTTGAGAGAATTATCCTGGTGCATGTCCACAAGGGGCCAGCAGAGGAGACTATGTTTAGGGGCAACCAACATAGGTTCATTAGAGGCAGGTCCTGACAGACCAGTCTGGTGGCCTTCTATGACGAGGTCACAAAATCCTTGGATGAAGGTGTTGCGGTAGACATAGGCCTTCCTAAAGTCCAGAAAGACTTCGACATTGTCTCTCACCCCATTCTCATTAAAAAACTAGGAGACTGTGACGTTGATACCTATACAGTTAGATGGGTCGCTAATTGACTGAAGGGCCTGGAGTGGTGGTAGGCGGGTCTTATTTGACCTGGAGGGATGTGGGCAGTGGGGTTCCCCAGGGCTCGGTCTTCGGCCCCGCACTGTTCAACATCTTCCTCAGTGACTTGGATGAAGGGGTAAAAAGCACCCTGTTCAAATTTGCAGACGACACTAAGATGTGGGGAGAAGTGGGCACACTAGATGGCAGGAATAGGCTGCAATCAGACCTGGACAGGTTACAAGGGTGGGCGGATGAGAACAGGATGGGTTTCAACACGACAAGTACAGGGTACTGCACCTGGGGAGGAAGAACCAGCAGCATACCTACAGGCTGGGGAACTCCCTTCTCATCAGTGCAGAGGCAGAAAAGGATCTTGGAGTTATTGATGCCAAAATGCACATGGGCCGGCAGTGTGGGAATGCAGTCAGGAAGGCCACCCATACCTTGTCATGCATCCACAGATGCATCTCAAACAGCTCCAAGGAGATGATCCTCCCCCTCTATGTGACACTGGTCAGGCCAAATTTGGAGTACTGCATCCAGTTCTGGGTGTTGTGCTTCAGGAGGGATATGGACAACATGCAGAGGGTCCAGAGGAGGGCTACCCACATGATTAGGGGTCAGGAGGACAGGTCCTATGAGGAGATGCTAAGGGACCTGAACCTGTTCAGCCTCCACAAGAGAAGGCTGAGGGAGGATCTAGTGGTCATTTACAAACTAGTCAGGGACGGACCAGCAGGCATTCATAGAATCAACGAGTTGGGAGGGACCTAGACAGATCATCTAGTCCAACCCTTTGCCATGGGCAGGAAGGAACACTGGGTGTGGCAGGGGTCAAGAGACCCCAGCCAGGTGCCTATCCAGTCTCATCTTGAAGATTTCCAGGGAAGGTGAGAGCACCACCTCTCTGGGAAGCCTATTCCAGGCTCTGGCCACCCTTACTGTGAAGTAGCTCTTCCTAATATCTAACCTAAACCTATCCTACCTCAGCTTGTGGCCATTGTTCCTGGTGAGTCCAAGGGGGGCCCTGGTGAACAGACTTTCCCCGAGTCCCTGCTGGTGGCCCCTGATAAGGTTGTAGGCAGCCACAAGATCCCCCCTCCTTTTGCGGAGACTGAAGAGATTCAGGTCCCTCAGCCTCTCCTCATAGGGCTGGCCACGGAGGCCCTCAACCATATGAGTGGCCTCCTCTGGACCCTCTCCAGGTTCTCCACATCCTTCTTGAAGTGCGGGCCCAGAACTGGACACAGTACTCCACCTGCGGCCTGACCAGCACTGCATAGAGGGGGAGCAAGACCTCTCTGGACCTGTTAGTGATGCCCCTGTTGATGCATGACAGGGTGCGGTTGGCTCTGCCTATTGCTTCATCGCATTGGTGACTCATATTCATCCTGGAGTCAATCCTGAGTCCAAGATCCCTCTCTGCCTCTGTGCTGCTGAGAGGGTCAGCCCTAGCTTATAACCATAATGCTGGTTCCCTCTCCCCAGGTGCAGCACCCTGCACTTGTCCTTGTTGAACCGCATCCTGTTCAGATCTGCCCATTTCTCTAACCTATCCAGGTCTGCCTGGATGTGGTCCCTGCCTGCTGGTGTATTCACTTTACCCCACAGCTTGGTGTCATCAGCGAACTTGAACAGGGTGCTCTCCACACCCTTGTCCAAGTTGCTAATGAAGATGTTGAACAGCACTGGCCCAAGGACTGAGCCCTGGGGGACTCCGCTGCCCACACCCTCCCAAGTCGACATCGACCCAACCACCACCACTCTCTGGGTGTGCCTCTGTTCCCCCGAGCACTACCAGGAGTGACAAGAAATAATGGTCGCAAGCTGGCAGAGGGTAGATTCAGGCTAGATATCAGGAGGCACTATTTAACTGTCAGGGCAGCTAGGATCTGGAACCAGCTTCCAAGAGAAGTGGTGCTGGCTCCTGTCCTGGGGGTCTTTAAAAGGAGGCTGGATGAATACCTTGCCAGGGTCATTTGACCCCAGTACTCTTTCCTGCCATGGCAGAGGGTCAGACGTGATGATCTGCTCAGGTCCCTTCCAACCCTACCAACTATTAACACACACAGCGTCACCCATGTCATGAGTTTTGCCTGTCAGCAGCTTGAGGTGCAGTTTTCCCCAAACCTCTCCACTAATCTGTTTGAAGCTCGGCAGACTTTGTGGCCTCACCAGGGGCTACCACCTGTGCAGTTTTCTCCCCCCTGTGGTGTAACATACACATGTGACATGAGTTTTGCTTTCAAGAATTTGGGGTGCAGTTCCCCCCAAACCCCTGTATTCATATTCTTGAAACTTGGCAGGTTTCATGCTCTCATCAGAGGCTACAATCCCTGAAAGTTTCATCCAAATTAAACAAAAAACAACAAAGTTATAGATATTTCATTGATTCCCTATTATACCCTATGGCTGGATCTCTGAGGTGGCTCCAAAACTTTTCTGAAGTGGTTTTGAAGCTCTGAACCACTTCAGAAAGCCTAACAAAGCCAGGTCTTCAATCCAGGCATGCTGCTTTACACACTGAAGCATCTATCTGAAGCTTCTCTGGATCTGAAGCACGGTCCGAAGCCTTGCACAGCCCTAGTTTCAACAGGAAAAACATAGTGATTATAGTAGAGGTACACTATTGATCCCCCCAGACCAGGAAAGGAGCAGGGAGCCAGAAATACTAGGGGACTTGATTGGCTGTAACAGCAGAAAATGGAGTTATAACAGAAAACTTCAACTATCCACATATAGACTGGGTCAGCCAAACACAAGGCCAGGATGCTGTTATAAAAGACTGCTTCCTGGAGCAGTTAGTCCTGGAACCAACAAGAAGAAAGGCCATTCTTAACCTAGTCCTAAGTAGTGTACAGTACTTGGTGCAAAGGGGGTTCATCTACCTGTTCATTAATGTGCAAAAATGAAACAAAAGGCGGGAGCTATGACCCCCTGTCAACTGAAGCAGATCCTCCAGGATGAGTGTCAGTGGTGTCTAAGGCCACAGAAAAGGGAAGTCAAAGATGTAGTTGAGAAGGTGATCCTGGAGCAGTTTATCTGGGATCTGGAAGGGGGAGCAAAGGCCTGGATCCAGCAACACCAACTGAAAACACTACAAGAAGCAGAGTGGTTGGTGAAAGATTTTCTGGCAGTAGGGAAGTAACACACTGCAAAGGGGGGAGACAGGTCACACACCTAAAAGGGGGACTCCAGTACCCCCAAGGAGGCCAGAAACACAAAGGGGGTGCAAACCAAGGGGTTAATATTATATGCTTTCAGTGTGGGCAACCAGGGCATTATGCCCCAGATTGTCCCCAGGGCCTTAATTGCAGTGCATTAAGTTTAGTACCTGTAATAGGTACTAGCTTAATGGGCTGCAGTCAGTGCTCCTTGCATAGATGAATGGTTTTTGTGTGATGCTTAATACACATTGGATTAAAGCTACTGCGCATTAGTACGTTAGAACATTTTTTTGCCAGCTGCACTAATGAGCAATAGAATTAGTCCAATGTGCATTAAGCATCTTGTATAGATGCACCCACTGTTGTTAAGTTTGGCTGTTTTCGTAATGAGGACAGAGCCTTGGCCTCCTCAGAGAGATGCAGAAGAGACATGGTAGCTGCTTCTTTGTGAGACTGTGGACATGGTCTTTTTAATAAGCATTAATTTCTCCCAGTTAGGGTGCTATAATTTAGTAAGTAAGTGAGATACAAACAGCTCTGCCACTGGTGGGACGGGCTGTGTCAGACATGGCCGAAACAAGAGAACATAGTTGGTGTGGGGGCATTATGCATATGTTTGATCCTAAGATGTTAGAAACTAAAAGGCTTGGCTCTTCTTAAAGGTCCATGCTTGTTATGTTTGGGGAATTGCACCTGAAAGCTTGCAAAGAAGAATTTTTCCAACTATTTGAGTTGGTCTAATAAAAGATACCATGTTTACCCAAAAAACCTTGTACACCACAAGTTAGGCATTTTGTAGGCCACCCATTGGCATGTCTTTTGAAGCTGGGCCACTTCTTGAATTTACAAGTCACTGGAAAAAAATGGATTGAGGATAGTGTAGGCAGAAAAGCTTCTCACTGGGGACAAGGCTCCAGGCAAGAACTCAAAGACCCAAACATGGCCATGCAACTAAACGGAATGGCTATCTGTATGCAAGCACAAAAATGCCACTTCCATGATTTAAATGGCTAAAAACTCAGATGAGCACACTGACCAAGTCCAAACCACAATCCTAAGAGACATCTATTTTAAAATTTGTTTAGTGCCTGAGGAACTGACTGGAAAGGTCTTTGGTAGCATTTTCTATGGCATAATTCCATTATTCACACTTCAAGTCATTGCTCAGTTGCAGGTCATTTGCTTCTATTGGTAAACATACCCATTAGGAAAAGGAATCACATGTGAAGAGCACTGCTAATATCTTAGCTGTACCTATAATAGTAGCATCAACTTTTAAACAGGCATTCTCTGGTGATTCACACTGAGAAGTGCAGCCAAAGCCAATAGTTTAACAGACAATGCCAAATACAAGGTTCTGAAAAGAGTGTTACAACATAACATCACTACACTGTGGTTACTGTAAGTAAGATGAGTAAAGATATGCTAATGAGTGCTGTACATGATTTTATACAGCAAGCTTATAGTTGAGATTTCACAAACACCAGAATTTAGGGCACTAAACTTTCTGTTCTATGAGTCATAACTATCATTTTACAATTTGAAAAACTGTGCATGCAATCACCTTGCTCATATCTGGGAAGAATGGGATTCATTCCCCTGCTAGCTTCTGACAGCTGGATCAGGGCTGTCCTCCCTGGGTGCATTAAGGTGCTTTTCCTAATGCGCATTAAATTTAGTTTCGCCAGTGGGAGGTACTAAACAAATGCACATTTGGCTGCCTTAATGTACAGTAACAAATGTGCACAGTTTTTAAGTGATGCTTAATGTGCAGTAGCCTATTTTACTGTGCATTAGTGTGATCACACTTTTTTATGTGATGCTTTAATGCACAGTAAAATAGGCTACTGTGCATTAAAGTGCATGTGTAGATGTGCCCCCTGCTAACAGGAAATAATCCCCATCTGAAAATTATTTTAAAAAGTCTGTTTTACAATCATCTGGCCTTCTTTGGGGAATGCATTACTAATTAAATGAACTACACATAGGGTTACCATATTATTTTTAAAGAAATCCAGGACACTACCCTCCTCCCCCCTCCCCCTAAAATAAGTGGCACCGCTGTAGGTAGAAGTAGAGACAGAGACAGGTGGGCAGGGTTGTGGGGTGCAGTCTGGCAGGGAGGAAGAGCAGCATGGTGCACCAGGCAGGTAGGTAGGCAGGCATCACTGCTGCAGATGACAGCAAGGTGGACAGAAGGGAGCAGGCACCATCCTGCCTGCATGTGCCTGGCTTGGCTCCTCCTGAGCAGTGGCTGGAGGCTTGGGGTGGGGTGGGCTGGGCACTGCTCCAGTCTCCTTGCCTTGTTCCCACCTGCAGCAGCAGTGCCTGCCCACCCACCTGCTTAGCGTACCATGCCCCACACTCCTGCCTATGTGCCTGCCTCTGCCTGCAGCAGCTGATTTCATGACTTTATTTTTCATTTTTTACCACCTGGCTAGGACATTGGGACAGCCTACAAAATCCAGTACTGTTCTGGCCAAACCAGGAGGTATGGTTACTCTACACAGCACACTCCACCCCACAAATAAGGGGCCATCTTCCACTTCTAGATCCTTTCTGTGGATTACCATGAATTGCCAGACCAGTTCCATCTGCTGACACCAGTCACTAAACAGCTGAAGTCAGTTACTTTGGGAAGTAGTTTACACAAAATTGATTGTTTGATTATGAAATGAAAGTGTACCCTAGCAAGCAACTGCAATATGGGATAGCCTATGTAGAAGGGCTGTGCAAAGCAGACTCTATTTGGTTCAGATTTGGATTCGGCCTGAATCATGGACAGTGATTCAATTAGTTGATTTGGATCACTGTCCCTGATTTGATTCAGCAGAATCCGAATCTGAAGATTTGATGCTGATTCAGAGAATCAGTGATTCAGACATAGACACAGCTTTAAAAGATTTTTCTACAAACCTTGAGGTAGCAGCTGTGGCTCATGAACACTGTGATGCTGGGGCACATGGAGCATCCCACAGGAGTGTGGAGGGGACCCTCCACATGCTTGGTGGCAAACCTGGAAGTGGACCGGAAGTACTTCTGGTCCACTTCCGGGTTTGCTGCCAAGCATGCTGGGGAGCCCCCTGTGCTTCTGTGGGACAGTCCATGCGCCTCAGCATTGCAGCACTCATGAGCCCCTGCTACCTAGAAGTACGTAGAAAAAACATTTAAAGCTGTCTCAATGTTTCATAGTTTCATAGTTGGTAAGGTCGGAAGAGACCTAAGCAGATCATCTAGTCTGACCCCCTGCCACGGGACAGGAAAGAATGCTGGGATCAAACGACCCCAGCTAGGTGGCTGTCTAGCCTCCTTTTGAAGACCCCCAGGGTAGGGGTGAGCATCACTTCCCTTGGAAGCTGATTCCAGCTCCTAGCCACCCTGACAGTGAAGTAGTGCCTCCTGATATCTTCAGTCAACTTATGGCCATTATTCCTTGTTACCCCTGGTGGTGCTCGGGGGAATGGGGACTCTCCCATTGCCTGCTAGTCCCCCTTGACAAGTTTATAGGTGGCTACCAGATCCCCTCTCAGCCTTTGTTTGTGGAGGCTGAACAGGTTCAGGTCCCTTAGCGTCTCCTCGTAGGGCCTGCCCTGCTGCCCCCTAATCATGTGAGTGGCCCTCCTCTGGACCATCTTGATGCTGTCCACATCCCTCCTGAAGTGTGGCACCCAGAACTGGATGCAGTACTCCAACTGCAGCCTGACCAATGTCGCATAGAGAGGAAGAATCACCTCCTTGGACCTGCTCACAAAGCACCTATGGATGCATGACAAGTTGTGGTTAGCCCTACTGACCACATCCCCACATTGGTGGCCCATGTTCATCTTGGAATCAATAATGATTCCAAGATCCTTCTCTGCCTCTGTGCTGATGAGAAGGGAGTTCCCCAGGCTGTAGGTATGCTCCTGGTTCTTACTCCCCAAGTGCAACACCTTGTACTTGTCTATTGAAACCCATCCTATTCTCATCCGCCCACTTTTGTAACCTGTCGAGATCTAGTTGTAGCCTGTCTCCCTCATCTAGCATGCTCACTTCTCCCCACATCTTAGTGTCATCTGTGAACTTGAACAAGGTGCTTTTCACCCTCTTGTCCAAATTGCTGATGAAGATACTGAACAGTGTGGGCCCGAGGACTGAACCCTGCGGAACCCCACTGCCCCGTCTCTCCAGGTTGAAAATATCCCATCCACCACCAGTCTGGGTGTGGCCCTCCAGCCAATTTCTGACCCATCTGACTCTGTAGGCATTGACACCACAGACGCCTAATTCTTTAATGAGGATGGGGTAAGAGACAGTGTAGAAGGAAGACTACATCCACTGCAACACCTGCATCCAAGGATTTTGTGACCTGGTCATAGAAGGCCATCAGGTTGGTCTGACAGGACCTGCCTCTAATGAACCCATGTTGATTGCCTCTAAGCATAAACTTCCCTGCTGGCCACTCACAGATGTGCTCCTGGATAATTTTCTCAAAGAGCTTCCCCAGGACTGAGGTAAGACTAATGGGCCTATAGTTTCCTGGGTCCTCTTTTCTCTCTTTTCTGAAAATGGGGACTACATTGGCCCTTTTCCAGTCATCAGGCACCTTGCCAGAGCACCATGAGTGCTTGTAAAGCTGTGCCAGGGGTCCTGCAATAACCTCTGCCAATTCCCTAAGCACTCTGGGGTGGAGATCATCAGGACCTGCTGATTTGAACACATCTAGTCCATCCAGAAGTTCCCTGACTAGGTCCTCACTGACCCTGGATGTGGCTGCACCTCCCCTGGGTCTGTTCTGTTTGAATCTCCAAATCTTTCCAAATCTCTCTGAATTGATTTGGAGGGTTCTGATTCAATTCAGAAAGATTAAAGTGTCCTCTGATTCAATTTGGATTTGGAGATTCAGCCACTGAATTGGGCTGAATCTCCTCCAAATCGCATCAGGGACCAAAGCTTTGCACAGCCCTACTATGTAGTAGATAGCTTACTGTAATGCTCAGCACCCAGAAAAGAATGTAACACGTAATGCTCCTTTTCAATATTAAAATAATATTTTACAAAATAGAGGATGTGATTCACCTCCAAGGAGGAATATTCTGCACTGGTCTGGTCCTGCAGGGAGTGAACCAGGAAAGCCAAAGCTGCAACTGAACTCCAACTAGCTTTGAGCATCAAGGACAATAGTAAGTCCTTTTTCACATATGTGGGGAGCCAGAGGAAAAACAAGGGCAACATTAGACCTCTGCTGAACCAGATGGGACAGCTGACAACTGACACCCAGGAAAAAGTCAACCTATTAGATGGGTTGCATCAGTCTTTCATCAGTCTCATGGGACGCCTATGCCCACTACGGGACAGAGAGGTCTGGGTGAGGGAGATCCCCTGCCCTCCATAAATGCTGACCTTGTGAAGGAACACCTAGAGAGGCTGGATACCTTCAAGTCAGCTGGCCCTGACAATCTACACCCCAGGTGTACTCAAGGAGCTGGCGAGCATCATAGCTCAGCCTCTGGCACAGATCTTTGAGAACTCCTGGTGCTCTGGTGTAGTGCCCAAAGACTGGAAGAAGGCCAATGTGGTGCCTATCTTCAAGAAAGGGAGGAAAGTGGATTTGGCTAACTATAGGCCCATCAGCCTGACTTCTATCATGGGGAAGATCTTAGAAAAGTTTATTAAAGAGGCCATCCTTAATGGAGTGGCTGACACTGACATCCTGAGGGATAGCCAGCATGGGTTTGTTGTGGAAAGGTCTTGCTTGACCAATCTCATTTCCTTCTATGACCAGATGACCTATCACCTGGACGAGGGAGAAGAGATTGATGCCATATATCTAACTTGACTTCAAAAAAACCTTTGATCTGGTATCCCGTGATCACCTCTTGGCAAAACTGGCCAACTGTGGCCTTGGGTCTACCATGATCCAGTGGCTGGGAAATTGGCTCTGTGATCAGACCCAGAGGGTAGTAATTGATGGAAGTCAATCATCATGGTGCCCTGTGATGAGTGGGGTCCCCCAGGGCTCTGTCCTTGGACCCATATTGTTCAACATCTTCATTAATGATGTGGACATTGGAGTCAGAAGCAGACTGGCCAAGTTCACCGATGACACCAAACTTTGGGGTAAAGCATCCACACCTGAGGACAGGAGGGCAATCCAGGCTGACCTTGACAGGCTCAGAAAATGGGCGGATGAGAACCTCATGGTGTTCAACACCGAACAATGCAAGGTTCTCCACCTTGGGAGGAAACACCTGCAGCATCCTTATAGGCTTGGCTGTGCTACACTGGCTTGCGCTACAGAAGAAAGAGACTTGGGGGTCATCATTGACCACAAGATGAACATGAGCCTATAATGGGATGCTGCAGATAGTAAAGTGACCAAAACACTGGCTTGCATCCAGAAATGCTTCTCAAGCAGATCCTGGGACATCATTCTCCCCTTGTATTCAGCCTTGGTGAGGCTGCAGCTGGAGTACTGCATCCAGTTTTGGGCTCCACAATTCAAAAAGGATGTGGAGAAGCTTGAGAGAGTCCTGAGAAGAACCACGCACGTGATCAGAGGTCAAGAAAACAGACCTTACGACGACAGGCTGAGACCATGGGGCTTTTTAGCCTGGAAAAGCACAGGCTCAGGGGTGATCTGATGGCCACCTATAAGTTTATCAGGGGTGACCACCAGTTTCTGGGGGAACTTTTGTTCACCAGAGCGTCCCAAGGGATGACGAGGTCGAATGGTCATAAACTACTGCAAGACCGTTTCAGGCTGGACACAAGGAAGAATTGCTTCACTGTCCGAGCCCCCCAAGGTCTAGAACTGCCTTCCATTGGAGGTGGTTCAAGCACCTACATTGAACACCTTCAGGAGTAAATTGGATGCTTATCTTGGTGGGATCCTATGACCCCAGCTGACTTCCTGCCCTTTGGGTGGGGGGCTGGACATGATGATCTTCTGAGGTCCCTTCCAGCCTTAATGCCTATGAAATCTATGAAAATCCTCTGACTTTTTCTCTTAATAGCTGACCTATGCTGTAATTTCTGAATAGCTCTTTATGAATCATATGAAGGGCAGGAAAGGAAATCATGTGTGTTCATTTTCATGTCAGTGCTTTTTCCTCATCCCATGACTGGGTATGAATGAATCATGAATGTAGGAAAGGTGGAATTGCAAAACCTGTTTTCAGGAGCACTGGAAGTTAAAGAAAGTTATGGCAGTTCAAGAGAAAAGTATTGGATAGACAAATGGGGAAAAATGAAGAGGTATAGAATGGACCACACATGAAGAGCCAGAAGGTATATGGAATCTGGAAGGGTGCAAACAAACACCAAAAATTGTTGGGGAAGATCAGGAAAAGCTTCCAGTGATTTCTTTCAGTTCACTCAAAGCCTGATCTCACTCTCATGAAGAAAGACCCCGTGGTTCTTCAGGGTTGGATGGAGTGAAAGTTCACAGTCATGAACAGCTGACTGGTAACACACAGCTGCCCACTTCTCTTCATTCCAGCTGCCAAATTACATTAAAAAACATTAAATACTTCATTACTGGGACCTTTCCATTTAAGCAGTGGATGCAAGTGATACAGTGGTGGTATGGCAAATAATAGAGATGTTGCTTGTGTGAGTGGGAGATGTTTTTCATGTTTTTCTCTTTTGACTTACAATCCACCCTGAAAGTGAGGTTGAGAACTACTATGCTCCATGCAGTGAGGGTTTCTTCAGATCCTTTGCCAGGAGGAAGTATCACTTGTTTTTTTCCTATTAATGCTAAATCATCCTCAAATGTCCCTTCTTGTTATGTCCAGAAGGTGAGGAAACCATCTAGATCTACTTGCTTGTCTGTATTAGACAATGCAACCTGCCTGAAAAGCATTTCTTTTTCTTTTTCCTTTTTCATTCTATGCCAGTGATCCATAAGTGACTCAGTTCTGATATTATTTATACTGTACTCTTATACATACAACCAGCACCAATGAACATTTGCGGACACATTGACTACCTAAAACAGAAATTTTGGCTTTCTGATTTTAGAACAAAGTATGGGCAAAGTACAACATGGAGATTCCCACTTACACACTGTACTATCTAAAAGTTTTGAGTTACACATAAGCATCTCCTGGATCTTGATGTTATCATTTAGGTCTGGCTGACTGAGAAAAGGTATATATGTTGTTGGGCAAGTTATTTCGTGAATAGGAGGGAAAGTAAAATGTGCACTTCATGACGTGCATTTCACATAGTAATATTAACTTGGAAAGACTGGGTTTCTTTACAGCACCTGACAAGAGGACCTCAGTCCTGACAGGAAGGAAATATCAACTCTTGGATGGCTTTCCAAAATATTTATGGAAGGCCAAAGACTTTTTTTCTTCCCTTGTGATCTAAGGAGCAAAGCTTACTCTGCAACATGCTGTTGTTGTGCCTGGCTAGTCTATTTTAGCTCATCAATCTTTCCTCTCTGCAGAAAGTGGAAATACCTGACCTTCCTCTCAGTATATTAAGAAGAGTCAGGTCTCTTACTGCACAAGCCTCTAAGAAACAAACCATCTGCTTACAAGTTCTAGGAAATAAAAATGATGGGGCAGAAAGCCCGAGGAATTTAGGGTGGCCAGGAGCTACTAGATACAGACTGCTCTAGTCTAACCGTAGCACAAAGTGATCCACCCCTCAGTCCCAGTGAAACTGATATGCATGCTTTGGCTGCCTTTAAAACTGCACCACCCTGGAACAGAGAACTTAAGAGTCTGTCATTTTGCCAGCCAGAGGCCAAATCTTGATGCAATTTAAGTCAATGATGGCATCTCTCATTGTCAATAGAACCTAGACTTGGTTGTACATCTCTAGTCTCATAAATATGCACTAGTCTTCTCCCAGTATGTATGGGCCTCTAAGCCTTAAACTAAACACAGAACAAATACATACCATGGCTCCATTGTGACACCACAATGTTAGAAAGAGATTTAGCTTTGAGATTTAGAATTCTCTTGGGAGTACAGGGCAATATCCTCACACCTCACTGTGAGCTGTGAAGGGGTGTGCTCTGTCAAGCAGATCGAGTTCCTCTAAGAAGGGTGGTATGACATGAGTTTCTCATACACCAATTGCTTGGAATTGCACAACTGACCAGCTCATAGCAGTCCTGCATGCTATGTTGGCAGGAAAAGGCCAATGCAGTTTTGGGCTGCACCAATAGAAGTATAAGGAACAAGACATGGAAGGTGATAGTGCCTCTCTACTCAGCCCTGGTTAGGCCTCATTTGGAGTACTGTGTGCAGGTCTGGGATTCATATTTTAAATAGGAGATGGAGAAGTTAGAAAGCATCCAGAAGTGGGCAACAAAGATGATCAAGGGCTTGGACGGCAAGTCATATAAGGAGAGGCTGAGGGAGCTAGCCATGTTCAGCTTGTGGAAAAAGGCACTTAAGAGGGGACATAATAGCAGTCTTCAAATACTTGAAGGGCTGCCATAAGAAGAGAAAAAGCACTGCTTCTCTCTTGCTGCAGAGAAGGACATGGACGAATGGCTTGAAGTTGCAGCAAAGTAAGTTTAGATTGGATATCTAGAAAAAAAAATTCTTCACTGTGGGAACAGTGAGGCAGTGGAATAGACTGCCTAGGGAAGTTGTGGACTCTCCATCACAGGAGGTGTTCAGGAAGAGGTTAGACAGGCACTGATTGGGGATGGTCTATGTGTAGCTATACCTATTATCTATCTACCATGAGAATTCCCCAATGCTTCTTGGATTTGCTGGTTGCTCCCACTCCCTGTGCCCCCCTCCCTTTTTTTTGCTTTATATATCAGGGTGGTTTTAAGCTTCCCCAGAGGCATTGAGTACTGGCTACAGCTAAGGCTGGGGACTTCAACTAGGGTGTGGTGATTCTCCTGCTAGGAGCAAAACCAGAGGTTCCTGGATAGAGGGTCTTGCCCTTTGCTCAGTGTCAGACCAATTACCATATTTGGGGTCAGGAAAGAACTTGACCTCATGGTCAGAATGCTATGGACTGTGGGTTTTTTTGCCTTCCTCTGTAGTGGGGGGCATGGACCTTTGCCTCAGACCTCTTTAGCATATATTAACAAAATGTAATAGAAGCAGGACATTGGCTGCTGTGGTCCCCTGTTTTACTTGTGGCAGATTAGGGTGTTAAGTCTCTGTTGTGTCCAGGTTGAGGGTAATCTTATGTAGAGTTTAGATTATAGTACTATGGAATGGTTGGGGTAGAGATGATCCTGCCTCAGGTAGGAGGTTGGGCTAGATTACCTCTGAGGTCCCTTCTAATCCTAGACTCTAGGGAGAAAGAACTATGATTCTGTGAAACAAAATCTTTATTTCTGAGGCTTTATCATTTGGCAGGGGCAGAACTGAGATTTGGCAAAAAGGAGTGCTGGAGCAGCCAGCCATTGTGCGGGGATGGCTGCACCCCTCCTCCTAGCCTCCTCCCCATAACTCACTGGTGCAGATAGACTGCACTTTGTGAGCCTCTGAGGACTTTGGAAAGCTCCAAGACAAGGTAAGGATCCCTCCCTTCCCCTCCATGTTCCAAGGCATGTCGCCTGCTCCTCTTATGACACTTTAATCCCTTTCCCTTGACAGGTGCTCTGTACCCCAGCCACCATCTTGGCTGCCATCTTGGAACTGGAAGTCCTGTCCCTTAACCCCTGATCTTTTCCGCAAGAAGTTCTGCTGCTTGCCTCACTCTCTTTGTAGGGAGATTGATATCTTGATTGCCATTTTGGAACCAGAAGTCCCACCCTGTGACATGGTCCCTGACCCCAATAGCTTGACCCACATGACCCCCAAAACCACCCCCCACACTGCCATGCTGGCCATGAATGCCTTGTACCCCCTGAGGCTGGAGGGCCATGGCGACTGTCTGCAGGCAGCAGTGGCAGTGGTGGTAGCAGTGGCATGGTGGTGGCAAGCGGGGACTGCCCACAGGTGGCCGTGGTGATTTTGGCAGTGAGGACAGCCTGAGTGAGGACTGCCCACAGGCAGCCTCAATGGTGTTGGCAGCAGGCAGGGGTGGAGGGAGAGGGGGGTGATCAGTGATTGGCAACCACCCACAGATGCTGCCAGCAGTGTCAGTGGTGGCCAATCTCAGGGAGGACATGGTTATCTCAGGGTGTGCATGTGCACCCATGTACATCCCTTCTGCATTACCAATGACATTGCCCATCATCTTGATGTGTTGATGGCCATTTTGGTCCTAGAAGTCCCTGCCCCATCACATGGTCTGTGACCCCAGAAGTTCCACCTGCATGACCCTGAAACCTGCCTGCTCACTGCCATGTTGGCCACCATGTGATGGCCACCATGTTTGTTCCAGAAGCCCCTACCTCATCACATGGTCTGTGACACTGGAAGATCTGCCTGCATGATCCCTTGCTGCCGAGTTGATGGCTGTCTTGACCATCATCCTGGTCCCAAAAGTCACCCTGTCACATGGTACTTGGCATCAGAAAGTCCACCCTTTGACTTGAAACCACCAACAACTGGCATGGTTTTTAGAGGCATTGGACACTCTCAAGAGCAGCACTGAACTAATTGGAGCAAGTATAGGGGTGGGACCTAGCTTAAAAGCCCTGGACTATTTTCCAAACTCTGTTGGGAAACCCTCAGGAGCAAACTGTGTTTTCTGAGGTGATGCTAATGCAGACAGAAGCAACTATGGATTCTTATACTACGCTAGTAAGAACCTTCATTTCCACTTTACCACCAAAGTTCGCCAGATGCCAAGAAAATGCTACGATAGCAAGAGTTCTGAGGAGGGGGAAATTAAAAAGAGTAGCCCCCTAAATCAATGGTTTCCTGAGATTCCTTAACTTGGGCAGGAGACTCATGCAAGCATACAGCAGCCTGATGCCAAGACTCCCAGAGTAGATGCTGATGATTTGTGAGAAGAGGGGTGCCTTGTGTTGGACCCTGAGTGGAAAGAAGATGTCTACAAGGGAGTGGAGATACTGGGGAGAGTTGAACTATAGATGTGGGACCCTTAAGGTTTGATGATTGGCTTTGGTGGGCAGCTGTGGGGGTAGGAATTGCCTATGAACTAGTTAAACTCTAGTTAGCCACAGTTTTTCATTTGAAATTCCTCTGCAGCTAGATGAAGCCTTTCTAATGACACCAGAAAGGCAAAACCCCAGAAGCCAGGTATTCCTTGAACCATTGAGGAGAAGCTGTTTCTGTGAAGAACAGAGGCCCAATGTTTCAGAAGATGATGGGGATACTGTGGTTTTTGGAACAAAGTTCATAATAGACCTAACTAAGCCTGGCTCACGTCAAGAATGGAGAAGACTCATGAAAGCTATTCATTTTATTTCTTTTTATGGCATCCTTAAATATTGCCTGAGAGAGGCTTTTTGAAGATGTCATGAGTTGTCTCCAAGATACACCAAGGCAAGGGAGTCATGACTGTGTGAACTGGTTAGATGAGAATATAAACCAAACAGTTTGGGAGCTCTGTGCTGAATTGTATATGTAAAGCATTTTAAATGCTGTTATTGCAATGGTTTATACCATGAATTGTATGCGTCTTACAGACAAATATTTAGCTCAGGGCATAGCAATTTTAAATGCTGTTCATTTTGCTCAAGACGGGGTGATCAGTGAGGAGGATAAGGCTCTGGTGTCCTATATTGAACACTTAGTTGGCCTAGAAATTAGAAAACACTACATAGGAGAAGGATCTAGGTAGTGTATAGTATAAGATCAGCAAAAGCAGCAAAGTTTGCACAAATTTCGATGGAAATGAAGACTTTTAAATTACATTCTTACTGGTGTCATGTGCTTCTCAGTCAATCTTTTGGGAAGTACAGTAAACCAACCCAGTTGCTGTGAAAACATTACAAAAAGTCTAGCTAGGGCATTGTATTGTCCCTTCTCCTGCATAATGAGGGCAAATCAGTTTCCCTCCACAGGGCATGTTGGAACATGTCTGAGAAGCTGAAAAGCTGTGGAAAATGTTGATAGGGACATTCCATTAATCAGGCATGTTGAACATAGGCTAAGATGTTTTCACCTAAGAATATTACAGTGGGCCTAGGTGGTACCGTACTATAATTGAATGGATTAGGTTTCCTCACAATGGCCCTATGTAGATGAGTCAAAGTCTAAAATCCACAGCCTACATGAATCAGAACCATGAGTCTAAACACTGTTTATTGGACCCTTGCAAAATTTTGCTGTCCCTCTGATCATGGGACTAAGAAGTGATGGAGTATGCGGGAAAAATGTACCTGGTGTCCAGTCACCATCTGGAGACATTAAGGGCTCTCCTGAGGAACCTGAGGAAAATATCAGAACTAAGACAACCTGCTTACTGAATGTTGACATGAGTAGGGTTTAAATATATATGTGTGTGTTTTCTTTTAGCCCCATACCATTTTAAAAACACGTTGTAGACAAAATTTTGGAGCAGTATAGAATGGCTTGTTTCAGGGGGTAAATTTACAGGACAATTTTTTTAGACAATTTTCACTTCTTGGGCATTGAAGTTGGTGGTTTTTGGTCTGCGGTAGATGCTTTCAGGTGCTCCAGAAGATCCCAATTCATGGCATTGCCCATGACATTAGACAGTACATTCGGCTGAGCCATGGCCTTCATACAGATATCCCAACTTTTAGGTGGGCACATACTAGAACCAATGTGAATCTGAAGGACTCCTTGGACTAAATCAAGCATGCTAGAACCATTAATGATGGTTCTTTTGTATACAAATTCCCCTTGATTATTTCAGGAAGACCATGCTTGTGCTGGCTCAGCTTGCTGAGCAACACTTCAGCATTTTTCCTATATCAAGCGTGTGCATTATCCAACACTTTCTGAATGATGTGGTCAGGATACATTGAAGTTCCTAGGGGCTTTGCAGTTTCTAGGGGAATCTTTTCTAGCAGAAACAGGGTTAATTGCCCTTTGTCCAGGTCACCCTGCTTCGCATATGTCAGGTATTGTCAAAGTGCAGGGGAACACAGTTTAGCTTTATCATATTTAGCTATTGTGCTGGGGTGGGTGGGGCAGCAGCCAAATCTCTTAATCAGATTCAGCTGAATCAATTAGGGACAGTGATTCAAATCACTGAGTTGAATCACTGTCCCCTGAATTGGCCAAATCTGAATCTAAAGCGAATACCTGCCACTTTGCAAAGGCCTAGTATCTGGGGTATGGTTGAAGGTGTGTGGGTGTGTGGGGTATGTGCTGTGGGTGGGTATGGGGTTGATGGCGGGCTGTGAGTATGTGAGGGGAGTGTGGCTGGGAAGGGTTGTGGCATGTGTGGAGAGGGACGATTTGCCCACAGCCTCCTTGCAGCAGGCAGAGCTCCCCACAATGCTCCTGCCAGCCCATGCTCTGTGTTCCTGCTACTCCTGGCCCTGGGGCACCTGCACTGCCCTGTGCTCCCACTTACAGCCACTTCCCCCCATCTACCACCATTGCCCTTCTGCCACTTCTCTGTCCCATCCCCCCACCCCCACCCCAGTTCACTCCAGCACCATGTCCCAGATTCTTGGTTGAGACTGCAGGACACAGCAGGAGCTGGACAGGCCCAGCCAGCACTGCATGGAGTCAGCTGAGAATCACAGGCTGGGCCAGCTCCTGCTGTGTCCTATGGCCTGATGCTGCAGCTGGGAACCATGTGGTGCCAGAGCAACTGGCAGGCGGCTGAGGAGGAGTGGTGGTAACAGTGGACAAATGGCTGAAGCAGGTGAGGGGGGTGAGTGAGAGTGAGTTGGGGTGTGGAGCACAGTGACAGGTGGCTGGGAGTGCAGGGTCTATGCCAGTGCACTGAGGATAGCACTGGTGGGGCCCAGAGTAAGGTGGCGGGAGCACAGGGCAGGGACTGGCAGGGCTCTATGGAGTCAGGGTGGGATGTGCCAGCAGGGAGAGGGGGTGCTGGCCTGGCTTTAGAGCCCCAGCCAGCCTGGCCCCATGTTCCTTCTGTCCCACTCTGGGCTCTTGCTGGCCCTGGCACTGGCACATCAGTGCAGGCCCCATGCTTCCACCCAGATGTTGCTGCACTCTGCGTGCCTGCTCATTGCCCCTTCCCCCTATGTGCTGCCAGTTTCATGGCTTCCCTGCCCATGGCTACTGCCATTCCTCTCCACCCTCTCTGTCCTCTGCTCTGGCACCACGTGGCTCCTGGCTGCAGTGCTGGGACCACAGCAGCTTGCTCAACCCAGCCCCAAGCACAGGGGCAACTGCTCACAGTGCATTTCTGCCTCTCTCTCCCCATCACCTTTCTTATCTGAATTTCCCTCCAGTGCAGGGAGGCAGGAGAAGCCCCACAGTCCAAGGCTAGAACCCTCTGCTCACCACAGGGCTCCTGGCTGGGGGTGGAAGAGCAGGGCTGGGTGGGTCTTGCTTTTGCAGCCACTTGGTCCTGCCATTCACTTTTCCCTGGCTTCTGTCATCTTTTCATAGTGTCATAATTTGTAGGGTCAGAAGGGACCTGGGAAGATCATCAAGTCTGACCCCCTGCCTAGGCAGGAAAAAGTACTGGGGTCAAATGACCCCAGCAAGGTGTTTATCTAGCCTTGTCTTAAAGACCCCCAAGGTAGGAACCAGCACCACTTTGCTTGGAAGATGGTTTCAGATCCTAGCCCCCTGACAGTGAAGTAGCCCCTCCTGATGTCTAGACTGAATCTACCCTCTGCCAGCTTGTGACTGTTATTTCTAGTCATTCCTGGTAGTGCTTGGGGGAACAGGGACTCCCCCAGTGCCTGCTGGTCCCCTCTGACTAATTTGTAACAGGCCACTAGATCCTGGCTCAGCCCTCTCTTGTGGAGGCTGAACAGGTTCAGGTCTCATAGCCTCTCCTCGTAGGGCCTGCCCTGCTGCCCCTGATCATGTAAGTGGCCCTCCTCTGGACCATCTCCATGTTGTCCACATCCCTCTTGAAGTGTGGTATCCAGAACTGGACACAGTACTCCATCTGTATCCAGGCAGCCAGGGGCAGATACATTTTTTTAGGGGCCCTATGGGCTGGATAGAATGGTCTGGTGGGCTGAATCTGGTCCATGGTCTATATTTTGCCTGCCCCTGGCCTAGGCTCTTTATCTTTCTGCTCTGGGATGTCAGGTTTTCCTGTCCCCTAAGCCCATGCTTACTAGAATCCAGTGTGGCCACTTCATGTTGTTTGGGAGTCTTTGTAAAACAGGCTAGCAGAAAATTGTGTGGCAAAGGTGTCATTATGGCAGTTGAGCACTGGTTCAAAGAAGGCCTAGAGGGGTTGGCAGTTGTTGCTCTGGCTTATGATGCACTCTCCCAGAGTGACATCCAAGTAGCTGGAAATAGAGACCAAAGGTAATTCACCAGGCCCACAGTGACCCTAGCATCAAGATCAGTTTTGTTACCTTTTACAATCTTGCAACAAAAGTACAGCAGTGTGTTGTCCAAATCCATATAATCTATGCCATTCCCAGTGATGAAAAAGTCAAGGGGGTCAGACTCTGTAATAGCTTATGGGGGGCAGGAAACTCAGTGTACAAGCTTTTCTTGATGCTGGTCTGCATAAGAGCTATTTGAGACCAATCCAGTTTGGATTTGGTACTGTCAGAGGGAAAAGGACCAGATGAGGGGAATGCCCAGGGAACCAACTGCTTTCCCTCTTTCTCCATACTTACCTGAGGAGAGAAAATGAACGGCCGATGCTGGGCAAGGAGAGACAGTAAGGAGGAGGGGACTTCTAGTGGGGAAGAGTGGAGCTCTCTGTTCTGAGTGAGAAAGTTAGCACTGGAGGGGAGGGACACACCCAGAGAGGTTCTGCTCTGAGATGAAGTGAAAGAGCCAGCACCTGAGGGGCAGGACACTCCTGAAGAGGCTCCACTCTGAGCCAGAGTGGGAGAGCCATGCCTGGAGGGACAGGACATGCTCAGGGAGGCTCTGGGTCAAGCTGGAGGGAGAAAGCTGAGTGGAGAGGAGCAGGACATGTCTGGATAACCCTCGTTGGGAACCAGAGAGGAGTCCAGTGTGGAGGGGCTGGACACAGCCAGAGAATGACAGCTCAAGGTGGGTGACAGAGAACCCAACCCAGAGGAGTGGGACCTGCCAAAAAAGAGAGATCTGGGAGCTGGCAAGGGAGAGTGGGTGGCAGAGGGGTGGAACTCCCTTGGGGATCCCCAACTGGGGAAAAGAGAGGATGGGTGCCTCCCACATGGGGAACCCCTACAGTGAACAGGAGGGGAAGAGCTGTACGTAGAGGAACATGGCAACTTTAAAAACCCTGGGCTTGGGCTTGGACTTGGTGAGGGATACAGAAGCTGAGGAACTGAAGGCTGGGAATATACCAGCCTTGGGGACTGGGATAAAAGCATTGCAAGGAGGCTAAAATTGTTTAAAAATAAAAGGACAAGGGAACAAGAAGTTTCTTGAAGCCACAGAAATGGCAAGGACCTGCTTATTTTTATTTTCTTTCTTTATTGAACTGTTTTACCCTGAAAAGATTCACAGGGCCAAGGTGGTGTAAGGAAGAGGTGTAGGGGATGGTGGAGCCCCATATTTTGTCATAACCGCATGTCACAGTGCTGTGCCTTACAGGGCCTATTATTTTATGTTCATGCTTTTTTTGTTTTGGAACATCCTGCCATGCAACCAAAGAAAATAATAAATATGTCATTATTGAACATCAAAGTCATGCCCGGTGAGAACTTTTCAAGTGGGAGGGGTTGAAAAGGGGTAATATATGACCCCCTTTCCCCATAAAACAGAAGAAGACATCATCTCTTAAAGAGACATAAGCACTATAGCACTATAGGACCTATAGTTGACAGGTACATTCTTCAGACCCAGTGAACAAAGGCATGATGGTTAAAATAACTTTCTTTTTTTCCAGAACAGTGCCATGTTTTTCTCCCAGGCTATTACTTCTTTGTCTTTCATGTATGGCTGACCTGTCATCTTACACTCTTCCTTTCATGGGGGTGGAGTGGGCCTGTATGTCAGGCTCTTATGAAGCCAGACCCATCCTGTTTTTCTGATTTGCCCACCTTATCCAGAATGGCTTGGGGGATGTGGCCAACCAAATCTTTGGCTGTGCTTTGAGCTGCAATTTTTATGTGGGATTTAATAATTTCTAGGCCTGTTTTCAAAAGTGGGATGGCTTTTCTAAACAAGCTATGTAATATCCTCCCTCATGCCAGCTCCATACATCACAAGCACCACCTGACACCCAGGGAAACCATGTTTAGCCTGGGTTTTGTAATACTTTCTGTACAAGGTAGTGTCCCCATATTTTTTTATGGTCACCATTGTGATTTTACTTAGTTTTAAAACCCCCAAGACTTAAACATCACCTTGACAAAATGAAGTGAAATGTCTGTTTTTGTCTGTCTTTATTTCAGTGTTTATTGTGTTGATGTGATGCCAGCTCATGGAGACATAATGCAGCTTGTCATATGATGGTGACAAATTCATCATTTCTTCTGCAGTCAGGAACACAGCAGAATAAGGGTACTGAAAAGTCTCCCACAAGCTGGTGTTCTACAACACCTGTATAAAAGACGCAACAAATGGAGTCAGCCTTACCTCAGTCCCCAGAAAAATCATGGAGTCCATTTCTAAGCACCTGGAGATGATTAGGAATAGTCAACAGTGCAAGGGCAAGTCATGCCTGACCGACCTGATTGCCTTCTATGATGAGATGACTGGCTCTGTGGATGAAGGGAAACCAGTGGATAGTGTATACCTTTAGCAAGGCTTTTGATATGGTCTCCCACAGTATTCTTGCAAGCAAGCTAAGGAAGTATGGGCTGGGTGAATGGACTGTAAGGTGGATAGAAAACTGGCTGGAGCATCAGGCTCAAAGGGTAATAATCAATGGCTCAATGTCTAATTGGAAGCTGGTATCAAGTGGAGTGCTCCAGGGGTTGGTCCTGGGGCCAGTTTTGTTTAATGTTTTCATCAATGACCTGGAAGATGGCATAGATTGTACTCTCAGCAAGTTTGCAGATGACAAAAAGATGGGGGGAGTAGCAGATATGTTGGAGGGTAGGGCCAGGATTCAGAGTGACTTTGTAGCAAAACCCTCTGTTTTTTCTTTTGCATTCCCTCCCAGTTCCCTAACAGTTTCTAACTTCCTTTCTGACCTCTCTATCCCTTACAAGTTGTTATTAGTAGTATTAGGTAAGCTAAGTTCTTATATTCCCTTATGACAAGCCTCCTTTTTTTATATTGTAAAAAATGTTTGTATTGATTTTTACTGTTGTATATTGTATTATTATCATTTCGTATTGATTTTTATTGTTTCATATGGATATTGTATGGTTTAGGCCTGTGTTTGTAAGTGAACATCAAGTTTCCATTTTGTATGTCAAGCTTCCATCTTGTGTCCTCTGCCTGGGCATCCCCTGTGTTGTAACTGTGTGACTCATGTACCCCTCCCATGTAAACTGGTTCCCGAATGAATGGGAGTGATTGGGAATGATTGAAATACGATGCTAGCAGGCCTCTACTGAATGGTCTGTAACAACCAGGTCATTCAGGAACCAAGGACCTCACTGTTGGGGCTCCGGCTCTACCGTCTCCCCGCATTGGGGCTGCCCACCGGTTGTCAAGTGTTTGCTCACCTTTGATTGGACGTGTCACATGCGCCTGCCTCTCCTGCCACGACTTTGATGTTAATGGAGTTAGTTCAGATTTGCGACGCGTGCCGTCCAGATATGAGACTCCTCGGCGTCCTGCAGGTCCCGCATTTCTGAGGGCACCTCCACCCCTACACCCTCCCCCGTTCCACCGGGTGGTGGCGGCCTATCTGGCCCGGCCATGTAGCCGTAGGTCCCGCAGATTGTCCACAAAAGAAATATAAAAATCAACACAAATATTATTGCCAAAGGGTTCCCTGGATCGGGGCAGCTGCTTCAGGCTTCTGCAGGCATCCTCCGATCTCCCCTGGCAATCTGTAGGGGTGAACCCTCCTCCCTGGCTCTCGCAGAGCTCCTCTTGAGGGCTTGATCAACTCCCTTCTTTATAGTTAATGCTCACTGTTGCTGCTCGGCCCCTAGTCAGTTAGTGCCCCTATATTAGGGCCTATACGGTACCTGGCTCCATCCGGGTCCCAGCTGCTCCTGGCCGGTAAACAAAACAGTCTGATGGCCTTCAAGGACCAGCCAATGGGGCCCCAAAACTACCCTGGGACTTATCCTTTCTCCAAAAGTTTCTACCGCGACTCAGAGTGGCTCGCATCCTCTGCAACGTCTTCCGGCTGGCTCCATCCCTCCACAGCCTACTTCCGGTTCCGCATTGCTGCCGCTTGTCGGCTCTGGCCTCTCTTTTATGCCAGCCCCGTGAGTACCGGCCTCTCCCTTCCCCACACACCTGGGAAAGGTGGATCCCTGCCTAGTGCCGTGGGCCTGCGGGCTCATGACCAACGGCCCTCCGCTCCAGCGGAGAGCCCTGGAGCCTGCTGGCTCCTTCTCTCCCTCACACTCACCCAGGTTCAGAGACCCAGCATTTGAAAGACAAAAGACCCTGCAGAACCAGCAACTCTACCCCACCATTACAGACATCCGAAACTGCACATCCCTACCTGGAGCACACATGCTCAGTACACCGGGGCTAACCCTTGCCTGGGCATGCCTCCTGTCACTAGGGTCACACAAGGTCTGCCCCTATAAAAAGGGGCAGTGAAGACAGACCCAGTGGGAATGCCATTTCTATCTGAACCAGACCAGCTCCACATCACGCTGCCTATCCATCCCAGAGGCCCTGCCAGTGACCCCCTTTGGACAACACTGAGCTGAAGGAGATCCCGACTGGCCATTAAGGACCAACTTTCAGCCTGGGATAGGTAGATATCACCTGCACATTTCCTCCTCCAATTTGTATTCTCTCTCTCTCTCTCTCTCCTCCCGGACTTCAGCCCCCTCACCAAGCCTCTTTAGCCCCTGCTGCCAGTGTGTGTGTGTGTGCACGCGAGCGCACAAAGGAACCAATAAGATATTGTGTCACCATCTCCCCTGTTCAATAAAACCACTGTCATTTGTAACCCCAAGTTGGGTTGTATTTTACTGAGCCCCAGTCCCTTCCCCACCTTAAATTCTGGTCTCTGTCTCTCTCTCTTAGCTTCCCCCCCACTTTTCCTGTCACCTCTCAGCTTCTCTCTGTCCCTTCTCTGTTCCTCCACTGCAGCCTCTTGGCCCTGTTGCTTTCTGCCATCTCTCAGTCCCATTCCTGCCATCCACCACCTTCTTCCCCTCTCTTTCTACAGCCCTTCCCACCATTTCTGCAGCTTCTAGCCTCCTGGCCCCATTTCTGCTGTCCACGGCCTCCTTCTCATGCCTTTCTGCAGCTCTTCCTGCCACTTTTAGCCTCTCAGCCCCACTCATTTCTGCCTCTCCCCACTCCCTATCTCTCTCTCTGCCTTCTGTTCCCAACCTTTCCTGCCCCACCACTCTGTATTCTCCAGATTTCCCCCACACCCTCTCTAGCTGCCCTTTCTCCCCTCCACAGTCCTCTGGTCTGCCACCAACTTCCCCACAGCTCCTTTGGGCTGGCCTGCAGGTTTCCTGGCAGCCAAAGCCCTTCTCCAGCTCCTGGCACCAGCAGCTCCTCTCCCTGTAGCTTCCTGAGCTCCCTGACAGTCCCTCTCCAGCACCCCTGGTTCCCAAAGTCAGCCCCTAGTTTCCTCTGCACCCTCTCTAGCTCATCTGCACCCTTTGTCCTAATTTTCCTCTCCCCTCTTGGCTCCCCTGTAGCTCTGGATTCAGTCCCACCCTGTGTGCTGGCTTCTCTCTGGCATCACTTCCCTGTTCTGCAGATGTTGGGCATTGTCCTTTAATCAATTCAGGTCAATTAACCTAAGGTAACCCCCAAGCCTCAGTTCTTTAGCCCAGCTCTGTCTAGTCTACCGGTTCTAATCCTGGTCCAGGTAACTTTCACTCCCTATACTTCCACTTTCTTACCTTAACCTTTCCCCAGGTATCCCAAGTACACCAAGCACATACATACATACATACATACACACACATCACAACACCCAAGTTAGGAACTCACCTGTGTGTACATGTAGGTGAGTGGTATGTATGTGAACTGATATACATATATGTTACTGTGTGCATGATATACAAATTAGTGATCCGTGTGTGTGTATTGAGTATGCAGGTATTGATAATTGATTCTGGTCTAATTTTTGGTCTGTATAGTGTGTGTAGGTGTTTGAACTGGTGACTGGTTTGCATATGCCTAGGCTGGTAATTGACTGTGTCTGTGTATGCACCTAATTGATTTCTGTGTTTTTGTATGTGCAATTGTACACTGCGCCTTCCTGTCTAGCAGCGCAATTTTGAGATCCTGGGAGTTGGCGTGACCCCACAGGGCAACAACTTAGACAAATTGGAGGATTGGGCCAAAAGAAATCTCCTGAGGTTCAGAAAGGACAAGTGCAAAATCCTGCACTTAGGACAGAAGAGTCTCATGCACCAGTACAGGGTGGGGGCTGCTGGGCTGGGCAGCAGCTCTAGAGAAAAGGACCTGAGGGTTATAATAAGCTGAATATGAGCCAATAGTGTGCCCTTGTTGCAAAGAAGGCTAATGGCATACTGGGATGCATTGGTAGGTGTGTTGCCAGTAAGTCAAGGGGAGTGATTCTTCCCCTCTATTCAGCACTGGTGAGGCCATATCTAGACTACTGTGTTCAGTTTTGGGCCCCGCCCCCCACTACAGAAAGGATGTGGAGAAATTGGAGAAAGTCTAGCAGAGGGCAACAAAATGGAGAAGGGGCTGGGGCACATGACTTATGAGGAGAAGCTGAGGAAACTGGGTGTATTTAGTCTAGAGAAGAGAAGACTGATAGGGGATCGGGAGCCAGGAGCAGCGGGGAGAGGAGGGATCCAGGCACACGTGTCCCTCATGCACATGTGCCCCCTTACCTGACCTGGAGCAGAGGCGAACACAGCAGCAGCAGAGGTTAACTCAGCAGCAGTGGGGGCAGCAGCAGCTGAACACCCTAAGGTAAGTGGGGCAGAGGGACTGATGCAGCTGAGCTGGATCCGGAGGGGAAGCCCCCCATATCCCTCTTAACTGAGCCAGTAGAGAGCCATGCTCCCAAGCCATATGAACAGAGTGCGCGAACAGAGCGCGTAAACAGGCACATTGTGTAAGAGCATGCCGGCATTTGTGTTGGCGTTTGCACCGGTGGGCAAGCAGGAAGGGCCAGGAGGGAGACTCCTGTTAGGACAGGGCGAAGGCACTGCACTAAGCCAGAAACAAGCAGCAACTCCTATGATGGTGTTGACACGGAGTGCTGCCAGGGCCCCTGCCCAGGGGGCGCAGCCTTCCCGGGGCTTGTCTGAGGCCTCCACCCAGACAGACCCCATGGGGGGGCTGGCATCCCCCCACCCCCTGGCCTGTGGGAGTTGCCCAGCAAGGCCTGGGGGGGCAGGGATTGGGGACCTCCACACCTGTCTTGCCGGTGCCTGCCTTAGGGCCCTGGAGGCGCAGGTGAGGGAACTCCAGGAGGAGGTTAGCAGGCTGAGGGGAATCAGGGAGGCAGAGGAAGAAATTGACAGCTATTTTCTTTCCCTGCAGGGTTACGCACCCAAGGAAGAAGCACCTTGGGAAGTGCCCTCCACTGCAGAGTGGCAGACAGTCACCTCCAGAATCAGGGCTGCTCGTAACACAGCAGCACCAATTCCTCCAGCTAGAGAACAGGTATGAGGCCCTGGCAACTCTGGAGGAGAAGGAAGGAGAGGAGGCAACCGGAGAGGAAGCAACTCCACGCTCTCCACGTTCTGAGCAGGCTGAAGGAGATAAGCAGGCCAGGAGGAAAAAACATCGAGTGATCGTCATAGGCGACTCCATCCTGAGAGGTACAGAGGGCCCCATCTGTTGCCAGGACCCCTTGATACATGAGGTCTACTGCTTCCTGGAGGAAAGATTCAGGATGTGAAGGGGATGATCCAAGCCATGATCCAGCCCACCAATTACTACCCCATGGTCCTAATCCATGTGGGTACTAATGATCCAGCCAGGAGAAGCCCTGATCACCTGATGGTGGACTACCACGCTCTGGGGGGCATGCTCAAGGAGGTAGGTAACACAGGTGGTTTTCTCTTCTATCCTACCAGTGAGCAGACGTGGAAGATTGCATGCAACATGCATTGCAGAGACCAACTGGCGGCTTCAGGAATGGTGTCTCGAGGCAGGCTTTGGCTTCCTCGACAATGACTGGCACATCACAACAACAGACATGTTCGGATGGGATGGGCTCCACCTTTCCCCTAAAGGTAAGCATGTCTTTTCTTCTAGGCTGGCGGATCTCTTCCGGCGGGCTTTAAACTAGGCCCACTGGGGGAACGGGAAGATGAGGGTGGAGGAAACATTGGACTGCCAGACCAGGCAACACCCACAAATACAGCCCAGCATAGACTGGCGAGTGGAACATATACACAGGTAAACGACAGGGGCCAGGGTAATGCTGAAAGTAGAGGGCTAGTACACACATCCACAGGAGGCCTCAAATGCCTCTACACAAATGCTCATAGTATGGGAAACAAGCAGGAGGAACTTACCCTCCTGCTAGCTGACACCAACCCGGACATAGTGGGGATCACTGAAACATGATGGGACTCAACGCATGACTGGGTGGTGAATGTCAAGGGCTATAGGCTGTACAGGAGGAACAGGATAGGAAGGAAAGGTGGGGGCATGGCACTCTATATAAAGGAGGAATACTCGTCCTCGTCAATTAGCAGAGAATCAGAGGAGGGGCACTCTGAAGTGCTTTGGGTTAGAATACAAGGCAGTCGAGGGGAAAGAGATTTAATGGTGGGGGTCTACTACAGACCTCCCAACCAAGGGGATGAGCTAGGCCAGGAATTCGTAAGTCAGCTCACAGAGGTAGTGAAGTCAAAAGATGTGGTCATCATGGGGGACCTGAACTTTCCAGACATCTGCTGGGAAGAGCAGTCAGCCAGGTCTGACTGCTCACGTAAGTTCCTAGCCAGAATGCAGGACCTCCATGTAACCCAGGAGGTGCACAGCCCCACCAGGGGAGACGCCTTGTTGGACCTGATGCTGGCCACAGGTGACAACCTGATGAGAGGGCTGCGGGTGCTTGACCACCTGGGTGACAGTGATCATCGCCTGCTGGAATTCACCATCCAGCACAAGGCGGCAAAGGCCTGCAGCAAGGCAGCAGCCCTAGATTTCAGGAGGGTGGACTTCAATGAGCTAAGGAGAATAGTCAGGGAAGCACTGAGGTCCCAGAGGGGAGGGGAGCCTGGTGTCCAAGGAGAGTGGTCACTCCTTAAGGAGACAATCCTCCAAGCCCAAAGGGAGGTAATCCCAACATGGATCAAAGGGAGCAGGAGGGCACAAAAGCCCCCATGGCTCACCAAAAGCATCCGGGAATGTCTCCTAGCAAAAAGGGAGGCATACACCCAATGGAAGGGAGGGGCCATCACCAGGGAAGACTATACTACAGTTGCTTGGGGATGCAGGGGGGTGGTCAGGAAGGCCAAGGCAGAGATGGAACTGGGACTAGCTTCCCGGATCAAGGACAACAAGAAGTCCTTGTTTAAATACATAGGGGGTAAAAAGAAGGTTCCAGGTAATGTGGAGCCCCTGCAGGACACACTAGGAAATTTGGTCGTCACACCAGATGACAAAGCCAATATATTTAACGATTTCTTTGCCTCCATTTTCCTAAGCAGGGACCGGAACAGTCACCCCCCCACTCTGGGCCCCTCTTAGATCCCAGGGGAGGAGCACCTAGGCCAAGGGTTAGTGAGGAACTAGTTAGGGAAATTCTGGAAGGACTGGATGTACTCAAATCAGCTGGTCCAGACTATCTCCACCCTAGAGTACTGAGGGAATTGGTTGAGGACATTGCGGGACCCCTGGCACGGCTTTACGAGCACTTATGGTGCTCTGGTGTGGTGCCAGAGGACTGGAAGAACGCCAACATGGTTCCCATCTTCAAAAAGGGGATGAAGGAGGACCTGGGAAACTATAGGCCACTTCGTCTTACCTCGATCCTGGGCAAGCTTTTTGAGAAAATTATTCTGGCGCATATCCACGAGGGGCCAGGAGGGGAGATTGACCAGGAATAACGGTCACAAGCTGGCAGAGGGTAGATTTAGGCTAGATATCAGGAGGCACTACTTCACAGTCAGGGCAGCTAGGATCTGGAACCAACTTCCAAGAGAAGTGGTGCTGGCTCCTACCCTGGGGGTCTTTAAAAGGAGGCTAGATAGATATACACCTTGCTGGGGTCGCTGGACCCCAGTACTCTTTCCTGCCATGGCAGGGGGTCAGACTCGATGATCTGCTCAGGTCCCTTCCGACCCTAGAAACTATGAAACTATGATTTAATAGCAGCCTTCAACTACCTGAAGGGTTGTTCAAAAGAGGATCGAGCTAGATTCTTCTCAGTGGTGGCAGATGACAGGACAAGGAGCAAGGAAAGGTGAGGTTAGATATTAGGAGGCATTTTCTCCCTGGGAGGGTAGTAAAACACTGGAACAGGTTACCCAGAGAGGTTGTGGAATCTCCATCTTTGGAGGTTTTTAAGACCTAGCCAGGCAAAACCTTGGCTGGGATGATCTAGTTGGGGATGATCCTGCTTTGAGCAGGGAGTTGGACTAGATGAGTCCCTAAGGTCTCTTCCAACCCGAATTTTTTATGATTCTATGAATCATCAATAATATCGCCAGTGAAGGCGGGGGGGAGAGGGTGGTTAAATGGTGGACCCCAGCAGCAACCCCAAAATATTGGTTTAGCTCACCATCACTAGAAAAAGTGTAAGAGCTATGTCTGGCTTTAAATTTCACTTTTCTACTCATGCAATCATAGATCATAGCTAATTTTGGCAGAGTAGGTTGGCTGGGAATAGCATTGTTCATAGCATTGAGCAACTCCATGATGGATGAATAATACCCCCAAATTGCAGGGTGTAATCCCATTTCTTACCCCTGACAATGATTTTTGAAAGGGTGATGCTATTCAGTGATGTTATTCTACTTGTGTGGATATTGTGTTTCTGTTAATCCTACCTCCCAGCTCCCCAGGAGATCCAGAGGTTTAAAGCAGCTGTATTATAAAGTTAGAGCTGGTGTTCTGAGGGACATTCCAGTGCAAGCATTGCTGGGAATAGTTATGTAAAAACTGCCATTGCTCATCTTTCCTTCCAGAAAAGGTAATGATTTTCTTTTACACTTAAATATTATAGACTTGGTAGGTTTCCACCCATCTTTTAAATTTAGCTGCCCATCCCATCCATTTCACCAGTAACTGATTTTTTCTCCCCTTTTGCTTTGCAGCTAGAACTTTTTCAGTCTTTTTTCTATCCTGTCTAGGATTCACTTTCTGCAATTCTTCAGTGTAAAAAGAACCCACAATAGTTTTATCTTTGTGATCTTTTAAATAGTTTAAGAGAGTCTGTACCAATTTAATGACTTCATCCAGTTTGAAAATTTCATCAGTGGACATTTGTTCATAACCTTTTTCAAATTCCCCTTTTGTTCTGGGCACCCTTACATGGTCTACTTTTCTAACAAAGGGCACTGCTTATTTTATTTTCAAATAGCACATGTACACTGTTTTCCACACGTGTGGAAAGTTTGAGGCATTCATGTTAATAGGTCTGGTGCATATAGTTCTGTGAAAGCTGTGGTTATAGCTCTTTCTAAATTTTGTAGTGAAAGGTGTGATGGGATGTAAAATACCTCCACATCTTAGATTTGAACAGTCTATTCAATTGTTTTATAACCACTGCTTTGACTTCATTATTCATAACAAAATGGTGGCTATTATAATACTTTAACAGTTTGCTTAAAGGTTTATTTAAAAATTATTTTCCCCAGTCAGCCTATAATTTTGAGGTACATGGCCCTCCATGAAAATGGTTTTAAAGACTTGGGATATTTCACTCGTGGACTTGTCTTTTAAGCTTATGGCCCAAGCAAGCTTTGGTAATATGTCTTTTACCATTAAGAAGTACTTAAATCCTGTTGTATTTGGAGAACTGTTGTAGATCTACTAAATCTGCCTGCCACTGTGCATCTACATCTGAAACAACAATACTTTTTCTTTTACAATGCCTTCTCACTGGTTTATGTAGGGTGTAAGTGTCCTGATCTGAAAGCCAAGGGGTCACCTGGTTTCTGTTCAGTATTATTCTGATTTTTTGGTCACTTCAAAAAGTGAGTTCATTCCTCCAAAACTTTCTGCTTCATCAGGAGTATAATACATTTTCTTTAACAATGCCTCCTATGAAGACGTGGCTGGTAACCGTAATGCCCCAGACTAGCACATGCATGGTGGAGTCAAGCACTTGAAAACAAATTTAAATCACAGTAAAGCAAGGTTTATTAATCAGGTAATGAAATACAATATTTACAGGAGCCTGGAAACTATGAAGACAACAATACATGCAGGTGAGGAAGTATAATCTTCAGCCTTGTCTTGAGCTTCTCTTTCAGACATGAACAAAACCAGTTCATATGAGAAATCTTTACTCTCACAGGTCTACTGATGTGTAGATTTTGAAAGCTCCCTATAAAGGCAGCATCTACTGTGAGGGGGGAGGTAGAAGCCCTCCCCCCCACAACACGTCCTGGGACCCTGCCCGATGAATGCTGGTGCTCACTGCAGGGACTGGGATGAGTGGCAGCTGGGGGGAAATGGTGGGGAAGGGGCAAGTCCCACCAGGTGGTGGGTTCAGGAGTGATTAACTCCTAGCCTGCTGGTCCCTGGGAAGAGTAAACGGAGAGACAGACAAAAAATTCCTTCTCCCTTCCCAGGGAGGCAGAGGGGTCCTGGGGGCTGGAGTCCCATGTACTCCATCATCAAATGCCAAACATCTTCTCTTTGAGTGAAGAATCTTCTTAGTTATTGTTACCCCAGGCTGGGGCATGTTTACTTACCCAAGGGTTTGTCCGAAGACAAGGAATCAACTGGGGAGTGATTGACGGCCAAACATACCTGACTCTGATTGGGCCAGGCCTCATGGGTGAGAAGAGACTATCCCAGGGAAGATTACAGGGAGCAGAGCCCTCCCAGGCTGTGGCTGTGGTAAGGGTGGGGTAAAGGGGAGGTTGGGAGCCCCATGAAGAAAGAGCAGGGCCATGTCCCCTCTGCTTCCCCATCTATCAACATCAAAGTCATGTCAGGAAAGTAGAGGCAGTGCTCAGAGTAATCTAGGTGGCCCCAGGACGCGGTCTTACCCTAACATCGCTAGGAAGGAAGGCTCCAACCAGAAAGGGGCTGAAGCCTTACAACACCTACCAGTGACATCTACCTGCAAATAGATTGTAATTAGCCCAGACCCCCACAGTTATAATAGAAAGCCACCCCCCTCCCCAAATCTAGATTATTTACCTCAGCAGAGCCCCTTTGGGCAGAATAGTCCAACACCTCCATGCTCATCTCCTCCAACAGCTCTGATGCCAACTGATAGGGTTTTGTCATAGAATCATAGAAAATTAGGTTTGGAAGGGACCTCAGGAGATCATCCAGTCCAATTCCTTCCTAAAAGAAGGACCACCCCCAACTATGTAATCTCAGCCAAGCTTCTGTCTACCTGGGGTCATGTAGCTGGAACTTCTGGGGCCATGAACTATGTGGTTACAGGGCCTGTTTTGGGAGCCCAGGAATCTGTCACAACTATGCAAATCTCATCCATAGCATTTCTGAAACCCCACCACTGTGTCTGGGGCTACCAGTCTAGGCCCCACCTCTATAATTGTTCTAACTGATTCAGTACTGCTCTTGGGGAGGTCCAACACTCCTAATACCCATGCCAATTGGCTAAGGGATGCAGGGCAAGTTGTTAGCTCATTATTTCATAGCTAATTCCTACCTCTATCAGTGCCTGCCAAACTCTATCACCAAACTCCCTAAGGGCCCTACATCCATGGTTCAACCCTCTCCCCAGTGGGGATGTCTACATATGCATTAATGGCACATTAAATCAGTACCTGTAATAGCAGGTACAAACTTCATGCATGATAATTGGTCTTTTAGGTGACAATAATATGTCTTTTAGGTGACACTAATGCACAGTAGACTGATTCTACTGCACATTAGTGCATTAGCATGGCTTTCACTGTGATGTTCTAATGCACAGTAGAATTAGTCTAATATGCTTTTAGGATCTCATGTAGATACACCCAGTGTCTCTACTCCCCTGTAGACATCTTCTTTCCATGCAGTGTACAGCATGAGGCACTCCTCTTCCAAATCCTCAGCATCTGCCCTGGAAGTCTGAGCAACAGCTCAGTGGCCTGCTGCATGCTTTCATGATCTCCTGCCCTAGATCAGACATATCAGGCAACTGTTGGTTTAGGGGACTACACTCCTTAATCTATCCCTCCTCAGATCCATCTCCAGCCAGGTGGAGTAAAAAGAAAATCAGTTATCTAGTCATCATAATTAGCAACTATGACAGCATCCTACTCCCATTCGGCCTTTTTACTGCTCTTACTGGGCTTGATGCTATGTTTGTAAATTTCACTGAGAAGCACTCTGAATGTCTCTGGATACATCTACATGAGGTGCTGTCTTAGAATGAATTATTGGGTTTAGAAGATTTTTTACACTTGAATAAAGGATGTATTTCTGGTTGTTTTTACTTTAGTAAAGTTTTAATTAAGGATACTCGCAGAGGTAGGTGATAGAGTAGAGTAGAGATTATGGTTATTTTATATTGGTTTTAGGTAGTAGTCGCTACTTTGTATGGTTCCCCTGGTTCTGGAGTGTTTTGATTTTGGGGATGTGATAGTTAATGCTGGGGTTCCATGTAAATTGGAACTCTTGCCAGAGTTGAGGAATTTATAGTAATGTAAGAATATATAGCTTATATAGTTTGAAGTAAACAATGTTATTTTGGGTTAAGGATTTGGTTATTTTAAGTTAGGAATTTGGGGATGAGTTATGATTTAACATACTTGGTGTTTACTATATTTAATTGTTTTACATTTTACTATTTAGGTTGATGGTTTGGTTATGTTTATAAAGTAGGAGGTTAGGTGTCGCTACACTGGCTTACTATGGAATTAGTATGCAAAACTTTTGTTCTTAGTACAGCATGCAAAACTTTTGCTTTTAGCAAAGCTCTTACTATCACAGGTGCTTTACAGTGCATTAGACTCATTTAATGTGCAGCAAAGCATCACTGTCTACACTTATGTGGCAATTACTGTACATTAGCTTAGTCTAATATGCCATTTGCTAGTAACAGTACATACAGGTACTAAAAAATGGCATATTAAGTTAATGTGCACTAGCACATGTATAGGTACTGACACCAGGCACAAACTGCACCCAGTTCACCACACCAGGAGAGGGCCAGTCTCCTGCTTGATGCAGAGCCATGTGACTGGCAGTTTCTCCAGCCAGGTGGCAGGGAAAGCTCATTGGCTATCCAAATCTGGCCTCTGGACCCTTGATCTGATCCCCAGGGCCTGTGCCAGCTGCTTCCTGGGCACTGTGCCCCAACAATGTGGGCACATACCAGGTTCGGCAGCCCTGCAGACCCTGGCCCTGACCCCTGGGCTTGTGGCCCATTGCTGCAGGAATGGGTTGGATCCTGCAGCCCTGTGGACTCTAACTATGCCCCCCAGGATTACAGACAGAGGCTGCCTCCCAGACACAGTTCCCCTTGCCAGCGGACCCATACCAACTGATGCAGGCACCTAAAGTCCTGGTCTGGCCCCCTGAGGCCCTGGCATCAGCCTCTATGTCAGCTTCTCCAACAGCAGAGGGGCCAAAATGGACTGAGCAGGAGACTGGAGAACTTGTAATTTGGGGTGACATGGAGGTCCAGTGGCAGTTTTGCCAGGCCAGGAGGACCAATGCGCACATATATGCAGCCATGGCCAAGCATATATAGGTGTGTGGCTACTAGCACTCTAGCTTGCAGTGCTGTGTAAAGGTCAAGGCCCTGTGGGTGCAGTGGATTTGAGTCAGGGCCTTCAACTGCACAGCCGGAGGTAAGCGGGCTCGTGGTGGGAAGGGGTTACCTCCTCGCTTGCTGGGAGGAGGCCGCTGCGTGGAGCCGAGCCGGGTCAAGCCCCCACCCAGGCCCCTACTTGGCCCAGCCCCCAGGGAGAGAGACGAGAAGGAGGGGGTACTCACCAGTCCCCCTCCTGTAGGGCAGGGCCCCCCAAATCCCGGGCAGGGCCCCCCTGGCCTGAGAAACCAGCTTCCCCCAACGGCAGGCCCACTGCGCATGCGCGTAGTTTAAAAGGGCCCGCCAAACGGAAAAAAAAAAAAAAAACACACTCAGGTAGGCTCTGGAGCAGTGAGAGATGCGCGGGTGAAGCCCGCTGCGCCCCCGGTCCCCCGAAGCCCCCAGACACCCCGTCAGCAGCCGTCGAGCCCCCTGCCGACCCCCAGCACAGCCAGAGGTAAGCGGGCTCGTGGTGGGAAGGGGTTAACTCCTCACTTGCTGGGTGGAGGCTGCTGCCTGGTGCCCAGCAAGGTCAAGCCCCCGCCCAGGCCACTACTTGGCCCAGCCCCCCAGGGACCCACGCGACCGGAGCCGCGTGACCAGGCTGCGCAAACAGGCGCTTGAGTTAGCGCGGAGTTCGCACAGGGGAGGGCGCGGGAGGGCACGAGACCCTGCCTGCGACCCCCCCCAGCCATAGCCAGCCCCAGCTGTAGCCAACCTACCAGAGGCATGACACAGATGGGCACGCGCCGCACCCCGAGGGTCCCCTTGGGCTCTGCAGCCCCCCCATCGGCCACCTCAGAGACAGCCGCCCAGACGGAGCCCATGGTTCCGGGCTCCACGCAGACAGAGCCCCTGGCTCTTGGCTGTGGGGGCTGCCTGTCCCTTTTTCAGGCTCTGGGGCCCGGGAGCATGGCCACCTCCCCTTGCGGGGTCTGCTCCCCACTGGGATCTCTGGCGCGCCAGCTGGAGGAGCTCCAGGCCACAGTCCAGAGACTGCGTGCCATCAGGGACTGTGAGCAGGAGATAGACTCCTACTGCCAGGCCCTTCTCCCCCGGGAGCCACAGGGGAGAGCTCCGTCTCTCTCCATGACTAAGGAGGACTCTGGGACCTCCCGCTCTGCCCAGTCAGGGGCATGGACCAAGGTGGTCAAGGGCCCGAAGGCTCGCCGCACCAAGGCCCCTCCCTTGCCAGAGCTTAGCAACAGGTTCACACCTCTTGCAGCCCCAGCAGAGACTGCTCAGTTGCCGGCTCCCGCAGGCAACCCAGGCTCGACCACAGCTACTGGCCCCGCTCTCCCCAAGACAAAGCGAAAGGTGTTTGTTGTGGGAGACTCCATCCTGCGGGGCACTGAGGGGGCAATCTGCTGCCCAGACCCCTTAGCCCGGGAAGTCTGCTGCTTCCTGGGGGCCCGCATCCGAGACATTGAGGAGAGGATCCCACAGCTCCTCCGGCCCATAGACCACTACCCCATGCTCCTTATTCACGTGGGCACCAATGACATGGCTCGGAGCACCCCCAGCCAGGTCACAAGGTGCTACAGGGAGTTGGGAGTGGGGCTTAGGGGTCTGGGAGCTCAGGTGGTGTTTTTGTCGATCCTCCCAGTCTCGGGCTATGGGCTGAGGAGGGAGAGGAGGATCCATGCAGTGAACCAAAGACTGCGGAGCTGGTGTCATCGGGAAGGCTTTGGCTTCCATGACCACAGCCCGCTCTTTGGCGAGAGAGGCAGCGAGCTGCTGGGAAGACATGGCCTCCACCTCTCTCCCCTGGGGAGGAGGTTCTTCTCAGCCAGGCTGGCTGACCTGCTTCACCGGGCTTTAAACTAAGCCCGCTGGGGGATGGGGGGACTGCTGGCCCGCTGAGTGACCCTTGCAAAGCCAGTGAACCAAGGCACTTAAGGGAGCCCACCCCTGCCCCAGCCCTGGCACAATCTGTGGGCAAGGCAAGAGCCCCCAAGGGCACACTTGCCTGCCTGTACACTAATGCCAGGAGCCTGGGCAACAAGCAAGAGGAGCTCATCCTCCTGCTCAGTGCAAAGAAATACGATGTCATTGGGATAACAGAGACCTGGTGGGACTCCACCCATGACTGGACCATGGGTATAGAGGGCTATACCCTGTACAGGAGGGATCGTGTTGACAAAAGGGGCGGGGGTGTAGCTCTCTATGTCAAGGAAAGCTACATGTCCCTGCAAGCTGATGTTGGCAACTGGCAGGGACAGCTAGAGACCCTCTGGGTAAAAATTCATGGGGAATACAGCACAGGGGACACAACAGTGGGAGTCTACTACAGACCTCCCACTCAAAGTCCTGAGCTTGACCAGGAGTTCACGTGGGAACTGACTGAGGCCGCTTGCTCCAGGACCTTGGTTGTCATGGGTGACTTCAATTACCTGGACATCTCCTGGGAAGATCACTCAGCTAAATCCGAGCGGTTGCAAAGCTTTCTCTCGTGCGTGGATGACCTCTACCTGACTCAAGAAGTCTATGGGCCAACGAGAGGCAAAGCGCTGCTCGACCTGGTACTGGCTACGGGGGATGACCTAATCGGCGACCTAGTGATCGATGGGAAGCTGGGTGACAGCGACCACGAGCTGATCACCTTCACCACCCGCTGTAAAGCTGGCAAGTCAGTCAGCAACGCAGAAGTCCTTGACTTCAGAAAAGCCAACTTTGACAAGCTCAAGAGGCTTGTCAGTCAGGCCCTCAGGGACCATGACCCCAGGGTGATGGGAGTTCAAGAAGAGTGGTTGCTCCTCAAGGAAGCGATCCTCAATGCACAAGCTAAATCTATTCCAACACGGAGGAAAGGCAGCAAGAAGGCACAGCAGCCCTTCAGGGACCTAGTGGACCTCCTGTGGCTTAAAAGGAAAGCTTACAAAGGATGGAGGATGGGATTCACCTCCAAGGAGGATTACTCCGTGCTGGTCCTGTCCTGCAGGGAGCAAACCAGGAAAGCCAAGGCTGCAACTGAACTCCAACTAGCTTCAGGCATCAAGGACAACAAAATATCCTTTTTCAGATATGTGGGGAGCCGGAGGAAAAGCAAGGGCAATGTTGGACCCCTGCTAAACCAGATGGGGCAACTGACAACTGACACCCAGGAAAAAGCCAACCTATTAAATAGGTACTTTGCGTCAGTCTTTCATCAGTCACATGGGATGCCCATGCCTGCTATGGGACAGGGAAATCCGGGTGAGGGGGATCCCCTACCCTCCATCAATGCTGACCTCGTGAAGGAACGCCTTGAGAAGCTGGATACCTTCAAGTCAGCTGCCCCTGACAATCTGCACCCCAGGGTACTCAAGGAGCTGGCGAGCGTCATAGCCCAGCCCCTGGCACGGATCTTTGAAAACTCCTGGCGCTCTGGTGTAGTGCCCGAAGACTGGAAGAAGGCCAATGTGGTGCCGATCTTCAAGAAAGGGAGGAGAGTGGATCCGGCTACCTACAGGCCCGTTAGCCTGACTTCTATCCTGGGGAAGATCTTAGAAAAGTTTATTAAGGAGGCCATCCTTGAGGGACTGGCCCAGGCTAACATTCTAAGGGATAGCCAGCACGGGTTTTTTGCAGGTAGGTCTTGTTTGACCAATCTCATTTCCTTCTATGACCAGGTGACCTATCACCTGGACAAGGGAGAAGAGATTGATGTCATATATCTTGACTTCAATAAAGCTTTTGATCTGGTATCCCATGATCACCTCTTGGCCAAACTGCCCAGTTGTGGCCTTGGCTCCACCACGATCCGCTGGCTGGGAAATTGGCTCTGTGGTCGCACCCAGAGGGTTGTGATTGATGGCAGTCACTCATTGTGGTGCCCTGTGACCAGCGGGGTCCCTCAAGGCTCTGTCCTAGGACCCATCCTGTTCAACATCTTCATTAATGATGTGGATATTGAAGTCAGGAGTGGACTGGCCAAGTTCACCGATGACACCAAACTTTGGGGCAAAGCATCCACGCCAGAAGATAGGCGGGTGATCCAGGCTGACCTGGACAAGCTCAGCAAATGGGCAGATGAGAACCTCATGGTGTTTAACACCAAAAAATGCAAGGTTCTCCACCTTTGGGAGGAAAAAACCTGCAGCACCCTTATAGGCTTGGCAGTGCTATGTTGGTTAGCGCTACAGAAGAAAGAGACTTGGGGTCATCATTGACCACAAGATGAACAGGAGCCTGCAATGCAATGCTGCGGGTAATAAAGCGACCAAAACGCTGGCTTGCATCCATAGATGTTTCTCGAGCAAATCCCGGGACGTCATTCTCCCCTTGTACTCGGCCTTGGTGAGGCCGCAGCTGGAGTACTGCGTCCAGTTTTGGGCTCCACAATTCAAAAAGGATGTGGAGAAGCTTGAGAGAGTCCAGAGGAGAGCCACGCGCATGATCAGAGGTCAGGAAAACAGATCTTATGATGACAGGCTGAGAGCCATGGGACTCTTTAGCCTGGAAAAGCGCAGGCTCAGGGGTGATCTGATGGCCACCTATAAGTTTATCAAGGGTGACCACCAGGATCTGGGGGAACGTTTGTTCACCAGAGCGCCCCAAGGGATGACTAGGTCGAACGGTCACAAACTCCTGCAAGACCATTTCAGGCTGGACATAAGGAAGAATTTCTTTACTGTCTGAGCCCCCAAGGTCTGGAACAGTCTGCCAGCGGAGGTGGTTCAAGCACCTACATTGAACACCTTCAAGAGTAAATTGGATGCTTATCTTGGTGGGATCCTATGACCCCAGCTGACTTCCTGCCCTTTGGGCGGGGGGCTGGACTTGATGATCTCCCGAGGTCCCTTCCAGCCCTAATGTCTATGAAATCTATGAAACTGCCAGTCCAGGGCTGCATGCAGGTCATGCTCTTCCTGCAGCAGCTAAACTATATCCTGGGCCCAATGGACCATGGTTAGGTCTGCCATGTGTATTCTAGCATGGGCGGGCTGCCAGACCCTGCCCCCTGGTCCAGAAAATGTGAAGAATCCACTGGGGGAGGCCCTTCAGGGCTCCAGCTCCAGGTTCTGGTGCACTCCCTGGCCTTGGCCTCAGGTCCCACATCAGGTTCTCACTTGTGCCCAGGACAACATGGGTGTAGTGGGTTGGGCACTCCTTGGTGCATTCAAAAAGCTCATCACAATGTGCCCATTGGCTGCATCCAGATAAGTGTGGCTATGCAGCATGTGCCACCACAGACACATCTGTGGCACCAAATGCTGCATGTTCCATTGATTTCCACACTGCTCCTTGCAGCATGGAGGGTTTTTTTGCCCCTCTGGGTACTGTGGAGAAAAAAATCAGAGCTATCCATGCAGCAGTAGTGTGCACTGCCCAAAGGTGGTGCCTGGCCAGCTGAAGCTGTGCTCCATTTCTGGCCAGGCTCAATGCAGGAGGATCACCATAGCTGCAGCCCTGGGAGGCCCTCAGGACCCCAGGTAAAGCTGCTGGGGTCAGCCTAGTGGTGTTCCTTCACCTGATCCACATCAATTTTGGCCCCAACACCCAAGCCCAGGATGTTTTGTGTTCTTTATGACAGTGTGATCCTCCTGAGAGGGTGAAAAACTGATGCAAAAAAAGTCGTTTAGGAGATTGGCCCTTGGGTGTCAGATGTCAGTTGTCCTGTTAGATCTCACAGGGGCTTAATGCTATCTTTGTTCTTTTTTCAACTTCCCACATATCTGAAGAATGACTTTTCATTGTCCTTGATTCCCGTAGCTAGTCTGAGTTCAGTTTGTGCAATGGCTTTTCCGGACCGCTCTCCAAAGGTGCGGACAAGTGCTGTGTAGTCGTCTTTGGTGATGCTTCCTGTTTTCCAACTGGTGTAGGCTTCTCTTCTGAGTTTAACGAGGTCCAACAGTTCCTCATTCAGCCAAGGGGGCTTCCTTGCCCATTGACTGCATTTCTTGTAAGATGGAATGGATTTCCCCTATGCTTCTAGGATTATGTTCTTGAGAGATGGCCATTCCTTATGTACTCCCTTTTCTGGGGAGGTATGGCCTCTAATTGTCTGACTGACCAATTCTCTGAATTTGCAAAAGTCAGCCTTCCCAAAGTTAAGGACTTCTGTTTTACTGAGGGGCTTGCCTTCTCTTCAGTGAACTAAGAAGGTTACCAATTCATGGGGGCAGGAACAAATCTGGGAAGAAATCTGCTCTGGTCAGCTGCACTAGCAGGGGACTAGCCACCTTCTTGAGGCAGGGACAGCTCTACAGCTGGCTCAGGCTAGCCTCCAGACCCCTAGCCTGACCCCTGGGGTCTGTGCTAGATGCTGCCTGACCCTGGGCACTGTGCTCCTCTGTTGCAGGCACATGCTGTCAGAAACACTTCAGACCCTGGCTTTATCCCCTGGGACCTGTGCCTCCAGCTGCCTCATCCCCAGGCACCGTGCCCCTCTGCTACAGGCACATGCAGGCTACAGTAGTGTCACAGACCCCAGCTCTGTCCCTCAGGGCCAATGCTTCCAGCTATGTGGCTTTGGGCACATGTCAAGCTCTGGTGGCACCCAGAGTCCCTCCCTGAGCCCCTGAGGGCCCTGGCTGCACCTGCGATGGTGGTCTCCCTAAAGCCAGAGATATCAACTTGAGGCTCCAGCTGGACTGAGCAAGTGACCAGTGACCTCATAGCAGTCTTGGGCAAGGCAGATATGCATGCAGAAGTGGCATTTTGACCAGGACACCCAGTCAAACACCCATATATATGAGGAGATGGTGGCCTGCTGGTGGGAGCACAGCTACCAGTGGTCTGGGAGCCAGTGCCACATCAATGTCAAGGCCCTGTGGACTCAGTGGATCCACATCATGGACCACAACTGCTGGCCCAGGGCTGCCCACAGGACCATGCCCTTCATGCAGCAGCTGGACTGCATCCTGGCTGTGAGGGACCCTGGCAAGGCCTGCCATGTGTACTTGAGCCCAAACAGGCTGCCAGAGCCTGTGCTGTGGCCACCAACTCTGAGTGTGCACTCCAAGTGTAGAGGTGAGGCTGTGGATGGCCCCAGTGACAAGCAGCTCCAGTTCCTTCCTGGAGGGGGCCACTGCCTGCTAGGCCAAGCACCACGCCTCTGTGCCCTGGGACAGTGCAGGCAGCCAGGCCACCTCACCACTATTGGGAACAGTCAGATTGTCAGGATTTCCTGCCATGCCCATCTGATAAGCCCCACATAAGAAGGAGGGCCAGTCAGGGAAGGGGGCATTGTAGCCACCTGTGCCTGCACCAGCTCACCTCCCCCCAGGCTGCACACCTGGAGCTAGGGGCCCTGCATGGGGGTGGGAGCTCCCCCCTTTCCCTCTCCTCCATGTCCTGCCTGGATGAGCTACAGCCTGGCTGCCTGGGTTCCCCCCACAGTATACAGGGAGGTGGGACATAGTTCAGGACTTTATTGAGTGCCAAGCACCCTTCCAGCTAGGCAGCCAGGGGCCTGTCACATACAGAGAAACTCATTGATGGCAATTTTGATCTCCTCCTTGGCCATGGGGGTCAGAGACTCAGTGTAGGCAGAAATACCCCTCCAGGTGGCAATTCATATTGTGAGGAAGCACAGGCTTAAGTGGGGCACTCTCAAAGCTCAGGACCCTGCACCAAGTTCTCAACAGCTTCTGGGATACTATGGTGATTAGCAGCAGCAGGATCATGGGTCAGGCACCCCCTCAGTGTGCTCATCACCGTGTACCCAGGTGACGCCATACATGGTGAGGCCCTGATCAGGGGCACTTCTCTGGAGACGGCCACTGGGGGAGGGAGAAGCGAGGGTGTCATCAGCTCCGCATCCCAGACAGATAGGATCACCCCCTGACCCCAAGTACCATAGGCCTGACAGCACAGAAACAAACTGCCTGGCCTATAGGGAGAAGAAGTGGGGGAGTGGATCTGGAGTCACCATGACAGCTGTCAGCAACAGCCAGCCCTGGCCCAGCCTGGGGAGGAGATGGGGAAGGCAGACTGTCTGCTACAAATGGGAAGTGGCCCACTTGTCCTCACAGAGGAAGTGGACATTGAAGGCTCATTCAGTGGCTGCCTGTGGCAGGACATGCCTGGCCAATTTACTATGGTCCCTGGGCACCTGTGCATGCATAACCCCTGATCTGAGGCCAGGTGCTGCACAACGTCTGAGTCCAGATCACGTTATCTCTGAAATGTTGCAAACTTTCACAAAGAGCCTCTTCATCCTTGCTTTATAGATCCAGCATCTGGACCCAGGGGAGAATTACCAGCTGCTGGTGGGGATGCATCTGTGCATATGCCACCTCCATCAGCAGTGGACACAGGAGCAGAACCTGTTATTGGAGTAGGTTATTCTGGTCATAACAGAAGAGGACAGGGTCAAGACTTGCAGGCTTAGTGAGTCCAGGATCCAGAATGGGAGAGGGACTGGGAGGACTGCACTTTTGAAGAGAGGCTCCTTTCTGTTGAGGAGAAGTACATCTCCCTCCTTGAAAGGATACATGAAGCCCAGGAGAAACAGGCCACCTTGGTGGCCCAGGCAGTGGAGGCAACCAAGTAGGACTTCTGAGTACTGGATACCATCCTGCCCTGGCAGTCACCTTCATGCCACCTGGCCCTACCTGCCCCCTGGCAGCAACCCACAGCCCAGTGCCAAGCCCCCAGTGGGCTTGTGATGAGGCCTAGCACTGTCATAATTGTCAAAGGCCTCCTGAGCCAGGTCTCCTGGTTGCCTAGACCCCCACCTGGGCTGCTGCTTGCTGCTTGCCTGTCTGTCATGAGGTCCCTGGACTGGAGTTGCCCACAGCTGGGCCAGCTCTGCACATGGGCCCTTCTGGCTCTCACCCAATGGTGGAGGAGGGGGAGCAGTATGAGCGGGCTGGACAGCACCTGGCCTCACCCCTGGGTGAGCCCCCAGTCCACTGGCTTCACTTCAGCATCTACACCCACAGTGGTGCTGCCAGAGGCTGGGGTGTTGGATGCATTTCTCTGCTATCCATGTCAGAGATGCCTCCATCTCACTGTTTCCCCTCTTATGGTTAAGATAGCATATTGTACATAGTTGCATGGGAAACAGGTCCTTTATTGTTGGTGCATGTCAGGGTTAGGGGGTGTGTTGCTGGGAGTGAGAGAGGGAGGGAGGGAAGGAGTGTGCTGTTGGGGAAGGAGAGAAGGACGGGACCTGTTGTTGGGGAGGGAAGGGAGCTCTGGTATTGTGTGGTGGAGGGAAATAAAGTTTGGTGTTTATTGCAAACTATCTGTAGTGTGTGTGGTCTTGAGGTTGTCCTGTGGGTTGCACTGCTCAGGTGCCCTACTGCAAGGGCTGGAGGAGCAGGTGGTCTGGGAGTGCCTCATGGACATGGTGCCTGGGCCACCTGCTGCCAGAGGGGAGGACGGGGAGCATCCATGGAGTGCTAGCCACAGGGACAGTGCCCCCTGCCAGGCTAAGCCTGCCCCGCCTGCCTGAGTCCTCTGCCAGGCTGAGCCTGCCCCTGGAGCCCCCTATCAGGCTGAGCCTGGTCCTGGAGTCTCCTGCAGCCAGAGCCTGCAGCTCCCTCTGGCTGCTGTAGAGGACCAGAGCAGGGCAGGAGCAGCCCTGCAGCAGACTGCTTCCATTGGGTGCAAATCTGCACCCAACAGGGCACAAGTGTAGATATGTTCCTGGCTACATCTTACTGCACCTGAATTTACTGTGCAGTAACCTTAGAGCACATTAATTCCATGTGCAGATGCACCTACTGTGCACTAAGTGCAAGGGAGCTTATGCTAATTTCAAATACACTGAGGCACTGTTATTGCATGTCTGGGGAGCAAGTAAGAAGTAGCTGGCACACTGTCATTCACATTTTGGCTTACTGGGCATAGCTTTGTGGGAAAACTAGTGTACAGAGTCCTTGGACCTCTTTTCAAAAACCTCATTAAGAAGTCATCTGATCCAGCTTAATATGTTCTCTGAATTTTCCTTTAAATGACTACCTTATGCACCAGGATGAACATGCACCACCAGTGTGAGGAAGCAGTCAGTAAGGCTAACCATACCTTGTCATGCATCTACAGATGCATCACAAGCAGATCCAGGGAGGTGATCCTTCCCCTCTATGTGGCATTTGTCAGGCCACAGTTGGAGTACTGCGTTCAGTTCTGGGTGCCAAACTTCAGGAGGAATGTGGCTTGCATTGAGAGGGTCCAGAGGAGGGCCACTCGCATGGTCAAGGGGCAGCCCTATGAAGAGAGGCTAAAGGGCCTGAATCTATTCAGCCTCCACAAGAGAAGGCTGAGAGGGGATCTGGTGTCCATTTACAAACTCACCAGGGAGCACCAGCACGGATTGGGGGAGGCTCTGTTCCCCCGGGCACCACTAGGGGTTACTAGGAATAATGGCTATAAATTGTAAGAGAGAAGGTTCAGGTTGGACATCAGGAGACATTACTTTACAGTTAGAGCTGCCAGGCTCTGGAACGGACTTCCAAGGGAGGTGGTGCTTACTCCTACCTTGGGGGTCTTCAAGAGGAGGCTGGACAGATATTTGGCTGTGGTGTTAGGACCCCAGCACTCATTCCTGCCTGAGGCAGGGGGATGGACCTGATGATCTGTTTAGGTCCCTTCCAAACCTAAGCACTCTGATACTATGATGCACAGAATTCTTACCAATGTAGTACTGTTGTACTTGGAATCTCTGGGCTATGAACATAACTTGAGTATAGGATAAGTGCAAAGTGGTTTGGCTGGTGGGGAATTCCTCAGTACTGAAGTCCTTGTGCCACAAAAATACTTTTCTTAATCAGTCAGCAAACTCTGTATTCTATTAATGTGAGCCAAAGATTTTGTAATTGTAGATATTTCATTTGTACCCAGAATTTCTATTTCTCCATGAATTGGAAACAGTGTGGCATTTCCTCAAGTTTAAGTTGTTTCATCACCAGGAATCCTGGTTTTCTGTGTTTAAAACACCTCATTCTCTGATTTAAAAAATCCCAAATTCTGTGAATAAAAATCCTGAAATCCACATTTTTCTGTGATTAAAGTGAAACACTATACTCTCTCTCCACACACACACACACACACACACACACACACACACACACACATTATATATGTATGTATGAGTAAAACACAATATTTAATTTCTATATTTGTATGTGTGCATGTGTACATGCACATAGCATCCCCAGTATTCTGCTCCCCCCCAAGTAGCCCCTTTCAGGCTGGAACTCTAAGGCTGTGTGAAGCTTTGGGTGCTGATTTGATTTGGAGGAGATTTGGCCTGATTAGGTGGCCAGATCTCTGAATTGGAATCGAAGCAGGGGACCAATTAAAGGGTCTGAATCTATTTGAAGCTCTCTGAATTGATTTGGAAAAGTAGGCGGTGGGGGAGGGGGGCAGGAGGAGGGAGGAGGGGACCATGGGGGGACCCCTGACAGGCCCCATCCCCTACCTGCTCTCCCAGCCCCCCCGAGTACCCCCCAAACCCCACCCACGCTTCCAGCCCCCCCATGGCTGCCCCACCCAGCCCCAGATCCCAGGTGTTTTAAAAAAAAGCCCCTACGCACTGTCTGTTGCCACATGGGGTGGCAATTCCCACTGGCCCCTGCTGCCCCCCACTGCATGGGGGACTTTGCTATGAGTCCCCTGATCTCTGCCAGTTCTCCCAGACCCCCCTCATGGCTGCCATGCCCAGTCCCAACTCACAGTGTGGGGCAGTGGGGGGGCAGCATGGATTGCCCTCCTGCTGGGTAGGAGACGGTGAGCCTGAGCTTTTTTTTTTATGGGCAGGAGCTGGAGCAGGCAAGGCAGCCATGGAGGGGGGAGATGGGAGAGCAAGCCAGGGTCAGAGAGCTTATGGCAGACCCCCCCCCACACACAGCATGGGGCAGTAGCTGGTGAGTGAGGGCTTTTTTTTTTCCCTTGGGAGAGCAGGCAGGGGATGGGGCCTGTGTGATTCAAAGATTTGGCTGATTTGGCAGCAGCTGAATCTCTGAATCAGATTTATCCGAATAGATTTGGGACAGAGATCTGAATCATCAGATAGAATCACTGTCCCCCGAATTGGTCAAATCTGAATCAGAAGCAAATACTAGACACTTTGCACAGGCCTATGGAACTCTGCCAGCCTGCAAAGGGAAACCAACTGTTCCCTGGGTTTCTCTCCTTTAAAGTACATACATGTACATACATGGAAAATTAAAAACTGTTAACTTAATGTTAGACCTCAGAAAGGTCAACTTGTGGCTTTGGAAATAGTGTCTTGAGGCGGGCTTTGGCTTCTTAGACAATGACTCACACATCAGGACAAGAGACATGCTTGGGTCGGATGGGCTTCACCTTTCCCTCAAAGGTAAGTGTGTGTTCTCTTCTAGGTTGGCTGATCTCCTCTGGCGGGCTTTAAACTAGGCTTGTCGGGGGAGGGGGAAGATGAGAGCAGAGGAAGCCTTGGACCACTAAACCAAGTGATACCCACAAGAACAGCCCAGCCTAGACTGACGATGCACAGAACAAATATCCAGGTAAGCAACAGGGGCCTGGGTAGTACTGGGATTAGGGAGGCAGTGCATGCATCTGCAGGAGGCCTCAAACGCCTCTATGCTAATGCTCATAGTATGGGGAACAAGCAGGAGGAACTTACCCTCCTGCTAGCTAACACTAACCCAGACATAGTGTGACTCACCAAAACATGGTGGGACTCAATGCACAACTGGGCAGTGAATATCAAGAGCTATAGGCTGTACAGGAGGGATAGGACAGGGAAGAAAGGTGGGGGTGTGGTGCTCTACATGAAGGAGAAATACACATCCTCAATGAGTAGCACACTGAAGTGCTCTGGGTTAGAACACAAGGAGGTTGAGGGGAAAGGGACTTAATGGTGGGGGTCTACTACAGACCACCCAACCAAGGGGAAGAGCTACACCAGGAATTAGTAAGTCAGCTCACAGAGGTAGTGAAGTCAAAAGATGTGGTCATCATGGGGGACCTGAACTTTCCAGACATCTGCTGGGAAGAGCAGTCAGCCAGGTCTGACTGCTTATGTAAGTTTCTAGCTAGAATGCAGGACCTCCATCTAACCCAGGAGGTGCACAGCCCTACCAGGGGAGATGCCTGTTGGATCTTGTCCTGACCACAGGTGATGACCTGGTGAGGGATCTGTGTGTGCTTGCCCACCTGGGTGACAGTGACCATTGCCTACTGGAATTCACCATCCAGTGCAAGGTGGCAAAGGCCTGCAGCAAGGCAGCAGCCCTGGACTTCAGGATTTCAGTGAGGTAAGGAGAATAGTCAGGGAGACACCGAGGTCCCGGAGGGGAGGGGAGTTGGGTGTCCAAGAAGAGTGGTCGTTCCTTAAGAAGATGATCCTCCAAGCCCAACATGGATCAAAGGGGGCAAGAGGGCACAAAAGCCCCCATAGCTCAACAAAAGCATCCAGGAATGTCTCCTACCTAAAAAGGAGGCGTACACTCAATGGAAGGGAGGGACCATCACCAGGGAGGACTATACCTCTGTTGCTTGGGACTGTAGGAGGGGGCAGTCAGGAAGGTCAAGGCAGAGATGGAACTGGGACTAGCTACCTGGATCAAGGACAACAAGAAGTCCTTTTTAAATACATAGGGGGCAAAAACAAGGTACTGGGTAATGTGGGGCCTTTGCAGGACATGCTAGGAAATCTGCTCATTGCACCAAACAGCAAAGCTAACCTATTTAACACTTTCTTTGCTCCCATTTTTCTGAGCAGGGACTGAGTCATTCTCCCCCCTGGGGAGGTGCACCCAGGCCTAGGGTCAGTGAGAATCTAGTCAGGGAACTTCTGGAGGGACAAGACATCTTTAAATCAGCAGGTCCTGACAATCTCCCCCCCAGAGTGGTGAGGGAATTATCAGAGGTCATTGAGGGATCCCTGGCACAGCTTTACAAACACTCATGGTGCTCTGGCAATGTGCCAGAGGACTGGAAAAGGGCCAATGTGGTTTCCATTTTCAAAAAAGGGAGGAAGGAGGACCCAGGAAACTATAGGCCTGTTAGTCTTACCTCGGTCCTGGGTAAGCTTTTTGAGAGAATTATCCTGGTGCATGTCCGCGAGGGGCCAGGAGGGGAGATTATGCTTAGGGGCAACCAGCATGGGTTCATTAGAGGCAGGTCCTGTCAGACCAATCTGGTGGCCTTCTATGACCAGGTCACAAAATCCTTGGATGCAGGTGTTGCAGTGGACGTAGTCTTTCTGGACTTTAGGAAGGCATTCGACACTGCCTCTCACTCCATTCTCATTAAAAAACTAGGAGACTATGTCATCGATACCTATACAGTCAGATGGGTCGCTAATTGGCTGGAGGGCCTGGAGTGGTGGTGGATGGGTCTTATTCGACCTGGAGGGATGTGGGCAGTGGGGTTCCGCAGGGCTCGGTCCTCGGGCCTGCACTGTTCAACATCATCAGTGACTTGGACGAGGGGGTAAAAAGCACCCTGTTCAAATTTGCAGATGACACTAAGATGTGGGGGGATGTGGGCACGCTAGAAGGGAGTAACAGGCTGCAATCAGACCTAGACAGGTTACAAGGGTGGGCAGATGAGAACAGGATGGGTTTCAACACTGACAAGTGCAAGGTGATGCACCTGGGAAGGAAGAACCAGCAGGCTGGGGAACTCCCTTCTCGCCAGTACAGAGGCAGCAAAGGATCTTGGAGTCATCATTGATGCCAAAATGAACATGGGCCGGCAGTGTGGGGATGCAGTCAGGAAGGCCAACCACACCTAGTCATGCATCCACATATGCACCTCAAGCAGCTCCAAGGAGATGATCCTTCCCGTCTATGTGACACTGGTCAGGCCGAATTTGGAGTACTGCATCCAGTTCTGGGCGCCGCACTTCAGGAGGGATGGGGATAACATGCAGAGGGTCCAGAGGAAGGCTACCCACATGATTAGGGGTCAGCAGGGCAGGCTCTACGAGGAGAGGCTAAGGGATCGGAACCTGTTCAGCCTCCACAAGAGAAGGCTGAGGGGACATCTAGTGGCTGTTTACAAACTAGTCAGGGAGGACCAGCAGGTATTGGGAGAGCCCCTGTTCCCCCGAGCACTACCAGGAGTGACAAGAAACAATGGGCACAAGCTGGCAGAGGGTAGATTCAGGATAGGCATCAGAAGGTGCTACTTCACTGTCAGGATGGTTAGGACCTGGAACCAGCTTCCAAGAGAAGTGGTGCTGGCTCCTACCCTGGGGGTTTTTAAAAGGAGGCTGGATGAACACCTTGCTGGGTCATTTGACCCCAGTACTCTTTCCTTCCATGGCAGAGGGTCGGACATGATGATCTGCTCAGGTCCCTTCCAACCCTACTAACTATGAAACTATGAAATTTGCTTAGTTTCCATCTTTGAAATCTGCTGCTCTTATACTAACATTTGTCTTTTGCTATGATGGAAGGAATTTTCAGTGTCCAGAAATATACCAAAGATGTGTGCGTTTGTGGGCAGGGGGAGTTATAATTTAGGTACAGATCACTCAGCAGTATATTTAATAAATCCTGAGATGAGGCCAATATGAAAATACAGTTATATAAACAGTTAATACAAACTCTACCGACCAGTTTAAAACTGACGCACAATTTCCATTCCAAGAAAGACAAAAGACACATAGCTTGGATTGAGTCCAAAACACCTTCACCTCAAAACTGGTTTAGGCCAGAGAGACAGGATGTTCTCTAGAGAAAAGATCATGTGACTGAAGAGGGTGAACAAACACAGAGTATATCATTAACAAAATGCCAGACTGCATTTCATAGTACTCTTCATGGCTAGTGACCCATAGCATTTACTTGAAAGAATAACAAAGGGACAAAGGTTCATTCTGTTCCAAGTATATCTGATAATCAAAAAAGATTTTGCAAGCCCCATTTTTTGTGCACAAATGCCAAAAAGCTACCCATATCCACCCATCATTGAGCTACAATTGCAACAGTCTGGTATTTTGCACTTACCACAAAGCCCAATGCTTTGGAATAACACTTGGAGAAGAACTTTTCACAAGTTCTGTCTATGATTCTCCCAGTACCTCAGTCAGACTGAGCACCTCACATACACCTTTGCCAATGCTCTTCAGCCTTGACTCTGTTATCCTAGTCCACATCTCCTTACACTCATAAACTGGCCAATTCATTCTATCCTTAAGTCACAGATTGTTGCTATTCCAGTTTGGGGCTTCTTTCTGATCAGCAGACTTGCTGCTACTTTAGTCCATGGTTTCCACTAAGTAGACTATGATTCAAATGGCACTGGAGGATTGGCTTGAATGCTCTGTGAACTGAGGATGAGACCTGGACCTTCAATTTCCTCTTTAGCTGAGCCAGATCTCAAATGTCAACACCTCACCCTCCCTCTCTATTATTTTTCATACAACTTGACAGCACTCACATTAATAAATGCCTTTCACCTACAATCTCAGTCAAAAACCAAGGCTGCTCTGGAGAAACAGGTCTGGTTATGGATAAAGAGCAGATAAAAATTTAAGAATTTTGGAATACTATCAGGGCCTTGGTTTGCATGTTATCTTGCAGGTAGGGGAGGTGGGACTGTCCTTGGCTGGCAGCTCAACAAGAGGCACTAAGCTGTTGGTGGAAGGATAGGCCATATTCTGGAAATGTTAAGGCATTGTCACACCAGAAAGCCTGAAAAGGGTCACAAATCTTTAATACTTAAAAGCACGGAAGTCAGTGAACAAGATGGTGTGAAAATGTTATTCCATGTTATTACATGTTATGTTTCCATATTATACCATGTTATTCCATGTTATGTTATTCCATGTTACGTTTCTACTAAACTAGTGATATCTGCAGTTTCACTCTCAGTGCAGAAGGGAAGAAAACTGTCAAGTAGCCAAGACACATAGATTACCTTGAATCTCATTTAATGTAAGGCTGCTTTTCACAACTTGGGGAGCACAAAGGGACCATCATGTGAATGAGAATCAGACATATTTAACTTTTCTGCAAATAATATTACTTTATTATAACTATAAATAAAGATTTCTCTAGACATATTTAATTTTGATTTTCCTCTTCAGGGTACTTCTCAAATGTGCTAATGTTTCAGTCAGGTAGCATGTAGTCAAATGAAGGTAGGACTTAGGGCACTGGCAGAAGTGACACATTCAAGGCTGCATAGTGCTTTAAAAGTGGTCATTGTGTGACAAATTAACCTTCATCTAATGAGGGATCAGATGAAGGCTCTCCAAAGTGGATCACCTTAAGTAACTTCTGTCAGTCCTTGTGCATTATCAGGGCTAGGCTAATGCAGTCTATCCCTGCCCCTGGTGCTGTCTGCAGGAAGGAGTTGGGGGAATGAGGGAGGAGGAGGGAGCTGTGGGCTGGGATTTGCCTAGCCTGAGCTGAAGGGGGCATGGGTACATTGGAGCCCCTTTGTCTCATACTTCCCTCTGCTCCATCTCAGGTTGGGCAAACCCCAGCCTGGAGTTCCCTCCCCAACCCCCTCTCCCTTCTTGAAGCCAGAGCTGGGTGGAGTGGGGGGGCAGGGCTAGGGGAGAGAGGCTGTAAGAAGACAGCTCCTTTGCTGGATCAGTTCCAAAATCGAGGTTGGTCCATCCCTGACCCAACAACGAACATCTTTAGGTTTGAGGGGGTTGCTCTAATTCATGGTGCTTTCTGAGAAATGCTATGAGTTAGTGTGGGGAGCTGTGCATCTGTCAGCGCCTCTAGACTTTTCCAAGCACAGAAAAGAAAAATTGCTGATGAAGTATCCCTGCTTTTCAGGAGCTCTCTGAGCTGCAGAGATGCTACTATGTGAAACTACTGCAACCTTCCCTGAGCTGACACTGGCAGTACTGGGCAGTACTGCTCTCCATTCAGGGTGATGCTAGCTGCCTTTCTTTCCTTTGCTGTTAGTTGACAGATAATACTTTCTTTCACCCAGGGTGCATCTACACAAGACATTTACTGTGGAGTAATTAGTTCCACAGTAAACATCTAGTGTCTACATTAACATTTGTTAGGCCCTATTAGGTGACAGAAAACTAATTAACTCTGCAGCAGGGTAGTACTTGTAAATACAAGTACTAAACTACTGTGGAATTTTTATACTGCAGCACTGCCCATGTAGATGCTAACATGGCTGGCAAGCCCAACACTGAAGCAGCCTTCAGTTGAGTTGGAGCAGCCCCTGGCTGGGAAACTGATACCCTGGGGTCTCCTTCCAGTTGGGGCTGCTTCATCCTGGATCAATATACTATGATCCTGGGTGCACATATAAACAAGGTGCCTGGGAGCAATGAATTCTGGCACAGTAAGCACTGGAGTTTATTGCTTTGTCTTAATGGTACATGCAGATGCAATCACAGACTTCAAAAAGTGGAAGGTATTTTTCCTGGCACCCCTTATTGCCCTCCTTTATTAAAACAGCTTGTTTTAGGGGCAGAAATGTTCTGGGGCAGTGTTTCTCAACTTGTGGGTCACAATGCAAAAGTGACTCACAAGAATATATGAAAGGGTCGTGAACAAACTTTAAAAATGCATCATCCTTTAAAGGAGAAAAATGTGGGAAACCATGTTTTTCCCTTGCAGGCTGGCAGAGTTCCAGCCTGAGATGGGCTGCTTGGGACCAACCTCCCCCCCTGTCCCACACCCCTTCCAGCCCTACACCCCCATCTCCTGCCCTACACACAGGGGCAGCGGCTAGGGCCTGCAGGGGGTGGCAGCAGGTCAAGAGTGAGGAGCACTGGGTTGGGACTGGCTACTGATGTTAACAAGTAGGTCCTGGTACAAAAAAGTTTGAGAAGCATTGTTCTAAGGCAAACTCAGGACTGCGTTCTTCAGATGAAAGGAGTTTTCTGCTGAGCAGCTTTGATACTAAGTGGATCCTCCTGAAGTGCCTGCCCTAGAAATGCTGGGAGGGGGTTGAGAGTATTAATCATAAACTGCAGAACAAGGAAAACAGGTGTGTCAACATGTTTATTATTTGAATCACTTCCTATCCAGCAGCAGGTCATTTGATGATTGGCTGCAGCTTGGAGTGAGAGCTTGTAATTTTCCAGTTAGCAAATATTTCCAAAGTAGAATTTGTAACAAATGTTCATATTTCATCAGCTTCTTGAAGTGTCTGTGTGAAATCTAATATTACATTTCAGGTAAAAATTAGTGTTTCAGTTTCTTGTGAGTTTCATTTTACACATTCATATTGGGTCAGTCAAACTGTGCAAAAGTTGATAGAATTACCTTTGAATGTTAATTAGACACAAGGATTTTTAGGGTGATATCTTTTATTGGACCAACTGTGTAGTTGGATAGGGTTAGATATACTTTTCAATGCAAGGCTTTCCTTCTCAGGTCTGATCGCAAGAAGGCAGACACCATATAGAAAAGAACAGCAATAGGATGGGGTGAGAGAAATTCCCAAGGGTAACAGACACACAATTAGCAGAAGAAAAGAAGCTGATTACTGGGAGATCATGGCCTATCAAAGGGGAAGCAGGCCAGTCTCCCCTTTCATATTTGGAAAGAATTCAGGAGTCAGATAATGTGCCATAAAATAATATTGGTCTCTGGTTCTTTGTGACCAGCTAGCTTATGAATTTTTGTTCCCAAACTCACTTTTTAAAGGTGGTAGATAGATTCTTCTTGAAAATGAGGACATTGAAGAGAAAGTCATTGTTTTGTGAGAACTGTGCTCATGAAGTCCAGGAGTGGAAAGCCTGAAAATGTTTCACTCAAGTTCTGATCTTTGTCAAGTATAGGCTGCTGCTGTTTGATGATTCTTTTGATCAGTTCCAGTATGGGGTTTTAGGTGACTATTAGGGGTATGCAGTCTCAGGAGATTTTCTTTGTGTATTGTAGAAGCTTCAGAATTTTACTGAATCATAAGGGTAAAATTCAACAATCTCCCTTTTCAGACTTAATAAGACAAACAATTTATGATATGTGTCAAACCAGTGTCCTCTGTTACTGAACTGCATTGCTAAAAGATAATGTTAATTAAAAAGTTACAATATAGATTAGGGATGGGAAATTATTTCAGGTGGAGGCCTGCTTACTGAGTTCTGGTAAGCTGTCAAGGGCCACATGGGTAGCCCCACCCCTTGACAGGTGCCCCACCCCCTGGGTGCCATCTTGGGACCAGAAGTCTTGCCCCCTAATCCCCAACCTTTGCCACCAGAAGTCCCTCCCCTTGCCCCTGGAAGTACTCCTTTCAGCAAGGGGAGGGTTTTTGCCATCTCAAAACCAGAAACATAACAAATTATATCTAAAAATCAGTCATCTACAACATTCATTAATTAATTTGATTTCAAAAAATATTTTTGTCCTGATTTACATGTGTTTGCGTAGTATACATAGAGGTGATCACACAATGGCTTAAAATGAAATCATACTCCTGTAAACTATAGGGGTATGAGGGGCATAGGAGTGGGTATAGGTCTGTGGGGGGCTTTGGGCATGTGGGGGGGTATGGGGTGAGAGAGCATGTGGGTGTGTGTGTGAGCATGTGGGGGGTGGGTGAGTATGGGGTTTGTAGCAGATGTGTGTGGGGGAATGGTGGCTGGGGTGTGTGAGGGGGTGTGGGTGTGGGGGTCTGCATGTATGGGAGTGCGAGGGGGTATGTGTGCATGTGTATGGTGGTGGGGTGCTTGTGGGACTCACCCTATGAACACACACACACACACACACACCCCTCCTGGCCTGGGGTTACCAGTGTGCCCCTGCTCCCGTGGTCCAGTGATGCAGCCAGGGGCCACATGGTACTGGTGCAGCCCTGTGCAGGAAAAGCTACTGCAGGCAGACACTTCCAGGTGGGGTGGGGGGGCTGGGTTGGCCTTTCTCCTGACTTCTGCCAGCTCTCCCTCTGTCTTATTGCCCCTGGATCCTGTCATCTTTGACAGAGAGACTGGAGCAGATAAATATTAATTTTCTAAACTTTGTAGATGTCCCGTGGCATAGATAGCACTCAGGGTAATAAAAATTTAAGCTGTGAAGCTGTTAGAATGACTGGTACTTGTATCAAACATATAAAAAATTAGGGCAAAACTTAAAGCTGGATTCCATGATTAGAAACTAAACAGGAATTTCTAACAGCATTTTTTAAAAATTACACTGCATGAAGTCTAACAGATAGAACAGAGAACAATAAGGTGTTACACCTTAGCCCTTAATTCCAAAAGGAAAGAAGTTTCTAAAGTGACTTGAGAAGAACTGAACATTTGTGCAATAGAAATTGGGTATATTTTTAGTCCTGGTAAGAATTAATTTTATGTCTCCTTCAAAAGACTCAAAGGAAATTTATACCAGTTTTGTAACAGAGGGTAAATTACAGTTCCAGTGAAATCATTTTGCCTAGGAAATATGCTTCATGTGATATCTATGAGAAAATACCCAGAAGTTTCACAATAATATAGCAAACAGAACCTTTCTGTGACCTGTTTACTAACCAGGGCCATGGACAGATTTGAAATGATGACAGATACCAGACTATTTGTCTAAGTGAACTTGGCATACATTTTCTGCCCATGTTTAGTAAGGTTTCTGAGGGTTACATTTATTGTTTACGGCAGAATTCTTTTTCCATTTGCACATCTAACTGTCAATTTTATAGCTATCTGCCTGGCAAGTGTTGGCTCCTGTTTTTCACTTGGGATACATAAGCCTGAGTGTACAGGCTACACATGTATGTTGCTATGGACACATGCAAGCTCTGGAAAAAGTGAGAAGTGCAGGGAGGATGATAATGATAGCAATATTTTTATGCTTCAGCCTCAAGAGCTGACAAGATAGAGCACTTGCCCAGGAAGCTGGAGACCTAGGGCATTTTTACATGTGCTCTGAGGGTGGTGGTGGGGGTGCATTTTAATTAGAGTTGCTCTAATTAAAGCACCCATAGCATCTCATGTATCAGCATCCCTGTGCTTCAAAATGACAGTGGGGATGTTTTAACTTAAAGCTTGCCGAACATGGAGGCTGCTGATTAGCAAGCTCCAGCAAACTCAATCAAGTCTGCTCCAATATTCTATAATTACAGCATGTCAAAGCAGCCTTGCTACACATCTACAGGCTCTCCTGAGTTTTAGGCCCACACCCATCCAAAGGGAGTTTAAACCTGAATTTCTTTCACTCCCCAGCACAATGCTCTAACCACCACACCACAGATTAGACATTACCCAGAGGTCTATCCAGGCTTCCTTTTGAAGTGGAGCCACTGACCTTTGCATTTAATAGTCATTGGTTGAAAAGGATAGAAAGCAGAGGTGAAAGTTCTTGCCTGAGTGGGAGAAAATCTCCAGGATAAAATTAGAGTCTGTTTCTTTCTAGGCCAGCATCCATCTCATTGAACCACACACACTAGCTTGCACTTGGCCCTATATGATGCCCAGGGAGCCAGTTTGGCTTGGCTGCCCATGGGGCAAGTTTCAAAAGGAGTGCTGTAAAAAGGTTTGGATAACCTTTCCAACTTGTGGCATGGTGGTTAGCGTGTTGTACTAGAAAGTAAGAGAGATACTGGTTCATAGCCCTTTCTGAGAAAGCGAGCTATTCATCTGACAGCTTGAGTCAGCAACATGAGCAGCAGGCCTTAACTTCAGTCTTTTCCATTCCCACACCATCTTTGTGATATGCAGGGCAAGCAAGTGCCAAAACTACTGGAGTCTGAGGTCTATCACCTACTAGTCATGCATTTCCAGAGCCTGCTCCACAGAGGAGACACATGGGTTCACGCTTGTTGTGCCCCTGGGAGCCGAAGACCCATACCCAGATGCCCTAAGTGAAGAGGCAGGAGGTAAGAGCTGGGCAAAGAGAGAGGGTGGGTGAGTGCAAGGGCTCTTATAGGGGTGTGAAGGAGTGTGTGTGTGTGTGTGTGTGTGTGTGCGCGCGTGCACGCATGCATGTGAGGCCATGCCAGGTGGGATGCGCCGGCTGAGTGGAACCCAGGAGGGGAATGCCCTACTTGGGTGTGTACTTAGCTGAGCCCCACAAGAAGCCCTGCATCTGGAGCTGTGTGAACAGAGCATGCAAACAGGTGCAGCCTGACTAAGGTGCAGCAGTTTGTGCAGGAGTTCACATGGAGGGGCATGCAGAAGGTGTCCAGAGGGCTGGTCTGAGCAAGCTGCCTGAGCCCAGAGGCCTAAAGACCAGGTGCTGCTGAGAGCAGGTAAGTACAAGAAGGACCCCATAGCCATGGCAGTGATCTGCTGTGCCCATCAGCTTCAGCTTCTCCACGCTGAGACCTCTACCCAGACAGAGCCTTGGCCCTGGCCCTGGATTGTGGGCACTGCCTGTCACAGCAGCAGATGCTGACACCCGAGCGCGAGAGGACCCCCACTTGTGGCATGTGCTCCCTAGTGGAGTCCCTGAAAGGCCAAGTGTGGGAGCTTGAGGAGGAGGTATGCCAGCTACGCACGGCCAGGGCCCATGAAGACTATAGTGACAGGGAAATGGAGGAGAGAGGAAGAACTTGGAGAACAAGAGGGAAGAGGTGGCTACAAAGAAGAATGGCCACAAAGACCCATCTGGAGCTACCTGGAAAACAGTCATCTCCAGGTCCAAAGCATGCACAGCTAGGGCCATTCCTTCCCAGGAACTGCGTAACAAGTATGCTCCCCTCATTATGCATGAGGAGACTCCAACATAGACTTTGGAGGAGAAGATAAGTTTTCAGAGTTAAGTATTTTCAGCCCTAGGAGGAGATGCTGGGTGGTGGTAGTGGGGGACTCTCTCCTGGGGAGTATGGAAGGACCTATTTGCCATCCAGACCCCTTAGGAGAGGTCTGCTGTCTCCCTGAAGCTCGCATCTGAGACATTGTGGAGAGGATCCCCAGGCTTCTCCATCCCTCTATTACCCCATGCTTCTCAGCCATGTAGGCATGAATGACACAGCCAGTGGTAACCCTGACTGGGTCATGAGTGACTACAGGGTTCTGGGGGCTGGGCTCAAGGGACTAGGGGCTCAAGTAGTTTTCTCTTCTGTGCTCCCTGTTTCAGGTCATGGACCCAGGAGGGAAGGCTGCATGGAAGAGGTTAACAGGTGCCTCAGGCAGTGGTGTTACCATGAGGGGTTTGGTTTCCTTGACCACAGCATGCACTTCAGAGAGACAGGACTCCTAGGATGAGATGGAATTCACCGCACACAGAGAGGTAAGGCCCTGTTCTTGGCCAGGATAGCTGATCTACTAGGCAGGGCTTTAAACTGTCTTAGCTGGGGGATGAGGAAACTCCAAGTGGAACATGTCCGGGGACTGGCATGCAGAAAAGCTCCCTTGTGGAGGACACTAGAAAAACTTTTCCAAAAATGCTAACCAATCAGTTCTCCCACAGCAGCTCAGGAAATCAAGGGTGTCAGCTGGAGGCCTCAGCTGCCTGTACACCAATGACAGGAGCATGGGGAACAAGCAGGAGGAGCTAGCCCTCCTGGTCTCTAGCAAGCAATATGACCTGGTAGGGATCACAGAGACCTGGTGGGACTCCTTGCATGATTGGAGTGTAGCCATAGAGGGCTACACCCTGCATGGAAGGGAAAGAGTAGGGAGAAAAGGCAGAGGGGTAGCTCTCTATGTGAGAGAGCAGTACACATTTCTGGAGGCTGACATTGGTTCCAAAGATAAGCAGCTTGAAACCTCTGGGTCAAGGTATTGGGAGGGAGGGGCGGGGGCAAGGTGATAGAAACCTAACTACAGGCATTTATTATAGACCACCAAACCAAGAGGAGGAGCTAGATCTGAAGTTCTCTCTAGAACTGACAGAGGCCATGCATGCAAGAGACTTGGTTGTCATGGGTGACTTTAATTACCCAGACATAGATTGGAAGAAACACTTGGCTAGGTGAGACTGTTCACACAGTTTCCAAACTGTGATTGAGGAGCTCTTTCTGACTCAGGAAGTGCAAGGGCCAACCAGAGGTAATGCTCTCCTAGACTCGGTCTTGGCCAAGGGAGATGATCTAGTATGTGGTTGAACATTGAGGATAACCTGGGTGACAGCGACCGTGAAACTGTTGAGTTCACTGTCTGCCACAAGGTTGATAAATCAACCAGCAGGATTGAAGTCCTGGACTTCAAAGGTGCTGACTTTGACAGGCTCAGAGCATTAGTAGTGAAGGTGTTATGGGACCAGGAAAGGAAGGTGAATGGTGTGCATGAAGAGTAGTCATTGCTTAAGGATAAAACACTGCTCAACCTGGTACTGGCAACTAGGGATGACTTAATCAGTGACCTAATGATCAAAGGGAAGTTGGGTAACAGTGATCATGAGTTGATCACCTTCACCATCCGCCGTAAAGCTGGCAAGTCAGTCAGTAATACAGAAATGCTTGACTTCAGGAAAGCTGACTTTGACAAGCTAAGGTGGCTTGTCAGTGAGGCCCTAAAGGGCCACAACCCAAAGGGGAGAGGAGTCCAGAATGAGTGGTTGCTCCTCAAGGGAGCAATCCTGGATGTGCAAACAAAGTCTATCCCATCTTGGAGGAAAGGCAGCAAAAGGACACAGCAGCCCCCTTGGCTCTCCAGGGAACTAGCGGAGCTCCTGCAACTTAAAAGAAGACCTACAAAGGATGGAGGACTGGATCCACCCTTAAGGAGAAATACTCTGCACTGGTCCAGACATGCAGAGAGCAAAGCAGGAAAGCCAAGGCTGCAATGGAGCTCCAGCTAGCTACAAATATCTAGGACAATAAAAAGTCCTTTTTTAGATATGTGGGGAGCCAGAGGAAAAGCAAGGGCAACACTGGACCTCTGCTAAACCAGATGGAACAACTGACAATTAACGCCCAGGAAAAAGCAAACTTGCTAAAAGGGTACTTTGCATCAGTTTTTCACCAGTCCCATGGGACTCCCCTGCCCACTACAGGACACGGAGGCCCAGGTGAGGGAGATTCCTTACCCTCCATCAATGCTGACTTTGTGAAGAAACACCTTGAGAGGATGGATACCTTCAAGTCAGATGGCCCTGACAGTTTACCCCAGGGTATTCAAGGAGCTGGCAAGCATCATAGTCCAGCCCCTGGTATGGATCTTTGAGAACTCCTGGTGCTCTGGTAAAGTGACTAAAGATTGGAAGAAGTCCAATGTGGTGGCTATCTTCAATAAAGGGAGGAAAGTGGATCTGGCAAACTACAGGCCTACCAGCCTACCTCTATCCTGGGGAAGGTCTTGGAAAAGATTATCAGAGGCAATCCTTAATAAACTGGCTGATGGCAACATCCTGAGGGATAGCCAGCATGGGTTTGTTGTGGATAGGTCTTGCTTGACCATTCTCATTTCCTTTTATGACCAGGTGACTTATCACCTGGACAAGGGAGAAGAGATTGATGTCATATAGCTTGACTTTAAAAAAACCTTCGATCTGGTATCCCATGATCATCTCTTGGCAAAACTGGCCAACTGTGGCCTTGGCCTCACCATGATCTGCTGGCTAGGGAATTGGCTCTGCAGCAGGACCCAGAGGGTGGTGGTTAATGGAAATCAATTGTCGTGGTGTGCTGTGAACAGTGGGGTCCCTCAAGGCTCTGTCCTAGGTCCTATACTATTTAAAATCTTCATTAATGATGTAGACATTGGTGTCAGAAGCGGACTGGCCAAGTTTGCCAATGACAACAAACCCTGGGGTAAAGCATCCACACCTGAGGACAGGCGGGTGATCCAGGCAGACTATGACAGGTTCAGAAAATTGGTGGATGAGAACCTGATGGTGTTTAACACTGAAAAATACAAAGTTCTCCACCTTGGGAGGAAAAACCTGCAGCATGCTTATAGGCTTGGCAGTGCTATGCTGGTTACCACTATAGATGAAAGGGACTTGGGGGTCATGACTGACCACAAGATGAACATGAGCCTACAATGTAATGCTGTGGCTAGTAAAGCGAGGAAAACACTGGCTTGCATCCAGACCTGGGCCTCTTTAGCCTAAAGAAGAGAAGGTTGAGAGGGGACTTAATACTGACTTACTGCTATATCAGCAGACTGCATCAGGAGATAGGTGAACAACTGTTCGTTAGAGCACGCCCAGGGAAGACCAGGATCAATGGATATAAACTCCTGGAAGGCTACTTCAGGCTTAATATCAGGCAAAACTCCTTCATAGTTTGCATGTCTAGACTGTGGAATAAACTCCCTTGAGAGGTGGTGCAATCACCTACCCTGGAGGTTTTCAAGAGGAGACTGGACAGTGACCTTGCTGGGGTAACCTAACCCCTAGTTGTCTTCTTGCCTAAAGTGAGGCTGGGGCTGGACCTGATGATCCGCAAGGTCCCTTCCAGCCCCTAACAATTTATGAATCTATTAATCTATATTTTTATGCTTTAGATGCTGGTAAATATCTGTAATGGGTACATGTATGTAGCCATTAGGGCTGTGAGAAACAACATTGTTCCACTTTGACTTCTGTTTCGATGTTTCAACAGAACAGGGTTTCATTTTGAGTTTTGTTTCATTTTGAAAGCACTGTTCCATTTTGTTGAAACTGTTTCGCTGTTTCCACACTGTTTCAATGTTTCGCCCATAGGCTATAATGGGGAATCATGAAAATGCCTAAAACTTTGTCATTTCTTGCCTGATGTCCAGCCTGAAATGGTCTTGCAGTAATTTATGACCGTTCGACCTCGTCATCCCTTGGGGTGCTCTGGTGAACAAACGTTCCCCCAGATACTGGTGGTTACCCCTGATAAACTTATAGGTGGCCGTCAGATCACCCTGTGCTTTTCCAGGCTAAAGAGCCCCATAGCTATCAGCCTGTCATCGTAAGGTCTGTTTTCCTGACCTCTGATCATGTGTGTGGCTCTTCTCTGGACTCTCTCAAGCTTCTCCACATCCTTTTTGAATTGTAGGGCCAAAAACTGGATGCAATGCTCCAGTTGTGGCCTCACCAAGGCCGAGTACAAGGGGAGAATGACATCCCGGGATTTGCTTGAGAAGCATCTATGGATGCACGCCAGCATTTTGGTTGCTTTACGAGCCGCAGCATCGCATTGGAGGCTCATGTTCATCTTGTCGTCAATGATGACCCCCAAGTCTCTTTCTTCTGTAGAGAGCCTTGGGGGACCCCACACATCACAGGGCAGCATGACAATTGACTTCTGTCAATTACCACCCTCTGGGTCTGACCACAGAGCCAATTTCCCAGCCAGCGGATCATGGTGGACCCAAGGCCACAGTTGGCCAGTTTTGCCAAGAGGTGATTATGGGATACCAGATTGAAGGCTTTTCTGAAGTCAAGATATATGGCATCAATCTCTGCTCCCTTGTCCAGGTGATAGGTCACCTGGTCATAGAAGGAAATGAGATTGGTCAAGCAAGACCTACCCGCAACAAACCTGTGCTGGCTATCCCTCAGGATGTTGGCATCGATCAGATATTTTCAAGGGAGGGCCCAAGAAATTCTGCTCTAGCTGAAAATGTAAAATAATATGGCAATTGTATAATTATTCTGAGTGTAACTTCAGAGGAATATCGCCAACTACTTCCTGATCACATGTCTGGCAACTGGTGAGGCACTGTGTGAAAGAGCAAGATTCTCCAACCAAGAACAGCAGTAGTAAGAGTGGCCTGCTCAGATGCTGCAAGAGTTTAATATGAGGATAAAGCTGTCCACCTCACTTTTGGAGTTGGCGGGGGGAGGAGGAGGAGAAGGATGCGTATCTTTAGTATTTGTGCTCCCTTTTCTCCAGAATTCCTGTTCCACTCTTACTTCCTTAACATGAAACTTAGGCACTTCCTGCCTCCTTCTCACCAGAGAAACTCCTTCCTTTCCCAGTGGTTTGAACTTTTTACATTCTCTGCTTGCCTAGAAGTGCTACTAGAACCTGCAGCTGAATCCACAGCTGGCTTGATGCATCCATCTCCCACATGAAAGAGTTGTCCTGACATAACATCTGGGGGTAATGGTTTGGATACTTAACAGCAGACAAGAGATTGACTAGAATTAAGGGCTTACTCCACATAAATATCGAAGTCCTAGTCTCACCTTTCACTAGTCAGAAACCCTCCCTTCTCCCTTGGCTCTTGGAGCTTCTTTTTCTCCTGTGGAACTGACTCTTTCAGCAGGGTTTAATGAAGACAGCCCTTTCCAGATCCAGAGTACATTCTCACTTTGGTAACATTGTAAATCCTCATTTTTTAATTACAAGTCTATACTTTTTTGGCATGTGTTTAAAGCCCCAAGAACTGTATGATAGTCTCAGATTTCATTGAAAAATGTCCAGATGTCATGGTTGCAAGGAAAAGCTTGGAAACACGCAGGAAGCAAAGTATAAAAGCTCAAAACCAACCAACCAACCAACCAACCAACCAAACAAACAAACCAAAAACATGGCAAACAGAGAAAACCCCAAATATATTACCTATAAAAATGTGATTGTTCATAGATTATAAGGCTAAAAAGGGACAAATGTATTTGAACTTCTGAATAATGCAGGCAAGGGACTTCCCTACTTGATCTAGATCATGAATTTTAGAAAAATAAGCACATTAATTTTAAAAGGTTCAGTGATGGAGACCTCACTACAGCCCTTTGCAAATTGGTGGCAAGTGTAATTAATTATAAGAAGAAAATTTATGCCTTATTTTGTATTTGCATTTTTCTAGCTTTAACTATTAGACATTGTTTGTTTTCCTTCCTGGTCTCTAATAAAGTTATATAGGATCAAGAAGTAATCCCCTGTGCCTGACAATGATTTCCCAGTTAGAATTATAAGTAGCAGAAAGTCAGACATCTGAAACCTATTACTTAGTGCTATTGCTTTTATCAACCAACCTTACAATCTCATTTTAAAAGATATAAAGTTAGTTTTGCAATATGTATTTTTCTTAAATGCATGTTCATTGGCATTAATTATAATTCTTTAATGATTTATTAATTGAATCCTGCATCACCTGTTTCATTATATTATATGGGACTGATGACAGACTTGCAGACCTAGTTTATTCTGTTTGTGGCTTCTAAATATTGGTACAACGTTACCTTTCTGCTAGTTCCTTGGAACTTTCCAAGGGTTGCATGACTTACTGGAAATTAAGATTAGCAGGCAAAAGAATTCTCCATCCAGTGCTTTTAAAACTCTCTCGTAAGTTATCTACATCTGTTGATTTAAAAATGCTTAATGTTAGTAGCTGCTATTTAAACTTCCCATGGAGTTATTGTTGGATAGAACACATTGTGGTCATCATGTGATATGAATACATCTTCCTATTTGTTTTCCAAGTAGAGAACAGAAATATATATTGAAAGTAGCCATCTTTTCTGCATTATGATTTAAAAACCCCCAAACACAATAGAAGCTACTACTTCTATCTTGTAATAGATATTAGTGGGCTCAGTTTTTGCCTGATTTGGCTACTGAAGCACTCTGTTGCCATGACCAAACAGAAATGCATGGCTACAAAGTGCTTTATAGGGGCTTGATCCTGCAAACATCTGAACCCTCATTGCATGATATTTCATAGAATCATAGAAGCAGGGTCGGAAGGGACCTTGTAGATCTTCAAGTCCGACCCCCCACCTAGGCAGGAGAAAAACTGGGCTCAAATGACTCCAGCCAGGTAGGCATCAAGCCTCTTCTTAAAGACCTCCAGGGTAGGAGCCAGCACCACTTCCTTGGAAGTTGGTTCCAGATCCTAGCCGCCCTAACTGTGAAGTAGTTCTTATGGATGTCTAATCTAAACCTACTCTCCAACAACTTGTGGCTGTTATTCCTTGTTATGCCAGGGGGTGCTAGGAGAAACAAGGTTTCTACCAAACCCTTCTGGTCCCCCCTAGTGAGTTTATAGATGGTCACCAGGTCCCCCCTCAGCCTTCTCTTGTGAAGGCTGAACAGGTTCAGGTCCCGCAGTCTCTCATTGTAGGGACTGCCCTGTTGTCCCTGGATCATGCGGGTGGCCCTCCTCTGGACCATCTCAAGGCTGTCCACATCCCTCCTGAAGTGGGGTGCACAGAACTGGACACAGTACTCCAGCTGTGGCCTGACCAGTGTCATGTAGAGGGGAAGGATCACATTCTTGGCCCTACTTGAGATGCACCTGTGGATGCACGACAAGGTCCGGTTAGCCCTGCCAACCGTGACCTCGCATTGTCGGCCCATGTTCATCTTGGAGTCAATAGTGACTCCAAGATCCCTTTCTGCCTCCGTGCTCTCAAGAAGAGAGTTTCCCATCTTATAAGCATGCTGCTGGTTACTACTGCCCAAGTGCAGCACCCTCCACTTGTCAGTATTGAAACGCATCCTGTTTTTGTTAGCCCACCCCTGCAACCTATCCAGGTCTTGCTGCAGTCTTTCCCTCCCTACTAGTGTGCTCACCTCACCCCAAATTTTGGTATCATCAGTGAATTTAAACAGGTTGCTTTTCACCCCGTCATTTAAAACACTGATAAAGAGATTGAACAGCGTGGGCCCAAGGACCGAGCCCTGGGGGACTCTGCTGCCCACTTCCCCCCAGGTCGGATATGACCCAACCACCACCACCTTCTGAGTACAACTCTTCAGCCAATCTGCAATCCATCTGACTGTGTAGGCATCATTGCCTAGTTTTTTAATGAGGATGGGGTGGGAGACGATGTCAAAGGCCTTGCTGAAGTCCAGAAAGACTACATCCATGGCAATACCTACATCCAATGCTTTTGTGACCTGATCATAAAAGGCAATCAGGTTGGTCTGACATGACCTGACCCTAACGAAACCGTGCTGGTTGCCCTTGAGTATCATCCCTGAAGCCAGCCCATCGCAGATGTGCTCCTTGATGATCTTCTCAAAGAGTTTCCCTAGGATTGAGGTAAGACTGACAGACCTATAGTTGCCCGGGTCCTCCCTCCTCCCTTTTTTAAAGATGGGGACCATGTTGGCTATCTTCCAATCATCTGGCACTTGGCCCGAGCACCATGAGCGCTCGTAAAGCCATGCCAAGGGCCCTGTGATAACCCCTGCTAGCTCCCTCAAAACCCTGGGGTGGAGAGCATCTGGACCTACTGATTTGAACATGTCCAGCCCCTCCAGAAGCTCTCTAACCTGGTCCTCCCCAACCTGAGGTCTGGAGGCATTCCCCTTAAGTCTGTCTTGCATCACGGTGGGGAAGTCCCAGTCCCTGCTCAAGAAAACGGAGGTGAAGAATTGCTTTCTCCTCTGGCGCAACCACCAGATTGCCCAGAGAATCTTGCAGGGGCCCCACATTTCCCAGTGCTTTCTTCATCCTCCCTATATATTTGAAAAAGGACTTTTTATTACCTTTGATTTTGGATGCTAGTCCTAGCTCTATGTCCGCCTTAGCTTTCCTGACAGCCCCCCTACAGGTCCGAGTAGAGGAGGTATACTCCTCTTTGGAGATAGCACCCCCTTCCACTGGTTGTATGCCACCTTTTTGGCAATCAGGCATTCCCGGACACCCTTGGTGAGCCAGGGGGTTTTCGGGCACTCCTGCTCCCCTTGCTTCTTGTTGGGATGGTCACCCCTTAGGCCCTGAGTATCGTCTCCTTAAGGAACGACCACCCATCTTAGGCACTGAGTTCCCCTGCTCTCAAGAATCCCAGTGCCTCTCCCACTAATCTTCTCAACTCATTGAAGTTGGCCCTCTTGAAGGCTAGGGTTACCACCTTTCTGCAGACCCTTGACATCCTGCGCTGGATGGTGAATTACAGCAAGTGATTATCGCTATCACCCAGGTGGTCAAGAACCTGGAGGCCCCTTACCAGGTCATTGCCTGTGGCCAGGACCAGGTCCAACAGGGCATTTCCTCTGGTGGGACTGTGCACCTCCTGAATTAAGTAGAGGTCCTGTAGCTTGGCCAGGAACCTCCTGAAATGGTCCAACCTGGCTGACTGTTCCTCCCAGCAGATGTCCGGGTAATTTAAATCACCCATGACAACTACATCCCTTGCTGTAAGTGCCTCTGCAAGCTGGCCTGAAAATTCCCAGTCCAGCTACTCCCCTTGGTTGGGGGGTCTGTAATAGACCCCCACCGTTAGATCCCTCTCCCCACAGCCCCCTTGTATCTTGACCCAGAGCACTTCCACTTGCCCCTCCTCTGACCCTATTCTGCTGGCAGAGGATGTGTATTGCACCTTGACATAGAGCGCCACACCCCCACCTTTCCTTCCTTCTCTATCCCTCCTGTAAAGCCTATAGCCCCTAATGCTAACTGCCCAGTCGTGGAATGAATCCAAATGAAGACATTTCAAAACAGCCTCAGTAACTTCTGTCTGTGCAGCCTGACACTGTTTTCAGAATGGGAGGGGGGAAAGGGAGTGGAGGGAGTTTTGTCTGTGTTGTTTTTTTCAGCCTACACTGGAGAGTGGGGTGGGTGGATTGGAACCTCCTCCTCCTGGAGGTGCACCCTCCAGCACTGCCTGGGGAACCCCTAGAGTGAACTTTATCTACTCCCTTTACCCCCTCCCATTCTGAAAACAGCATGGGCTGTGAGGGAGCAGGGGCCATTGCTAGGGGAAACCAGTTGTAGGCTGAAGATGGCAACAAGATTCCTCCCTGGAACCAACAGTGAACTTTTGTTTGGTCTGGGGGATCATTGTAATTCAGAATGCTTCCTGCAAAGTGTTTTCAGTTACAGCAGGGAGTTGTATTCTGTTATTGCCCAGTATTTTTCAGTTTCCTTTCTGAGGGATACAGTAAGAACACAGCAGGGACCATTTAGAAGTGAGTTCTACAGGGCACTGACTGAGAAAGTATTTTTTGAGAGATTGTGGGGAAAGACTCAAGGCTTAGGAGGTTCACACATGTAGAGAATCTAGTGAAGCATTTCAAAGAGGGAGGATTGGGGAACATGTTCCCATGTAGCTCCTCACTTTCTTAGGTGCTAAGTGCAAACCATAGTCCCTTGTGTTATCTCTGCTTCTGGAGGACTACTGTGTCTCTGATTTTATCAGAAGTCTTTTGATACTTTGTTTCCTTCCTGTGCCTGCAGGTGCTCTACCACTACAGCTGCTAGAGTCAGATGCTTATATGAGAATCTGGGTCTTCATATCAAAAGTGATTCTAATTTTGGGGTTTGAAGAGAAAGGCTAGAAAATTATAGTCAGGGACTGCATCTACATGGGATGTTTACTGCACAGTAGACTAATTAGTTGCACAGTAAACGTGTCAGTATCTACACATCTACCCCTGTTCGGTTGAAGTAAACTAATTTACTTTGCAGCAGGATAATACTTGTAAAAACTCCACAGCAGCACATGTATAGATGCTGGAGGGGCTGGTTGGGGCACAAGGGTGCTTCAGTGTGGGAGTTGTTTGCTGGCTAGTACCACACTGAAGCATTCTTATGCCTCCTCCAGACCCACCACAGCATGTTGAGCCATGGGGAGCAGCCCCTCTGCCACCTGAGGCTGCTCCACCCTGGCTCAACATGTTGTAATCCCAGGTGTATATGTAGATGTGCATCTGGCAGCAATAAGCTCTAGAGCAATAAACTCCAGAGCTTAATGCTGTACTTTAATAGACACAGGTAGATGTGTCCTGGGTATAGCCAACAGGATTAGGAACCAGATGGCAAAGATTCTGAGTGACATTATTTTAAGCCTATCTTGTGATTTGAGAGATCTGATTCAGGGGTATTTTTTGGGCGATATTTTAGAGCATCAGGATACCTACCTACCTTCCCTTGAATTATAGTTACTTAGCACTGAGAGAAGCTTGCTTAACTGCTTTCTGACATATATGCTGAAATGGAGTCTTACTGGGTGCATCTACATAAGACACTTTACACAAGATTAATTACTGTGCAGTAAGCATCACTGTCTACATGTGCAGACACCTACTGCACAGTAATTTGCTGTAATTGTGAATCAACTTTCTACCTGTAAATACAAGTAGGAAATGTACTTATAATTACTTAGTGTGCAATTTGGCACATGTAGATGGCCCAATGTAATTCTTAACTCCCAGCCCCCACTTCATGATCACGATCAGGGAATGGGCACTGCGAGATTCTTACTTTCCAGCCCTAGCTCTGATAGCCACTTATAAGTTTATCATGGGTGACCACCAGTATCTGGGGGAACGTTTGTTCACCAGAGCGCCCCAAAGGATGATGAGGTCGAACGGTCATAAACTACTACAAGACCATTTCAGGCTGGACATAAGAAAGAATTTCTTTACTGTCTGAGCCCCCAAGGTCTGGAACAGCCTGCCATCAGAGGTTTCATAGTTTCATAATTTCATAGTTTCTAGGGTTGGAAGGGACCTGAGCAGATCATCTAGTCCGACCCCCTGCCATGGCAGGAAAGAATACTGGGGTCAAACGACCCCAGCAAGGTGTTCATCCAACCTCCTCTTAAAAAGCCCCAGAGTAGGAGCCTGCACCACTTCTCTTGGAAATTGGTTCCAGACCCTAGCCGTCCTGACCGTGAAGTAGTGCCTCCTGATATCTAACCTAAACCTACCCTCTGCCAGCTTGTGACCATTATTCCTGGTCACTCCTGGCAGTGCTTGGGGGAACAGTGACTCCCCCAATGCCTGCTGATCCCCCCTGACTAGTTTATAACAGGCCACTAAATCCCCGCTCAGCCTTCTCTTTTGGAGGCTGAACAGCTTCAGGTCCCGTAGCCTCTCCTCATAGGGCCTGCCCTGTTGTCCCCTAATCATACGAGTGGCCCTCCTCTGGACCCTCTCCATGCTGTCGACATCCCTCTTGAAGTGCGGTGCCCAGAACTGGACACAGTACTCCAACTGTGGCCTGACCAGTGCCGCATAGAGGGGGAGGATCACCTCTTTGGACCTGCTCGAGATGCATCTGTGGATGCATGCCAAGGTGTGGTTGGCCTTCCTGACTGCCTCCCCACGCTGCCGGCCCATGTTCATCTTGGAGTCAATGATGACCCCCGGATCCTTTTCCACCTCTGTGCTGACAAGAGGGGAGTTCCCTAACCTGTAGGTATGGTGCCAGTTGTTCCTCCCGAGGTGTATCACCTTGCACTTGTCTGTGTTGAAACCCATCCTATTCTCATCCGCCCACCCTTGTAACCTGTCTAGGTCTGATTGTAGCCTGTTGCATCCTCCCAGTGTGCCCACGTCCCCCCACATCTTAGTGTCATCAGCAAATTTGAACAGGGTGCTTTTTACCCCCTCATCCAAATCACTGATGAAGATGGAAATCATTCAGACTGGCTGACTTGAATACGTCCAACCCCTCCAGAAGCTCCCTAACTAAATCCTTGCTAACCCATGGCCCAGGTGTGCCTCCCCTGGGGCCCGAGGGGGGCCCAGCAGTGAGGTGGCTGTTCTGGTCCCTACTTAGGAAGATGGAGGCAAAGAAATCGTTAAACATGTTAGCTTTGCCGTCTGGTGTGACGACCAAGTTTCCCATGGAGTCCTGCAAGGGCCTCACATTACCCGGGACCTTCTTTTTACCCCCTATGTATTTAAAAAAGGACTTCTTATTGTCCTTAATCTGGGAAGCTAGTCCCAGTTCCATCTCTGCCTTGGCCTTCCTAACTACCCCCCTACATCCCCGAGTAACTGCAGAATAGTCCTCCCTGGTGATGACCCCTTCTTTCCATTGGGTGTAAACCTCTTTTTTAGCAAGGAGACATTCCCGGATGCTTTTGGTGAGCCACGGAGGCTTGTGTGCTTTCCTGCTCCCTTTGATCCTCGTTGGGATCACCTTCCTTTGGGCTTGGAGGATTGTCTCCTTAAGGAGCGACCACTCTCCTTGGACACCTGGCTCCCCTCCCCTCCGGGACCTCAGCGCTTCTCCAACTATCCTCCTTAGCTCATTGAAGTTTGCCCTCCTAAAATCTAGGGCTGCTGCCTTACTGCATGCCTTTGCCACCTTGCGCTGGATGGTGAATTCCAGCAGGCGATGATTGCTGTTGCCCAGGTGGTCGAGCACTCGCAGCCCCCTCACCAGGTCTTCACCCGTGGCCAGCACTAGGTCCAACAAGGCGTCTCCCCTGGTGGGGCTGTGCTCCTCCTGGGTTAGATGGAGGTCCCGCACTCTGTCCAAGAACCTACGTGAGCGTTCAGACCTGGCTGACTGCTCTTCCCAGCAGATGTCCGGGAAGTTCAGGTCCCCCATGACTACCACATCCTTAGCCTTCACTACCTCTGTGAGCTGACCCAAGAATTCCTGGTCAAGCTCTTCTCCCTGGTTGGGAGGTCTGTAGTAGACTCCCATCGTGGTGGTTCAAGCACTTACAGTGAACACCTTCAAGAGCAAATTGGATACTTATCTTGCTGAGATCCTATGACTCCAGCTGACTTCCTGCCCTTTGGGTGGGGGGTTGGACTTGATGATCTTCTGAGGTCCCTTCCAGCCCTAAAGTCTATGAAATCTATGAAATCTATGCGGTACTAAATTTAACGTGCATTAGAAAAGGTGCCTTAATGCACGTATAGACATACCCACTGAGTGAAGGCAAAAGGACAAAAAAATCACTAATGTGCCCTTCAGTCATACACTGAAAGTAAAAATAACAGCAATACATCATAGTTCCTACTCAGAAGCATTTCAATACTTTTCTACTCTATTTCTGCTGAGATGCCCACATAACTCAGTAACTTACAAATCTGACTCCAGGAGATCTCTCCCCATCTCCCACAGTTACAATTTGAAGTTTTTGGATAGCTGAATTCCTCTGCTGGATTTTGTAAAGCTGTTCACACATGAACCAACATTTATTTCACCTTATTTAATGTTTTGTGGAAGAACAAGACATTTTGTTTTTTATTTATTATTAGCCAATTTCCTGTCAAGAATGATGGGGGAGGGAGGGAGTGGACGGGTATAGAGCCCCAGGCCCCCCCCATCTGGGGCCACTCTTCCATCCCTTCTGATGCTTGGGGTCAGGGCCTGCTCTCCCCTCCCCACCCCAGTGGCAGGGTGAAGGGAGGAGCGGGCCCAGGCCCGATGCAAGGGAGGACTGGGCCCGAGGGTGAGGAGAAGCTGGGCCACTGTGGCCAGGGGATGGGAGTGGGGAGCAGCGGGCCCGGGCCAACCTGGTGGCAGTGGTGTGACAGGTGGAGCGGGCTCAGGTCCAATGCGGGGGGGAAAGGATGGGGGAGAAGTGGGCCCAGGCCCAATGGAGGGAGGAGGCTTGTTCCTCCCCTCCCCCCACAGTGGCCATGTTGGGCTGGGCGGGGCTGGGCGCTCTGTCCCCCCCCACTGCCACAGCAGGCCCAGCTCGGGTTTGCTTCCCCTCCCCCATGTTGGGCCCCGGCGCAGTCCTCCCCTGGCCCCACTTTCACCACCGATGCTACAGTGTGTCCACTCCTTCCCTACTGTGTGGGGCCCACTTGGGGATGGGAGAATCAGAGGAGGAGGTGACCTGGGGGAGGGGGGTTGGGGAGGACTGGGTCAGAATCCAAGTGGGGGAGGAGGTGGCCCACTCCTCTCCCCCAGCCGCTGCCACGGCTGTGCCAGGCTGGGCCCGCTGTTTCCCCCTGCCACGGTGGGCTGGCTTTACCCCACTCAGGCCCCCCCCATGTTGGGCCTGGGCCCACTCCCTGCCTGTGTTGGGACCAGGCCCACTCCCCTCCCCTTCCCTCCCCTCCCCCCCTTGTTACCGGCACCCTCCGCATTACCTGCACCCCCACTGTCCCTTCCAGCCCGCTATGTTGCTGCTGCCTCCATTAGCTCATACTAATGAACTTCCCTCCCACTCTGTCCCCAGTTGTCAGCCAATCAGAGTGTGAATAACATGTTACGGACAGACAGACAGATAGACTTAAGCTTTTATAATATTAGGTGTTTTATCAAAACATTCTAGTAATAATCTCCGGTCATTTTTCCTCCTTGAAATTAAATCTATGTACTGAATTATTTTGTCTGACACTAATGTCAATCCAGAAGATCTCTGCTAAAAAGAAAGAGTTATTCTCTGTTTGATCAATGAAACAGTGGCAGTATTTGTATGGAGTAGAGAACAAGGTTCAAAGCAATTGTGCTGTGTGGATGAGGGGGGTGCAGGATCCTAGTATGAGAGAACAGAGTGCACTGGCTGCTATTGGCCCACCACTTATCCACGGTCCCATAGAAACAGAAATTTGGAGACGGTGTAGGGGGTGTCAGTGTCATGGCTCTGGGAGCCATAGTGTGGTCATCCCTGCTGCAGGATGACATACTGTTTTCCCTGCTACACTGACATCATGAACCTAGATATATTGGACAGGACTTAGTAGCAGGATCATGTGTACTGTTTTCAGATACTTGCCTCTCTTTTTCTCTGTAGTTTATTGAATGTTTAAACTGTAATATAATAGAGCATAATGCTTGCCACCTCTTCTTTTTCCTCCAGACTCTGAGTCCATTCTGTTCAGTCCTCCTTGTCCTTAATCCTGTCTCTGAGCAGAGCACTACTGGGCAGTAGCTGCCAGCTCTCCAGCTGCCTTTGAGAGTTGGTGGGCACTGTCTGGGGTGCTCTGCTTGGTGTCCCCTGAGGGTGCACTTGTTTTGACCCTCTGACCCACTTGCACATCTCTTTAGTCATTTTTTCCCAAGTAATCAGTTGGTTTTTTTGTCTCCATTGGTCCTCAATTAGTGGGGGCCACTAATAACATGGTTCATGTTCATTCAGCCCATGACCTAGATGAATAACAAATAGGTCTGCTGGTCTTTAGAGGGGTAAGATATTCTGCACCAGGAGTCATGAATCCATTTCAAGTCAGTGGCAGTCAGTCACCCTCCAATTGTGGCTGCATATTCTGTGCATTCCTTTCATAGCATCTGATGAAACAAGCTCTTATACAAGAAAGCTTAAGCATTTTTTAATCAGTTAATCTATAATGTGTATCACTACCCTGCCAGTGGCAACTTGTGGAGCCCTGGGGCACCAGCTAGACCCGTCCTTTTGGGCTAACAAGGCACCTCAGGATCCTCATATGGGTAACAGCTCTCTGACAGGATAGGTAACTATTTACAATATTCGTTATGTTCTCTCTCTCTCTCTCTCTCTCTATACATATATATATAAAAAAAATAAATATTAAGATATTTACATACACATATATATTTATATTTGTATATATACATTGTTTTTAGGGTTGTGTGAAATTTTGCCATCAGTTTTGTTTCAAGGCTGTTTCAACCTGTTTTGAGGTCAAAACATCAAAATTAAAATGAAACAGATATGGTCAAAACAGACATGAAACAAAACGAGGCAAGCTGAAACATTTCCTCATTTCGATGCTGTTTTGACATTTCGCCCATAGGCTATAATGGGGATGGGCAAAACAGCCTATAACTTTGTCATTTCCTGGTAGATTTGGATAAAACTTGCAGAAATGGTAGCCCCTCCTGAGAGCATAAAGATTCAGGGAGTTTGGAGAAACTGTGCCCCAAATTCTTGAGAGCTAGACTTGTGTCATTTGTATGTGTTAAGCCACAGCAGGGTCAAAACTACAGGAATGCTAGCCCCTGCTAAGGCCACAAAGTCTGCCAAGTTTCAAGGAGATAAGTGCAGGGGTATGGGGGAACCTCACTTCAAGCAGCGGACAAGCAAAACTCATGACGTGGGTGACAGTATGTGTGTTAAGGCGCAGAAGGGTGACTGCTGCAGGAATGGTGGCCCCTGCTGCAGCCACAAAGTCTGCCAGATGTTGAGGAGATAGGTGCAGGGCTTCTGGGTTCTGGGGCCTTGCACCTCTGGCTGCCGACAGACAAAACTCATGTCATGGGTGCTTGTGCAACTGTGTCTGTCTTGGGGCATGGGGGAGGTAAAACTATTGCATGCCTGGCTGTAGGCCTTACTGTGGCCACTAAGCCTGCCAGCTGTCAAGGAGATAGGTGCAGGGGGGCTCGGGGCCCTGCATCCATAGCTGCTGACAAGCAAAACTCATGACATGGGTGCTTGTGCAACTGCTGCCTCTCATCAGGCAGCAGGACTGAAGATCCCCCATCACATGCCACCACAGACCTGGGGGTAGCACTTGAGCACAGTATGAACATGAGCTGCAAGTGCGATGCTGTAGTCAGAAGGGCCAACTATACGCTGGCATGCATCAATTGATTCATCTCCAGCAAAACCATTGCAAGGAAGTGATTCTCCTGCACTACTCGTCTCTTCTCAGCACTGGTGAGATCACAGCTGGAATACTGCATCCAGTTCCAGGCACTGCACCTACCATCCCTGCAGTTTTCACCCCCCTGTGCCTTAGCGCACACAGTGGCACCTATGTCATGAGTTTTGCTTGTCAGCAGTTTGAGGTGCAGTTTACCAGAAACCCCTGCACCTATCTCCTTGAATCTTGGCAGGCTTTGTTGCCTCAGCAAGAGCTACCATCCCTGCAGTTTTTACCCCACTGTGGCTTAACACACACACACAACATGAGTTTTGCTTTCAGGACTTTCAGGTGCAGTTTCTCAGCATCTGAATCATCTGAACCATCTCTGAATCTGAATCATAATCCAAAGCTTTGCACAGCCCTAATGATTAACTCCAAGTCAGAAGACAAAATATATTGCTTAAAATAAGCATACCTATTTATAACTATGATGGGGAAAAATTACAGTTATGTGAAATATATCAATTAATTTAAATGACTCTAGCTATTCAACACATATGACATACCACCAGTGCCCCCTGCTGTAATTTAGTACTAAGAGGTGAGCAGATTTGAATTGTTGAGGCACTCTCTAGTGTATTTTAATTATAATATTGTATTGAGCAATTATGAGTTTTTGAACTTGCCATGCATAATAGAGTTATGGAAAACATTGTGTCACATGGAGGGAGACAAATTGGCATGAAAAACATTGATTATAAGAAAATAGACCCTTGCACGTGTACAAGGACCTTTAAACAAAAGATCATGACACCAGCCCACTAAATCATTGATAGAGGGGTCTGGTGTACTGTGATTCCTGTCCTGTACATCTATCTGAAAACTATTGTATTTATATTCATAATCTGCCAGTCAGCCTAGTGGCTTGTTATCCTACTGAAACAGTGGAGCTTTAGTTGTTCATCACCTCCCCAAATCAGTCTGATCATCTATTAAACTAAGTATCCCAAAATTTTAATACACTAGGGATGCATCAACATGAGGCACTTTACTGCACAGTAGACTAATTGACTGTATCATTGTCTACATGTGCAGGTGCTTACTACACAGTCAATTACTCTATTGCATTGCAGGTAACAAATTAACCACACAGTAGTTACTGCACAGTAGCACATGTGTAGATGCTCTTTGCCTGCCCCAGCCTGGCCTTTAAAATGTTGCAGTGACATCAAAGTTTAGTGCCACCTGCTGCCTGCCTCTGGCCACTGAGTCCTACACCAGTGGCCCCAAGCCAAGTGCAGCAGCCTGTCTGGATCCCAGTGCTGACCCTAGCCCAGTCCCCCCACCTGCCTGCCTGTTCTGCACCTTGCCCCTGTGCTGTGTGCTGCATTCAGCTGCCCAAGCCTAGCAGACCCAGACTCATGCCTGCAGCCCTAAGGGCCAATGAGGGGATCATGCTGGCATTGTCCCTGACACCAACCACATCACAGGGGCCCAAGTGGTCCCAGAATGAGGCTATGGACTTTGTTGCACTGTGAGGCAAAGCTGAAGCTGAGAGCCACTTTGCTTGAGGTGGACGCTCCAATACCCTTATCTATGAGGGCCTGATGGGCTGCATGTATGAGTGCAGGGACAACTGGTAGGCACACCAGTGATGCATAAAGGTCGAGGCCCTGCAGGCACAGTGGATCCATATCAACAACCACAGCTGCCAGCACAGGAGGCTTTCCAGAGCCTCTGACATGGTCTGGCCGCAGTGATGAGATGTTAGTGAGGGGTGGTCCCTTGGGGCACCAGGAGCACATCTGCCATGGCCCCACCCCCAGCATCATCCAGCAGCTCCCTTATCCCAGGCCAGTTCCTGCCCTGACAGCTCTGGGTGTTCAGCTCCACCCAGGAGGCCAACCCAGGGATGGCTCTGGCCACCCTCCAGGAGCTCCTTTCACCCCAAGCCCAGGTACCATGGGGGGCAACAGAGGAGATGGTCTGACCTGCAGGAGGAGAAAGGGGGAGTGGGTCTGAAGCACCCACAGCAGGGTCAGCAAAGACAGGCTACCTGCAGCAAGCACCCAGTGGCCCTCCTGCCCCGATGGAGCAAGTGTGGGCAGAGGGCTCAGCTGATGGCTGCCTGTACCAGGGACTGCCCAGATGACTTACCATGGTCCCTGGGCACCTGTGTGCACACAACCCCTGATCTGATGTAAGGCAGTGCACAGCCCCCTGGTATAGTGCATGTTATCTCAGAAATGTTGCGAACTCTCACAAACAGCCTCTTCCTCCTGACTCTGCAAGTCCAGCAGCTGCATGCAGGGGAGAGGCACCAGCTGTGCATGAGGATGAACCTTCTTTGTCACCTCCAGCTTTGCCTGGGTCCTCCATATGCACTCTCTTTGGCAGCGGCAGACCCAGGATTGGACCCTGCTGCTGAACTGGCTGGTCATCATAGCAGATGAGTGGCTGGTGGGCTTGCAGGCCTGGTGCATGTGTTACTATACCTCTGGGTTTTACCAGACATGTCCTCTTTTTTGGCCCCCTGTGCTGTGTCCAGGTGGGTTTTTTTTTCAAATAAGAGCAAAATGTCCATTTTTTTTGCTGTTCTTCTGCCCTCCCAGGCTGGCTGCTCACAGCTGTGAACAGTGAGCAAGGTGATTGACTGTTGGGGTTCACGTGACCCTGACAGCTAATCACCTTGTGGGAGAGCAGAGGAACAGAAAAAACAGCCAAGGGGAGGGAAGGAGGGATGGACAGCAAGAGAGTAATGCAGGAGCTGATTGGGCAGCAGGGCTGTGGGGGCAGGGGGCTGTGGGGCAGGAGTTGATTGGGCAGCAGGGCTGGGGGACGGGGTTGTGTTCATGGGTGAGGGGCATCACTGGGTAAGGGGGCCTGTGGGTGGGGAGTGAGGGGTACGAGCAGGGTTTGGGGGCAGGGGCCACAGATTGGGGCTAAGAAGCACAGCCTGAGCTGCTGGAGGGCTGCTGGTCAGAAGTGAGGGGCACTGGCAGGGCTGGGGGCAGGGGGCTGTGGGTTGGGACTGAGGGGCACAGCAGAGCTGTGGGGGCAGGTCATCAGGCTGCAAGTCAGGAGTGAGGGGTACCTACAGGGGGGCAGAAAATGTAGGTAGGGAGTGAGGGGCACCAACAGGGCTGGGAAGGGGGGCAGGGGGCTATAGATCAGGATTGAGGGGCACAGGGGATGGGATGGGTGACTGGGGGCTGGGTGTGCAGGGCACTGGCAGGGCCAAGAGACTGTGGGTTGGGAGTCAGGGGCACTGGCAGTGCTGGGGTCAGTGGGTCCAGAGTGAGGGACAGCAGCAGGTCTGGGGGGTGGCTTGTCAGTGAGGGGCAACAGAATGGGCAGAGACATGGCACTGGCATATCACTGCCCCCTCCCCCATCATATTCTCCCCCTCCCCCCCACTCCCCATGACAGATATCCTCTTTTCTGGACCTGAAAATATGGTAACCCATCACACACAAGTGGGAGAGGCTCATGCACAAGACAGAGAAGAGGGCCAAGGAGGACCAGGCATTCCAGAAGAGATTGCTGGCCCTCAAGGGAGAAGCAGATTGTCCTCCTTGAGAGGATGGTGAAGGGCAAGGAGCAGCAGGCCACTATAGTGACCAGGGAACTGGAGGCCATGAAAAAGGACTGCCAGGTGCTGGACACCATCCTGGCCCTGGTAATTACCTTCATACTGCCCTCTGCCCTGTCCCCAGCCCTAGCCCTGCTGGCAACCACCCATACACAAGCCCCCTACTGTGCTCAGGCTGAGGTGCAGCAGCACCTCCAGCAACCTGGTCTCCCTGCTCCAGCACCCACCCTAGGTCCCATGCCAGTGCCCCCCCCTGCACCTGGGTCACCCCCCAACAATGGTGCTAGCTCCATGCAGTCCATAAGTAGGAGCTTCTTTCACCAGGCTCAGCACTGCACATGGACCCTACTGGCCCTGGGCCCAGGTAGCAGGAGGGGGAGCCAGCAATGCTGGCAGAGCAGCAGCCACCTTTACCCCTGGGCAACCCCCCCACCCACTGGCCTCACTGTGGTGCACACAGGTCTGGCTATGCACGGTCAGGGCCAGAATGCTGGGCATCTGTCCTGGGCTCCACTCCATAGATGCCTCCACCCCACTGTCCCCCACCCTGGGAGGACACACAGAATACTGCACATAGTCTGCATGGGGAAGAGAAGCTTTACTGGTGGTGGGTGGGTTCTGTGGTTTGGTGGGGAGAGAAGAGGGATTCTGTGATTCAGGGGGGAGTGGGTAGGGAGTCTGTTGTTAAGGAAGGAGGGGATGAGGTCTGAGTTTGTAGAGGTGAATAAAGTCCTTTCCAGATAAGTGTCCACAGTGAGTGTGGTGCTGGGGGTGCATGGTAGGGCTGGGATTCATGGCCATCTGTCCAGGTGGCCTATAGCATGGGATTCAGGAGCAGATGGTCTGCCAGCACCTCTTGCACCCAGTGCCATGGCCTCCACTGTTAGGTGTGCAGCTCACATGGGGCCTTGCTGGGGTGGGGGGGGTGGTCCATCACTGTCACTGATGCAGCAGTTAGCATTCACAGTGCCAGGCATCCTTCACTGGCTGCATCTCCTCCGCCCAAACCTCATGAAAGAGTTCCCCCCAGGCTTCACAGATGTTATGAATTGCACAGGTTATGACTATGGTCCAGGGGATGTTGGGCTCTGTGATCTCAAGGCAGGTGGTGAGGGTGTACCACCATCCCTTCAGGTAGCCAAAAGTGCACTCCACCAGTGCATCTCAGGCATCAGTTGAAATCTGCCTGGCTGGGGTCCAGCTGGCTGGTGTAGGGTCTCATGAGCCATGGGAGGAGTGGGTAAGTGGGTTCTCGAGTGAGGAGGGGCAGGACTGCCGCCTTGCCTAGCTGGGGATCTGGCACCCTTGGTATGAAGTGTCTGCTCTCCATCAGGGTTGAGAGGGCACAGTTACAAAAGACATGAGCATCATGGGCCAGCATTCATGTTGGTGAAAGCATCCCAATGGTTGACAAAAGCCTTGATTATGATGGAATGAAAGTCTCACTGGCTTTAATATAGGTGGTCAGTGTGAGATGGACAGGTGATGGGGATATGCATCCCATCCAGGATCCTGATGCACTGGAGGAAGCTCAGGGTGCAGTGCCCCACCACCACCTATAGGGGAACATTGACCCAAAGCATGGTGTGCCCCAGCACACCCTGGAGGGCACTGTAGACCTCTAGAATGGCCTCCCTGGTGGTTGCCTTGTCCATGCTGAAGAGGTGGCTAACATGGCACAGGCTGGCAGGCGTGATCAGCTTGAGCATAGCAATGGCCAGCCATGTCTCCATGGGAAGGAGCAGCTGCATGGTAGTAGTCTATCATTCCAGAGGTGGACAGAGCTGGTTGAGGATCTCCTGAAAGTTGACCCAGGTGCTCATTGTCTCAGCCCTGGCTGGACAGCTGGACCCATAGATGGTGGGGCTGAAGCCCCTGGAGCTCATGGACAGCACCAGTGGTGGCATCAATGTGAACATTGTTGGTGTCCCTCCTGGGGTCTGGGAAACAAGCCAGAGGCTGGTATTCATCAGCATGGGTGCAGGGGACCTCAGATACAATGTTGAGCCTGGCCATGTGGCTGTGCAGCAGAGAGTGGTAGGCAGAGCTGAGACTGACCTGGGCCAGGCAGTGGTCACCACGGTGGTGAAACATAGTGAGCAGGGTGGCAAGCAGGAGCCTGGGACATGGGTCATCACTTCCAGGGACTGGGGATGGAGCAGCCATTGCATAATGTGCACAGGCTATGGCAACAGTTGAAGAGGGCTATGCTAGCATGCTGCAGGCTGCTCTGGGCCAGAAACACAGGTGACCAGGGAGCACCAAATGGGGCTGCCTTTTAAAGAGTTTCCTTGGCCCCAGGCATCTGTGGCCAGAGCATCCAGCTCCCCTTGGCTGCTGCAGGGGGGCAGAATAGGGCCGGAGGTCTAGAGCAGGCTAGTGCCATGAAAAGCAAATCTGCTCCCAAATTGCTGCACATTTAGATGCTTGCCCAGGGTGGGTTTACTACACAGTAAATTACTGTGCAGTAAAGCCATATAGTATTAATTGGATATGTAGATGTGGCCTAGATAGAACTCAGGAGGGAAGAACCTGTGTCATACCCATAGTAGTTGAGATCCAGAGCACTGTCGTCCTACATAGGACATGGCACATGTTCATTAGTGTGCTGTAATTATGGCACATTAATTTTAGTACCTGTAATGATAGGTATTAACTTAATTCACCATAATCGGCACTATTGTGCATTAGCATAGATTAATGGGGTTTTTTTGTGATGCTACTGTGCATTTGATTAAATCTACTGCTCACTAGTGCATTAGCATGGGCTTTTCCCACTACACTAATGCGCAGTAGAATTAGTGTTCTGAGCATTAAGCATCTTGTGTAGACATGCCCCGTCAGTCCCAACAGGAGATGATTGTTTTTGACCTTTTTTGATTAAAAAGGAGAAACTTTCAACAGGTCGACAGGCAAAATTGTAGTAGGAGAATTTTAAACCAATTTTGAAGCTTTTCATGTCATCTTTTGTGTGAGTTAATACATTAGGTACTTTTGTCTCTGACACACTTCCTGTTTTCTTCTTAAAGCTTTAAAAAAACTATTCCTGTTCTTCAAATTACATATGAATGTGACTTGTGTGGGATATGCATGTATTTTTAGCTATCAGTGATGTCCCATATTCATCCCATATGCAAACAATCCAAATGTTCTGGCACTTTCAAAAAAGCTGTTAACTTCCTTGGAGATAGATGTTAAATGCACAAAGGTTATAAAACGTGAGGAGTTTTCTGCAGTTCAAGAGATTAAAGAAAATGCTCCAGCAGGGCAAGTACTTAACTTGAAAAAAATCTTAATGCATAAAAATAAAATTGATAAGAACATGTTAAAGGCTGGATCATCAGAAAGGAATGGAAACCTGATCTGAGGAACAGTTCTTACCACACAGACCCATTGGATCCACTTCCTCTCTTTCAGTGCATTACCACTGATTCATGTTCTCACTGCCTTGCTTGCCCTGCATATCAGCAAGAGGGTGTGGGGGTGGGAAAGGGTGAAGTTAACACCCACTGTTATATGCTGCTGACTCAAACACTCAGCTTCATTTCAGACATTCATATTACTATGTCTTAAAAGGGCTATGGCTAATTTCAACAAATGTTAGTTTAAGCAAGGTGAAAGAAGCTCCTAATGTCAGACAGCTGACCAGAATTTACAGGGAAACAGAGATACCACCTCTGCACTCAAAGACCTTACCAAAAATTACTAGACAGCATTGAAAATTAAAATTTTAGGCAATATTCTTCATGGGGAAGTGTGTATGAGCAAGGTGGTATATCCTGTATTGCTTGTACATTCTGGAGTCACGGGGAGGTCCATGAAGATACAGCATAGAATGAAGACTCCTACTGATTTAGTGTGAATAGGCCTAAATTACCAGTTCCATAGCTGAGTAGCTGTAGTTTAGCACAATTTAGGGAGTGGGATTCTTATTCCCCTCATAGTGCTCCTTTGCAAGTCAATCGGAGACAGAGGTCAGAGCAAGGGAACAACAAAAGTGATTTTTCTATCTAAATCAACACATTTCACTCTTAGCTGTATGATAGAAAAGGTTTCTGGAGATGTAAAGGTGGAGAGGATTGTCAGTAAAGATACAGTGGCACTGATTATAAAATAGGAATATTAACCCAGATATTTTAGCCAAGTTTCCCTTTTTCCATAAACACGTTATGCTTCCATGTATTACTTTCCAGCTTCCCTTCACAGCTTTTTCACTCTTGTCATAAACTGTTTATATAGTGTTACTGTGTGAAATTCTATCAGAATTACAGACTCTAGAGGGAAAAGGCCTGTTAACTCATATGAACTATATTCCAGCTTGTGACCACTGCACCCTGCCTTTTTGGTTATGTCATATCTGGATCTACTTGCCTAACACAACTTGTTGTTGAGTGGGATTTTACCTCTGGAGGTGTTGTTCAGTAGCTTCCCTAGGACCCCGGATGACTCTGCTCTCTAGGGCTGTGTGAAGCTTTGGGTGGTGATTCTATTCAAGGAGATTTGGCCCAATTTGGTGGCTGAATCTCTGAATCTGAATCAAATCAGAGGACCACTTCAAAGGTACAAATTGATTCAAAGCTTTCTGAATTTTTGGCAAAGATTCAGAGAGCTTTGATGATTCAGACAGTTCCCGGTGGCTGCAGCTCCCTGCAGCAGCCTCTCTGAGCTGGTACGTGCGAGAGGCAGGGGAGGGGAGGCTGGGGGAGGCGACCATGGGGGGGACTGCTGCCTCTTCCCTACCCCCCCATGGCTGCCCCCACCTGCCCCAGCTTTGTACTTTAAAAAATAAACCCCAGTGCTCACTGGGTGCTGCTGGGTAGGGGGCAATCCCTGCAGCCCCCCACCGCCTCATGCTGCATGGGGGCTCTGCATGAGCCCCCTTGACTCCCCACTGCTCCCGGCCCCTCAAGGATGTCCTGCCTGCTGGGGCTCTGGCCCTTTAAGGAAAAAAAAACCAGCCAAGAAAAGCCCTGGGACTCACCGCTCCTGGTGCAGCCTCAGAACTTCAGGGGCTCCTGCAGAGCCCCCCAGGTGGCATGGGGCAGCAGGGATTGTCCCCTGCCAGCAGGAATGGTGAGTCCTGGGGTTTCTTCAGGGTTTTTTTTTTCTTAAAGGGCCAGATCTGGCCAGTGCAGGGCACCTGTGATGGGGCTGGGGAGGTGGGTGGTGGTGGTTCAGGGGCTCATGCAGAGTTCCCAATGCAGCATGGGTCAGTGGGGACTGCCCCCCATCTGGCAGCACCTGCTGAGCCAGGGCTTTTTTCCCTAAGTGCTGGGAGCTTAAGTAGGTGGGGCAGCTGTTGCTGGGCTGGGAGAGGGGTGGGGGATGAGCCTGGCCTGGCTGATTCAGAGATTTGGCTGCTGCCAAATCTCTGAATCTGATTCAGCCTAATTGAATCAGGACAGTGATTCGAATCACCAAATCAAATCACTGTCCCTGAATAGGCCGAATCCAAATCTGAAGTGAATACTAGCTGCTTGGCACAGGCCTACTGCTGTCACTTCTTCTCTGGGGCTCCTCCTCCCCTACACCCCACTCCTTTCCACTTAGTTGTTATGGATCAGCCTCAATGGTGTTCTGGTGTGATGGAGATGCCCTATCCTCCTGCATTGAGGCCTGGTAATGAAGACTGGTAGATTAGCAAAATCATAACAGAATGATAATTCAACCAAAATAACTCAGATGACATGGTGGGCAGGGCAACAATACCCATCATACCTAGAACTTTCCTTCAGTATGTGGGACTTCTTGGTACAGGGTGTACCCTTTTCCCACATGGTCTAACATCTTGGATGCCACTTTGTTGGGCATGCATCTTGGACTGGCTACCATCCAGCCAAATATTGTCCTGAGGAGTGTTCCTCCGTTCCTATGCAATGCTCATGGCTCTGTGAACTCCCCACTAGGAAACTTTGGGTCCACGTACACTCAGTCAGGATGTGCATTGTCAGGGGGTTCCCATGTGGAGTCCTCCCCTTGGCAGGTCCCGGCAGTGCCCACTGGACTGCCCTCTCCCAGCCCCAGTTAATCTGTGTGTTCCTGTGGGCATGGTCGTAGGTGCCAGACAGCAGCATCAGGTCCAAGCCACTTGGCCCATCAGCTGTCACAATCAGGATGCCTCCTTGTTGAGTTCCCAGTCCCAAACAGGCAGTCTGGGCATCCTTGGTCTTTCTGAGGTGCTAAGCCCTGGGGAGAACCTCTGGTTTTCTGATGGGTGTTTGGCATATGTCTGGGTCCTCCCTTCAGTAGTGGGAGAGTCAGGTACTGCCTCTCTGGGTGTGCTAGTGAGCAAGGTGGTATATCTTGTATTGCTTGTACATTCTGAGCATGTCTACATGAGACACAAGATAATTAGTATCTCATGGCTACTGCACATTACCATTGCCAATCATTAACCATGATATGACTCTACTGCTCAGTAACATCTGAAAAAAATGTGCAGTGAAAGTACTGTTCAGTAACTGGTACTTACTTATGCTAATGCAAGTATTAAATGACTTCTCAGTAACAACTGTGCAGTCCACCTCTCACGTAGAAGTGGCCACTAATAATTATTAATAGTTCTTGGTAGGCTGATTTGTTTTGGTAGCCTTCAAGCAATATGGTCCTTGTGCTCCCTGTGGTGGAAAGGGGTCAGCCAGAAGAGCAGTATTCCTCAGTCATTCATAGAAAAAAGGAAGATAGAATGGACAGAAGCACAGAATAAATGTTTCAATTTTCAGAATTTATAATATGTATTTTCAAGCTACAGTTTTTACCTTGGTAGTATAGGAGTGATGGGGTAAGCATGTCCCCCAAGCCAGGGAGCACCCCCGGGGGTATCCCTCGGGGAGGCACCGGGTCCCCCCAGCGAGGGAGAGCAGGGGGCGGGATCGCCGGTAGGCACTTCCGGCAAGTCCAGAGCGCCTGATTGGCAGACAGAGCGGAAGCAGGAAATTCAAACCGCAGCCTTTAAAAGCTGCAGTTTGACATAGCTTCTGGCACTCGGGAGCAAGGAGCAGCAGGGAGAGTAAGGACACAGGCACACATGTGTCTTGCACACACGTGTGCCCCCTTACCTGACCCGGAGCAGAGGTGAGAGCAGCAGAGGCGAGTGGAGCAGAGCAGCAGCGGGGGCAGCAGCAGCTGATCCCCCTAAGGTAAGTGGGGCAGAGGGGCTGGTGCAGCTGAGCCGGATCCGGAGGGGAAGCCCCCCAGATCCCTCTTAGCTGAGCCAGTAGGGAGCCATGCTCCTGAGCCGTGCGAACAGAGCGCGCGAACAGGCACGGTCTGTAAGAGCGCGCCGGCGTTTGTGCCGGAGGGGGAGCAGGAGGGGCCGAGAGACCGACTCTTGTTAGCACGGGCCAGAGGACCCGAACTCAGCTAGGAACTCCTACGATGGTGTTGACATGGAGTGCTGCCAGGGCCCCTGCCCAGGGGGCGCGGCCTTCCCGGGGCTTGTCTGAGGCTCCCACCCAGACGGAACCCACGGGGGGGCTGCGTCCCCCAACCCCCTGGCCTGCGGGAGCTGCCCAGCAAGGCCTGGGGGGGCAGGGACTGGGGAACCCCACACCTGTCCTGCAGGCGCCCACCTTAGGGCCCTGGAAGCGCAGGTGAGGGAGCTCCAGGAGGAGGTTAGCAGGCTGAGGGGAATCAGGGAGGCAGAGGAAGAAATTGACAGCTATTTTCTTTCCCTGAAGGGTTGTATGACCAAGGAGAATGCACCTCAAGATGAGCCCTCCACTGCTAAGTGGCAGACGGTCACCTCCTGTGCCAGGGCTGCTCGAGACATGGCAGTACCAGTTCCTACAGTCCGGCTGGAGAACAGGTACGAAGCTCTGGCAGCCCTGGAGGAGGAGGACGGAGAGGAAGAAACCGGGGAGGAGGCAACTCCACACACACCGCGTCCAATCCAAGCCGAAGGAGGCAAGAAGGCCAGGAGGAAGAAGCGTCACGTGATTGTCATTGGTGACTCCATCCTGAGAGGTACGGAGGGCCCTATCTGTCACCGGGACCCTCAGCACATGAGGTATACTGCCTATCTGGAGCGAGGATTCAGGAAGTGAAAGGGATGCTCCAGACCGTAATCCAGCCCACCGATTATTACCCTATGGTCCTAGTCCATGTGGGCACGAACGATGCGTCCAGGAGGAGCCCTGATCGCCTGATGGAGGACTACCACGCTCTGGGGTGCGTGCTGAAGGTGATGGGTGCACAGGTGGTTTTCTCTTCTATCCTGCCAGTGAGAGCATGAGGCAGACGGCATGAAACGTGCATTGCAGAAACCAACTGGCGGCTACAGGAATGGTGCTTTGAGGAGGGCTTTGGCTTCCTCAGCCACGACTGGCACATCACGACGAGAGAAATGCTGGGGTGGGACGGGCTCCACCTTTCCCCTAAAGGTAAGCGTGTGTTCTCTCCTAAGTTGGAGGACCTCCTCTGGCGGGCTTTAAACTAGGCTCGTCGGGGGAAGGGGAAGATGAGGGCAGAGGAAATATCAGACTGCCAGACCAAACAGCACCCACAACTACAGCCCAGCCCAGACCAACGAGCGAAGCAATCAAACAGGTAAGAGAGAGGGGCCAGGGTAATGTTGGGACTAGGGGGTCAGTACACCCACCCACAGGAGGCCTCAAATGGCTCTACACATGCTCGTAGTATGGGTAACAAGCAGGAGGAACTCACCCTCCTGCTGGCTGACACCAGCCCGGACATAGTGGGGATTACGGAAACGTGGTGGGATGAAACGCATGATTGGGCGGTCAATGTCAAGGGCTATAGGCTGTACAGGAGGGACAGGATAGGAAAGAGGGTGGGGGCATGACGCTCTATATTAAGGAGGAATACACATCCTCGTTAATTAGCAAGGAGCCAGGGGAGGGGCACTCTGAAGTGCTTTGGGTTAGAGTACAAGGCAGTCGAGGGGAAAGGGACTTAATGGTGGGAGTCTACTACAGACCTCCCAACCAGGGAGAAGAGCTTGACCAGGAATTCTTGGGTCAGCTCACAGAGGTAGTGAAGGCTAAGGATGTGGTAGTCATGGGGGACCTGAATTTCCCGGACATCTGCTGGGAAGAGCAGTCAGCCAGGTCTGAACACTCACGTAGGTTCTTGGCCAGAGTGCAGGACCTCCATCTAACCCAGGAGGTGCACAGCCCCACCAGGGGGGACGCCTTGTTGGACCTAGTGCTGGCCACGGGTGATGACCTGGTGAGGGGGCTGCGAGTGCTCGACCACCTTGGCGACAGCGATCATCGCCTGCTGGAATTCACCATCCAGCACAAGGTGGCAAAGGCATGCAGTAAGGCAGCGGCCCTAGATTTTAGGAGGGCAGACATCAATGAGCTAAGGAGGATAGTTGGAGAAGCGCTGAGGTCCAGGGGGGGAGGGGAGCCAGGTGTCCAAGGAGAGTGGTTGCTGCTTAAGGAGACGATCCTCCAAGCCCAAAGGAAGATGATCCCAATGAGGATCAAAGGGAGCAGGAAAGCACACAAGCCTCTGTGGCTCACCAAAAGAATCCGGGAATGTCTCCTTGCTAAAAAGCAGGCTTACACCCAATGGAAAGAAGGGATCATCACCAGGGAGGACTATTCTGCAGTTACTCGGGGATGTAGGGGGGTAGTTAGGAAGGCCAAGGCAGAGATGGAACTGGGACTAGCTTCCCAGATTAAGGACAATAAGAAGTCCTTTTTTAAATACATAGGGGGTAAAAAGAAGGTCCCGGGTAATGTGAGGCCCTTGCAGGACTCCATGGGAAACTTGGTCGTCACACCAGACAGCAAAGCTAACATGTTTAACGATTTCTTTGCCTCCGTCTTCCTAAGTAGGGACCAGAACAGCCACCTCCCTGCTGGGCCCCTCTCGGGCCCCGGGGGAGGCACACCTGGGCCACGAGTTAGTGAGGATTTAGTTAGGGAGCTTCTGCAGGGGTTGGACGTATTCAAGTCAGCCGGCCCGGATGATCTCCACCCTAGAGTTCTAAAGGAACTGGCTGGGGTCATTGCAAGTCCCCTGGCACAACTTTACAAGCACTTGTGGTGCTCAGGTGAGGTACCGAAGGACTGGAAGAGGGCCAACGTGGTCCCCATCTTCAAAAAAGGCAGGAAGGAGGACCCGGGAAACTATAGGCCGGTTAGTGTCACCTCGATCCTAGGCAAGCTGTTCAAGAAAATTATGCTGGCACACATCCAGGAGGGGCCAGCAGGAGACTGCATGCTTAGGGGCAACCAACATGAGTTCATCAGTGGAAGGTCCTGTCAGACCAACCTGGTGGCCTTTTACGATCAGATCACCAGATCATTAGACGCAGGGGTAGCAGTGGATATAGTCTTCCTGAACTTCCGGAAGGCTTTTGACACTGTCTCTCACCCTGTTCTCATTAAGAAACTGGGGGGCTGTGGTGTAGACACCCACACATTCAAATGGGTCGCCAACTGGCTGGAGGGCCGCACCCAGATGGTGGTGGTGGATGGGTCCTTCTCAACCTGGAAGGATGTGGGCAGTGGGGTTCCGCAGGGCTCGGTCCTCGGGCCCGCACTGTTCAACATCTTTATCAGCGATTTGGATGAGGGGGTAAAAAGCACCCTGTTCAAATTTGCTGATGACACTAAGATGTGGGGGGACGTGGGTACATTGGAAGGATGCAGCAGGCTACAACCAGACCTCGACAGGTTACAAGGGTGGGCGGACGAGAATAGGATGGGTTTCAACACAGACAAGTGCAAGGTGATACACCTCAGGAGGAAAAACCGGCACCATACCTACAGGTTAGGGAACTCCCCTCTTGTCAGCACAGAGGCGGAAAGGGATCTGGGGGTCATCATTGACTCCAAGATGAACATGGGCTGGCAGTGTGGAGAGGCAGTTAGGAAGGCCAACCGCACCTTGGCATGCATCCACAGATGCATCTCGAGCAGGTCCAAGGAGGTGATCCTCCCCCTCTATGCGGCACTGGTCAGGCCGCAGTTGGAGTACTGCGTCCAGTTCTGGGCGCTGCACTTCAAGACGGATGTTGACAGCATGGAGAGGGTCCAGAGGAGGGCCACTCGTATGATTAGGGGACAACAGGGCAGGCACTATGAGGACAGGCTGCGGGACCTGAACCTGTTCAGCCTCCAAAAGAGAAGGCTGAGGGGGGATCTTGTGGCCTGTTATAAACTAGTCAGGGGGGATCAGCAGGCATTGGAGAAGTCACTGTTTCCCCGAGCACCACCAGGAGTGACCAGGAATAACGGTCACAAGCTGGCAGAGGGCAGGTTTAGGTTAGATATCAGGAGGCGCTACTTCACAGTCAGGGCGGCTAGGGCCTGGAACTAGCTTCCAAGAGAAGTGGTGCTGGCTCCTACCCTGGGGGTGTTTAAGAGGAGGTTAGATGAACATCTTGCTGGGGTCATTTGACCACAGTATTCTTTCCTGCCATGGCAGGGGGTTGGACTAGATGATCTGCTCAGGTCCCTTCTGACCCTAGAAACTATGAAACTATGAAACTATGATTATCCAGAAATCATGTGAGAGTTAAGGATTTTATGGGTGATGTCTTTTACTGGAACAACTGCATGACTTGCATTGACTTAAGGTTCTGAATGCAAAGCATTCGTCATCAGGTTTTTATTTTGTAATGTAAAATGTGCTGATGTCAAAGTTTTGACATGTCTGTGCTGCCACAGGTGTTGCTGGTGACTGTAGGTACAAAGAGACTATATTAGATAATATGAATGATGAATGGGTTGTATTATATTCATATATTTTCACAGTGATGTGAAAACTGTACATCAGCGTAACAAAAAGTGACCAACAGGGACTTATGCTTAGGGACCTACCTACGTTGCAGTGAGATAATGGGTTTTTCACAGTCAGAATGCACAGAGACAATTTTGTGGGCATTTCAGGTAGCCCCATCCTTCACTGCTTTCATTTAATTTACCTCACTGCTGCTTTTTTTTTTTTAGTTGATTTGGTAGGAAATTGCAGCCAATGTCAGATTTCCTGGTGATTGTGGACAATGTTGTTTTTCTCTGTTTCTGCAAAATCTGTGAAACCATAATTTAGGTAGATCCCTGCTTATGCTGCAGGAAAGAATGGACAAACCTTTGGGGCACCTGGTTTTATTGAACAGGGGAGATGGTGATACAATGTCTTATTGGTTTCCTTGCACCCACCCACACACACTTGCAGACACACATGCAGACACACATGCACATACACACACGCACACATACATACACACAGTGGCATCAGGGGTTAAAGAGGCTTGGTGCAGGGGCTGAAGTCCACTGAAGTCCAAGAGGAGAGAGAGAGAGAGAGAGTCCAAATTGTAGGAGGAGGTATGCAGGTAACATCTACCTATCCAGGCTGGAAAGGGGTCCTTTTCCAATAGGTGTTGTCCGGGGGGGGTTGCTGGCAGGGCCTCTGGGTGGATAGGTGGTGTGCCATGGTGCTGGTCCAGATGGAGAGGGCGTCCCACTGGGTCTGTCTTCGCTGCCCCTTTTTATAGGGGCAGACCTTGTGTGACCCTAGTGACAGGAGGCATGCCCAGGCAAGGGTCAGCCCCTGGCTTACTGAGGATGTGTGCTCCATGCAGGGATGTGCAGTTTTGGGTGTTATAATGGTGAGAGTTGCTTGTTCTGCAGGGTCTTTTGTCTTTCAAATACTAGTTTTGTCTCAGTTCCTGGATGAGGTCTGTGGTTCCTGGATGAATCAATGCGAGGTGATGGCCTAGTCATTACAGACCATTCAGTAGAGGCCTGCTAGCATTGTATTTCAGTCATTCCCAATCACACTCATTCATCGAGGAACCAGTTTACAAGGGAGGGATACGTGACTCATACAGTTGTGACACAGAGGATGCCCAGGCATAGGACACAAGACATATAAAATGGAAAATTGACATGACTTTGGTTCACTTACAAACACAGGCCTAAACCATACAATATCCATATGAAACAATAAAAATCTAATAATAATACAATATAAAACAGTGGATATCCAAAACCAAAAACTCGCTACCAAAATAAAATTTCTTAAAGCTTATCCTACATCTTAGCTTACTTATACTTATCTATAGGGAATAGAGAGGGAGAGAAAAAGTCAGAAATGGTTGGGGAAGGGGAAAGAATATATTAAAAAAAACTGGGGGTTTTGCTATAGTGCTATGGGGCAATATGGTACATACTTCTTTGGTTCCCAGACTGTGTGTCCATCCATTGGCCTTGTTGTGCTGGACAGCCCATCTGCTCTCAGGGCAATGAGAAGCTGTGTGTGTGTCTCCCAAGTTCTTTAGAAATCCATTTAACCTTTGCTGCCCATCTTGACCCATTATAATGCATATTTCTATACCTATCAGGCAATTTCCCAAAAACCAGGCCTTTAAATACCGTTTCTAAGCCAACAATGACCACACAGTTTTCTGGGGCAATGGGCTGCTGCATCACAGTTTTCTGTTACTCAGTGTGCGGTAAAAGCATATTGACTATGTGGGAGAATGCCTCCTTGCTCATTCTGAATTTCTCCAGCCACTGCTGTTCTACCCAAGTCATCATAACTATATGTTCCCACCAGTCAGATCTAATAATTCTTCTTGTTTGAATGAATCCAGTACCACATAAAGTATCTTCAGCATGGTGCACCTTGAAGATGCAATCCTAAGACAGTGTGCCATTAAGAGGTTCAACATACCATGCGATGAGTTCAATCAAGTAGCTCAGTTCTCAGGCCAGAAATATCCAGATCCTGCAAGATCAACAGGATCTCTTTGCTCAGTCCTTTGGGAGTTGACAAAGTCATATTCTTTTCAAGCAGAGAACAGAGACACAGTTGGTTCTGCTATGGGGGGCCTGGTTACATAGGGCTGTTGTATAGGCCCAGTAACATTATAACATTCATGCTATTTACATGTCAATTTCTATCCACCAAAGAATACGTTACTCTAAAAGATCCTGCTTTGAATACGTTGGGTGTCTGATGCCTACAGTAGTACTCCTTTTCCATCCCATCACCAACTAAACTTGTGTGTTGCTGACCAGACATCCTTTGTGTGTTGCTCCTGAATTCAGAGAAGGCTACCTATCAGTTGCACAAGGCAAGCACACCCCTTCAGCCATAATTTGACTGGCTCACAGTTTTCAGAGTAAGGAGCAGAGCCCTGCCTCGCATATGGGGGTCCCCCGTTTTGCTGTGGCTTGCCTTCAACAGTCAAACTTTTAGGTCACTCAGCAGTCAACTTGTTGGTGCATACCCCAAATTCTGACTAGGTTGGCTATCAGGTGTACCTGGCAAGCTCACCTTCTCAACCACAATTTGACTGGCTTACAGTTTGCAGAGCAAGAAGCAGCACCCTGTTTCACACAGGGCCAGATTACCTATAAGGCAAAGTAGGCCCATGCCTAGGGGTGATAACATATGAGGGGCACCAGCATTTTAGTATTGCCAGTGCCACCTCTGCACCCTGGCCAGCCTTGCACCAATATCTCCCACCATGCTCTGCATCCAACCATTCGCCACACCTCTCCCCATGAATGCCAGGGACCAAGCGTAAATGTCTAATGCTGAGTGCACCCCCATTTCTCAGTACTGGGGAATGTGCTTGCAAACATAGGGTGCTGGGTGGCCATGAGGTCTGGTGTGTACAGGACCCATTAAGGCATTCCCTGCCTGCCTGCAACTGTAGACTTTAAGGTACCCAGGAACCCAAAAGTTGGATACCAAATGCAAACGTAGCACTGAGTGGACCCCATTTCTCAGCCATGGGGGATCTGCTTGCAAACACAGATCAGCAGAGAGAAGGAGGAAGTGAGAAGTATTACTAGGTCAGGATGTGTGAAGAGGATCCATTAAGGCATGCTTTGCCTGCAGGGAAATATCCACTTTGGGGTACACAGCACACCTTAAACATTATGACCAGTAGCATTTGTGTGTTGATATGCCCACCCCAGTTTTCAGTGAGGATGGACCTGTTTACAAAAAGGGGGTGCAGGATAGGTGGATGTCCAGAAACCCCAGAACCACCCTAATGCCTGTAGAAACATGTCAAGTATAGAAGATAGTAATTTTATAAGACTGTATCTCAGCTTCATTCCAATCTCCAGTTTGTAAATTTATAACTTTTAAAAATAGATTGAAACTGAACTTTTTAAAACGTTATTGTATTGCATAAGAATAAGAAAAACATTAACACTGCAACAATGTAGTTGTAGGAGGGACTGCTCAGTCCAGTGGCAGCTGGATGGGGAGCCATCCCTTCTCTCAAGTATTGGTACCTGGTGAGTGATTGGTACCAATACTTGAGAGAAGGCATGGTTCCCCATCCAGCTGCCACTGGACTGGGCTTTTCCCTAGCCATGGAGGTATTTGTTTGGCTTGAGTTTATGCTTTCTTGTTTTCATTTTTCTTACGCATACTGTAAGGAAAACTTACCGGGAGAAGGGGAGAGGTGGCAGCTGTTCATGGAGAAAGTGAAACCCATGGTAGAGCCAGGAGGAGCCAGAAATGGCTCGTACATCCACCTGGGCATGCTTTATAAAAGCGTTCCAAGGGTGACTGGCTGGGCAGGAAGCTGGAGCCGACAGAAAAGGCTCAGCCAGAGGGAGACGGGGGGACCGGAAGGAGCATCCCTGACTGGCCCAGAAGGGTCAGGGCAGCAGGACAGCATGGAGCAGGAGGAGGCTTGGTGGCTCCCTCAGGACAGGAATGAAGTGTGGAGGGAATATCGGGCCAGCATGGGCCCAAGGAGCCGCTGGTGGACCCGTCGTAGGCCAGAGCCAGTAGCCCCAGTGACTGGGATGGCAACAGACACAGCGAGGATGGGACCCTGAACCAAACAACCAGCAGCAGGTACCAAACTCAGGGAAGCAGCGACGTGTCAAGGGAGATGGCAGTCCAGGTAGAACCCAGCTCCACATAGACCAGAGAGCAGAGAGGGGCCACAGAGAGTGCTCGGCACTAGCTACACCAGTGGTCAACAACCACAGCTGCAAGGGACTGAGCACCAGGGAGGGCCCAAACATCGGACCTGACAAGCAACTTCATGGTTGGCGTTAGGGGGGTGTAGGGAAGGTGGAGCCCCAAGAAGAGGCGGTCATGAGGAAGGCCAAGGGAAAGAACCAGGGGGACAGGAACAGACATTGTCCTCCTGATTTAAAACCCCTTATCATCAAAGATGTGGCAGGTGAGATCCCTGGGGATCTGAACCAAGGCCACTCCCACTAGCCTGTCCATGCAGCCCAAGAAGCCATGGCGACATTCTTAAAGAAACCACACACGTGACACTTGGGAGAAAGGCATGGGAAGTTACACATACAACCCTGTACCCCTTAGGGAAAACATCTTGGGGAAAATCAGATTGAACTGAGTTGAGATGGTTTAGAATAGTAGAGCTCAATCTTTTTGGCTGGTTGGATAGATGGGTAGTGCATGGTCTATCAGCAGGCTGGATTCAGCTGGTGGTCCCAATCTGGGTGGTTGTGGAGGGTCCCTATCTAGCTGTGTGGAAGCAGAGGGGTGGGGGACAGTTCAGCCCCATGGGAAGAGGGTGGGGGAAAGGAACTTCACCTGGCCTCACAGCCAAATTTCCTGACTATGGAGAGCCCCATGGGCCAGATAACATGGATCCACTGGTTGCCTTTAGCCTATGGGCCAAAGGTTGAACACCCCTGGTTTAGGAGAATCTTAAACCTCACCCAATATTTTCTGTACAATTTAGTTTGTACTAAATGCTTCACAGAGCTTGAATCCATGGAGTTACTTAATTTTTTCCCAGCTTGAAAGTGCTTGTGAAAAACAGCTATTTATCTAAACAAATATGTAAAAGCTCTACAGAAGCACTAAGTGGTGAAAATAATTTGTACTTGTTAATGGAGTTCAGCTATGGCACCAGATTTCAGGACAACAGAGCCAACTTTGCTAAATACTCTTTAAACAACAGCTAAATGCCAGTAAGAAGTAGATAAGATATTTTGACTTTTCCATATTTTTTGATGCTTTCTTTAATCTAATCTCTGTCCAGGGATATTCTTTTGTCCCTGTATGGCAAATGTCATTGACCAAAAAAGCACAATGAAGACTTTCTCTGCACTTTGTTTTAAAAGACTTCAGTGGATAAACAATAATTAATTTTAACTTCTATACAGTTCAGAAAAACAAGGATGCTTAGCTTTTCTTACACAAATGCCAGGTTGGGATGGTAAAAGGCAAGGTTGGGATGGTAAAAGGGCAAGACATATCCATACTTGCTGCATCCATAGAGCATGGGATACATGTCTCTCAGTGCTTGTTGAACACATATCATATTACAGAATCATAGACAAACGAGGCTTGAAGGCCCCTCAGCAGGTCACTCACTCCCACCCTCTGCTCAAGTCAGGATCATCCTTGTCAACACCATTCAAGACTAGAGTCTGTCTAATATGTAGCAATTATAAGAGGATCAATAGAATAAAATATGAATTCAGGGATCAACATTAAGCATTCAGGGGATGCTAAGGCCATGTTGGGAGCATTGCTGCATGGTCAGCTTTCTGGGGGGAAAAGGAGAAGAAATAGAGCTTGTACCTAGTCACCAATATTGAAAGAGCAAATCTGTTACTACTGCTTGTTTAGGTTTTGCTCATTACAGAGGGAATTTTACTTTAATTCCCACTGCAAAGAAAACTGTTCTGATTGCTATATGATTCTGAAATACATTTGTAACCCTTCTGCTGGGTTCAATTTCAGAGGTATATTTTACCTTGTCTTGAGTCTCCACCCAGTCTACCTGGGAAACACTAAATGAATTACTAAGATGTCCAATAAAACCAGCAACCCCTTTCTTGGAAGCAGTGTAAACCCCCAAATCAAATTTATTACAAAGCATAAAGAAAAAACAAAAGCAAACACTAACTAGAATTTTAAAACACAACAGACCACACAACAAAGTCTATAGGTGGCACCCTCAAGGGGGGAGGTCTTTACCCATACCCAGGCAGTCTTGGACTTTGGACTCGCCAAAGGGTAGTTTCAGGGGCTGGCACCCCATACCTGCCCTTCAGCAACGGGCCGGAAAGGTGGGGGAGGGGCCACAAGAGAGTCCAGTGAGCTGTTCCATGTGAAACTATAGCACTAATGTTCACTTCCTCATGGTGGACTTGAGAAGTGAACTGTAGTTTTCATCAGCATATTACACCCCAAAGTTTTTAGTACTAACCCCAGGTCTACTCGGGTGGGAGACTGCGTGAGAACTCAGAGAAAAGCCAGCAAACAGTAAAAGAGCCAGACCAGCAACCAGTTTCAATTGCACTGCATTGGTCAGCACACAGAGCCATAAAAGCAATCTCTGCCAGGCCCAAAACATGTTGGGCCCAGACATACAACAAACAAACAAATGCGTAGCAGGGCTCAGCAATACAGTGATGTTGAGATGCAACAGCTGTAAAACAATAAAAGGGAGACTCAGGCCTGGCTTACACTTGGGCCTGAGCATACAACAAAAGTGCACCAGCCTACTTGGCTGAGGCCTGGACATACAGTCTCAGGACCCTGTTCCTGGGCAGCCTGTACTAGGGAAGGATATACTCATGACATCATTCCATTCAAGGCCTGCATGGCCAAAACAATCAGCAAGACACATAGCTGGGGTTCAGCAACACAGCTATGCTGAATCCAAAAGAAGTTGCAACAGAAACTAAAACGTGCCAAGCTCCCAGCCCTGGCCCAGACCACAGCAGGCAAGCTGCCAGGCTTCAACCTTGGCCAGTTTGCTGCAGGGATTGATACCCCCTGCCCTCCATGGCATCATCCCACTCAAAACCCAGAAAACAAAAGGGACAAGGAGAGGGAGAGAACAGACGTCTCAAGCCCTGAGACAGACTTTCTCTCCCTGTACCTGAGGCTTTCCCTTCACATAGCTTTAGTTTGCTTCACCAGTGAAGTGTGGGGGGTGACCCCCCATGGGAAGCAGGCTTTTCTGGCTCCCGAATAAGAGTTCAGGCTTCAGCAACCCCAGGAGGAAGAAGAGAACCCAGACCAGGTGGCCTGAGCCTTAAATAACTTTTCTGACCTCATCACTTGGTCCCAACCAGAAACAGGCATTATTTGAACACCGATAATGCAAACCAGTTATTCCAAAAGTGGTCAGCCAGCAACTCCTGGTGAAGTGGCCAGAATCACCAAACTGGTTCCACAGGTTACTTGGAAGAAAGTTTAAGACAAGGGGTCTGAACACAATTGCGGGGGGGGGGTGATGGGAGATGGTTCTCTCCAGTACTAGAGGAAGCAAAATATACAGCACAAACAAGATACACAGCACAATAAAACCAAAACATACTTGACCACACAGAACCCCAAGTGTGTGTGGGTGTTACACATTTAAAGCACTTTTCTTATGAACTTTCTAGCCCCAGGTGAACACTTTACTAGAGACAAATTGTTGAGGGGGGAGAGAATAGTGATACAAGACAAGAAAGCAGCCAAGTAAGTACTGCCACTTTACAAATCCTATTGTACAAAAAGGAACAATTTTTCAGGCAAAATGTGAGGAAAAGCTTTGACAAGGAAGAGCTACAGTCATAGATTAATGAGATAAATATAGCAAATATTTAATTTTTTATAAAAAATTATAATATTCTCTCACTGGGAACATTTCTTGGAGACATTATTGCAGAGGAATAGGATGGCTAAGGAACAGGTCTTTTCCTCATTAAATTTACTGGGCACCTCTACACAAGATGCTTTACTTGAGAAATTAGAGCACATTACTATGCAGTAAGTATCACCATCTGTATTTGCAGACACTTACCGCACAGTAATTTGCTCTACTTGTGAGTAAATTTGCTACCTATAAGTATAAGTAGCAAAATTTACTTGTGACTAATTACTGCACTGTATGGCATGTACTGATGGCTGGGGACAAGGAGAAATCTCCTGCCCCCTGCTGTCTGGATGACCAGAAGCAAATTTGCTCCCAATCAACTGGGTAGTAGGGGACAGGAGATTTCTCTCTGCCCCTGGGAGCTGCATGCTGGTGGGGCAGGCTCTGCCACCAGAGCCCAGTTGGGGACAATATCTCTATGCCCTGGCAGCAGGGAGATCCCAATCCCCACTCCCAGTCCCCACTCCCTGATCATGATCACAGAGCAGGGGAAGAAGAGATTGTTTCCAGCCCCAGCTCTGCAATTCTGATCATGGAGCGGGGGTTGGGAACAGGCTGAAGCTTTTCTTCCTTGGCCCTTCAAGGGCCCATTCCTTCTCCCCCCCAGTTGTCACCCAACTGTCAAGGAACCTTCTTCCCTGCATACCAACTTAGAGTATGCAAATTTCAGAACATCCACAGCAGGCCATGATTCAGCGTATGTACAAGCAGGGTTACATACCCCTCACCAGTTCACAATGGACCTCAAGATAAGAATATGTCTTTCCTGAAGGAAAGAAAACAGGTAGATTAATTTAGGATTAAGATATGGATTATGTAGTATAGGATATGGATTAAGATGAGGAAAGTTTTAATCAAAAGCAGACTTAAAGCATATAACCCTATGATGCTGAGCTGGAAGGTAATCAATCTCTGCCATCCCATGAGAATGAAAGCAGCAATTATTTAGCTTTAACAAGCTATCTTCAGTTTTGTAACTGGTCTTTTGAATATAGACTGCTGTACTAAAGTTCTGATAACTCTTAGTATATTCAGACTGAACTGTCTCTGAATAGGGCAGGAGAGTCAGGCTGCCTGTGGCCAGCACCCAGCAACCCACCTGCTCCTGCAGACTGAGTGGGAGCAGGGAGCTCAGCTGGCAGCTGCCTGGGTCAGGGCCTGCCCAGCTGATTTACCATGGTCGCTGGGCATCCGTACAAGCATGACCCCTGATCTGAGACCAAGCATCTCACAGCCCTTGGCTGTTATCTCAGAAATGTTGCAAACTCTCACAAATAAGGTCTTTCTCTTGGCTCTGTAGGGCCTTCACATGGGGAAGAGGCATCAGTTGGCAGCTGGGATGTGCCATCAGGGTCACTGCCAGCCTTGGGCAGAGCCAAGCTCTGTTTATGCACCAGCTCCAGCAGTGCAAAATCCAGGATCAGACTAGGTTGCTGGTCATGGTAGCCAAGAAACACCTGGTAGACTTGTGGTCTGGTAGGAGAAGGATGTCTGCAAAGAGTCAAGGGACCAGTGCAAGGAGGCAAGGGACTGGCACGATGAGGAGACAGACCAGTGGGAGGGACTGGGAGGGCAGGTATCTGTAGGTCCAGGAGTGGTAGGCTGCCCTGGGGGCCCAGGCAATGGAGGCCATGGGGGAGGACCACCAGGTTTTGGATGGTGTGGAAGGCAAGCCAATGCTGTCCCACAACCTCTGCCTCTCCCTGGAGGGCTACCTGTGGCTGTGTTACACATCCCTGCCCACCCACAGCTGAGGACAACATAGCCACCAGCATCAAAGCGTTCCTTGTTGTATGAGAGGCCTGTGCCCACCTACCTGAGTTTGTTCCCAGTCAGTGTCTACACATGCACTATTTCTCAGTAACTACTCAAGGGTTAATTTCTTACTTGTATTTGCAGGTAGCAAATTTACTCATGACTAGACAGATTTACTGCACAGTAAGCATCTGCACATGTAGATGCTGTCACTTACTGCACAGTAATTTGCTCTACTGCACAGTAAAGCATCTTGGGTAGATGCACCCAGTATGATCTAGAAGAGGCGTGGGAAATTATTTGGGCTGGGGGCCACATCAGGAATTTTGGTGAGCTGTTTCAGGCTGGGCTGGGCTGGGTGAGAGGGGAGAAACTCATTCTATCTGGCCGTTGGGGTCCCAGACTGAGTTGTTGGGTGAAGTCTCCATGGAGAACCCCCAGGACCCTTATGTGCTTATTCAGGTGGATGAAATGGGGCCATGGGCAGGTGGGGATTGGTGCCTGAGAGCAGGATGGGTGGGCAGCACCAGAACTGGGGCCAGGATTATAAGGTTGTGATAGCATGGGGCAGGGGCCTGGGGCCTGGGGCCTTGGGGCTGGGGTAGAGCTGCGACCTGCCCCTTCCATACACGCCCATGAAACCAGTGCCTGGCACAGATTGAGGAGCACATTTTGGCTCTGTCCCAGGCCCTCAGTCCCACACTGTCACCACCCTGTAATCCTGTCCCCAGTCTCTGACCCAGCCTTGCCCACCTATCCTGCTCCTGGACTCTGCTGCCCACCCTCCCATGGTGCCAGCCCATCTCATCTGCCCAGCTAAGAACACCCTACCTGTCATCGTGGAGTCTTCATGGAGACCCCACCCACCTGCCTGCTCTATCAGGTGCTCTGTTGGGTGCCCTTGGCCCTTTTCCTGCTGCATAAAGGTAACAATCTTGAAAAATGTGTTAAATGAACTAAATCACACACAACCAAAAAGCCATTCTTTAAGAAAGAGAACAACATATTCTGTGTCAGTGCCTTAAGCAGAATTTCACTCAGCAGGAGCTAATTTTTCCTTGGATAAATGATTATGGAGATCCTGAGAGTGGTTTCCAAGGAAAAGAGAAATAGTCCTTATCCAAGTTAGGCAAATAGTGTCTGTCTGTTGGTAAATGAAACAACAAGCCTAAAATGAAACTATAAATGAGTAAGGAAATGAATACAGGGGCAGAGGCTGCTTCTCAGAAGGGCTTAATGAATACAGAACATCTCACACAGAGAAGACATTGTAGTAGGAAAGAACATTGCAGCCTCACAGTAATAAATATTCATAACCAAAACTCGAACTTTGGAGCTCTGTCAGGTTAAACTAGAACAAAATAAATTATGTACTTCACAACTCATCAATTTGTGTGTAAATTTACAGCAGAGAAGTAAAAGAAATTTGCAGCTTCTATCCTGTCTAACTCCAGAAAGACTCCAAGAGATGAATGCATAGCAAGACTCATGTTAATTCTCATCATTGTTGCCACCCTGGAAAGGAATATAATTTCCTATCCCACAATCCCAAATAAATAAACTACAAAGACAGCAAACCATTAAGAACAAACCCTTGAGCGGATAAAAAGTATCTATACAATACACAGTTTGCCTCTGTTCACAGATACTAATTCTCACACAGGAGGGAGCTGTATGATTTTCTTAGAAAGTCTGTGTTCACACAACCACACCATCCTATCAAAAAACAGGTGGAACATTAAAAAAATACTGGTCCTTGATGCCATTCTGGTTTATCACCATTTCCCCTTGGCCTTATCTTTGAAGATACTTATAGTATACAGATTGATGCAAAGATGCAGTAGGATGGAAGATAGGGAACCTTACATTAGAAGTCAGTTTCTCTGCAGGATAAAGAATTTATTAAAAGGCTACAAATTTGTACAACCTTGGCAAGGGTTGGAGACTTCATGAAATTCCACAAATAAGGATATTACTCTGGCAGAATGCCACCTCTGTCTCTCCCCAAAAACTCTGCTCTGTGGCAATTTGGTTAACATGGGCCCTGCAGAGAGTAGGCATCCCAACTCTTTAGGTAACCTGAGTTGGATACATTCCTGAGGGAGAGGGGAAACCTGCTCTCTCTGCCTATGTGACTGGCATCACATACCTGGGTTAGGGGCTTATGCTTCCTATTGTTTTAAGCAATGTCAACCTGACTGGGAGGGGACTAGAGACCCTGCCAGTCTGCACAGCAACTGGTGATGCATTTCAAATTGTTTGGCTGGCAGCCAACAGGTGCTGGTCTCCATTGGACTAGGTAGATGAGGTCATAAGGGCTTCATAGTTTCATAATTTCTAGGGTCAGAAGGGACCTGAGCAGATCATCTAGTCCAACCCCCTGCCATGGCAGGAAAGAATACTGGGGTCAGATGACCCCAGCAAGGTGTTCATCCAACCTCCTCTTAAACACCCCCAGGGTAGGAGCCTGCACCACTTCTCTTGGAAGCTGGTTCCAGACCCTAGCCTCCCTGACTGTGAAGTAGCGCCTCCTGATATCTAACCTAAACCTACCCTCTGCCAGCTTGTGACCGTTATTCCTGGTCACTCCTGGCGGTGCTTGGGGGAACAGGGACTCCCCCAGTGCCTGCTGATCCCCCCTGACTAGTTTATAACAGGCCACAAGATCCCCCCTCAGCCTTCTCTTTTGGAGGCTGAACAGGTTCAGGTCCCGCAGCCTCTCCTCATAGGGCCTGCCCTGTTGTCCTCTGATCATGCGAGTGGCCCGCCTCTGGACCCTCTCCATGCTGTCGATATCCGTCTTGAAGTGCGGCACCCAGAACTGGACGCAATACTCCAGCTACGGCCTGACCAGTGTTGCACAGAGGGGGAGGATCACCTCTTTGGACCCGCTCAAGATGCATCTGTGGATGCATGCCAAGGTACGGTTGGCCTTCCTAACTGCCTCTCCACACTGCCGGCCCATGTTCATTGTGGAGTCAATGATGACCCCCAGATCCCTTTCCGCCTCCGTGCTGACAAGAGGGGAGTTCCCTAACCTGTAGGTATGGTGCCGGTTGTTCCTCCCGAGGTGTATCACCTTGCACTTGTCTGTGTTGAAACCCATCCTATTCTTGTCCACCCAGCCTTGTAACCTGTCTAGGTATGATGCATCCTTCCAGTGTGCCCACGTCCCCCCACATCTTAGTGTCATCAGCAAATTTGAACAGGGTGCTTTTTACCCCCTCATCCAAATCACTGATGAAGATGTTGAACAGCGCGGGCCTGAGGACCGAGCCCTGCGGAACCCCATATAAGTTAAGGTCTGCCAAGAAGAAGGGGTAGTAGCCATGATCAAAACTCAGAGGGAGAAGAACTGGACCATTTGAAACTTGCTCTGTCTCTTGAAATTAATGATCAATGAACTGCCTGCCCCCAGAGGCAATCTCCACCTGCCTCTGGATGGAAAGTAAGTACGGACCTGAGATTGAGTAAGCTACCTGAGATCCAACTAGATATATAGCTTGCAGATGAGTGATCAAAGGCTACCCAGCCATGCCAGTTTGCTCTGTGGGATTTTTTTGATATTGCTTTACTCTGCACCCTATTCCAAACCTACTCCTTGTAACAAATAAAGTTCTCCTTTATAACTAGCGTGGGAGACTTATTGGGAGAGGGGCTAGATTATGCCTTGGGGTCCCCTTGGTTCAGCTGACTAAGGGAGACCACTATTTGTGCTTCAGACTGAGGGAAGCATCCCAAGTTCTTGAAGTGGGTTGAGTACCCTCGAGGGCTACTAGGCTTGTGTTTCCCAGGGGGCACAGTGCCAAGATCAGGCCAGAGCCTGGGTGGTGGTGGTGCTACCCCAGGCTAGTGGGTGTGCTTCAGGAAGGGGGTTGGCCAGAGGTAAGGCACCCCCAGGGAGGCACTTGGAGCCTGGAAGGTGGTTGGGCATAGTGAGGTGGGTGGCTCAGCACAGGAGCACCCCCTACTGGCCTGCCACAATTATCAATAAACAGGTCCTCAATACGTATGTTCCTGTGCCTTCTTTAGAGATGCATGCAGAAATAATTTTAAGATATCCATAAAGAATTTGACTTTTAAGGGAGAATTTAGGTATGCCTTTTTTCACACATTGTAGTATATTTAGGAGAAGCATCTCTTGCAAAACATTTTATATACTTGCATCTTGACTCTTGCTTTAACATTGTCTAAATCTACTCAAACATAGCAATTTGCATTTATATTTATCCTTGAAGAGTGCAAGATAGGCTCCCAAATGACCTCATTTCCAATAATTTTTAAAACATCCATCTTAACCACCACAACTGTATTTTATGTACATACACCTATCATTGTAGATGTCAGCTGTATGGAACCCTTAAGGCTCATGATTAGTAGCTTAGGGTGGTAGAGCTGTTCACTACTCTCAGGAACTACATGGGGAACCCAATGAAAATAATTTGGGGTAGGAAATGTGGCTGGTGGGATGGGGGAGGGTGGAAATAGTGCAGCCTCAGGGCTGGGACAAGTCTCTGGGCTTTCTCAGACCCAGGGTTGTACTGCAAATGTTTGCAAGTGTTTGGGAGACTGGGTAAACTCCTTCCCTAGGTCAGGTTAACCTGATCTCTATCTAAGTTAGGTGCACCTCCTCAGGTGCACCTAACTTAGATCAGGCATGCCAATTTTTGGGTGATTTAAGGCCTCTTAACACATGACCCTGGTTAAGCTGACCTAAATATAACACCTATACATACATTTAGAGTTAAAAAATGGACACTGAATGAAGCAGTTCTAGTTAAGCCCCTTGTCCCAGAGTGATTAATAAAGTATAGTATATAGTGGAGTAGAATATAAAGTGGAGTGAGTGATCAGAATACAAAGGTGCTTATTAGGGATGTGAAAGGTTAAACAATTAATTTAACAGTTAAACCCAGTGATAACCAGTTAGCTTATCAGTTGTCATTTAGCACAGTGCTCAGTGCAGTCTAGCAGGGGAGGAGGGGAAGGGAAGCTCTGCGGTGCCCCAGCAAGAACCAGCAGGACAAGCAAAAGGGAGGGAGGGAAGGAGGATTAAGGAGGAGGGGAGGGCGAGAGATGAGGGGGGACTAGTACCCATAGCCTATGAGGTTAAAGAGGAAAACAGTGGGCAGCCTAATGACTTGTCAATTAAGCAATTAGCTGCTTGTTCATAGGTACTCCATCCTGCATGAAGCCCCCCATAGCTGGGGGCTTCATATCAGCTGTGTGGTCTGACTGGCTTGCCACCATCTTCCTCCCCATGTCAAAAGGCCCCAGAAAATGGCTCCCAGGAGTAACCAGGTCTGAGCTGCTGGGTTATTGGTTAACCATTTAACTGATAACATTAGAGGAGGTTAAATGGATAATTATTTAAACAAGTTTTTTAAAAAACATTTACATCTGCAATACTTATCTACTCTGCCTTCTGACTTCCCACTCTCATGGGTAATTACCTCACTCTACAGAGACATGCAATTCTTGCACCAAGAAGTTCACATAGCAGGTTTTTTTGTCCTGTGGATTAGAATTGTTTGTTTATAATCTATTCACAGTTTGTGGTGACAGAGTCAGGTACTTGATAGTCTGTAGACAGACTCTGGCAAGATGCTTTTGGATCTTTTCCTTTCTTGTTTTTTATGTAGAAACACTTGAAACCAGAGGCTGGAGGCACTGAATGAGGGGAAAAACGTTTTATTTTTTTCTCTGGCTCTTATCATACAAAAACTTCCTGACTGATGTTATCTTAGGACAATGAAGAGGAGATATGAGGACATCTGCTTGGATAGCTGGTTTGAGAAAGAACAGCATTATAAACAAGGAGAGATACAGCTATTATAGTGCTTAGAATTTCACATTGACCTTATCAGGGGAAAAAAGTGATGAAAAGTGATGAAAAATTACTATTTGTCTAGCACAGGATTTGTTAACCAGAGGTACATATACCTCTGGGGGTACTTGGACTGGTCCTAGAGATGTGCGGGCAGGTGGGAAAAGAGTGCTGCCACCTCTCAGGAGCAGGGCTGGGGTAGGCGAGGGCAGCAGCACCCCTCTGTGGTCTGGGAAAGCTTGTAGGCGGCAGCCACTGCCACCACACATCAACCTGGTGAGCTTCCCCACCCCACAGAGGGGTGCTGTTGCCCTCACCCCATCCCAATGAGCTTCCCTGCTCCTCTCTGGCCCTGCTCCTGGGAGGCAACAGCACTCCATTCCCAACTTTCCACATGCTGTCCCTATCTCCCTGTACTGTGTCCGGCAGCATGTTAACCCCCACCCCACGCTTGGTGGTAGGCCACGCACTACCCGCTCCCCCACTTGGCATGTGGCCATGTGCTTTCCCTCCCTAACCATCCCACTTGGCCACACACTACCTCTGCCCCCGCACTTGGCATTCGGCCACTGGGGGGTACTTAAACTATAAAAGGTTGGAAACCCCTGGTCACCATGTATATATGCATGATTTTTTTTTTGTCAGATTTTCTTTGAGCACGGCAACTTAGACCACCTTCTATGTACTTTAGTTTTATGATAGCAAAATGATCTATGAAATTTAGTTTTATCATGGCAAATCTGTCACATGTACACGTCACATACAGTTTACGTGTTCTGATGCCCCTTGTCCACCAGGTGCCACTGCAGTTCACTGGTGCTTGTAATTTCGTTTTAGTTGGCAGGTTTCTTGTGCAATGACTACTTTATACAGCAGGTGTAGCTGTAAAGTCTGACACAGTTCAATCTTCAGCTAATGGATCAATCCTTCAATTTCAGTAAGTTCATTAATTAAATTAAAAGTTCTTTGTTTAAACCTTTTTCTGTTGGTCATCTTGACATTTACTTTTGTGACAGCTACGATATGTATTGGTGTGTCAAAGATTGGTTTGCTTGCAATATGCCAGGCATCCTGGAGCACAAACCCCCAGTTTTTAAAGGGAACTCCTCTGTGAGAAAACTATTGGCATTGCTCAGTGAAAAACATTGGCAATCTGGTGGCCACTGTGTACTGCTGGTGTCCAGTTTGACACTGCTAACCCATGTCTTAATCATTGCTCCTGACACTGCTAGACCCTGGTCTCCCTCTCACTATTTCTTGATCTCTACCACACAGCATGGTTTTTTGGAGACATCTCCCTCAGCACTGAAAAATGGGGTTCGCTCAGCTACACAGATTCAAAAACAGTCCCCAACTTTGGGCTTCTCTGGGTACCTCTGGCATCCAGCTCAAGACTGCTGACCCCTGTCTTACTTGGTCCTCCTAACACTTCCACACCCTGGGGTCCCTCTCACTGTTTCCTGATCTCATCTGCCTAGCCATATCTCAAGATTAAATTACCAATACCAGATTTGGAATATCTCCTAGCACCTCCTGCTTTTTACAGATGCCATCAGCAGACATTATTGTCCACTCATCCAAACACTCCTATGCCCAAACCGTGAATTAAATTTTTGTAAACTACTGTGTATTACTTTGTACACTCCCAACATTTTTAAGCAGTCTCATTATCACAGCCACAACTATGCCCAACACCCCAACATTGAAATTTCATGCTGTACACCATGGGATGGCCTTCATAGCTGGAACTCCCCTTTCCACAGCACACGCAAACCACTCCCACACCCTCCTCAAGGGACAATCATACATCCCCAACAGCTCACAGCCACAAGGCATTTGCCAATGTGTGCATTGATTGCAAACACACAAAAATTTATGAGAATAAGATTTTATTTTCTTTATAAAATAATTGTACCATCAAAAATACCCACTCACACCCCCTTTCAAAATGTCCCCTTCGTGTCTACTGTTCTATCATTGTTTCATAAAAATGACTTCCACTAGGTGCCCCTTTTTCTGATGTGATGGTGGTTCTGCAGGGGAAGAGAGAAGAGATCAGAGTTTGTCCCATATCCCCACCCTTCTTGCCTCACCTTCCAGCAGATTTCCTGAGCAATATGTCCTGAAACCTTCTATAAAAATACCTATGCATTTGGTGCTGCTAAAAATCCATCTCCAAGAGCTGTGCAGTTGTGTCAGCCATCAAATGATGCACAGCTGGAGGGCAACTGTGAGAGAGACACACCAGTTTGTCTGACTTGTTCACACATACCCTAACCTATTCTTTCGTCATTGCCTTCCCTTATTACCATATTCCCAATTCCTACTCTTCCCTTTACAATAATCTTACTACCTGATGATCTTCTTCACTTGGCTCCTGCTTTGATCCTCTCAGCTGATGATCAGAGGTTTGCAATTTCTATTCCTGGGGGAGGTGGGGGAAGGTAAAGTCACACCACGGTGGATGAATGAAACAGGTTGAGAGTGGGTGGTGGGAGAATGACCACTGTTGGGGTGGCAGCATCACCACCATGATAATTGGATTTTGGAAGGGTGTAGGGATCAGTGGGCCAAGATTAGGGATGGTAGTTGGTTGTTGGAAAATGGGCATGTCCATATATTCTCACCTCCGAGCATCTGACCTCCTTGCCAAGGTAGTTCAAAAGTGGGGTTCTGTGAACCTGCTCATGGACCTTAAATGAATCTGGTTAATGAACAGAGAGGGGTCAAAATAGACAGAGCACCCCCACCAGTTATCAAGCCAGCCTGGACCCAAACTGACCCAGTTCTGGCATCAAAAATTGAAACATTTGTAGATCATGTCTGGTCTTCAACTTTGTACCCCAGGGTGGGGGGACCTCAGATACTGCTGTTGTCCACTTAGATGCTGCTGAATCCTGTGTTAATTGGTCCTTGTGACACTTCAAGACCTAGACTTCCTTCTTAATGTTTCCTGATCTCTTCCACACAGCACTCCTTTTTTGCAGGCATCTTGCTCAGCAATAAAAGCTGGGGTGCACACAGCAACATACTTTTGCCAATGATCCCTGACTTTGGGGTCATTGGTGTACACCAGTGTTTAATGTTGCCTGCAGGCAAAGCATGCCTTAATGGGCCTTCTTGACACATGCTGACTTAGGAATCCCTCTCACTTTCTCCTCCACTTTGCTGATTAGCACCTGTGTTTACAATCAGGCCCCCCCATCACTGAGAAATGGGATGCACTCAGCATTACACGCTTGCAAATTCTGACCCTACTTTTGGGTCTGTGGGGTCCCCCAAAGTCTTGTTGCATGCAGGTGGAGCCTGCCTTAATGGGTCCTGTACACACTGCCAGACCTCACAGCCCCCTCAGCACCTTGTGTTTGCAAGCAGCTCAGTGTTAGACATTTGCACTTGGCCCCCAACTTTTGGGTCCCTGGGGTACCCCAAAGTGTAAAGTCACCTGCAGGAGAAGCATGCTTTAATGGCTCCCTCTGACACTGCTGAACATTGCCATTCCTGACCCTGTTTTCTCATCTGCTTGACCCAAACTGCCACAGAAATGACCCTGTGAACACGTCATTCTGGCACCCAGTCATCAGCTCTGTGCTGGGAGCAGGGGAGAGACCAGGGTTGAGCTGCATCAGGTCCCTCCCTCCCATCCGTTTTGAGGTGCACGTGCACAGCTAATGCTGGAGCCTGGCACAAGCCCCAGTAAGCATGCTGAGCATGGCATGTGAGGCCATTTTGCTCAGCACGCCATTTCCAGCCTTGGCTCTAGGTAGCTGCTGCTAGCCATGGGGCCTGGGCTGCTCCCAGCAAGCGCTGGGAGGCTGCAAGCCCTGCTGTAAGCAGCCTGGGCTCCATGCCCAGCCACCCAGAGCCCAAGATTTTGTTATTTTCTTTTTTGCTGTTTGCATCTTTTGTTTCCATTTCATTTCTTGCCTGATCATATGCATACCACATTCGTACAAAATGAGTACTAAGGTGGCTAAGTAAAACAAAATGGAAGATAAAATTATAAATGGATATGTTAGTTAAATTTGGTTAAAAAGAAAATTAGTGTGAAATTAGCATGAGTCCAACAGTGCGTTGCAGCCAGTTATGCCTATGTGGTGTAGGAGTGAATTTAGTCAGGCTTCTGGCCTCCCTGACTAGAAAAACAGACAGAGACCAGAAGTGCTGATACTGCTTATTTCAGTTATATGTTTTGAGATAAAAAAATCCTGCAAGTCTTATTACTCTGTGCACAGAGGTCCAATTAAGTAACCTTGTTTTAGTTTCTTCAAAGTCATATTTTTTTTCTATTTATGTGTCTTAAGTATAAAAATGCTTGAAAACTTAGAGAGGAGGAGGATTCCTTTGAAACAGACAAGTGAGTGATTCCCCTTGCTGTATGAAAACCTCCCTGTGATCACAGTATAGCCCTAAATAAGAAACACTGTCTCTGTCAGTCCTGATTCAACCACAGCGTGAAGTTTGATTTCTTCCACAGTAGCAAACTTCTTTACAGACAATCAGGGACTCCTCCCTAACCCTCACCGGGTACACAGTCTTGTGCCTTTTGAGTAAAACCTGTTTTCTGACTGCAGAATTCACACAGTACACAGTTTGTGTAGTACAAAATGTACTTAAATTTGTCTTTTAACCGCATTTGTTTTACAACATGTTTTCTGTTATTCATTTCCAGTTCAGACTAAAACCCCACCCCCTTTCCCCTCACCAAGTACTCTTAGGCAGATAAGCCAGGCAGCTAATGTGAGAACAGACAGGCTGATGAGTAGCCTTAATGAATGCAGGAACTCGATAAAAGAACTGGCCAGACAGGTCTGATGGTGTTTGGGCAGCATCATAGGGGTGATTCACAAAAGCACCTACACAGCCGCAAGGAGGCATGGAGGGAATAATGATGATCAACAGGTATTCTCAGGTGTACTGTGTTAGGGTGACAATATTTGGATTTTGTGGAGCACTGGATTTGCAGCTGAATACAAGGCTTCAATCTGTGTGTCAGCAAAAGCTGCTAGTCACAAGGCAAAATAATATATTAAAAATAAAATTGCAAATGCAAGCAGTTTTCTAACATTGCAAGCAGTTTCCTAACAATGGGATAGTGTGCAGGATGCATGATTCCTTGTGTAAGGAGAACAAGATGCAGCCCACCAGCTATCATCAGGAGATAAAACAGAAGCAAGGCCTTGTAGCTGAAGAAGGAGTCAGCAAAAAACCTGAAAGAACCAGCAAGAAGCCAGGTTCCTGGCCTTACACATGCACTCTTAACAGAGTGGCATGTAAATGAATGAAATGCACAGGCAATTCCATGCTAATGAAGTAAACCGTAAACAGAGGTGGAGCTTGAGATGGGAGGAGAAATGGGTGGAACAAAAGGAGGGATGAAGGTGGAGTGAATGTAAATGAGTATAAACCAAGGTGTATAAAATGTGAAAAAAACTGCAGTGCAGGTTTCTGGTTTGTTGTTTTTTTGGGGACCTGGCCCAAAACTGTCTCCATTTTGAATAAAGCTGTTGTGAGCTATGTGTGCTGGTGTTTGCTCCCTGCTTGATCTGGCTAATGAGTAACAGGATCCATGACCAATTGGATCGTTGTCTGCCTAGTTGTTGGGCGCCGCATGCAGTTGGGGTCTAACACACTGCTCACCATTCTAGTGCTGGTGGCCATTGGAACTGGGCCATCTGGCCCACATCCACCTTTTAATACCAATCCTCTGCTATGGGTTTCACATATTCAACCACTCACAATGGCTAGCTTTCAGTTGAGCTCTGGTTAAAGACTGCCTTTTTGTTTTTAAAAGTTCTTTATCAGGTTCTTAGCTTTTAAAAGTTCTTTAATAAGTGTTCCAGGGGGACGCAAGCAGAGGGCCCAAAGGCCCCTCCCGTGGCAGGACCTGAGGCAGGGCTGATCCACCCTGAGAAGAAAGAGAAAAGCCCTGAGGGCAGGACAAATTTACCTTTTTCAGGAGAAGCAAAGCTGGATGAGCCATGCCGGGATGGACTGCCCACGTGGTTTGTCAGCTGCTTTTATTTCTAGCTAGGGACAGCATGTGCAGATGATGTCATCAAAAAATGCTGTCCTGCTGATTTAAAAGCTGGTTGCGGGGAAATGGCCAGGGGAGGACCACTAGAGGCAGATGGCAAGGCTGCATCAGGAGCCCAGGAGGAATCCAGGAAAGGACCTAACAGAGGGGTCCAGGACCAGATGAAGGAGGCACCATGCTGGCCCAGCAGGGTGGATAGCAGGGAGGAAGGCATCGAGGGACCTTGCAGCCATAGATGACAGACCCATGAATGGGGCGGGTGGAGGAACTGTACCCCAACATTTCCTTTTGTGTTTTAATTTGTTTTGAGTTATCCTGAGGCTCCAAGGCAGGAAGAGGGGTCACGAGTGACCTCCACAGATTAGGAGGAGTCGGGACAGTGCAGTGGACAGCTACACAGTGAGGGAGAGCCCAGCACTTTGTCAGGGACAGTCTGATGTCCTGTGGTCATCCCATGCAGGAGGAAGCCACGAGATGAGCAGGGGGAAGAGAGGGCAGGTGAAGACATCAGAGGGTGAGACGGTGATACATCATCTGGCCATTCTGAGGGCTGGTGAATGGCTGGGGTGTAGGGGAGGCAGAGCCCCAAGAATGCCTGCTAAGGATAGCGCCCAATCCGCAAGGAGCTATGAGAAGGAGCCTCACCACTGAAGGGAAAGATCAAGTCATGGCAGGTGAGTATCAGGGCCTCCTTTGGGGTGAACATGACCCAACATCAAGGCCACAGGAATACACCCTGTGGCTGGCACTGGGTGCATATTCCAAAGCATCAAGAGCATGCCTACAGAAGGCCAGGTGGGTGCAATCAGGTTCTTAGCTTCTTTTTTCTTTTATAGTTTCAGTAGTTGTTCTTAGATCACAGTAATAGCTTCATAGTAGCAAAATGCAGCTAAAAATAGTGACTCATACTTAGTTGTATTCCTGTTCTGTTCTCAATGTATATTACTGTTTCATGTAAATAAAGTTGAACATTGTCTTTCATGGATTTCTAACTTCAGGCATGCTGTCCTTGTTTAGATAAGAGGTGACATGCATTTTGTTGGGTTGGGGAGTAGTTTTGTCTATGGTCATAGTATTGAATGCCAAAGCATTGAATGACATTTTGTGTCTGTGAACCTCAACTGTAATTGTTGCCCTGGGAAAGCTCTAAAACCACTTTCAGTCATTTTTAATGGTATTGGGACAGTGCATGAGACCTAATTACAAATGACACCACTAAATGAGTGTCCTTGGCTTAGAAGCTGAATCTAGATAAGGGTCTACTCCCCGGTGTGTGCCCAATATAATGAAGCTGTGGGTATTGCCAAGTGCCTCAAAGCCCTGCTGCCTTACCCCCATGTTCAGATGTTGGCCATGAGCAAGGAATACATAGAGGGCTTTTGTGCAAGTTTGAAGCATTGCATAGATAAGATGCTCCATAACAAGGGCCCTGTTTGTGGGCCCTGGATCAGAGCAAAGCAGGTCAAGGAAGGTGGCCTGAAAGCATAGTAAGCTTTGGGGTGGCTGAGTTATGGTCATACAAGCAACTTCTGGACCATCCACCTGCCCTCTGATACATTTAGTGTGTGCTTATCAACACACCTGGAGTTAGCCACTGCAAGCCTGGCCTTCTGGCCCTCCCAAAGGAAACAAGAGGTTTGCATGCAAGGCAAATGCCTGTCAACCTGATCTCTCTACAGGATGACTGATCTAGAGATGATGTGCAGTTCCTGGAAAGTCCAGTTTCTGGGCTTGGGTTGGAGGGGCTCCCGCCAGACAACTGGGGTGAGGGGTTGGCTACTCCCCTACCATCACTGCAGGTGCATTCTCCAGGTAGGCACCAGAGGGATGGCAATCCATCATGCCACCAATGTGCCCCAAGCATCCTCCTGATGTGTGTAGTCCAGTCAGTTTGAGATGTTTTATTTAATCAGGCAGAAAGCAGACTGAGTGACTTTGCTCTGCTCCTGTTCATTCTGCTGGTGCCCTGGGCACATCTGCAATTGTGGTTAAAAAAACTGAGGTATGATGGTACAGAAGGAAAGCTTGGTCTTCCACAAAATCTCTGGAGATGCCTGGAATCATATCTGTCACAGAGGTACACATTCCTGCCCCCCTCCACCAAGGATGACATAGCTGCAAGCATCAATGCTTTCTTGGGGGTTTGATGGCAACATTGCCAGTGCAGACTTGGCAGTCTGGGGCTACTCAATAAAAAAAATGCTTGTGCTGTTTCCCTCCCACCTGTCGTTGTGCACTGGGGGTGCTAACAGGGGACAGGGGTGCGAGGACTGACCACGCAACTGTAAACGTTCCCTTTTTATGATATAGCTAGGGAAGAAAAATATAACACTTTTAATCTTAGAGTTTAATTGAATGTCAGGTAAATGAACTACAAGAGAAGAGATACTAACAGCTAGAAACACATGACCATTACTTGCCTCTGAACATCACCCACCCTTGCACCCTGTGGCATAAATTCACTCAGAATCTTTCTATGGATTAAACATCTAATAAATACTGCTAATCACAGCTGAAAATCGATGAGACAGCAATACCCCATTCCCACCCCCTAACCCTCCAACCCACACCCACCTCACCCTGTATCAGAAGTTTTTGATTATCTTTCCTATGGAAGATAAATGCATTCACTTTATACTGTCAGTAGGTGATAAAGACCCATTCTCTTTCTATCCCAGGCCAGCTCTGTATTTTCCTCCCTTTCATCCCTAAAGCATAATGGGGCTCTCCTTCTGCAGTTAGAGGAGGGGAATCCCTCATTTGCATTCACAGACCCTGTCAATTAGTTATTCTGAATGGTGCTATTGTCACTTAGGTGCTTAAGCAGCTCATGTCTAAACTTTCCCTCTTAACACCAAGTATAGTCAGCAGTCAAATGGAAATTATTAGGAATCTGTCGCAGTGCACTCAGGTGCCCTGCGCCTGAGAGTGGAGACTGCTCTGGGGAGACCCCTAGTGGCAGAAAAGGGGAGGCTCAGCTGCCAGTCACCAGGACTGCACAGGTGCTGGTTGCTGGGGCAACTGGTAAAACCAGCTGACAGGAAGGGGCAGGGCTTATCCCTTCTTAAGCCCAGGTAGGAGGCCAGGAGGGAAGTCCCTCTCCAGCAGCCGTGGGAGTAGGGACTCAGCTCGTACAGACAGAGGGGAGGACTCTGGCAGTGAAAGCATCCCCCAGTCACTGCTGGGGTTGGGGAGCCCTCCTTCCCCCTCCCCCCCCGCTCCCTCACTGTCTAGTAGGGAGTAGATTTTGTCTGACCAGATGGTCTAGTTTTTATGTTGTAGCCCAGGGGCTTTATGTTTTATGTTTACTGTTTTGACTGGAGGACCGGGTGAGGCTGTTAGGGGTTGGAGAAGGCCTCATAGGGACTCCCCAGTAGCGTGGGGGTTCCTGGCGCCTCAGAGGGTGCAGCATTTGCAGGGTGCAGTGGCCCTAACCCCAGAGCGAGAGGGGGCAGCAAGGAGCCCCAAGAGAGAAGGGGGCAGCAAGGATCCCCAGAGCGAGAGAGAAGGGGGCAGCGAGGAGCCCCAGAGTGAGAGAGAAGGGGGCAGTGAGGAGCCCCGAGAGAGAAGGGGGCAGTGAGGACCCCCAGGAGAGGGGGCAATGAGGAGCCCCAGAGCGAAAGAGAAGGGGGCAGTGAGGAGCCCCAGGAGAGGAGGCAGCGAGGAGCCCCAGAGCGAGAGAGAAGGGGGCAGCGAGGAGCCCCAGAGTGAGAGAGAAGGGGGCAGTGAGGAGCCCCGAGAGAGAAGGGGACAGCGAGGAGCCCCAGGAGAGGGGGCAGCAAGGTGCCCCAGAGAGAGGGGAAAGCGGGGAGCCCCAGGGGGCAGCGAGGAGTCCCAGATCAAGAGAGGGGGCAGTGAGGAGCCCCGGGAGTAAAGAGGAGGGCCAGAACATTACAAGGCCCACGTCAAACCATGTCACTCCTTCTGTGAGGCTTGGGCTGCAGTGTAGGGGAGGAAAAGGAGCCGCAGGTAACGCCCCCTGTCACCAGGGCGTGGAGAAAATGGGCAGCCTCCTGCTGATTACAACCATCTTCTAATCAAGTGAGATCAAGGCATGGCAGGTGAGTAAGCAGGTGGTTGGCCCATTACAGGAGGGCAGAGCCACTCCCAGAAAGGCTCCGATATTGATAATCCTGTCACAGCATCTCAATTAATTCTTTTGTGCTGGACATGATCTTTTTGAAATTGGCATCCTCCTTTTGTTCCAGCTTTCTGAAGACCTGGCACTCTTCATCACCCAACTGATAAGTGGTCATAGATGAAGTTTGGCATGCCAACACCAAAATCTCCATCACGCCTTCTCTTGACTGTCACTGGCAGCAGTGGTACTCATGTATTTGCTCAACTTTGGTGTGTGCAAGTGTCCATGCCACAACTGCAGTGCCAGGGGTATCTTGTAATAAAGGGGGAAAAAAGCAGCCCCTGTAAGCTGCTCCACAGAAGGACCCACCCCCTACCAGCCATTGTATGTGAAACTGAGGGCAAGGAGTGGACATAGTTCCCACTTACAGTCACCCCCTTCCTCACTCCCACACTAACGTGCAAGGAAACCCTACTCACCCGAAACTTTATAATGTTGCTTTCCCTCATAAATTACAAGTCACAGGTCCTGGGTCTTCAGGTGTCTCTTGGACAGGTCCTGAAAGAACAGATTGATCTGTCTTGTGGGCTTAAAACATCCTGGGTCAGGGTAACAGTGCAGTTTGAAGCATCCTTTTCCTCCTCCTCTCTCATATTGAGGAATGGCCGTGCGGAGACTGTAGTCGTGTTAAAGATAACTTCTTTATCTCAGTTCTCCATCTCCTGTGGCTGCTCTTAAAACTCTGCCCCCAACTGTGAATTATTGAGTGGAATTTGAGCACTGGCCACCACACTGCCTGCTCCAGTGTCAGGACAACCTATATACTGGCAGTGGGAAGGTAACACTGTGGCCACCTCTGGCACACCCGTTGTAAGGAAGCATCTCTAGTGTCCTTTTTCAGAGTGGTAGTCAGCTTATCATAGCTTATTTGTGTGTTGCCCCAGAATGAGAATTATTGTCCTTGGCCCTATGGGGAGCACCTTTTAAGGACTTATTCTTGCTGTGGTAGTGATTCCAGTCACAATTGTACCCATGTTCCTTCATTTGCTCAGCAATAGACACATAGAGTGCCCGATTTAATCTATTTTCCAGCTGTGTTATCACCTTCCTTGCCGCAGAAATATCAATCAATGCCTCAGCTTCAGCATGAAGCCAGTTGCATTCATGGCTTTGTGATGTATCTGGCTGCTCCTCTAAGCTGGATGAATATTGCTTCTTCTTTTGTCCCTCCATTGACTAGGTTTTGGGGGGCTGAGGAGTGATGCAAAGAGACAGAGTGCAATGCCTGATGCTGCATGATCTGGTCTCAGCATGTGTCCTCCATGCCAAAAAGTTTTTACCTCTTATGCAGACAGGTGTGATCTGTGCCTTACCCAGACAGTCATGCCAGTCTGGTCCTTTGTAACTCAAAGCAGTATCACTGATAAAGTTGGCTACAAAGGACCAACTCACAGGATCATCATGAAATTCTAGTTTATTGGATGGATGCAATGACCTTAGTGCTGATCCCATCAAACACACACACATTCATGCATACACACACTCACAGTAGCTAGCTATGAACTCTAACCACCAGTGTCAAGATATACCTATCCCCAAGCACTGGAGTTCACTGTTGATGACCAGTCGAGGCTTCTTTCAGTGTGATTTTGCTTGAGAAGGGGGTCAGCGGCTGGTCCTTCTGGCTGGACAGGCAGGATGCTGGTCAGGTCAAAGAGGGTACCATTGGGGGTCATTCTTTGCTGCCTTTTATCTCTCTCTGGCAAACTTTGGTGACTCCCCAATTCTCAGGCTTACCCAATCCAGGGGTAAGTGATCTCGAGGGATGTCCCTTTTGGTAGGTGCTGGATGGCAGCTGTCAGCCCTAGGGGTCACGTCTGCAGGTACATGCAGTCTCAGGAGTCCATTGTTTAATTTTGATTGATTCACTGCTGTGATGAATAGAGCTCTGGAAGTGATTGATCAGGGGGTATTTCAGCCCCAAGGGTCTGTTTCCAGCGTTGATTAGTTCAAACTGGGGCTTCTGTACCTTTAACAGTGAAATTTCAGGGAGTTCCTGACTCTGTATTGATTCTTTCCTCTCCTTAGTTTGTGGTGTATAGGTGTTAATTGTTGCTTGTTAACTTGCTTATCCAGACTAGCTACTGCATTACACAATCAAGCATGATTCATTCAAGGACCCACTCCATACAGAGATTCCTGCCTTTGGTAACATTGTTATGTGGTACAACTTACTTTTAAACTTAAAGTACATTTGTAAAAGCATCTACAAGCTCTATTTTCACTACAAGTACACCTTATATAAAAATAATAATAATATAATAAAAGAAAAAGAGAGAGGAAGGAAGAAAAGGTAGAAAAGAGAAAGCATCCCCAAAAGGGGGCAACTACTGCAAAAGGGACTTTTGCCAAATGGAGAAGCTTCATGTTTGAGGGTGGGGGGCAGGCAAAAAGGTTTCTTGCTAGATTATTCCCCACCTTGACATTGGTCATCAGGGTGGTGTCACTATAATATTCAGGTTAATGCTTTAGCTTCATCAATTTTAGCATGTACAGTACTTAGGGTGGCAGTGAGTTTACAGTACAGGAATATAGTTAGGAATGTTAAAATTATCATTAGGGTAAAGAGTATTACAATGGGGTGCATCATGAGGTTCAGGATACCAGTGGCAGTTGGGGACTAGCCCAGGAGGGTTTCCCAGGGGCTGTACTGGGTGACTTCTTTGATTTTGGTGAGTACCTGGGTGACTTGGTGGTTATTAGTTTGGATGATAGTATAGGTTTTGTTGGCTTGGGACTGTAATGCTTTCAGGGATTGTTGGAGTTCTGGGTGTGTAGTAGTATGTCTGAGGGCTTGGGGGGATATACCTAGGTGGACTGGTTTAAGTTTAGATTTAAAAAGGCTGTACTGTGGGGTGATTGACTGATGTATCATGGTTCACTTTCTGTACTGAATGTCACACCCAGTGATGGATCTGACATTACATAGACAGATGTTGTGTTGCAGGCCAGTAATATTATAAAATTAATTCACTGTAGTGGATTGACAAAGGGTACAGAGACAAACTCACCCAAAACCAATGCTGACAAGTAGGGATTGAACACTGGGATCTTTGAACATTACATAGGGACAAATTGAAAAATCAAGGTCAAAACAAAGGGTTTGGGACTGTAACATAAGTTCTTCACAAAGGAAACTGGAGCCAACTTCCTTACAATTATTGACTGCGATGGCTTTAAATTGTCCATTAGGTTGTTTTAGAATCCAATGTTTGCCTGTTTGTGGGATCATGAAACTGTCATTGATCTGGATCCCCAATGTTATTATTGGGAATACTTGATTTATTTTACCACTAACCACCCCCATGATTATAAGATTGATGGACCACAAATTTGGATCAAACCTGAATTGTATTAGCCGGTTATAAGGGGTTAACTGTGGAGACTGCCTGATTTCCTTTCTTAACAGATTTTGTAGTTCTAGGGGGATGTGTCTTTTCAGGCCTTGGAGTATGATACCCTTAATTACGTCTAGGTACCATACCTGGGCCTCGGTACACATGAGGGCAAGAGAGGTGTTTTGCCCTAGAGCTATGATTGCTTCAGTTAGGGTGTGGGAATCCTAGGAAGCTACTTGAGTCATCCACTGCATAAGGGAGGCAATAGAGACTGCCGGTAACACCCACAACTGGAATGGAGCTTCATTGAAAGCCATTGCTGCTTGGTCACCAATCATCCCTTCCCCCTACCACCCTTGCAGGAACTGCTTTCAGATGCTGGGCATAGCTTTCAATGCACTAATAATACCTATTGTTAAGGTGAGTGAAGGTGGACTTGTGCTGCCACGGAACCAGCCTATTCAGAAATCAGGGGGCACATCACAAAGCTGTCTCCTGAGTGCAACAAGATGTTGGTTAGTGAAGGCATGCCACAGCCAGAGCAGGGTCCCCATATGTGAGGCAGGGCTCTACTGTGCAACCTGTGAGACAGTCAAACTATGGGGGAAGGGGTGCCATTGCCAGATGCACTCAATAGCCAGCCTAGTCAGAACTCAGGGTACACACTAACAAGTTGACTGCTGAGAATCCCATAAGTTTGGTCAGTGAAGGCAAGGCACAGCAAGAGGGGGGACCCCATATGTGAGGCAGGGCTCTGCTCCTTGAAAAGAATATGGCTTTGTTGACTCCTAAGAGACTGAACAAAGATAACCTGCTGATCTTGCAGGCTCTGGAAATGTCTAAGCTGAGAACTGAGCTACTTGATCAGCAAATGCTCATGTTCCTGAATGCATCATACGGTATGCTGAACCTCTTAATGGCACACTGTCTCAGAATTGCATCTTCAAGGCGCATATGCTGAAGGTACTTTATGTAGTGCTGGACTCATTCGAATAAGAGTAATTATCAAATCTGAAGACTATAAGGTCTTTGTGGCTAAACCTATAGGGCAACAATCACCAGATATGGGCAGATGCAAGCAGCTCTGACTGGTGGGAATGAATAGTTATGGTGACTTGGGCAGATCAGCAGTGGCTAGAGACATTCAGAATGGGCAGGGACAGTGGCGACACATAAGGGATGCATGGGGGTGCATGTGCACCACCTGAGAGCACCAGTGGACCCCCCCCTGACTGGCCATGCTCACTGCTTAGACGATAGGTGGGGGGCAGGTGGGAGCACCAGTGCTCCCCCCTGCAAGCACTGGCCAATCACTGTGATTGCTTCAGGATTGTTTGTGAGGGACTCCCTCCTGGTCGGTGGGACTGGTCATGGGGGGGGGGTACATGCCCGCCTGGCTATGGTGGCACCAGTCTCCCATGGATAGGGAGAAATTCTTTAACATAATCAGTATCCTGTCACCACACATTGAGCAACAGAAAACTGTGATGCAGCAGCCCATTGTCCCAGAAAAATGGGTGGCCATGGCCATCATGAAACTGGCCACTCCAACAAGCCTCCACTTCATCAGAAACCAGTTTGGTGCGACTGTCTGCACAGCAGGGGTGGTGATACAATAGGTATGCAAGCTGCTGCAAGAGGTCACAGCAAACCAGTTCATCTGCCTCAGTAACCCCAGGGAAGTTGTTGAAGGATTCAAGGTGGTGGGACTCCCTAACTGCAGGAGTGAATTGGACAGAACATGCATTCCGGGCCTGTTACCATCCCAGAAGAGCTGGTCAGAAATTCCTCGAAGCTCTAGTTGATCACTGTGGATGATTTACTAACATTTATACTGGTTGGGCAGGAAGAGCTCACAATGAGCATGTCTTTCAAAACTCACTGCTGCCTGGGACAATGGAGAAAGGGCAATATGTGCCAAGACTGGACGATGTTGTGATCGGGGTGTTTCTGTGCTTATCATAGCAGACTTGGTTTATCATAGTGGCTTGACACCGCTTATCACGGGGACTTGGCTTACCCCCTCCTGCCCTGGCTCATGAAGCCATATGGTGGCCAAGTAATTGACAGTGCTGGCTGTCGTTAAGAATCTTACCCTCAATGAGCGTATCACAGATTCTTTAATGAGTTTTTCCAGGATTCACTCTGGGATGGAGATTAGGTTATCATTCCCACCATAACCCCTGTGATCCTTATCTCGCTTGTCTTTACCCTTAGTCTGGTGAAATACCAAAGCAAAGTGGGCATTTAGGAGTTCCGTTTTTTTCTTGAGTGTCCATTCCCAGCTGTCCTGAGGTGTTAAGCAGGGGCCCCACACTTCCATTTGTTTTCCTTCTGCTCCCTACATACCTAAAGAAGGACTTCTTCTTGTCCTTGGCTTCCTTGGCTAACTTAAACTCAGTCGCTGCCCTAGCTTTTTTAATTATTTGCCTACAAGTGCAGACCCCTGTTGCATAGTCCTCCTTGACAACTGTCCCTAACTTCCACTATGTGTACACCTCTTTTTTCTATTTCAAGAGGACCATGATGTCCCTATTGAGCCAGGAAGGCTTGCCAGCCCTTCTGCTGCCTTTCCTCTTCATGGGAATAGTTTTCTCTTGTGCTTTGAGGATCCTGTCCTTGTGGAATGACCACTCTTCATGCACCCCATTCACTTTCTATCCCTGGTTCTGCATTGCCTCCCCTACTAATGCCCTTAGCCTGCTGAAGTCAGCATTTTTAAAGTCCAGGTCTTCAATCCTGCTAATTTATTTATCAACCTTGTGGCAGACAGTGAACTTGATGAGCTCATGGTTGCTGTCACCCTGGCTACCCTCAATGTTCAAGCCACACATCAGACCATCTCCCTTGGCCAAGACCAAGTCTAGGAGAGCAGTACCTCCAGTTGGCCCTTGCACTTCCTGAGTCAGAAAGAGCTCCTTAATTACAGTTAAGAAGCTACATGACCAATCTGACCTAGCCGAGTGTTCCTCCCAATCTATGTCTGGGTAATTGAAGTCACCCATGACAATCAAGTACCTTGCATACATGATTTCTGTCAGTTCTTGAAAGAACTCCAGATCAAGCTCCTCCCCTTGGTTCAGTGACCTGTAGTAAACCCCAGTTAGGTCTCTCTCACCTTGCCCGCTCCCCGCCTGAAGCTTAAGCCAGAGGGTTTCAAGCTGCTTATCTTTGGAGCCAATGTCAGCCTCCAGAGAAGTGTACTACTCCCTCACATAGACAGCTGTGGAAGAAATCAAACTTCGCGCTGTGTTTGGTATTAGAATTCACAGACTCAGTCTGAGTTTATTGGCGCTCATACCATATGATTGTAGGGAGGAGATCTAAACAGAACTCCTCCCCTCTACAAGTTAACATACCTTTTTATACCTAAAATTGTGAAAACAAAGACATGATTTAAACAAAGCGTCCTTGAAAAAAAGAGTCAAAAATGGATCATAACAGTTGCTTGCTCAGGAACACATTTTGTTTTGAGAACTGTTATCTCTATCTTCTGTAGTGCTATCCAACGTAGCACTGCGAAGCCTATAAGGGAGCTGCAGGTTTTTCCTCCCAAGGTGGAGAACCATGCATTTTTCGGTGTTAAACACCATCAGGTTCTCATCTGCCCATTTGCTGAGCTTGTCCAGGTCAGCCTGGATCACCCGCCTATCTTCAGGCGTGGATGCTTTGCCCCAAAGTTTGGTGTCATCGGCGAACTTGGCCAGTCCACACCTGACTCTAGTGTCCACATCATTAATGAAGATGTTGAACAGTATGGGTCCAAGGACAGAGCCTTGAGGGACCCCGCTGGTCACAGGGCACCATGATGAGTGACTGCCATCAATTATGACCCACTGGGTCCGACCACGGAGCCAATTTCCCAGCCAGCGAATTGTGGTGGAGCCAAGGCCACAACTGGCCAGTTTGGCCAAGAGGTGATCATGGGATACCAGATCAAAAGCTTTTTTGAAGTCAAGATATATGACATCAATCTCTTCTCCCTCGTCCAGGTGATAGGTCACCTGGTCATAGAAGGAAATGAGATTGGTCAAACAAGACCTACCCGCAACAAACCTGTGCTGGCTATCCCTTAGGATGTTAGCCTGGGCCAGTCCATCAAGGATGGTCTCCTTAATAAACTTTTCTAAGATCTTCCCCAGGATAGAAGTCAGGCTAATGGGCCTGTAGTTAGCCGGATCCACTCTCCTCCCTTTCTTGAAGATCGGCACCACATTGGCCTTCTTCCAGTCTTCGGGCACTACATCAGAGCGCCAGGAGTTTTCAAAGATCCGTGCCAGGGGCTGGGCTATGATGCTCACCAGCTCCTTGAGTACCCTGGGGTGCAGATTGTCAGGGCCGGCTGACTTGAAGGTATCCAGCTTCTCAAGATGTTCCTTCACGAGGTCAGAATTTATGGAGGGTAGGGGATCCCCATCACCCGGATCTCCCTGTCCCATAGCAGGCATGGGCGTCCCATGGGACTGATGAAAGACTGATGCAAAGTACCTATTTAATAGGTTGGCTTTTTCCTGGGTGTCAGTTGTCAGTTGCCCCATCTGGTTTAGCAGGGGTCCAACATTGCCCTTGCTTTTCCTCCGGCTCCCCACATATCTGAAAAAGGACTTTTTGTTGTCCTTGATGCTTGAAGTTAGTTGGAGTTCAGTTGCAGCCTTGGCTTTCCTGGTTTGCTCCCTGCAGGACCGGACCAGTGCAGAATAATCCTCCTTGGAGGTGAATCCCGTCCTCCATCCTTTGTAAAGCTTTCCTTTTTAGCCGCAGGAGGTCTGCTAGGTCCCTGGAGAGCCAGGAGGGCTGCTGTGCCTTCTTGCTGCCTTTCCTCCGTGTTGGAATAGATTTAGCTTGTGCATTGAGGATCGCTTCCTTAAGAAGCAACCACTTTTCTTGAACTCCATCTCCCTGGGGTCATGGTCCCTAAGGACCTGACTGACAAGCCTCTTGAGCTTGTCAAAGTCGGCTTTTCTGAAGTCAAAGACTTCTGTGTTGTTGACTGACTTGCCAGCTTTACGGCGGATGGTGAAGGTGATCAGCTCGTGGTCGCTGTCACCCAGCTTCCCATTGATCACTAGCTCGCTGATTAAGTCATCCCCCGTACCCAGTACCAGATCGAGCAGCGCTTTGCCTCTCGTTGGCCCATAGACTTCTTGAGTCAGGTAGAGGTCATCCACGCACGAGAGAAAGCTTTGCAACCGCTCGGATTTTGCTGAGTGATCTTCCCAGGAGATGTCCAGGTAATTGAAGTCACCCATGATAACCAAGGTCCTGGAGCAAGCAGCCTCAGTCAGTTCCCGGGCGAATTCCTGGTCAAGCTCAGGACTTTGAGTGGGAGATCTGTAGCAGACTCCCACCATTGTGTCCCCTGTGCTGTATTCCCCACGAATTTTTACCCAGAGGGTCTCTAGCTGTCCATGCTGGTCACCAACATCAGCTTGCAGGGACATGTAGCTTTCCTTGACATAGAGAGCTACACCCCCGTCCCTTTTGTCAACACGATCCCTCCTGTACAGGGTATAGCCCTCTATACCCATGGTCCAGTCATGGGTGGAGTCCCACCAGCTCTCCGTTATCCCAATGACGTCATAATTCTTTGCACTGAGCAGGAGGACAAGCTCCTCCTGCTTGTTACCCAGGCTCCTGGCATTAGTGTACAGGCAGGCAAGTGTGCCCTTAGGGGCTCTTGCCTTGCCCACAGATTGTGCCAGGGCTGGGGCAGGGGTGGGCTCCCTTAAGTGCCTTGGTCTGCTGGCTTTGCAAGGGTTGCTCAGTGGGCCAGCAGTGGCAGTAGTCCCCCCATCCCCAGCAGGCTTAGTTTAAAGCCTGGTGGAGCAGGTCAGCCAGCCTGGCTGAGAAGAGCCTCCTCCCCAGGGGAGAGAGGTGGAGGCCATGTCTTCCCAGCAGCTCGCTGCCTCTCTCGCCAAAGAGCGGGCTGTGGTCATGGAAGCCAAAGCCTTCCCGATGACACCAGTGCCGCAGTCTTTGGTTCACTGCGTGGATCCTCCTCTCCTTCCTCAGCCCATAGCCCGAGACTGGGAGGATCGACGAAAACACCACCTGAGCTCCCAGACCCCTAAGCCCCACTCCCAAATCCCTGTAGCACCTCATGACCTGACTGGGGGTGCTCCGAGCCATGTCATTGGTGCCCATGTGAATAAGGAGCATGGGATAGTGGTCTGTGGGCCAGAGGAGCTCTGGGATCCTCTCCGCAATGTCTCGGATGCGCGTCCCTGGGAAGCAGCAGACTTCCCGGGCTAAGGGGTCGGGGCGGCAGATTGCCCCCTCAGTGCCCTGCAGGATGGAGTCTCCCACAACAAACACCTTTCGTTTTGTCTTGGGGAGAGCGGGGGCAGTAGCTGCGGTGGAGCCTGGGTTGCCCGCGGGAGCTGGCAACTGTGCAGGCTCTGCTGGGGCTGCAAGAGGTGCGAACCTGTTGCTAAGCTCTGGTGAGGGAGAGGCCTTGGTGTGGCGGGCCTTCGGGCCCTTGACCACCTTGGTCCATGCCCCTGACTGGGCAGAGCAGGAGGTCCCAGAGTCCTCCTTAGTCCTGGAGGGAGACGGTGCTCTACCCTGCAGCTCCCGGGGGAGAAGGGCCTGGCAGTAGGAGTCTATCTCCTGCTCCCAGTCCCTGATGGCACGCAGTCTCTGGACTCTGGCCTGGAGCTCCTCCAGTTGGTGCACCAGAGACCCCAGTAGGGAGCAGACCCCGTAAGGGGAGGTGGCCATGCTCCTGGGCCCCAGAGCCTGAAAAAGGGACAGGCAGGCCCCGCAGCCAAGAGCCTGGGGCTCCGTCTGCGTGGAGCCAGGAACCATGGGCTCCATCTGGGTGGCCATCTCTGAGGTGCCCAATGGGGGGGCCGCAGAGCCCGAGGGGACCCTCGGGGTGCGGCGTGTGCCCATCTGTGTCATGCCTCTGGTAGGCTGACAATGGCTGGGACTGACTACTCTGGGGGGTTCACAGGTAGGGTCTCGTGCCCTCCCATGCCCTCTCCTGCGTGAACTCTACGCTAACTTGAGTGCCTGTTTATGCAGCCTGTTAGCGCGGCTCTGGTTGCATGGTTCCCTGGGGGGCTGGGCCAAGTAGGGGCCTGGGCGGGGGCTTGACCCGGCCCAGCTCCACGCAGCTGCCTCCTCCCAGGGAGCGAGGAGTTAACCCCTTCCCACCACGAGCCTGCTTACCTCCGGCTGTGCTGGGGGTCGGCAGGGGGCTCTGCGGTTGCTGAGGGGGTGTCTGGGGGGCTCTGGGGGAGCAGGGGTGCAGCGGGCTTCACCCACGTGTCTCTCACTTCTCCGGAGCCTAACTGAGCTTTTTTTCCCTGTTTGGTGGCCCTTTTAAATGGCACACATGCGCAGTGGGCCTGCCGTCGGGGAAAGCTGATTTCTCCGGCCAGGGGGGGCCTGCCCAGGATTTGGGGGGCCCTGCCCTACAGGAGGGGGACTGGTGAGTACCCCACTCCTTCTCTTCTCACTCCCTGAGGGGCTGGGCCAAGTAGGGGCTTGGGCAGGGGCTTGACCCGGCTCGGCTCCACGCAGCCGCCTCCTCCCAGGGAGCGAGGAGTTAACCCCTTCCCACCACGAGCCCGCTTACCTCCGGCTGTGCTGGGGGTCAGCAGAGGGCTCTGCGGCTGCTGAGGGGGTGTCTGGGGGGCTCTGGGGGAGCAGGGGTGCAGCGGGCTTCACCCACGTGTCTCTCACTTCTCCGGAGCCTAACTGAGCTTTTTTTCCCTGTTTGGTGGCCCTTTTAAATGGCACACATGCGCAGTGGGCCTGCCGTCGGGGAAAGCTGATTTCTCCGGCCAGGGGGGGCCTGCCCAGGATTTGGGGGGCCCTGCCCTACAGGAGGGGGACTGGTGAGTACCCCACTCCTTCTCTTCTCACTCCCTGAGGGGCTGGGCCAAGTAGGGGCTTGGGCAGGGGCTTGACCCGGCTCGGCTCCACGCAGCCGCCTCCTCCCAGGGAGCGAGGAGTTAACCCCTTCCCACCACGAGCCCGCTTACCTCCGGCTGTGCTGGGGGTCAGCAGAGGGCTCTGCGGCTGCTGAGGGGGTTTCTGGGGGGCTTTGGGGGAGCGGAGGCGCAGCGGGCTTCACCCGCACGTCTCTAAGCACTCCGGAGCCTAACTTCCCGGACATCTGCTGGGAAGAACAGTCAGCCAGGTCTGAATGCTCATGTAGGTTCTTAGACAGACTGCAGGACCGCCATCTAACCCAGGAGGTGCACAGCCCCACCAGGGGAGATGCCTTGTTGGACCTAGTGCTGGCCACGGGTGATGACCTGGTGAGGGGGCTGCGGGTGCTCAACCACCTGGGCGACAGCGATCATCGCCTGCTGGAATTCACCATCCAGTGCAAGGTGGCAAAGGCATGCAGTAAGGCAGCGGCCCTAGTTTTTAGGAGGGCAGACGTCAATGAGCTAAGAAGGATAGTTGGAGAAGCGCTGAGGTCCTGGAGGGGAGGGGAGCCAGGTGTCCAAGGAGAGTGGTTGCTCCTTAAGGAGACGATCCTCCAAGCACAAAGGAAGGTAATCCCAATGAGGATCAAAGGGAGCAGGAGAGCACACAAGCCTCCGTGGCTCACCAAAAGCATCCGGGAATGTCTCCTTGCTAAAAAGAAGGCTTACACCCAATGGAAAGAAGGGGTCATCACCAGGGAGGACTATTCTGTAGTCGCTCGGGGATGTAGGGGGGTAGTTAGGAAGGCCAAGGCAGAGATGGAACTGGGACTAGCTTCCCAGATTAAGGACAATAAGAAGTCTTTTTTAAATACGTAGGGGGTAAAAAGAAGGTCCCGGGTAATGTGGGGCCCTTGCAGGACACCATGGGAAACTTGGTCGTCACACCAGACGGCAAAGCTAACATGTTTAACGATTTCTTTGCCTCTGTCTTCCTAAGTAGGGACCAGAACAGCCACCTCCCTGCTGGGCCCCCCTCGGGCCCCGGGGCAGGCACACCTGGGCCACGGGTTAGCGAGGATTTAGTTAGGGAGCTTCTGGAGGGGTTGGACGTATTCAAGTCAGCTGGTCTGGATGATCTCCACCCTAGAGTTCTAAAGGAACTGGCTGGGGTCATTGCAAGTCCCCTGGCACAACTTTACAAGCACTTGTGGTGCTCAGGTGAGGTACCGGAGGACTGGAAGAGGGCCAACGTGGTCCCCATCTTCAAAAAAGGCAGGAAGGCGGACCCAGGAAACTATAGGCCAGTTAGTCTTACCTCGATCCTAGGCAAGCTGTTTGAGAAAATTATGCTGGCACACATCCAGGAGGGGCTAGCAGGGGACTGCATGCTTAGGGGCAACCAACACGGGTTCATCAGTGGCAGGTCCTGTCAGACCAACCTGGTGGCCTTTTACGATCAGATCACCAGATCATTATATGCAGGGGTAGCAGTGGATATAGTCTTCCTGGACTTCCGGAAGGCTTTTGACACTGTCTCTCAACCTGTTCTCATTAAGAAACTGGGGGGCTGTGGTGTAGACACCCACACAGTCAAATGGGTCGCCAACTGGCTGGAGGGCCGCACCCAGAGGGTGGTAGTGGATGGGTCCTTCTCAACCTGGAAGAACGTGGGCAGTGGGGTTCTGCAGGGCTCGGCCCTTGGGCCCGCACTGTTCAACATCTTCATCAGTGATTTGGACGAGGGGGTAAAATGCACCTTGTTCAAATTTGCTGATGACACTAAGATGTGGGGGGACGTGGGCACACTGGAAGGATGCAACAGGCTACAATGAGACCTAGACAGGTTACAAGGGTGGGCGGATGAGAATAGGATGGGTTTCAACACAGACAAGTGCAAGGTGATGCACCTCGGGAGGAACAACCGGCACCATACTTACAGGTTAGGGAACTCCCCTCTTGTCAGCACGGAGGCGGAAAAGGATCCGGGGGTCATCATTGACTCCAAGATGAACATGGGCCGGCAGTGTGGGGAGGCAGTCAGGAAGGCCAACCGCACCTTGGCATGCATCCACAGATGCATCTCGAGCAGGTCCAAAGAGATGATCCTCCCCCTCTATGCGGCACTGGTCAGGCCACAGTTGGAGTACTGCGTCCAGTTCTGGGCGCTGCACTTCAAGACGGATGTCAACAGCATGGAGAGGGTCCAGAGGAGGGCCACTCGCATGATCAGGGGACAACAGGGCAGGCCCTATGAGGAGAGGCTACGGGACCTGAACCTGTTTAGCCTCCAAAAGAGAAGGCTGAGGGGGGATCTTGTGGCCTGTTATAAACTAGTCAGGGGGGGATCAGCAGGCATTGGGGGAGTCACTGTTCCCCCGAGCACCGCCAGGAGTGACCAGAAATAATGGTCACAAGCTGGCAGAGGGTAGGTTTAGGTTAGATATCAGGAGGCACTTCTTCACAGTCAGGGCGGCTAGGGTCTGGAACCAGCTTCCAAGAGAAGTGGTGCAGGCTCCTACCCTGGGGGTGTTTAAGAGGAGGTTAGATGCACATCTTGCTGGGGTCATTTGACCCCAGTACTCTTTCCTGCCATGGCTGGGGGTTGGACTAGATGATTTGCTCAGGTCCCTTCCGAACCTACAAACTATGAAACTATGAAGAATAGGCTTATTACAAGGGCTTTTAGTTGGAACAATGATACCTTCCTTCAAAAGAAGAGTTAGAAAAGGGCGTATCCTGTCTTTGGCTTCTGGGTGTCAGGGTATTGAGCAACCTTAGGTAAAGGTTTAGTTGGGTTTAATTTGATCCTTACAGGCTGGACAGTATGGATTTGCCCTACTTCATTAGCGTGCTGAGACCAGAGAGACAGAGGGACAGCCTGTATGATTTCTTCTTGTAACACAGAAAGATCAGAAAACTCTGGTGCAGGGGGAGAGTTATCTAAAATTGCGAGCACCGCTAGTTCATTATCACTGGGAACATTTAGATAAACCCCATTAGGAGAACAATAAATAGTACAGCCAAGTTTACAAAGCAAATCTCTTCCTAACAAATTAACAGGAGAACAGAGACTTAGAAGAAAGGCATGTTGATCTGAAAGAAGACCTAGAGAAACCTGTAGGGGTTGGGACACATGCTGAGGAACTATTTGATTTGAAATTCCTACAGCATTTAAAACATCAGAGGATAGGGGAGTTGTAGAAAATTCTTCAGCTCAGAGAGTAGAATGGCTTGCACCTGTGTCTACTAAACATTTTGTAGAGGTGCCATTAATTACACAGGAAACGAAGGGGTCTTCTTGATTAAGTGAGAGAAGTGGGGCTGTGATGATGTTACTATTCCTCAGGCTGTCCTAACAGGAGGCTCTTTGATTTGGGACAGAGAATTGAGTGGGAGGAGGTGGTGGCAGGTCAACTGTCATCTCCAGCTGGCTAGGCTGATGAGGACAGTAGGCCTTCCAGTGTCCTGGTTGACCACAATAGTGACAACTGGCACTAATTTGGGACCAAAACCCTCCTTGTCCCATCTCACGACCATGTCCCCTGCCTCTAAATTGTCCCTGAAGGAACGCTCTGCCTCTAAAAGTCTGCAATAGTAATGACATTAACTTAGTTTCTGTGATTTCCGTTTTTCTTTTCTTGGCAGGTTGTACAATGATTAGCAACGGTGATTAGTTCTGCCAGCGGCTTGGTTTGCCAGCCTACAGCAATTGTGTGCAGTTGTTCCTGGACTTCAGGAAGGAGTCCTTGAATGAAAGCAGCAGCAACTGCTTCTGAGGCAGTTTCAGCTGCCTTCTCAATACCTGAATGTCTTTCGAATACTAGTTTTAAGCTGTCCATGTAATCCCCTGGGGATTCTCCTTTATTTTGCTTGCAATTATTTATTTTTGCCCAGTCAGTTTTTCTAGGGCAAATCTTAAGTATGGCCTCAAGATGACGTTCTCAGGCACTCACTAAGTGACTATCTCTTCCGGGATCTTGAGCAGGCCATTTAGCCTGCTTGGTGAGGCGATCACGAACTTCAGAAGGCAGAATATTTCTCATTAATTGGTTTAAATCTGCCCAGGTCAGCTCATAACAATTGATTACAGTTTCTAATTTATCTTTAAACTTCTGGGGTTCTTCCCGGATATTGGGGAATTGCTTAACAAGGTTTAGAAGATCTCCTGGAGTCCAGGGGGCATGAACTGTGACTGTAGATTCCCCATTTGGACCCTGTCCTGAGAGTTGACATAAGGGCATTTGGAGAGCCTTTTTGAGTATAGGAGGTGGGAGTGGACCATATTGGGTGCCAGAGGGAGGTTGAGGCTCCAGCCACCCGGATTCCAGTGAATGTGAGTATGCCCAGGGGGGAGGAGATGATTGTTGGGTGATAGGTTCCTGGGGTGAGCTTTTCCCACCAGAAGAGTCTGTTTGGTTACTCTTGATTTCTTTGGATTTAGATTGTGCCTGGGATTGGTATGGGGTTGGCATACTAATGAAATCAATTATGTCTTCTGCAGATTCATTCTCAGTTAATTGTGGATAAAGCAGTGTTGGTGCTGATGGTACTGTTGTTATTGATGGGGGATCCCCTGTTGGTGCACTTTTCTGTTTTAATTCTTCTATCTGAGATTTCAGTTTGTCTTGGGAGTCCTTAAGGCTTAAAACTTGAGATTCTTGATGTTGTTTGGAAGCTTCCTCATACCAATCAAAAATTGAATCCCACTGAGCCTGTGGCGTTTTACTGCCTTTTAACTCAAGGGCTCCGTGGTGATGAATGATTTTACTTAAATCAAATGTTCCCTCCAGGGGAAACTGCAAACTAGAGTCATCTTTGGTATACCTATTCCATTTGTCTAAAAACTTACAACTCTTACGGCCATAGTGTGTGTATATGTACAATGCTGGAGTCCCTTTTGGCAGAGCCGGTACATCTTTAGATCCTCCACTCTCCATTTCTTTACTTCAATTCACACAGGAATGGCTTTTTGAGGGTGTCCAGTCAGATTGTGAGATTTGCTAGTGACACAGAAATGCTGTGGCTAATGTCCAAAGACAAGACTCCACTGCAATAATGGCACACAATGCAGTTACTCACGGTTCGACACAGCTCATTTATGAGGGTGGGGAAAAGGTAAACCTGTCCACTGGGTCACAGGATTCCAGTTGGGCCCCCTTGCATTCAAAACTGCCCTTCTGGACAGCCTTGGGGCGGCTGAACCCAACCTTAGTCCCAGACCTGGCAGTGGCTCATATTTCTCAATTCATACCCTCAATTCACACAAGGGAATTTCTGCGTTGAGTTCTGAGGTTCAAGAGCATTTCTCTAGTCCCAGCCTTGGTCAATGCTTATTGTGGAAAACACTCACACTCTAAAAGTTTCCACCTTACACCCATGCTTTCGAAGAGCATGCAGAACAAGTCTGGTGTCCTCAGCGTAGCTGCACAAGGTTTTCACTCTTAGTTCCAAAAAGGAACTTAACTCAATTCACACAGGGAAACACATTTACTGGCGACAGCAACACAGTCTTTAATCTTAACTCTTCCTACTCACAGTTACTACTTACAGTACTACTTATACAGTGGGTCTGAAAATTCTGGCAGCAAAAAGGTCGGATAGAATAAGCCTCAAGCAGCGAATAGGAAGACACAGAGACAGCCTCTCACTGAAAAGCCCCAATAGAGATTTCAAAAGGTCTCTTACCTTGGTTTGGCGCCAGACCTTCAATGAAGAGATGTCTGGATCCCAACTGATCACTCCGGGTGTCTCTATCCGAGTCACGGCACCAAATTGTGGAAGAAATCAAACTTTGTGTTGTGTTTTGGTATTAGAATTAACAGACTCAGTCTGAGTTTATTGGCGCTCATACCATATGATTGTAGGGAGGAGATCTAAACAGAACTCCTCCCCTCTACAAGTTAACATACCTTTTTATACCTAAAATTGTGAAAACAAAGACATGATTTAAACAAAGCATCCTTGGAAAAAAGATTAAAAAATGGATCGTAACAGTTGCTTGCTCAGGAACACATTTTGTTTTGAGAACTTTTTGTTTTTAGGAAAGAGAGAAACATTTGTTCCCAAGGACCTGTGCATGGAGACATAATAAGCAGAAGGGTTTTTCTTATCTTAAAACATTTTAAAATACAAAGCAAGAGCATTTTTTTTTCTTCACTCTGAAGGCAAGTTAGAGGCCTGGATAAATGTATAGTCAAGTTAGAGGCCTGGATAAATCTACTTCTACACAGCCAACCTTCCACCTTTTCTCCCTGCTTGGTCGCTTATGTGCAGGGTGTAGCCTTGTATGGCTATGTTCCAATCCTCGTGCAAGGAGTCCCACTAGGTCTCTGTGATCCCTATCAGGTCATATTACCCACTAGAGAGCAGGAGAGCTAGCTTCTCCTGCTCGTTTCCCATGTGCTTGGCATTGGTGTACAGGAAACTGAGGCCCCCAGCTGACACCCTTGATTTCCCCAGATGCTGTGGGAGAACCGTTCCATTAGCATTTTCCAAAACAGTTATCTTAGTGTCCTCCATGCGGGAGCTTTCTTGTGTGCCAGTCCCCAGGCATGCTCCACTTGGAGTTTCCCTGTCCCCCAGCAAAATCTGTTTAAAGCCCTGTCTAGTAGATCAGCCATCCTGGCCAGGAACAAGGACTTAACTCTTCTTGTAAAGTGGATGTTATCTTTCCCTGAAGTGTGTGCTGTAGTCAAAGAAGCTGAAGCCCTTGTGGTAGCACCAGTGTAGGAGGCGTCTCTTTACTTCTTCAACACAGCCTTCCCTGTTGGGTCTGTGGTCTGCAACAGGGAGCACAGAAGAAAAAAATTCTTGAGCCCCCAGTACCTTGAGCCCAGCCTCCAGAGCCCTGTAGTCACTCATGACCTGGTCCGGATTACTCCTGGCTGTGTCATTTGTGACCACATGGATGAGAAGCGTGGGGTAGTAGTCGGAGGGATGGATGAGCCTGGGGATCCTTTCCACAATGTCCTGGATGTGGGCCCCAGGAAAGCAGCAGACCTCTCAGGTCAAGGGATCTGGATGGCAGATAGGTCCCTCCATGCCCCTCAGGATAAGAGTCCCTCCCCACACCTGGTGTCCCCTCCTAGGGGTGGGAGTACTTACCTCCCAAGTACTTACCTCCTCCTCTGGTGTCTCTATCAGAATCTTCTCATGCATGATGAGGGGAGCGTACCTGTAATGCAGCATCGGGTGAGGAGTAGCCGTAGCTGTGCATGCCCTGGATCTGGAGACTATTGTCTTCTGGGTAGCTCTGGGAGGGCCTTTGCAGCTTGTCTTCTTTGTAATACCTGGATCTCCATTTTTTCCCCTTTGAGATGCTGCAAGAGGCATGTGTGTGCGTGTTTGGACATGCCCACTTGGTTCAACACTGGTTCAATTTGTTCCCATCTTTTCCTTGTTAAGATACTCCTGACATTAAGTAAAACTATTGTCAATGCCACTTACACTTGTTTTAAAATGAGTGCACCTGTCCCTTTAAGGTTCATCTGTGCCACTGACTCCTCCATCTTCCTCACTCACATTCCTGTAGCTTATGCAAGCTGCTGGATCACAGTTTCATTTAGGATGGCTTGATATTCCCTCCTCCTTGATACTTCCTGCCTTCTGGTCTCCACTCTGGACTAGAGCCCAAAAGGCATTAGCAGCAGGAAACTATTTTCTGGCTCTTCCTCTGACTCACCATTATCACATTTCTTCTTCCTGGTTTCAGCTTCTGCATTTTCTTTTTTTCTCCTGGCCTGTCTCTGCTTCTTTCTCTTGCTCCGTTTTCATTTTTGTTGTTCTTCCCCATTCCTACCTCCATGTCTGAGCTGTTTGCTGTTTCCACCTTCCCTTCCATTCCGTCTCCTATCTCCTCCAGCATTGCCTCCATCACATAAATTTTGCCCTCCTCCTCTGTATCACCCTCCTGTAGGGTTTGTTCTATAATTTCTACTTCAGTACACAACCTCAACCTCTGCTCTCCTCCTTTTGGTTTTGCAGTTCCTCAGCAGGCCTGACTATACTTGCAATGGCTTTGGGGCCACTGTGATACAAGTGTGCCTCTCCCTTACAAACAGTTCATTCTAGGTACCCTGACTCTCCCTAAAATGAATTATTTTAGGGTCTCCTGGTACTCGGCTGCCTTATGCCCCACCCCTTCACATCTGTAGCACACTGTGAGGGGATAAGTGTGTGGACAGGTGCTTCACCTTTCCACATTTGCTGCACTGTTTTGGTTGCATGTGTTACATTATAAAACCCTGGTGTGTCCTAATCTGGATCACTGATGGAAGGTGCAGCACCCCACCTGGGCTCCACTCATCTGCTTCTAACATACTTGTGCCCTCCAAGACCCATACAGATACCATATTTCTCCCATACTTTCTCTACCAACATAGCTCTTTGGATGTACTTTTCCATCCATCTTTCTAAGTTTCTACTAAATCCAACTACATTCAAACTATAATCACTCTTTCTCCTGACTTTTCACCTGCTATGAACTTTATCCCTCTTACTTCCTCCCTCCCATGTTCCTCTGCATATTTTTTTCCAAAAGTTCTCATACCCTTCTCATCCCAATAAGTCAATTCCCAAGTCTTTCAGGTCAAGAAAACAACCAGGCTGGTGAGATGCTCTGCCTGCACCTCTAAAATCTCAAAAAGTACCTTGTCCAGGAAATCATATTGTCAATCCTGTCACTGGTTAACTTCGCATTTATCCGCAGCCTCTGCTCCTCTCTAGCATCTCTCAGTGCCTCTTCCATGTGCCCCTGCCATGCCATTCCCAATAGGCTAGCCTGACATTGTGTTCCCACCATCCTCTGTTTCCCATCCTATGTACATTCTCCTGCTGCTCTTGTTTTGTATCCTGCTCTTATCTTCCTTCTGGCATCACCACTCTCATCATTGCTGCCTCTGTCATTGCTCCTGTTATCACTTTCTTTCTTCCTTTCTTTATCTACTCTCCATCTGTCTCTAGGTCTTCATTTCTGCTCTTCAATTTTCTTTCCACCTCATGCTTACTTGTTACTGCTCCTGTTGTTTTGAGCATCAGGTCTTCTTCCTCCACATCTTACACCCCAATGCTCTGTTGATCCCCTTTTTTGTTTCAAAGGCATTTGTCTGGTTTTCAATTATGATAGTAACAAGGATTGGTCAGTCCAACCTATCTGAATAAGACATTTGGTAGTGCTTATTAACCGCAGTCCCCCTCACTGCTGTGTCTTTTTCAAGTCATGGTGAGCCATGATACTGCATACACAGAGTCCCTCTTTTGGACCTTCTCTCATCCTGGTAAATATGTTTAGTGTAGCCCTGCTCTCCATGAAGTGTAGCCATACCAGACTACCCTGCATCTTAACTACACATAAAGTTTTGGAGTGTCCCAACAGTTGTGACAAGAACACACAGTTCCAGTCATGAGTGAGGCCTAATTAGCACATGGATCCTTTATGGCAGATCTGTCTACACAAGACATTTACTGAAGAGTAGACTGGGCAGTGCACTTAGTATGTCTGTTCTTTTAAGGGGATAAGAAGCCTGGAAAGCAGCCTGAAAGTGGTGAGTGGGATAGGAAGAGCCTCATCTAACAGGGAAAGGGCTGGTCTTAGCCAGGAGATAATCACAGACCCTGGATGGAACAGGCAGTAAGATATTGGAGACCAAAAAGGACTGGGTTTAGCTGGGAGATAAACCCAGACCGTGAATAGAGCAGACAGCAAGATCTTGGAGGTTGCTGATAGAAGATCATTACGCAGACAGGCTGAAGCTGAGACAGGCTGCAGATATGGCAGGAAGCAATCAGGGCCACATGACCAGGGAAGGGGGTGGGCTTAGACAGGGTATAAGCCCAGACCCTCACTTGAGCCAGTAGTAGGTCAGAGAGGGTACTGAGGGAATATCCCCTCAGCAAGATGGTTCCAGCTCCTGACTGCCATGTGAAGAGTGCAACCATTTTCAGTCTGACCTGCAGAGCTACAAAGGGAGGAGCTCCAGACAGTGGGACAACAGCTAGGCTCTTGAGACACTGGGGTAAGCAACTCTATTGGCCTGGTGAACAGGGGAGTAGGACCAAGGCAGAAAGAGAGATAGAGATGTGTATGTAGGCGAGTGACCACAGGTTTAAGACTGTACCCAGAGAGGGATGCAGGGCCAGGAGTGGCCACTGCTGGAAACAGAGCCCATGGGGACACGTTGGACCAAGGGGAGTCTGAGATTTCAACTGGCCTGAGATGGGGTCAGGGCCCAGGGCCCAGGATAAGGTAAAGGTCCAGGAAGGGCTGCAGCTGCAGCTTGCCAGAACAAGGTACATCCAGAGGGTCAAGTCTGAGCCCGGTCGGGGGTCCAGAAATCTAGCCCAGTGGGAACAGAGAGAGGGGAAAAGGATCATGGGATCCATGAGTCCACAGTCCTGAGAGGGACTGGAAGTGAGATCAGACCATCCCAGGACCCAGTGAGAGAGTGAGAGCAGGACCAAAAGGAGGATGCCAAGAAGGTCCTATTCTCAGAGGGCTGAGAGGAAGAGTGGGAACAAAAGGTGTCCAATAGCTTAGAGAAGGGATGAGAGTGGGACCAAAGGGTCCAAGGGCCTAGGGAGAGGCCAAGAGTGACACCAAAAGGTCCAGGAAAAAGGGAAAGACTGAGAATGGGGCCAAAGGGTCCAGAAGCCTTGGGAAAGGATGAGTGACAGACCAAGAGATCTGAGAGCCCAGAGAAGGGACTGAGAGAGTGTACAGAGAGAACATCAAAGTGTGATGACACTTGCAAGGCTTGGGGCATGAAGTAGGGGTGGAATGGAACCATGCAATTAGCCCATAAGGCAATAACTGCAGCCACCTGGCAGTCATTAGGGCAAGAACCATAGGCAATCGTAGACATTAGAAGACAATGAGGTCTGGGATGCCCTGGGGCACCCTCCCACTTATAAACATAAAATACATGAAGGTGTAGCAGGCAAGTGAGGGGGTGATTGTCCCCAAAGAGCAAGCAAGATAAAAAGATTTTTTTTTTTGTGGTTTCCATGGGCTTTTCAGCCATACTTGGAGATGGCACTCTGCTACATAGATTATTAGGTCAGCAGTAAACTTCCCACATCTACACATGCACCCCTATTAGACTGGAGTAAACTAATCAACTCTGCAGCAGGATAGCACCTGTAAATAGAAGTACTATCCTGAAGAGGATTTTTTTCCTTTGCAGCAGTGCACATGTGGATGCTGCCCCAGTTGGCTGGGGCATGGGGGTTTTTTAGTGCAGGGGTTGCCTGCTGGCTAGCTCTACACCTCCACAATACATTGAACTAGAGGGCAGGGAGCAGCCCGGGGCTGGCAGGCTGACCCCCAAAGTCCCCAGCCAGCTGGAGCTGCTTCAACCAAGCTCAACATGCTGCAGTCCAGGGTGCACCCAGGAGTGAAATGGTGAATGGTGCATCCAGGAGCAATGCACACCAGGGCAATAGGCTCTGGAGTTTATTGCTTCACATTAATTGCATATGTAGATGTGCCTGGGAGGGGAGGGGTAGTGTATCTGGAGTATATATATATGCTGGGTGCATCTACACAAAACATTTACGGTGCAGTTGACTAATTAGCTGTGCAGTGAACATCTCAGCATCTACAAGTGCATCCCTATGAGTCTGGGGTAAACTAATTTACTTTGCAGCAGGATAGTACTTGTAAATAAATGTACTATCCTGCTGTGGAGTAAAAAAAATGCAGAGAAGTGCACATGTAGATGCTGGAGGGGATGGATGGGGCAGGAGGGTGCTTCAGTATGGGGGCTGCTTGCTAGCTAGCCCTGTGCTGAAGCTCCCTTGTGCCCTACTCAGCTCCGCCACATCGTGTTGGGCTGGGAGTAGCAGCCTCAGGCTGGCACGCTGAGCGCTGGGGCCCCCTGCCAGCCAGGATTGCTCTGACCTGGCTCCACATGCTGTGACTGAATAAATGGTGGAGCTTAGTGCTCTGGAGTTAATTACTTCTGGGTTCATGCACACCCAGGAGCAATAAACGGTGGAGTAATAAACTCTGCAGTTTATTAATGTACTGTAATTGCACATATAGACACTCCCACTGAGCAGTGCTAAACTGTGGGGTCACCATGGAGGGTGCAGCCACATGAATCATATGTGCCAGGTTGAGAAGGGGCAACACAGAGGGATTCTGGGTCTGCTATTCTGTGGCTTACCATAACTTGAAATGCTATTGACTCTGGTGGGGCCAGCTCAGTGCACTATGTGATAAACCATGAACCTTTTGGCTTTGGACTATTACCATGCATAGTTTACCTAGCAGAGAAGATAAATCATGATGGGGGAGGTGGAAGGATTTTAAGAAGATGGAGATAAAGTACTGGGGTTAGATGGGCTATCTAGGGAATTCGACTGTAAATTTTTGGGGGTGGATAGGGAAAGATTTGGTGCAGGTTTTTAAGGAAATTATGGAAGCGGGGGAAGTAGGGGAGTGCTTTGCTGATGGGGTTGTCATACTGTTTCTTATATAAGAAAGGGGGGAGGGAAAACTTAAAGAATTGGTGACCAATTACCTTGCTAAATGTTGATTATGAATTATTCACTTTGGTGTTAGCAGGAAGAATGAAGGGGATAATATAACAAGTAATTGGGGAAGAGAAGACATGTGCAGTGGAGGGGCATAGAATTATACAAACACATTGGGTTTTGAGGGATTTGTTAGAATATACCAGGGATAGGAAGTAGAGTTTGGTGATGGGGAATTTAGAATTAGAAAAAGTGTATGACAGGGTGAACCATGCATTTTTGTTTAGGGTGCTGGAGGGGATCGCGTTTCCAGAGTGGTTTGTCGGGTGGGTATGAGCAATTTATAAAGGGGCACAGAACAGGGTGTTGGTAAGGGGTTTCTTAGGTCAAAAGTTTGCAGTTGCAATGGGGGTTTGGCAAAAGTGTCTATTATCACTGGGTTTTTTTTGTGGGATTCTTTATTAGAACAGAGAATTAGGAAGAATGGGGTAATTAAGAGTGATGGTACTGGGGGGAGGGGAAATTAAATGTTTATTATACATGGATGATATGACAATAGTGGTGAGAAACAGAATATTAGAAAGTGTTTTGATATGCACAATGGAATATGGGGAAGTGTCAGGGGCACAAGTTAACAAGGGGAAGACTGTTTTGTTAGTGATAGGAAAGAGGGAGTATATAGAAAGACACAGATTATGGGTGGTGAGAGATAATTTAAAGGTGTTGGGGGTAAATTTTGACACAAGGGTGAAAAGGGGAGAGGGCATAGGAGGAATTAGGGGTACGTGTTAGGGGGTGGTGGTTTTATGGATTTCTAAGGGTTTACTATTTTCAGGGAACGTGGAACTGATTAAGAAGGTGCTGTTACCATTTATATTATTCATCGGGATGCTGTACTTGCCATTGTGGTTACAGGCATGGTGGACACAACAGGAAATTTGTGTTTTTTCTGGGGAGGGAAGACAGAGAGGGTAGCAAGGGAGAGAAATATATACAGCAGGGGAGTTAGGGAGGTGGGGGTTACTGGAGGTAGAAGTTTTGATCCGGGCATTTTGTTTCATCAGTGGTGTGGGAGGCTAGAAGGGAAGGAGGGATAGCAGGGAGGTTTTGTAGGTACTGGAGAGGGAAAATATTGAGGAAGTTGGGTTTGTTTGGGACAAGGTGGACTGGCTTATGGGTGTGGAAACCATTATTACGTTATACACAGATGTGGGCTTTATTCGGGTACATAGTTTAGGGGTGTTGGGGTTGGAAGAGCTACAAAAAGTGAAGAATGTGTTTCAGTTAATTAGACGGAAGGGTGGTTTAATGGATATGGGGGATTTAGCTTGGGCACAGTTTAGGGCAGTTTGGAAAGGGGTGGTGGACAAAAGGTGGAGGACAGAACACAGGAAACTTGGATGGAAGGTGATACAAAGGTATTAATGGTGAGAAAAACAGCATTGGTGGGGTTTGGTGAGAATGGCAGAATGTTCATGGGAACTATGTTGTAGGGAAGAAACAGTTTATCACATATTCTGGGAGTGTTTTTAGGCAAGAAAGGTGTGGGGATGAGTGAAGAGGTTTTTGGGTGAGAAAGGATGGGTTTCTTTTGAGAATGTTATGTATGGCTGTGGTGAAGTGGGAGTCCCTGGCTAGCCACAGAGCTAGCTTCCCAACTGCCTCTGGGCACACCACCCACCTGTCTCTCCTGCCATGCCTTGTTAATTAATTGATTGTTGTTAATTAAGGCAGGAGGCTGCCCACTTTACACCCCAATATAGGGGGAATAGCCGTGACTCCATTCCACCCCTACGCAACTGCCTCACGGATGGCATCTCAGGCAGTTAGCTCAACCATCGCCTTCATCCATTAGCAGTGGCCCCTAACCCTGGGGACCTTCGGCTTCCATAAGTCCTGGCCCCATCTCAGGCCCAGTCGGGACCCTGAGCTTCTTTGCTCTTCATGGGCATCCTCCGTGGTGGATCTCTGGCCCTTTTGACCCTTTGCTCCTGGACCCAGAATTGACCAGCAAGTACCTCAGTGGGATTTTCACCTCCTGCCTGCACTTATGGGTCAGGGTCCCCCATTCCCAGCTCAGGTGCTCCTGGAAGCATGCCTGGCCCTGCAGGATTACTCACCTAGCAAGCTCAGGTGCCTCTAAGAGCTTACCTGGACTACCCTGCTTTGGTGTTATCTGGCCCACCTGCTTGGGTTAAGGCACCCACCTTTCACTGGGGTGGTAACTGGCCTGGCATTTCCTGGGGGCTCCCACACCACTGAGAGCCCCACCAGGCTACCCACTCCGAGCAGGTGCAGTTTTTAGGTCATGCCCAGGACCAGGACCCTTCAAACCATCCCCTACAGCTCCTGCCCTTACCTCCAGGCAATGTTACTGCCTGCTGCCTGGCCTGCCAGTGGCAAACTGCCCTGCTTATTGCGGCAGTCATTTTAGATTTATGGCTGCCTATATTAAGCACCTGCTGGATGCTTGGCTCGGCCCTTAAAGCAGCTGGCATCCACAGTGCCCTGTCACAATGGCTTAGTGGAAGGGGGACCTAGGGAAAGGGAGGTGCGGGTACTATTGGTGGGAATTAAGGTTGCATTGTGGAAAGTTAGGTGTTTAATAGTTACTAAGGGCTTTGTGTTTTTCACCAAGGGAGTGTTTACAGTTGGGGTTTTATGAAATGAGGGGTTATATGAGACAGGGAGAGGACAGGGGTCAAGAATGGGAATTACACGGGATGTGGAAATGTTAACTGGAATCATTTATTTGAGCTGGCAGGGACTGAATGAGGAAAGGCGGAAAAGTGGGGGAGGGTAGGTGGTGGGATAAAGAGGTTTGTATATGAATTGTAGGGCTGTGCGAAGCTTCGGTCCTTGATTCGATTTGGTGGAGATTTGGCCTGATTCAGTGGCTAAATCTCTGAATCTGAATTGAATCAGAGGACCCTTTAATCTCTCCAAATAGAATTGGAACCCTCCAAATCGATTCGGAGAGATTTGGAAAGGTTCGGAGATTCAGACATAGACACAGCTTTAAAAGTTTTTTCTACATACCTCTAGGTAGCAGGGGCTCATGAATGCTGCAATGCTGGGGCACATGGAGTGTCCCACAGAAGCATGTGGGTCTCCTCAGTGTGCTCAGCAGCAGACCCAGAAGTGGACCAGAAGCACTTCTGGTCCACTTTCAAGTCTGCTATGGAGTGTGCTGCCCCCCCTCACACCCCCCTGGCTCAGTGACTGGTGCTTCCTGGGTCTGGGGAGGCACCCGGGGTCCCCCTAAAGCTGATCACCAAACTGGGAGGGCATGGAGGCGGGCCCCAGTGTGCTCCCCGACAGACCCAGAAGTGCACCAGAAGTACTTCCCGGGCACTTCTGGGTTTGCTGCTGAGCACATGGTGGGCCCCCCTCCCAACTCCTGTGGGACCCTCCATGTGCCCTAGCATAGCAGTGATCATGAGATGTGCCTGCTACCTCAAGGTATATAGAAAAAACTTTTAAAGCTATGTCTGTGTCCAAATCGCTGATCCTCCAAATCACCATCAAATCTTCAGATTCAGATTTGGCCGAATTCACTCAGGGACAGTGATCCGAATCAAAGAATTGAATCACTGCCCCCGATTTGAGCCAAATCTGAATCCGAATTGAACAGGGCCCACTTTGCACACCCCTAATGAGTTGGGTGATGGATGAGGTTTATAAATAGCATAACCATATTATGGGGTTAATTGGAATTTAGATGTGTTTTGCTCTGGTTGGTTTTTGTTTTTTGAAAAAAAAATCTGTTTGTAAGTGTTATTTGTGAAATTTCTGTTTGATTTGTTTCATCAGGGACATAATTTAGTTTTTCATTTGAAGGGGCTGGGGCAGTGATGAGGCCTTAGGGCACGGGTGGGCAAAATATGGCCTATGGGCTAGATTCGGCCCACGGGGCCATTCTATCTGGCCTGTCAGGCCCCTAAAAATGTAGAAAATTAATATTTCTTTGCCTTTAGTTCCTGTAAAAAATGACAGGAACTGCAGGTAAGTGGGGGGAACCCGGGCAGGGAAGGAGCGCGGGGTGGGGGAAATGGCCCCTTCCCTGCCCTGTGCTGCAGCTGCTTGCAGCCTGTGTGGCCTGTGAGTGGCTGCAGCAGGGAGCACCAGCCATGGGGTGGGGGAGGGGCTGCTTTTCCCCCATGCTCAGCTTTTCCCTGGGCTCCTTTTCTGCATGGAGAAAGGCGACCTCTTGCCTCCCCCATGGCCAGCACTCCCTGCTGTAGGCACTCACTGCCCACGCAGGGCTGTCTGGAGCAGGCACAAGGAGCCTGGATTCTGGCTGGGGGATGTAGTGATGTCATCATGCCCTTCCTTGAGGCAGGCAGCCTTGAAGCTGCACTTATGGGTCAGGGTCCCCCATTCCCAGCTCAGGTGCTCCTGGAAGCATGCCTGGCCCTGCAGGATTACTCACCTAGCAAGCTCAGGTGCCTCTAAGAGCTTACCTGGACTACCCTGCTTTGGTGTTATCTGGCCCACCTGCTTGGGTTAAGGCACCCACCTTTCACTGGGGTGGTAACTGGCCTGGCATTTCCTGGGGGCTCCCACACCACTGAGAGCCCCACCAGGCTACCCACTCCTAGCAGTTGAGGCACCAGGCATGGCGTGGGCAAGGGGCTACTTTCTCCCCACCCCATGCTCAGCACCACCTTGTAACCTGGCCCCACTGCCAGGCTGGCAGCGGGGTGGATTACAAGCTGGTGCTGAACACGGGGAAGAGTGGCTCCTTGCTCACCATGTGGCTACTGCCCCACGCTGCAGCCACTCACAGCCTGGCTGGGATTGCCTGTGCCTGCTCCAGACAGCCCCGCGTGGGCTGCGAGCACCTGCAGCATGGAGTGCTGGCCATGGGGTACGTGAGGGGCCGCTTTTCCCTGCACTCACCACCAGCTTCTTCCCTGTTGGCAAGCAGAGGGTTGGGGCTGTGCGCTGCCCTCCACCTGTACTGTGGGGCTGGGGGGCACTTGGCGTGAGTGGGCGAGGATCCAGTGGGAGAACGGGATCAGTGCCAGCAAGGCCCAGAGCAGGGTGGCAGGAGCGTGGGGTCCCAACTGGCAGGGGCTCTGCAGAGCTGGGCCAGCTCCCCCCTCTCCCTGCTGGTGCAGCCCAGCCCATCTCCACGGACCCCTGTCAGCCTGCACCCCGCTCTGGGCCCCGCTGGTGCTGGCCCTGGGACATTGGTCCCAAGATGGTGACCGGGGGTGGGGCACCTGTCAAGGAGTGGTGCACCTGTTAAGGGGCGGGGCTACCCATGCCGCCCTCGACAGCCTGCCAAAACAGGGTAAGCGGCCCTCCTTCTGAAATAATTGCCTGCCCCTGGGTTAGAGCCAAGATAATCAATTTGTGGAAAATCTCTAAATTGAATTTGGCCTTTGTTAGAGCCATCTGGTGCCTGGCAGAAGGGTTACAAAAGAGTTACGCAGTTAACTCCTTTCTTGGGATTCACTGTTTTCTTGGCTATGTTTCTTCTGCAATAAACACAGTTAGTTATATTAAAAGTAAAGACATGTTCCTCCTCTCTGTCTAACTCCCTTTTGTATTGAAAAGGTACATAAGGTTGTTAAGGCAGAGGTAGCCAAGCCACAACTTGTCAGCTGCAGGAGAGAATAGCTCTGTCAGCCAGCTCTAACCTGAAGGTCATATGTTTGACACTTCTGCTATATGTGAGCTAAAATAGCCAAAGTACATTTTTTGTAATGTTTACAATCCAGCTGACCAGCAAAATGGGTAAATCTAAATGAAGAATAACTTCAAAACTGCACTTTTCTGGAAAAATCTCATGTTAATGCAATGAATGACTGATTTCTTTATGCAGATTTATCAAATATACAAAAAAGACAACTCTGATACTTCAGAAGCCTCTGGTATAACTTAGGGTCTCATAATAAAAGTGGCAGCTAATTTAGCAGCTAATAAAAAAAAGTCTTACTTGATCACTAATCCTTTCTGGGGTCTTTTGAAGCTTGGTTTATATTGTTGTTCTGTAATGCTAGCAGGTTGTTCGTGCTGCCTGTCACTTTAAAGAACAAAAGCTGAGGTACAGAGAAAAGCCGACTCTTTCTGCAGACTCCCAGCAGGCTAGGAAAAAGGAAGGGCATGATGACATCACTACATCCCCCAGCCAGAATCCAGGCTCCTTGTACAGGGAGGGCGGATTCAGCAAGAGCAGCAGTGCCAGTCCTAGGAACCCCTGTCTCAGATAATCCAGGCATAAATAAGCATTTGAAAAGGGATGATTCTTCAGCTGTAATTACAGGTAACACCATTTTGTACTGAAGAAATGCAAGCTGCTTTCTGAGATGTGTATACAAACTCATCCTCTTACTGCTCTGGGCATTTGCTCAAGAGCCCTTTGACAGGAAGGTTTACAAATAATGTATTTGGGGTGCTATTTCAGAGAATGAATGGGAAGGAGAGAGGGTAATGCCTTTGTGCTTGTTGCATCAAATTCTGCAGTTACTGGTGAGATGACAATGCAATTCCTTGGTAACAGCTCTTCTGCTCGAGGAAGTGCAGAGGGAATGCACCCTGTGGTGCATGTTGCAAAAGCCCTGGGATAGACTCCACTGCAAAGGGAGGTTGCCATTGCTGGGAGGAATGCTGAAGGGCTGCAGTGGGAAGGTTCTGGTGCTTCCTGAGCAAGTTTTTATTAGTTGCTATTTTCTGCTTCAGATGCTGTTTATATTGAGGAATAGGTCATCTGGGCTGTAAATTACCTTTCCAACAAGGGAAAAGGGCAACAAAAGGGATTTTCTTTGCAAAAATGTTTATTCATTCCCACATTCTGATTAACCTTCAATTTCAGAATATTTGCTGCAAGCGTAGAGATCCATTGTCTTCATTACAGAGGGTGCTAGGAAGTGTTATAGATTTTAGATTTGCAATTTCAAAGCTTGCTTTCCACCATGAAAAAATAATGAACCTAGTATTCTGGTCAAATCTGCTGTTACAATCTCACCTCTCCCCCTCTTCCCACTAGAGTGAAGGTTTCTCAGTATTTTCATTGCTATTTCAGTGATGATGGATTTCTGTCTTGGCCAAAATTAGTAGCATGGTGGAATTTTCAACCCCTGTACAGAGGTCTATACAAATTCTGACACTGCAGGTCACAGATCCCAAGGAGACACATGGCATGTTGGCTGCACCCTATACCACTTTCCCCTGGTTGTGCTGCAGGTGCCCCCTCTTGCTGCACTGGGCTGGCATTCTGCCTCACATTGCATAAACTTCCCAGGTCCCCATCTGGCACCCTTCTCCCTGTACATTGCACCGTGTCTTCTTAACTTCACTGGGCAACGGGCACTTACCTCACTTTGCCATGCCAGTGCCACTGCACCCTGCATGCGGTGCCATGTTCTCTCCAGCCATGATGTGTGGCAGGCACCCCCCTTTGCTCCCTGCTTCCCCCATGGTCTCAGCCTCTCAGACCATGCCCCAGGGGTAGGAACAGGCAGTTGAAGCAGGAGGGAGGGAGGGAGTGGGAGCTCAGAGACTCCAGCAGCCACAGATGATAGAATGGTTGTGGGGAGAAACAGCCAGATCAGGAGCCTGGAGGACACAGGTTAATGATCTGGGAGCTGTATGTGGCCTGTGGGCCACCAGTTGTACAGGCTTGATCCAGACAGCTCAACCTTTTTGGCCAGATCCCTCTGCAGGCCGAGTCTGACAAGGCCCCATCTGGCCATGTATAGGGACAGCCTCAGCCCAAATCCAGGGTGTCTGGCCCCAACCTGGCCCTGCAGAGGGAAGCAGGCTGGGTCTGGCCCCAGTTCAGCCCTATGGGGGGTGGAGTGTGACTTGGCTCCATGGGAGGAAGGGTCATGGTCCAGCCCTGACCTGGCTGGGTGGAGGGAAGGTGGGTATGGCCCAGCCCTGCATAGAGGGGTAAAGGGGCATGGCTGGGCCCCAGGGGAGGAAGGGGGTGGGGGGCAGCCTGGCCCCAAACTAGGGTTGCCAGGTGTCAGCTAAATTTATAGCCCAAAGTCACTTCAAAACTAGCCCCAAACTAGTCAATTTTTTAAAATGGAAAACAATTTTTTATCAATCCATTGATGTTCAAACTAGGCAATGAATGCTACGGACACTGGTCCCTGCTTTAAGTTCCTAAACACTGGCAGTAATGAACATCACTCATAACATAATTATGCAGTATGTTGTTGTACTTTTTCTGTTTAGGTAGGCCCAGTAGGGCAGAAGGGCTTTCTTTTTTTTATTGTGTGCATTATGTATTCTCCCCTTGTTCCCCACCCTGGAGAGAACATTCACATAATAAAGAGAGAAGAAATGGCTCTAACTTTTGTGGCCTCGATGTATGGCAGCACCCTCTGATGGGCAATTGGAGCCCTTCTACAATATTTTTTTCCACATTAAAATATAAGATTGAAATATAATTTTAAGGCTGAGGGACCTGGGCCTCTTTAGCCTAAAGAAAAGAAGGTGGAGAGGGGACTTGATAGCAGCTTACTGTTATATGAGAGGAGTGTATTGGGAGCTTGATGAACAACTAACTGTTCACCAGGGCACCCCTGGGGAAGACCAGAAACAATGGATACAAACTTCTGGAAGGCCGCTTCAGGCTTAATATCACGAAAAACTCTTTCACAGTCAGGGTGTCCAAACTATGGAATAAACTCCCTCCAGAGGTGGTGCAGTCACCTACCCTGGTGGTTTTCAAGAGGAGATTAGGCAGTTACCTCGCTGAGGTCACCTATCCCAGTTGTCTTCCTGCCTAGAGCAGGGGTGGGGGCGCTGGACCCAGTGATCTGCCAGGTCCCTTCCAGCCCCTAACAATCTATGAATAATCAAGCAACATTTCAACACTAATCCTCGCCTCAATTTTTGTTGAGATCTGAGCTGATGTTGCCTAACTTATTTAGTTTAAGAATCTTCACCTGAGTCTGCATCCTTGCTAGAGGATGATTCATATATGCCTGTGTTGAACAGAGCAAACATCTCTTTAGATGACTGAAACTGGTTGCACCAGATTTTGTTTCTGTGCATGTATGCTCTGATGTGACGGATGTTTTCAAGTATGCTGTGTTTCATTTTATTTCTCAGTTTTGTCTTTATCATATTCATTTCAGAAAACATACGTTCTACAGCTGTGTTGCTGAATGGTAAAGCCAGTAGTGAGAGAGCAAATGAACCCAGCTCTTTAAAGTCCTTGTCACCTGTAGCATCTGAGTGCTTTTTTACCTCAATTCAAAATCTTCAATCTGGCTATTGCCAGCCTTCTCTCACTGAACAGTGCTCAGTACTCTCCACTGCTGTTCAAGTTTGCCAAGATCTCCTTTGTATAATGGTAAAAACGACAGTTGCAAGTGATGGTTTTCTAGGGCTGAGTACAACAGCTGGGCTGAGTGCACAGAGAGACTGAAGTTGCTGGATGTTTGCAGGTAGCCTTTGCTTTATTTGTTATGTGACCTCAAACAGGTAATCCCTACAGTGGATTTTGATGTTGTCCAGTGTCAATAATGGAAGACTGACATTTTCTAGGTCCATGTGAAATTGGACTCCAAGATCAACTTCAGAAAGATGCAAGTGGTTGCTTTTGTTTGTGAAGTCAAAGTCGACTAGAGATGACCACATTGTTAAATCAATGTCATCGACTTAAATCACCTCTTTGGAAGAGACTGGGATAGAATGACAGCAGGTTGTTGAGAAGCTTTCATGGGTTTGCATTTTCAAGCTCCAACGTCTTGGCTTATTTTGTTTTCATTCTGCAGGACAGGCTGAAAGAAAAGGAGATACAATTTGTTCACTGGGTTGGCATACATTTGATAGAGGAGTTCAGCATTGTAGTTTCTTTCTTTAGCCTTCGTATAAGTTAGAAGTGGAATTTCAGCTCTTCATACTGCTTGATTACTCTGTTTATGCACACATTGATAGACAACCACCTTGTGTCAGAAACTTGGAGGATTTTTAGTGGAGCTTTGCCAACACTGATAGCTGCATACAAGTGGCTGTAGTTCTGCTGATGGACAGTGCCACGGGAAAACCACGAGTAAGTCTGCAAAATCATGTAATCGACATTCTGAGGCAGGACACTAATTGCATTTGATGAACACAGCTGGATATAGTGGCAGACACACACTTGATGAACACAATGTCTGGATTTTGCTCTCGAAATTTTTGTAAGAATGGAATTGTTTCTTACACACGGTATTACAGCCGTCTGTTGGAGGGCTGATGCATTGTTTTACATCCAGCTTGCTTTCATGCAAAAACTAAATTAGTGTTTGAGTAACTGAACTGGCATCTCCAGCAGATAAATGAATAATGTCAGCAAATGATGAAAAAAATGTACTCAAGATTGTTGCTGAAATACCTTATATGACAGGGGGCATCTCTTGGGGCCGGATCTTGTCGGCTTACCCACCTGTCACTACGGGGCAATCTGCCCGGTCTATCCCGCCATGACTTTGCTGTTCCTACAAACAGATGGTAGATACAGGAGACTGCCCATTACATGCCCTGATGCCAGGCGGTGCTATTTGCAGCTCTATTCCTCCCCTACATCACAGCCTTGGGCTGTCCTTCAGGCCTACTCCAACTTCAGCTCTACTCAGCCCCCTCACACATACAGCCCTTCAGGCCTACTCACACTGCAGCCCTACTTGGTAGGTGTGGGGCCTCCTAATGTTCTCCATACTATCCCATCCGGGGTCTCCGGGACCTCATGTCCCTGCTAGGCTCAGGTGCTTACATGTGGGCATACCTGGCCCCTACAACTCTCTACTACCCCTTCTGGGATCTGTCATTCCTGCTGGGCTCAGGCACCTACACATGAGCATCCCTGGCCCCCACTACTCCCCCAGCTGCCTCCAAAACCCACCCAAAGATGGTGGCTGGGGTTAAGGCACTTGTCCTCACCTTTCACCAGGGAGGTAACTGGCCTGGCATTTCCTGGGGACTCCTGCACCACTGGAAGCTACCCTTCCCCAGCAGGGTGCAGTTTTAGATCATGCCCAGGACCAGGAGCCTCCAAACCATCCCCATAAGCTCCAGCCCTTACCTCCAAGGCGGCGGCTGCTGCTGCTGCTCAGCTAGACAGTGTTTCTGTCTCCCCTAGCAACAGCAAACTGCAATCTTTATATGCCTTGTTTTCAAAATGGCTGTCCTCATCAGATATCTGGTAGCTGCCTGCCTCTGCACTTAAAGTGGCAGGCACCCAAAGGTGTCCTGCCACACCTAACAACTACACAAAGCTGCTTCTGTGTGGATATGTTTGTGCTTTCATCAATAATTAATGGGTAGGGTTCATTCCCAATGTCTTCAAGTAGCTCACAATTCACTGCAGGTCCGATGACATTTCTAATTAGCGCTGAGTATTTCTTTTCTGTGTAGATTTATGTCTTTTTGTGATATTTCCTTGACTAGGCTGTCCAAGTGATCCACAGTAAGAATGCTAGAATGACGTGTGATGTATGCTGCTACTTTTAACTCCAGCATTTTCAATGAGTTGTCAGCTTTTACTGTCATTATTCCAGTGTCAAACAGTGTCCAGATGTTGGAAAAAGGAGCTTTTCTTATGTGCTTTTAAGTTTTGCTGTGTGATACAAGACCACTATAATGTGCCTGAATTCCAGATTTATAGTATTTGCAATATGCCTTTCCCTCATTTCCTTACACGTTTCTAATCCATTCCATCAGCCCTTCTTCCTTTTCCCATTCCTTACAATATTTCCTTTTGTATTTCTGCCACTTACCCTGTGACATTCTGACAACTACTGATGGAGAGTAGTTATAATTTTCGTTCATCCGATTAACTCTGGAATTTGGACTGTAGCCGCCACTCAGCCTATATTGGTTTCATAGGGAAATAGCTTTAAATACTCAATTAAAGGCCCCTCTGGCCCTGCTCACAGTGGCTCACAGCTGTACTCAAGTGTTCCCAGAAGCACTGTTTACAAGAATGTTAGAATGATCAACTTATTTTAATAAACTCTAAAGTCAGACTGAACCACTGTGATTACTTTATCATTAGCACTGGTTTGACAAACCAAAAGCACAACTCTGTCAAATGACTCAAGTCTGGTACAGAAAGACAGGAAAAGAGAAGCCAAGGTAGCCATTCTTAGAGACTTCTCTGTAAGATTCTTTCCTAAAACTGGGAGACTTCCTGCTGCCCTCCCCACCACTTTTTTTGTTGAGCAATTTGATTTCCATTAAATTTATTTCTATAAGAGGATTTTCTCACTGCCAAACAAGGTGCATGAAACCTTTGTACAGAAAGGATCAGAAGCCTGAGCAGGACCTTGTGTTGGTCTCTGCCTGCTGTGTGTTCCCGCTCGACTCCTCTTTCAGCTGCAGCTAGAGCACCTTTCCCCAACAGCAGTGGAGAAGTACCAAGTTTGCTCAGGCAAAGAGAGCAGCCTGTTGTTTAGCCAGTGCATCAGGCAACACCAGGCTGGACAGCTTTGGCCCCATTTCCAAGCAGGGCTCTGGTTTGGACATTTAGGTCCACAAAGGATTCAACTGGGTGAGCCTGGGGTTTACAGCACACAAGCTGGCATCAGCTAGAGAGCTAGGCAGCCCATTTCAGGGACTGTAATTCTTTGACTCCCTCCCAGTTTGTGGGAGGAATAGAGGGGATTTAGCCCCCCTCTCACTCAGCCAGGTAGTCCAGGGGCATTAGCAGAGGGCCAGGCTTCACTCACCTTCACCCTTGCCCCCCCCTTACCCTTCTGCTCCTAGAAGGTGCAGACCAGGAGTCTTCCAGGCCTCCTCTCCTGGTCTTTGCCCCAGGGGAAGCCACCTGAGCCTGGAGGAAGTGATGCAGCATGGCGGGCTGGGTCGTCCCCACACAGCCGCTCCTCAGTGGGGCATTAATCCCGGTTCCAGCGGTGGTGGGCAGGAAGCTTGGAGTGTGTGTGGGGAGGGACAGCCTCTCCTCCCTTCCCAGTCCTGCTTCAGTGCCACGCCACGAGGGGAGGCAGAGGGAGCTCATGCTGGCAGGGGATCCCAGCGCTGCTCGCTCCACTCCTGGCATCACCCTTACCTGCAGTGGCGGGGGCCAGCCCTGGCCTGGCCCAGGAGAGGAGCCTGCTGGCAGCCTCAGGGTTGGGCTGGGGCCAACTGAGGCCCAACATGCGCACTCACTCACTCTCTTGCTCTGCTTTGCAGACTCAGAAGGGAGGGCTCCACTTCCTGAACTCCCCCCTCCCCTCCAATCCTCCCTGCCCCAGGCAGGCACTGCACCCCACTGCCCCCTAAGCCATGCTGCACCTGCACCATGGGGCAGCTTCCATATGGGTGCCAGGTGGGGGGGAAATCCCCATTGCTCCCCATTGCCCCATACTGTGCATGGGGCAGGGGGTGCTCTGCCACGAGCTCTCAGAGGCTCTGATCACCACTGCCAGAGCTGGTGAATGCGAGCAACTTCCAGCTGGGCAGCAGCCCCAGTCATAGATTCATAGATGCTAGGGTCGGAAGGGACCTCAATAGATCATCGAGTCCGACCCCCTGCATAAGCAGGAAAGAGTGCTGGGCCTACATTACCCCAGCTAGATACACATCTGGCCTTCGCTTGAAGACCCCCAGGGTAGGGGAGAGCACCACCTCCCTCGGGAGACCTTGGCCACTCGAACTGTGAAGAAGTTCCTCCTAATATCCAATCTAAATCTGCTCTCTTCTAGCTTGTGGCCATTATTTCTTGTAACCCCCGGGGGGGCCTTGGTGAATAAATACTCACCAATTCCCTTCTGTGCCCCCCTGATGAACTTATAGGCAGCCACCAGGTCGCCTCTCAGCCTTCTCTTGCGGAGGCTGAAAAGGTCCAGTTTCTCTAGTCTCTCCTCGTAGGGCTTGGCCTGCAGGCCCTTAACCATACGAGTGGCCCTTCTCTGGACCCTCTCCAGATTATCCGCATCCTTCGTGAAGTGCGGCGCCCAGAATTGCACGCAGTACTCCAGCTGCGGTCTGACCAGCGCCCGATAGAGGGGAAGTATCACCTCCTTGGACCTATTTGTCATGCATCTGCTGATGCACGATAAAGTGCCATTGGCTTTTCTGGTGGTTTCGTCACACTGCCGACTCATGTTCATCTTGGAGTCGACTAGGACTCCAAGATCCCTTTCCACTTCCGTGCCACCCAGCAGGTCATTTCCTAGGCTGTAGGTGTGCTGGACATTTTTCCTCCCTAGATGCAGCACTTTGCATTTCTCCTTGTTGAACTTCATTCTGTTGTTTTCTGCCCACTTGTCTAACCTGTCCAGGTCTGCTTGCAGCTGCTCCCTGCCCTCCGGCGTGTCCACTTCGCCCCATAGCTTAGTGTCATCTGCAAACTTGGACAGAGTACATTTCACTCCCTCATCCAAGTCGCTGATGAAGACATTAAAGAGTATCGGTCCAAGGATACCTGCCCAGCTGTCTCTCTACAGGGATCTGAATCCCTCTACGTACCTGCTGGAGCTGCCCTTGAGGCTGCCTGGGGCCATGTGCATGCATGTGGCCCAGCGCCCCCTGGCTCACCACTTTCTTTCCACTTTCTCCCAGCAGCTCCCTGCACCGGCTGGACCTTTGCCAGCCTGCAAATTATGTCAATAAAAAAACCCCCATGGCTGAAAACCCCCTACCTGTGACCACATTTTCAAAGTAGCCTAATTTGGCGGGAAAACCACAAACCTGGCAACACTGCCCCAAACCAGTTGCATGGAGTGAAGGGGGTGTGGCCTTGCTCCAAGCTGGCTATTTTGGGGGAGTGTCATGGCCCAGCTCTGACCCTCTCTGTAGGGCTTGGAATTTTTGGCAACAGGGAGGTGTGACAGTATTAACTTCCACTGCTTCCCCACTGCATAATTTCCCAACATGTGGGGAACCCTTCAGGCCAGATTCCAAGGCCCCTCAGGCTGTATTTGGCTCATAGGCTGGAGGTTAAGCCTAATCTAGACTAATATTTTTATGACATTAGTGTTAGTTTCATGTTAGGTACTGGGAAAAAACATTTCAGAATATCTAAGGGAAGGGATCATTTTATTTTTCAAGTGTAAATAAAATTCCTTTCTGCAGTTGCCTCACAATCAGCTGCTGTGAATGGTGCCCTTTGGAGGCTATTTATAAAATGTATCTGGAACACAAATATCCTTTTAACTACTCATGTACCTGGAAGAGTGACCAATGCTTGGGTTCCAAAGGTTAAGACACCCATTGCATTTGTAACACAAAACTATGTCAATAAAAATCAAAATGAAAAAGGCCGACATGGCTGGAAGTCATAAACTATGTTCAGTGCATTAACAGAAGCTTATTCTTTAGTGAACTGCTTAAATTGCAGGTAGATGTCATCTGAGGACTTACTAGCTCCAGGAAGCATGCAGTCCCTTGCACTGGGGAACTCAACTAGAACTTTATGCTGAAGTAAGTTTACGACTAAGATTTCCTACTTCAAGTTCCATGAGTAAGGAATACTCACATTTTAATGATGAATCACTGATGAATTCAGTAATATGTATTATCTATTTAAACAGAGCCTCTCACCCCAAAGGAATACAAAGTGCAGTAAACATTTTTCAGGATTTTATACAAGAATCACTTCACCCACCACTGTAATGCAGTTACTTATGGATTAACGTCAATATACACAGTAACATTACACAACAGTTCTGAAATGAAGCAGCACTGTGTGTGAAGTTGAAATTGCATGGAAACTTAGAATAGGAGTAGTTAAACTAGGGCTAGTGGCACAGGGGGCATGTCTACATGTGATGCTTTACAGTACAGTAGACTAACTGACTGTGTTGTAAAGCATTACTGTTTACACATGCAGAGTCTTACTTCATGGCCAAATAGTCTAATCCATGGTTAATTTGCTACCCACAGAGTAGTTACTGTGCAGTAGTGTACATGTAGATGCGAGCAGATTGGCTCCCAGTCAGCCCAACCACCAGAGGGCCACCTACAGGCTAGCTTCAGGGCCATGGGGTTTGGAACTTCTCCAGCCCCAGAGCTGGGGTGGCTCTTTGCCTGCTCCAGCCTCCCCTTTAAAATGCTTTGGTGACCCTTGGGTCCTGGGCCATCGGCAGCCAACCTCTGGCCACCAGGTCCTGCACCAGCGGCTTTCCACCAGCCACAGAAGTCTGCCCCTGACTGGCCCCTGGCACACCCCGCTGTCTGCCTGCTGTGCCCCTGCGCTGGGCACTCTAGGCACCTGTCCAGGATCACCAGCACCTGGACTGTTGCGCACAGGCCCTGTGGGCCATCGAGGGAGCCACACTGGTGTTTTCCCCACTGCCACACACCACCTTCTGGGGTGGAACGGGTCCCAGGAGGAGAACTGTGTACCTGTGGGATGAGGCTGAGGACCTGAGCCAGTTCTCTCAGAGTGGGTGCCCCAGCGCTCACATCTGAGGGCGTCAGGCTGCGTGTGGGAGCATGGGCATGACGGGTCAGCACGTGAGTACTGCATAAAGGCCAAGGCCTTGCAGGCACAGTGGGTCAGTGTCACTGACTACAACTTCAAGCTGGGGGCTGCTGTCCATGCCTTTTATGCAGCAGCTGAACCAGATCCTCATGCCCCCAAACCCTGACTGGAGCTGTGCTGTGTATTCCAGCATTGTGTCTGAGCCGCTGCTGTGTCCTGGTAGCTAAAAGGAGTCAGTGGGGGGGAGCGCTGGGGTGCCAGGAGCCCATCCCACCATGGTCCCTGCTTCCAGTGTCATCCAACAGCTCTGGCAGCCCAGGTCAATGACTGCCCTCGGTGTACAGCCCAACACAGGAGGACCACCTGGCCGTGGCACTGCCAGCACTCAGCAGCTCCAGATCCTCCCTGAAGAGGGCCTCTGCCTGGGCAGCCAGGCACTGCACTCCTGCACCCCAGGACATTGCCAGGAGCCACACATCATCACCGCCAGTGGGGACAGGCTTGGGCCACTGGGCATGCCTGCCACGCCCACTCGGTAAGTCCTGCACTGTGGGGAGACCCCTGCCTCAATCCCTGCCCCTCCTCCCCAGCCCACCTGGTCAAGTTCTCTCTAGCCCCTGGGGTCCTGCCCCACCGCCAGCATACAGGGAGGTGGGAGGGAGTGCAAAACTTTATTGGGCAGCCTGTGGCCCATCAGCTAGGCAGGCATGGGCCTTTCACATCTGCAGAAATGTGTTGGTGCTAGAGGCAATGTTGTCTTCGGCTGCAGGGAGAAGGGACATGTAGCAAAGGCACAGGTACCTCTCCAGGCAGTGAACATTGTGGGGCAACGTGGGCTTGCCTGCGGCACCATTGAAGCTCAGGGTTCAGGTGCTCCAGATTCTCAGGTGCGCCTGTAGCACCCTGGCAATCATCAGCAGGAGGGCATAGTGGGTTGGGCACCCCTCAGTCTACACAAAGAGCACCTTGTGGTGTTACTGGGACACTCTTAGCAAAGGCATGCTCAGGGCACAGGGCAGGCATGTGGGGGTGAGGCTGACTGAGGGCACCTCTCAGGAGATGCACACCGGGGGAGGGGGGGTGCCACCACCTCTGCGTCCCAGACAGCTAAGGGCCCCTCACCCGGGCTCCACAGGCCTGGTGGTAATGGAAAAGATGGCCTGGACTGCAGGACGAGAATGGGGGGAGTGGGTCTGGAGTTGCAGCAGCAGGTGCTGCCAGAAGCCAGGCCTGTCCCAGCCTGGGTAGGGGGCAGGGAAGGCAGACTCTGTGCAGCAAGCACCCAGTAGCTCACCTACCCCTGCGGAGTGAGTGCGGACAGAGGATTCGGCTGGTGGCCGGCTGTGCCAGGGCTTGCCTGGCCAACGTATTATGGTCCCTGGGCACCTGTGCACGTACAACTCCCAATCTGAAGCTAGGCAGTGCAGAGACCCTTGGCATAGTGCATGTTGTCTTAGAAATGTTGCAAACTCTCACAAACAATATTTCTCCTGGCTCTTCAGGTCCAGCAGCTGCATGCAATGGAGAGGCACCAGCTGCCATCAGGGATATGCCATCAGGGTCACTTGCCAGTCTCAGCTGAAGCCCTCTGTATACGTTGGCTCCAGCAGTGGCTGACCCAGGACCAAACCAGACTGCTGGATTAGCTGGTCACCATGGCAGAGGAATGGCTGGCAGACTAATGGGCCTAAAATTCAGAGGACATAGTGTGCAAGCAGGAGAGGGACGAGGAGAGGGAATGAGCAGACTAGGAGTTCTGGGACAGGCTCCTGGCCCTTGAGGAGAGGCATCTGGAAGCCCAGGAGTGACAGGCTGGGTGCTTGACACCTTCCTGGCCCTGTCGGTCGCCTTCTTACTGCTTACTGCTCAGCCCCCAGCTGCAGCCCCACCTGCCTCTGGGCTTGGGCTTGGGCTTGAACTGAGGTGCAGTGGCATCTCCAGTGGCCAGGTGCCTCTGCCCAGCATCCATCCCAGGTCCCCTGCTACCTCACCTTGGCTCTGTCTAGTCCCAGAGCAGAAGCTGCATGTGTAACTACTAGCTGTACATGTAGACACACCCAGGGTGCATCTACACATGTTTAATGAGGTGTTACCTAATTAGCTCTGCAGTAAAATATCAGCATCTATACATGTGGTGCTCTTAGGATGGAGCAAACTAATTAACTACGCCATAGGATAATACTGCCAGACACAAATACTGTCTTATGATGGAGTTATTTTCTCCATCACAATGCATGTGCAGACACTGATGGAGATGGCTGGAGCATGAGGATGCTTCAGAATGGGGGCTGCCTACCAGCTAGTCCCACACTGAAGCACCTTCATGCTCCAGTCAGCCACTCCGCAGCATCTTGAGTCAGGTCAGAGCAGGCCTGGGCCAGCAGGCCCCTTGCCAGCCAGGGCTGGCCCTGAGGCCCCTGCTAGCCAGGGCTGTTCTTCCCCAGCTCAATGTGTTGTGGTCCCAGGTCATCTGCAAACAGCACACTTGGGAGCAATAAACTTGAGCACAAACTGCACTTGAGTTGTTCAGGTGTGCTAATTGTACATGTAGATGCAGTAGAGGTAGAGGAGGAGGTTAGGGGTATCCATGTAGTAGAGATAACAGGAAAGCTGGAACATTTGTCAAAAAGGTCTTGGAAAGCAAGTATAGCATTTGTTTTGTTTAGTCAGAGGAATTGGTCACCCCTCCATTTCTCTTATTATTATTATATCTGGACCACATGAAATGCCATGCCCTGGATGCCTATGGTCAGCTGTGGAGTAGGAGGGAGCAATGGTAAAAAAAACCACAAAGAAAATAAAATCACAGCAGCACCTACTGGCTAAAGGCCTGAACTACAGAATAGCACAACAGAGCACCACTTGCAGATGGAAAGTAATTACAAGTCTGCATTGCTGACTGTTTCCAGGACACGAATCCATAGAATGGAGCGAGGTAAGCAAACTTGACGCAAAATAAAATATGTCCCAGCAGTGTTAGTTTAACACACTGAAAAGACTTTTAGAGCAGTGGGAAATCCTGATCATGCAAACACAAACTCAGTTGTGTTAGCATAAATAGGAAATCTCATGTCTTCTACAAATGCTCTTATAGTTCATGTCTTCCTGCAGGGAATTAATTCAAGACTGCAACCCTTTTTCATATAGACCACAAACATGAGGTAGGAAAGCATCACAATAAAATTTATGGACACTAACAACAAGACTTGGAATCAAAGGCTTTGACCTAGAGGTGAAAGGCTCTATAACCAGTCATCTGAATCATTCAGTTTCTCATCACCTATGGTTTGAGCCTCATTAGGACATCCTTTAGACCAGTGTTTCTCAACTTATGGGCTGTGACCCAAAAATGGGTTGCAAGGATATTTGAAAGGGTTGAGAACAATCACAGAAAATCTCAGTAAAGCACAGGTTTTCCCTTACAGGGTGGTAGCCTTCCAGTCTGCAAGGAGCTGCTTGGAGTGATTGGAGGTAGGGTACACCACATCATTGTGCATTGTGCATTGCATGCACACATGCCCTTGGCTGGCATGCAGCCAGGCAGGGTGGTGGGAGTAGCCCCAGCAACTGGATGCAAGTAATTCTGTGGGGAGTGGGGGTTGGAGGGCCAGGGCTTGGGGACTGTCTGGGGGGTTGATTGTGTCTGTGTGTGTCAGGAGTGCATGGAGGGGATGGGAATGTGAAGGGGTGGGTGCTAGCTGGTGCTGGGGGAACAAGTCTAGGCACTGGTATGGGGGAAGGAAGTGAGGGGATCCTATATGGCTGGGCCAGCAGCACCAGGGCTGGTGCCCATGCTCACAGGGGCAGGGTGGCCAGGAGACACTGCCTGGTGGGGGAGCTATGGTCAGGCCACCTGGCATGGTGTGGGAGCCCTAGTCCAGGGTGGGGGGTGCCATAGGCATCCCCTCTTCCTCTCTCCAGCCTGTGCTGGGGCCAGACTCATTCTGCCACCACGCGCATGAGCCACACTCCAGCCCAGGCAGAACAGGGGCAGCTAGAGGCCTCCTCCAGTAGGGCTGGGGTGGGGCAGGGAGATTCAGGTCAGGAGTAAGGGGCAGCACTAGGGCTGTAGGGTGGGGGGATGGCTTCAGCTCGGGAGCGAGGGGCAGCAGCAGGGCCAGGGGGCTGCAAGTTGGGAATGAGGCTTCAGCCCTGCCCAGTGCACACTAGCAGGAATTACTGAAGGTGCTCCACTTTGGAGCTCTTTCATCTAAACCCTCATGTAATAAGGGTTCATTTGTTGCATAGTCAGGCACTTTTTAATGTACTCTGCAACTGTGTATTTTGGCAGAGTGCACAGCTGTAGAGTGCTTTCAGTGTCTGATGCTGTGACAAAATGTCACTTCTGTCAGTCCCCTTAGAACAGCTATCTGAATCTGTAGCCTACTGAATTTCTGTCATTTTACAAATTTAAAGAAGGCAGGCCATACAGTTAAAAAATTACCAAAATAGCAATTGAATTAATTAGTGTTACCTATGATTGACTCAAAGCAAAGAACTCATTTGTATTCTGTAGAATATGGTAAAACAATTTGTTAACCACATGAATGGAATGCACTTTTATCTAGAATTGTAGGAAGGGAAAGCATTTTTGCTTTTGTTCACAGTAACAGTAGGCAAATCGGTGATGAAATATCTGGCACTAAGTAGTATATAAAAGCATTGTCTGGTGGTTATGATAACAGCCAAAGACCTGCTCTTGCATTGCTTTGGATTCTTTGCTTGACCCCAGGTGCAAGGTAGAACAACTTGGCTGTTGCTGTATCTTGTACATACAGTTGGCTATTCCCACGGGACCACCTACTAACTAGAAATTGCCAGAGCACCTCATGTTCCATCTACTTTCATCTCATTTCGGTCTCCAACATGAATACCGTGTACCAAGGGCTGTAGCAAGGGGAAATGGGTCTACAGCTGGCCAAAGGAACCCACAACAGAAGCCTGTTCCCTCTGCACCCAATGATCAAAGGAGTGAATCTGCCCAAAGCATTGAATCTGAAAGAGGAAATACATTCAACTAGTCCAGCTGGTTCAGCTTGCTCATGTGACAAAGTCTTCTGCTATTAAGGCTCTTGAGACATTGAAGGATATGATTGCTGCCTGAGATAGAGACAGAGTGAGAACCTAAGGAATTTCAAATATTTGTTGGTGGGAGGTGTGTGGAACAATTCCATGCTAGTCTCTTCTTAGTCTTTTCTTTTTGCTTTTTTATTCCTTGCCATTGTCTTCTCACTTGTCTGTCAATCAGTTGCTAAGCAACCAGCTCTGCCTATGTGACCTGGGCCAGATGAGAGGGGGGTGGACCAAGCTTTCTATTGTGTTGCATTGATCTTATGGTATGAGGACAGGATCTCGACTCCTGTCACTCTAGGAGATGACCGATGATGCTTTTTGAATTGATTGGTTGGCACCCAACAACACCTGGCTTTCATTGAGTCAAAAGGCCTATATAACCTAAGACTGCCCAGGAGGAGGGGGTAGCAGCCATGTTAAGTCTCATACAGGCAGCTGGAACATCTTCAGCTCCCCTTCTCTCAGGATGCTGAGGATGCTGAAGTGAGAAAACTACTTGAAACTTATATAGCTATACAGCTTGCTGTAATGTACAAGCATACCAAACAGATACTTAGCTGAGACTGTTTGCTTCTAGGTTATTCGCTGATATTTCTCTAACCTGTAACCTTCCCCAAGCCTACTCTCTGTAACCAATAAAGGTCTCCACTGTACCAAGCATGGTGGGCTCATTGGGAGAAGGTTTGGGCATGCCTTTTTTATTCCCTTGGCTTGATTGACCAGGAGAGGCTACTTTTTGTGCTTCAGGCTAAAGGAAGCGCCCCAAATTTTTGCAGTGGGTCAAACACCTTCTAGGACTACAAGGCCTGTGTGCTCCGGGGGGCACAGGACTGCAGACAGTTCAGCCCCCTGGGTGGTGCTAGCAGTGACCCCAAGCTTGTGGGTGTGCTCCAGGAAGGGGGTCAGTCAGATGTGAAGTGCCCCCGTGGAGTCATGCAGAGCTTGGTAGGTGGTTGGGCACAGTGACGTGGGTGGCTCAGGGCAGGAGTGCCCCCTACTAGCCCACCACGGGGCGGGGAAGGACTAATCATACTAGGTCTCTGCTTTTTGCACAGCACCAATAAGCTTGCAAACCACTTGTGCTAAAAACCAAAAGGTCAGTAGGGAAAAGATGAATAAAACCTTGTCTTACCAAACTGCAAATATTTTTCCTTCTATAGATCTGCACCAGAGCCAAAATTTAGAAGCCTCCAGAACAGGTTGTTTTAAATGGCAATTATATATTTTAAGTTATAAAAAACCCCAACAGTTTAAATAATTTAGGAACCTTCCTGTTGTCAGGAGAGTATTGGAACTAGTGACATGTCTGGAAGAAGTATGAAGGAAGAGAATGAAGAAATAAGTAAAGGTTCGGAAAGAAGAGAAGGTGATGAAAAGTTATCTGGTTTTACTGAGCTGGTGATATGAATTCAAACTGTAGAGGGTAAATTTCAGGACAAAATAATGAACTGAAAAAGGCAAGTGACCGTGATGGGCATACTCTACCATCGTAAAAAATATTGATTCCTCCGAAAAAAATATAAGAATTAAAATCCAGCAAAGAGGAGTATGATCTATGAAACTGTGTCTCTGCGCTTAGCTTTTCCCCATCATTCCTAGTTTTACTTAATTTAAAATAAAAAAGCAACTGCTGATACTTACTGAGAAGTAGCGTAGCAAGAATGTGGGGAACACCACTTATATGGAAGGCAGCTGTCTGAGTCCACAAGATAGGCTGCCCTAGATTTCACAAAATGGAAGGAGGAAAAGGACAACTACAGCTTCTATGAGAACCACAAGTAAATGTTTCTACCTTGACTAAATGGACTGGAGAATGCTCTACATCACAGGCACTCTAGCCTTCTTTCCTGTGTCAACATACAATCCATAAACTGTTGAGACCTCTGAGGGCAATACTCAGGAAAGGTCACATGAGTATTAACTGTGCCCTACTAGGATGCTAGCCCAGAAGGTTCTGTCAGCCCTGCAAAAATGTGTCCTCTGAAAGGCTGAGGCACTCTGTGTACTGAATGGCAAGAAAAAGACTCCAATTTCAGCAGATAAAATTTGGTGGAATTTCTTTTTCATGTCAGTACTGAACTTTGGCTTTTTTCCTCACAGGAATAACCAGGATGATCCCATCAACTGCAGCCACTCCTCCTTCTGAGGCTCTCTTTCACAACCTATCTTCGCAGGATTTCTGGAGATCACAAATCTCAGGCTATTCTGGATCAGTAACACGTCATATCAGTCATCGTGCCAACAACTTTAAAAGGCACCCAAAAAGAAGGAAACACATCCGCCCTTCTCCTCCACCTCCCCCAAATACCCCATGTCCTATTGAGCTGATTGACTTTGGGGATCTTCACCCTCAGAGGTCTGTTCTAGAGCTCTTATTTAATGGATGTATCCTCTTTGGGATTGAGTTCAGCTATGCCATGGAGACAGCCTATGTGACTCCTGTGCTGCTTCAGATGGGGCTGCCAGATCAGTTATATGGAATGGTGTGGTTTATCAGTCCAATATTAGGTAGATAATCTTATTTTTACTCTTCTACTTTTCCATTCCATAAAGGAAGAGTGTACTACTGAATTCTCTTTTTTCTTTGCTATTTAAGTAACCAGACAAGCTAACTGAACAGTTAATTGTATAAGTTAACTGCACAACTTATGTGGTAGTTGTGAATCACTGCCTGTGACATACTACATATGATATTAGTGCCACACAATAAACTCTGGCTCAGCTTGAGCCAGAATTTACTGCTTCCAGGAACTGCATTTACGTATGTGCTTGGGACTGCAGTACATTGATCTGTTTAGAACAGCCCTGGTTGGCAAGGGATCTGGGGGGGTCAGCTTGCCAGCCCAGGGCTGCTACAACCTGGCTCAGCATGCTGCAAAGGGGCTGTCTGGGGCACAAGGGTGCTCCAGTGTGGGGCTAGCCAGCAGACAATCCCCGCACTGAAGCAACCTCATGCCCCAGCCAGCCCCATTAGTGTCTACATGTGTGTTGCAGCACACTAAATAATGCCACAACAGGATAGTACAGTATTTACAATGCAGTGTTTACAGATTCTATCCTACTGTGGTGTTCATTATCATAGAATCATAGAAGTAGGGTCAGAAGGGACCTTGTAGATCTTCAGGTCTGACGCCCTGTCTGGGCAGGAGAAAAACTGGGCTCAAATGACTCCAGCCAGGTAGGCATCAAGCCTCTTCTTAAAGACCCCCAGGGTAGGAGCCAGCACCACTTCTCTTGGAAGTTGGTTCCAGATCCTAGCCACCCTAACTGTGAAGTAGTTCTTACGGATGTCTAATCTAAACCTACTCTCAAACAACTTGTGTCCGTTATTCCTTGTTATGCCAGGGGGTGCTAGGAGAAACAAGGTTTCTACCAAACCCTTCTGGTCCCCCCCTAGTGAGTTTATAGATGGTCACCAGGTCCCCCCTCAGCCTTCTCTTGTGAAGGCTGAACAGGTTCAGGTCCCACAGTCTCTCATTGTAGGGTCTGCCCTGTTGTCCCCGGATCATGTGGGTGGTCCTCCTCTGGACCCTCTCAATGTCTGAAGTGGGGCGCACAGAACTGGACACATTAGTTTACTGTAGTCTAATAGGGTTGCATGTGTAGACGCTGAGACTTTACTGTGAAGCTAATTAGTGAGGTCTGCTGTAAACATCTCATGTAGATGCACCCACAGAAGACAGAATGATCACTGGCCCTGGATAGGATGGGGCAGCCATGATGAGAAAGGGTTGTCTCATTGCTGATTTATTCATTAGTTACCTTTTATTTGCAAACCTCCAGAAGTCTGCCTATTTAGATTGTACATTTACAACGTAATTAAATTAATTAAAGAAGAAGAACCAGGATGCCCATCCAAAAGAGGTGAAGGAATAGATACTGGTCCCTGTGGACCTGTCAAAAAGCAGGATCAAGTGTCAAGGAGTATTTTAAATTAAACAAGGCAGCCAAGAGATGGGACAGAGTTTACTTGTCCCTCCAGGGTTTTGCTTCCTGATGATGGGACTGTGTTGTATTCCTCTTCACAGAGTTGGAATAGGAGGTTTACCTCTCTCTGCAGGAAGAGTAGCAGAATGGATTACCCTGTAATTTGGAAGCATCCTTCTGTCTTCCTTCGTACTTTTAAAACTGATTTAAATAGAGAAGAAATGATTTTCTTGCTCAGCCACTGTCTCCCCAACTGGCCTGGTGTAATTCAAGCATCAGTGCTAACTGCAGGCTTAGATATTGACCTGCCTGCATATATGGGGCTAATGTTATAAGGAAGTTCCAAGTGAAGTAGGCAAAGATGTTTATACAGAGCAGAGTGTCTTAGGAAGGGGTGTCAAACTTGTTGGGCCTCATGGGCCAGATCTGGATCAGGGGGTTGTCTGTGAGCTAAGTTACCAATGAGCAACAGCAGTGGTATTAATCCATGTGGCTGCTGGGGCTGCTGTTTAAGCATGGCTCTGGAACCCAGGGACTTCACACCACTGCAGCTTGTCACCTTTATCCCCTGCCATCCTCTTTGGAACCACACTTCAGGTACTTGAAGGCTGCTATCAAATCCCTCCTCAGTCTTTTCTTGCAGACTAAATCAGCCCAGTTCCTTCAGCCTCTCCTCAGAAGTCATGTTCCCCAGCCCCTGAACCATTTTTGTTGTCCTCAGCTGAACTCTCTCCAACTTGTCTAAAACCTTTCTGTAGTGGGGGGCCCAAACTCCTATGTGGCTTCACCAGTGCAGAATAGAGGGAAATAAGCGCTTCCCTCAATAAAGTAGGCAATGCTCCTACTAATGCAGCCCAGTGTGCTGTTATCCTCCTTGGCAACAAGGGTACACTGTTGATTTATGTCCATCTTATTGTCCACTGGAACCTCTGGATCTGTTTCTGTAGAGATGCTGCTTAGCCAGTCAGTCCCTAGGCTGTAGCTGTGCATGGGATTATTCCATCCTAAATGCAGGAGTTTGAACTTGTCCATGCTGCGGTTCATGAGATTTCTTTTGGCCCAATCGTGCAACGTATCTAAGTCACACTGAAACATAGTCCTACCCTCCAGTGTATCTACTTACACCCCCCATCTTAGGGTACAATCCATCCCATCTTCCAGATCATTAATGAAGATATTTAACAAAACCTGTCCCAGGACCAACCCTGGGGTGCTCCACTTGTTACCGGCTGCCAGCTAGATCTCAAGCCACTGATCACTAGTTGTTGAGCCTGATGATCAAGCCAGTTTTCTTTCCACCAACCTGTGCTTCCTTAGTTTGGTTGCAAGAATGTTGCAGGAGATTATATCAAAAGCCATGTTAAAGTCAGGATGTATCATGTCCACTGCTTGCCCGCCATCCTCAGAGCCAGTTATCTCATCATAGAAGGCAGTCAGGTTGGTCAGGCATGACTGCCCTTGGTGAATCCATGCTGACTGTTCCTGATCACTTTTCCTCCAAGTGCTTAGAAATGGATTCCTTGAGGACTTGCTCCATAATTTTTGTGGGGACTGAGGTGAGGCTGACTGGTCTGTAGTTCCCTGGATCCTTCTCCTTCTTAAAGATGGGCACTACACTTGCCCTTTTCCAATTTTCCAGACCCCCTCACCCCTGATCACCATGAGTTTTCAAAGATAATGGCCAGTGGCTCTGCAGTTACATCAGCCAACTCCTGCAGCACCCCTCCAGAATCCCCTCCAGCCCCATGGACTTGTAAACATCAATCTTTTCCAAATAGTCCCTAATCTGTTCTTCCAACATTGCTGACTGCTCACTTTCTCCTGAAACTGTGCTGACGGTGCAGTAGTCTGGGAGCTGACCTTGCCTGTGAAGACTGAGGTGAGAAAGGCGTTGAGCACTTCAGCCTTTTCTGCATCTTCTGTCACAAGGTGGCTTCTCCCATTCAGTAGAGGACCCACACTTTCCCTGATTGTCCTCTTACTCCTGACATACTTATAGAACCCCTTCTTATTATCCTCCATGTCCCTTGCTAGTTGCAACTCCAGTTGAGCTTTGGCCTTCCTGATTTCATCCCTGCATGCCTAAGCAATATTGTTATACTCCTCCCTAGTTGTCTGTCCAAGGTTCCACTTCTTGTAAGCTTCCTTTTTGTGTCTGAACTCATTGAAAAGTGATTTGCTAAGCCAAGTGTGCCACCTGCCCTAATTGCTATTCTTCCAGCACACCACCATGGTTTGTTCATGTGCTGTCAGTAAGGTTTCTTTAAAATACTACCAGCTCTCTTGGACTCTTTTCTCCCTTAGACTGGCCTCCCAGGGGATCCTGCCCATCAGTTCCCTGGGGGAGTCAAAGTCTGCTATTCTGAAGTCTAGGGTCCATACTCTGCTGCTCTCCTTTCTTCCTTTTGTCAGGATCCTGAACTCAATCATCTTGTGGTCCCTGATGCCCAAGTTGCCATCCACTTCTACATCTCCTACCAATTCTTCCCTGTTTGTGAGCAGCATGTCAAGAAGAGCACAGCCCCTAGTTGGTCTCTTCAACACTTACACCAGAAAGTTCTCTCCAAAGCTCTCCAAAAGCTTCCTAGATTGCCTGTGCTGTGTTGTATTGCCCTCCCAGCAGGTGTCAGGGTGACTGAAGTCCATGAGAACCAGGGCCTACTATTAGGAAACGTGATTGAAGAAAGTCTTATCTACCTCTTCCCCTGGTCTGGTGATCTGTAGTAGACACCTACCACATCACCTTTTTTGCTATCTCCTCTGATCCTAACCTAGAGGCTTTCAACAGGCCTCTCTCTTCTTTCGTACTGGAGCTCTGAGCAATCATACGCCATAGGCCTGTGTGAAGCGGCTAATTGCTTTGGATTTGGATTTGGCCAATTTGGGGGACAGCGATTTGATTCGGTGATTCGATTCACTGTCCCAAATTGATTTGGCTGAATCTGATTTGGAGACTTGGCTGCTGCTGAGTCAGCCGAATCTCTGAATCACACAGGCCCCCATCCTCCACCTACTCTCCCAGCCCCACACAGACTCAGCTCCTGGCTCTTTGAAAAAAAAAGTCTGAACTTATTGGCTGCTGCCAGGTGGGGGTAGAAGAAGGGGGCGAGGTCCACTGCCTCCCGCTGCATGGGGAGGCTCTGTCATGAGCACCCCAAACCCCGCCCACTCTCCCAGCATCCTACCCTGGCTGCCCTGCCTGCCTCAGTTCCTGGCATTTGGGAAAAAAAAAGGCCCGACACACCAGCTTGTGCCAGGCAGTGGGCAATCCCTGCTGCCCCCTGTTGCCCAACACTGCATGGGGGGCTCTGCCATGAGCCCCCAGAAGCCCCGAGGCTGCTGCAGCATCTGGTGAGTCTAGGTATTTGTTTTTTTTAAAGGACCGGGAGCTGGAGCAGGCAGGACAGCCATAGGGGCAGGCTGGGAGAGCGGGTGGGAGTTGGGGAGGGCTCGTGATAGAGCCCCCCACACAGCATGGGGCAGTGGGGGGCAGCAGGGATCATCCCCCCTTCCTCAAAGTAGCCGGTGAGTGGGGGCTTTTTTTAAACAACTGGGAGCTGAGGCAGGTGGGGCAGCCATGGGGGGGCGGGGCTGGGAGAGTGGGCGGGGGTCAGAGGGCACTTAGGAGGACTGGGGGAGAAGGCAGGGGATGGGGCCTGGCAGGGGTTCCCCCAGGGTCCCCTCCACCCTCCTCTCCCCCACCTTCTACTTACAAGCGTGGAGTCTGGGTCCAGCTCCCTGTTGCAGCCAGCAGGGACTGCCTGAATTGCCAAAGCTCTCTGAATCTTTTCCAGAATGATTCAGAGAGCTTTGAATTGATTTGGACATTTTAACTGGTCCCCTGATTCGTTTCAGATTCAGAGATTTGGCCACCTTATTGGGCCAAATCTCCTCCGAATCAAATCAGCACCCGAAGCTTTTTACAGCCTTATCATGCAGCTTTTCTACATACAGTGTGACTCCTCCTCTTCTTCTCCCCTGCCTGTCCTTCCTGAACCGTGTGTACTGATCTATGACAGTGCTTCAGTCATATGCACTATCCCACCAAATCTCTGTTATTCCAATCACTTCATAGTTCCTTGGCTGTGTGAGGACTTCCAATTCTTCCTGCTTGTTTCCCAGGCTCCATGTGTTCTGATACAGACACCTGAAGTAACTAGCCAATGGCCCTACTTTCCAGCATGGCCTGCCATAGAATTCCTCATTCTAAATCCTCAGTGGCCATGTCTACATGAGATGTTGATGGTGCAGTCATTGTATAAACAAGTACTAAATGACTGCTCAGTAACCTGTGTTTCTGCACAGTAGCACTGATGGATGGCTTTTTTGTGACACCAACTGTGCAGTGGCCCAAAACTACTGTGCAGTAGTGTTCTATCACAGTTTCTGCCATGTGACACTACTGCACAGTAGTCTTGGGGTCCAGTGCAGTCAATATATTGTGTAGATTCAGCCACTGAAACAAAATGCTGATTTCTGGTGTGTTACTCTTTTAAGGATTCCTACTGCAGCCTTTGCTGGGGGCCTGGAGTGACAGGTGCACATCTAGATTTGGAAGGAGAAGACCCTTCATTCTAGTCCTGGCAATAGGTGAGTCATTGAAAAAAAATGTAAAGTGCTTCATCTTCCATATAGTAAGAGGGACAATGAGAATCTGTTTGCTATCTCTCATTAAGACAGTACCATGAACATGAGATCCTTAACATTCTGCCAGAGCAGAGGCCTGAGTGATGTGCTTGGAGGGTTCCCTCTTATCCTAGATCTGAAGAGTTGATGCAGGAATATATGACAGCTTATCAGCATAAAACAAACCAGACTCCAAATAAAGGAATATAATGGGAAAATTCTCTACAGTGCCAGGCATGGGAGGAATAGTGGGGGTTACTAAAAAGCTTGGACAATGGTAACATGTAAAATATTTCCATGAATCAGAGATCCAAAAGCTTGTGATAATTGTAGAGGAATGCTTCTGTATTGAGCATGAGGTAGAGTAATACAAGCAGAACAGGGCGCAGCTTTCTCAGTTTAATTTTCTCTCCCTGATGACAGCTCTAATTCTTTATTTCTAGGAGCATTATTGGGACTCACACTTATGCTGAATGGCAGGGATATTGGCGTTGCCTTGGCTGACACTGTAAATAACCATAAATGGGGGATAATTCTCACAGTCTGTGGAGTTGTCTTAATGGACTTCAGTGCAGATTCAGCAGACAATCCTAGTCATGCCTACATGATGGATGTGTGTAGCCCAGTGGATCAGGACAGGGGCCTTAACATCCATGCTTTATTAGCAGGTATGCTCTTTTACATCTTCTTTCATGGCATGTAGCCAGCTGGTCATGAGCAGGGATCCTGGATGTCTCTGATAAAAAATTGCAAGTTCTCTGATTTAACCCCCCCCCCAAATTCTCTGATAAAACCCCCAAAATCCATGATTAAAATGAAACACCACTATATATATATATATATATATATATATGTATGTATCAATTGAACACAATATTTTATTGATATATTTACAATTTTAAAGCAGTTTGGAAGCGTACCAATCACTATAGCAAAATAAATTCTAAATACCTATACATTTTGGTATTTGATCTTGGGTTTTTTATTATGGAAAATCAGAACTCCCCTGCCCCCTTAGCTCACCAGGATGTAGGTCCAGACCCCTGACTCCCAAGCCATAGCCCCCCAGACCTGTTGGTGCCCCTTACTCCCCAACCACAGCTCTCCTGACCCTGCTGCTACCCTTCATTCCCCACCCACAGCCCCTTGGCCCCTGGAGCAGTGCCCAAGCTCTGGCTGATGCCCTTGGGAGGCAGCAGCTGCTGCAGCAGGGCAGAGTGCAGAGCCCGGCTCCCCCTCCCCTGCAGGTGGCATGGCCAGAGCAGACCCCTTTTGAGAGGGCAAGAAGGGGTGCGGGCTGCCCACTGCAGGCTTGGGTGGAGAGGGCTGGCTTCCCACTGATGTGCACAGTCCCAGGGCATGTGTCCCTCAGATCTTTGAAGGGGCGGGGGGTGGGGTTGGCTGCAGGCTGCCCTCTGCAGGCTCGGGCTCCCTGCCTTGTGGGACAGGGCACGGCACAGCAGGGCAGGGAATCTTGGCATGGCCGGGCAGGGCAGGGAATCTTGGTGCCACTGCTGCAAGCCCTGCACTGCCCTGGTGACATGCCCCCTGCCCACCTTGCAGCAGTGAGGAGCACAACCCTGCACTGGTGTCCCTGCTGCAGCTAGGTGGGCAGGGGGTGCTTTGCCAGGGCAGTGTGGAGCTTGCAGTGGCAAGGAGCTTCCCTGCATGGCCCACTCTGCCCTGCCACACTGCATCCTGCCTGCTGAGATGAGGAGACCCTGGGGGAAGGGCATCAGCATGGGGAGCCCAAGCTTGCAGCAGGAAGCTCACATCCACTCCATAAACAGATCTTGAGGGCACGTGTTCCCCATGCCCTCCCCCAGGAGTGCATGGAGTGGCAGAGCCAGCCCCCACCCCCCTGCCACCCAGATGAGCTGCCCATGGTTCTGTTCCATTCCTCGCCAGGGTCCTGCGCCTGTGCATTCCAGCCCTGGCCTGCAAACCCCATGCACTGCACAGCTGGGCAGCAGCCCCAGACTTAGCCTCAGCCCTGCCTAACTCCCTCCCTCCTTCCCTATGGGGGCCTCAGTCCCCCCCCCCGACTAGACTTACCTGCAGGAGCTGTTCTCCAGTGTGCCTGGCAGCCATGTACTTGTGCATGCATATGGTACCCCCTCCTGACCACCCTTCTCCAGTCCCCGCCAGCCCCTTGTAGGCTGGAACTCTGCCAACCTGCAGAGAGCTCTTTGCAAAAATGCAAACTGTGTGTTTCTCTGTTAAAATGAAAAGTCTGTGTTTTTCTTGGGTAAAAGGGAAAATCCATGCTTTTTTTCCATGGAAAATAGAAAACCCAGATCCCTGGTCATAAGCAAACAAGCCCTGACATAGGGGCAGGGTATAAAGGTGTATACATGCCTGAAGTTCAGTAGATACAACTTTGGATTGTGGAACTACCTTCCCCTTTCACTGCACTATAAACAGAATTTAGTAAACAATGGTTAGTAAAATGAATAAAAGCAGTATGGAAATCTTTTGGTATTTGTGCATTTCACAGATGTATGAGATGTGAGATGTAGTAAAGATTCTCACAAGTTCCGAAGTGAAATACACTGCATCCCAAGTAGCCTACCACAAAGCCCTCTTTTGTCCCTGCAATTGAAATAGGTGGGATGGCAACATCATTTAGAGGGAGAAAAGTGATCCTACTGCAATCAGGAGAACATTTTTACTCCTTAGGTAGGTAAGTGCCTCTGGTCATGGGATAATGACAACATGCAACACATTACACTGGCTTGTCATTAGCTGAGCTGGGCTAAGGTTAAAGCGGAATTTTTGACATCCAGTTTTGCTTATATCAGTCACTTGTGTATCAACAGACCTTTTCCCTTTCTGCATTCATGTGGTCCTTTTGGTACAGGCTATTCATTTATTATTAAATTGATCTATATATCTCTTAAGGGATTAGCTCTGAATTTAAAAATATCAGCTAGAATAGTAGCTCAGAATGTGTGATTTAAAAAGTGCAGTGCTGCACTTTCTTTAGGTATTGACTAGGAAAAATAATCGCAGCTCTGTTTTTCTACTAGGTCTTGGAGGTGGTTTTGGTTATGTTGTTGGAGGAATAAATTGGGAAAAAAACAGTTTTGGAAGAGCCATAGGAGGGCAACTTCGTGTCATTTATGTCTTCACGTCAATAATACTGACCATCAGTACTGTCTTGACTCTAATTAGCATTCCAGAAAGGCCCCTGCAGTCTTCTAGCAAGAAAAAAAAGGTGATGAAGAGTCCAAGTCTTCCTCTTCCCCCTTCCCCACCTCTCTTATTTGAGGAAGGTATAAATGAAAACCTCAGTTCTCATAGCTCATCTCATTTGTATGCAAGTTTTACCAGTCCAATTTCTCCTCCCAGCCCACTTACACCCAAATATGGCAGTTTTATCAGCAGAGACAACTCCTTGACAGGAATTAATGAGTTTGCATCATCATTTGGGACCTCAAATATTGACAGTGTGCTCATAGACTGCTTTACAGGAGGACATGATGGTTATTTAGCAATCCCAGCAAGCTTGCCCAGGCAGACAATCAGTGTGAGCTTTCCAAGAGTAAGGGATGGCTTTTACTGTCAAGAAAATGGAATTCTGGAACAAGGGGAGAATTCTGTAACTCCTGGGCCAGATGGAGATGCACTAAGGGTGGGTTCACTGGATGCAATAAAGCCACAATCATCAGGGATCCTGAAAAGGCCCCAGACCTTGGCCATTTCAAATACCATAAAAGGAAATTGTCCAGAGAGCAGCAGAAGGAATGTAACCTTCAGCCAACAGGTAAGAAGAATAACTATCTGATGAACCAATATAATTGTCAATTAATCTGAATGTCCATGTATGTGATTTGGATTTTTTACTTCTAACTTCCAAATGTTTAAATATACACTTTCTTAGGATTGATTTTATTGTTTCTATAACTACTTGTAATTAATAGTTCATTATGACCATTGTTTATAAAAGCAAATGTGGAAGTACAGTGCCTTAAGTTGTGACACAAGCATATTGTTGAAAGAAAAAAATATAGAAAATAAATGAGTGGGATTGTTGAAGATGATTTATGATATGAAATATGTCAAACAGCCTGTTAGCTTTGGGAGAACATGGGGATTCCCTTAAGCAGTACAATATATTTACTTGAATCTGAGATGAGGTGTCTCCCATCTTTTAAGATGGGGGGGGGAAGCCCCTCATCTTGAGATATGAGTACAAGGCAGTGGGCGGGGGGAGAGGGGGTGAGGGAGAGGTGAAAGGGATAGTTGACAACTGCTGTGGCTTTGACTCCTTTCTCAGCTTGGGGATGAATTTGCTGCCTGCCCTCCCCGCTTATCCTCTAGCACGAGTTCCAGGCACAGAGTATATGGTTGCTTTGGTCCCAGCCTGGCTACCCATTAGCTGTTACAGTAATGACAGCTCTTAGTCTAGAGCCTGACTGGAGCTGCCACTGCTCTAACAGCTGATGCATGGCCAGTGTGGAGCCAGTATAGCCACATGCTTCATACCTTGGATAGAATAAGCTCTACAGTTTATTTGGATGCAGCACATGGAACCTGGACAGAGCAGCCCTGACTGGCAAGGGCTCCTGGGGGGTCATCCTGCCAGCCCAGGGCTGCTCTGACCAAGCTCAATGTGCTGTGGAGCGGCTGGCTGGTTCATGAGGTAGCTTTAGTGCGAGGCTAGCTGGCATGTGTGCTACTGCAGAGTTTTTTATTCTGTAGCAGGATAGCATTTGTATTTACAAGTAATTGTATTTACAAGTATCCTGTTGTGAAGTAAGTTAGTTTACTCCAGCCTAATAGGCACTGAGTGTAGGCACTGAGATATTTACTCTGCACCTAATTGTCAAGTGTGCAGTAAACGTCTTGTGTAGACATACACTGTGTGTATAAGAAGGAAATCTCAAAAGAGGGGTGGCCACAGAGACAACCAGCAAAATAGCATTAGTTAAACCAGGTCTCTTGCTTCCACTGTCCTCTGAATTTATGGGAATATACCAAGGAATCAGAACTTGTGGCAGTGGTGATATTTTTTATTAGACCAATTAGATATTTGTGGGGGAAAAAAACATTCTTTATTTGCAAGCTTTTGGGTGAACACACCCTTCTTCAGGCACAGGAGAACGCAAAGATTGTAAAATTTCTCCTAGGTGGAAATGAAAATTTATATTTCATGGGAGAGCTGAAGGTGCTGTAAAATCTCCTAGTTGAAATACTTCATTTTGTGCAAATTAGGTTCAGATAAAAGTTCGAACAGCTTTTTTACCTCAGAGTTGTCTGGTGGCAAGCTGGATGTAGAATTGTTTTGTTCTGGGTATGGTATTTCACATTTTACAGGAGAGTGGGGAGCTAGAATGTTCTCCTGGGCAGGGAATTTCCCTTTTATTTAGGTGCCTCTGAGCAGCATGAAGATTGAAATTTAGCTTGAGCAACAGGCAGGAGCAAGTTGTCAGCTTTCAGGTTTCCAGGTGGCAGTTTTTAATTCTTTCTTGTAAAATGATGAAATTTCATTTAAAAAATGGCTAAATTTGGTATTTCATAATGCAAACTTCATAATTTTACAAGAAAGAAGCAGGGTTTACTTGGTAGCAGAGTCTAGTCCTTTCAATTACTTGTCAGAGGTATAATACTGTAAATTTAAAGGGCTTCTTACACTGCTTGCTAACTTGGAATTCTTATGATACAGGTCGCTAATATTTTACTGAATGGTGTGAAATATGAGAGTGAGCTGAATGGATCAGGTGAGATCTCTGATCAACCACTTTCCATGAAACATCTTTGTTCAACCATCTGCCACATGCCTACGGCTCTGCGCAACCTCTGCATCAACCACTTCCTAGGTAAACCAACAAGTACTACTTTGCACTGGTTATGAAAGTAAACATTTGAATAACTATGACCTGATTTTCCACAGAGATGGTAGGTGAGATACCAACACCAGAACATTTTCTTTCCTTAGTAACTTGATAATTTTCTCTGAAACTGAAGAATAAGAGTGTCAAAAAGCCATGTTTTGCTGACTGGGGCACGAGGTGCTTCATTGCTAGGGTTGCCTACTGACTAGCCTTGCACTGAAGCACTCTTGTGCCCCATCCATCCTCTCTGTAGCACACTGAGCCTCGTCGAAGCAGCCCCAGCCTGGCAGGCTGACCCCTTGGGCTCCCTGCAAGCTGGGGCTGCTGTGATGTAGCTTAATGTGCTGCAGTCAGGGTGCACATACAGCTTCCCAGGAACAATAAACTGTGGAGCAATAAGCTCTGCAATTTATGGCTGCTCCTAATGACATGTGTAGATGTGCCTATCTAGTCTGATCACTGGCATGCCTCTTGAAGTTTGTCAAGACAAGGAAATATGTGGGAGCAGGGAAAAAACAAGCCAGGTGTATGGTTCAGCAAGATGGCTGTTGCCCTGGATGGGAGCGGGCCCTAGGTTCTAGTCTCTCAGTGGGTGTGTATACACAAGATGCTTTACTGTACAGTAGAGTAAACACTAGATAAGCATGCTTATTAGCTACTGTGCAGTTTCATAGTTGGTAGGGTCAGAAGGGACCTGAACAGATCATCAAGTCCGACCCCCTGCCATGGGCAGGAAAGGATGCTGAGGTCAAGTGACCTCAGCAATGTGTCTATCTAGCCTCCTTTTAAAGACCCCCAGAGTAGGAGCAAGCACCACTTCCCTTGGAAGTTGGTTCCAGATCCCAGCCACCCTGATTGTGAAGTAGTGCCTCCTGATATCTAGCCTGAATCTACTGCCCATCAACTTATGGCCGTTATTCCTTGTTACTCCCAGTAGTGCTCGGGGGGAACAGGGACTCTCCCATTGCCTGCTGGTCACCCTTGGCCAGTTTATAGATGGCCACCAGATCCCCTCTCAGCCTTCTCTTGTGGTCTCGTAGCCTGTCCTCATAGGGCCTGCCCTGTTGCTCCCTGATTATGCGGGTGGCCCTCCTCTGTACCCTCTCAATGTTGTTCATATCCCTCCTGAAGTGCGGTGCCCAGAACTGGATGCAGTACTCCAGCTGTGGTCTGACCAATGTCAAACAGAGGGGAAGAATCACCTCCTTGGACCTGCTCATGATGCATCTGTGGATGCATGACAAGGTGCAGTTAGCTTTCCTGACTGCATCCCCGCATTGGCGGCCCATGTTCATCTATAATGACTCCAAGATCCTTTTCTGCCTCTGTGCTGACAAGAAGGGAATTCCCCAGCCTGTAGGTATGCTGCTGGTTTTTTCTGCCTAGGTGCAGTACCCTGCACTTTTCAGTATTGAATCCCATCTTATTCTCATCTGCCCACCACTGTAACCTGTCCAGATCCAATTGCAGCTTATCGCTTCCTTCTAGCGTGTCCACTTCTCCCCACATCTTAGGGTCATCTGCGAATTTGAACAAGATGCTTTTCACCCCCTCATCCAAGTCGCTGATGAAGATGTTGAACAGTGCGGGTCTGAGGACTGAGCCCTCGGGGACCACACTGCCTACATCCCTCCAGTAAATTAACCTACTACACAGTTAGCTGGTGCCTGTAAATACAGGTATTAAACTTGGCTTGTGTAGATGCTGATTGGGAGCAGCTTTGTTCCTGGTCAGCCATGCCCACAGACCACCTGGTCATGCTGCTGCTCAGCTCCCAGCTCCCCCAGCCACTCAGTATGGGGACTGGGTCCCTCTCTCCACCCCTCCTCCCTCTCCCTCTGGTCCTGATATTGTGGGGATCCTAGTTTCACACAGTAGTGGGGATCTGAGCAGTGCTGGGACTGAGGAGTTACCAGTAGGGCAGCTAGCTGCTGGCTCCTGGGTAGGCAGGGAATCCCTGCTTAGCAGGAGGCAGTCAGGAGCTGTCCCACCGATGGGGTAGCTAGTAGGGCTGTGTGACGCTTCAGTCACTGATTCAATTTGGCAGAGATTCAGCCAGATTCAGTGGCCAAATCCAAATCAAATCAGGAGACCCTTTAATCTCTCTGAATCAAATTGGAACCCTTTGAATTGATTCAGAGAGATTTGATGACTTAGACATAGACGCAGCTTTAAATCTTTTTTCTACATACCTTAAGGTACCAGGAAGCTCATGAATGCTGAGATGGTGCGTTGGATGGAGCATCCCATGGGAGAGTGTGGTGGGGGGGTCCCCAGCATGCTTGGCAGTGGACCCAGAAGTGGTCCAAAAGCACTTCCAGTCCACTTCCAGGTCCTCTGCAGAGCACACAGGAGACCCCCACCTCCCAGCTCAGCAACTGGTGCGTCCTGGTGCTGGGGGGGCACCCAGGGTCCTCATGTGACTGATCGCTGAGCCAGAGGGACATGGGGTGCGGAGGCTCACATGCTCGGTGGTGGACCCAGAAGTGGACTGCAAATACTTGCCCACATGCTCGGTGGTGGACCCAGGAAACTATAGGCCAGTTAGTCTTACCTCGACCCTTGGCAAACTGTTTGAGAAAATTATGCTGGCACACATCCAGGGGGGGCCAGCAGGGGACTGCATGCTTAGGGGCAACCAACATGGGTTCATCAGTGGCAGGTCCTGTCAGACCAACTTGGTGGCCTTCTATGATCAGATTACCAGATCATTAGATGCAGGGGTAGCAGTGGACATAGTCTTCCTGGACTTCTGGAAGGCATTCAACACTGTCTCTCACCCCATTCTCATAAAGAAACTGGGGGACTGTGGTGTTGACACCCACACAGTCAATTGGGTCACCAACTGGCTGGTGGGCTGCACCCAGAGGGTGGTAGTGGATGGGTCCTTCTCAACCTGGAGGGATGTGGGCAGTGGGGTTCCGCAGGGCTCGGTCTTCGGGCCCGCACTGTTCAACATCTTCATCAGCGATTTGGATGAGGGGGTAAAAAGCACCCTGTTCAAATTTGCTGATGACACTAAGATGTGGGGGGACGTGGGCACACTAGAAGGAAGCATCAGGCTTCAGTCAGACCTAGACAGGCTACAAGGGTGGGCGCATGTGAATAGGATGGGATTCAACACAGACAAGTGCAAAGTGATGCACCTCGGGAGGAACAACCGGCACCATTCCTACTGGTTGGGGAACTCCCCTCTTGTCAGCACGGAGGCGGAAAGGGATCTGGGGGTCATCATTGACTCCAAGATGAACATGGGCCGGCAGTGTGGAGAGGCAGTTAGGAAGGCCAACCGTACCTTGGCATGCATCCACAGATGCATCTCGAGCAGGTCCAAAGAGGTGATCCTCTCCCTCTGTGCGGCACTGGTTAGGCCGCAGCTGGAGTACTGCATCCAGTTCTGGGCGCCGCACTTCAAGAGGGATGTGGACAGCATGGAGAGAGTCCAGAGGAGGGCCACTCGTATGATCAGAGGACAATAGGGCAGGCCCTATGAGGAGAGGCTATGGGACCTGAACCTGTTCAGCCTCCATAAGAGAAGGCTGAGGGGGGATCTAGTGGCCTGTTATAAATTAGTCAGGGGGGATCAGCAGGCATTGGGGGAATCACTATTCCCCCATGCACTGCCAGGAGTGACCAGGAATAACGATCACAAGCTGGCAGAGGGCAGGTTTAGGTTAGATATCAGGAGGCGCTACTTCACAGTCAGGGCGGCTAGGGCCTGGAACTAGCTTCCAAGAGAAGTGGTACTGGCTCCAACCCTGGGGTTTTTTAAGAGGAAGCTGGATGAACATCTTGCTGGGGTCATTTGACCCCAATATTATTTCCTGCCATGGTGGAGGGTCGGACTAGATGATCTACTCAGGTCCCTTCCGACCCTAGAAACTATGAAACTTCCAGTCCATTTCAGGGTCTGCTGCCAAGCACACTGGGGGCGGGGGTGCTCCTGTGCGAGTCTCCATCCACCCAAGCATTGCATCGTTCATGAGCCGTGCCTGATACCTCGAGGTATGTAGAAAAAAACATTTAAAGCTGTGTCTATGGATGAATCTTCAGATTCAGATTTGGCCAGATTGAATGGGAACAGTGATCTGAATCAATTAATTGAATCTCTGTCCCCCAAATTAAGCTGAATCTGAATCGAATATGGCCTACTTTGCACACCCCTAGTAGCTAGCAAGGAGCCCTCAGCTTGGCAGGGAATCACTAGCAGATTGGAGCCCCTCCCCTGCAGCTCTCTCTCAGCCCCATGGCCCCATCACCTGATCAGGACAGAGGCCTGTTAAACAGCTGCAGAGGAGGGGATTCTTCTTAACCTCATTCTCCAATTGCCCAATTGGGGCAGGAGGCTGGGAACCAGCTGGGGGGAAGGGGACTTTTCCCAGCCCTGTGCCCTATGCCATGAGCTGGCTGGGACCTGCTCCAGACCAGGACAGGTCCTGGCCAGCTCTGGGCTGGCTGTACAGAGCAGTTTCTGTGCAGCCTGGATCTGGCTGCGACCTCCCCCAGCCAGATACAGATGACAGGCAGTCACAGGCTCTTGCAGCACCAAGCTGCAGCAGCAGCAGCTCTCCCACCCTGTGCTTATCAAGACTCCTCCTGATGTGTATGCATGGGAACAGTCACTGAGGTCACTGCCAGCCCCCCGGGCTAGCACCCAGGGGTAGTCTGGATCTGCCTCTGGCTGCTGCAAGGGGGTAGAGCAGGGTGGGAACAAATCTGCTCCCAAGAGGGAGCATGTGTAGTGGTGCTCCCCCAGTAGGCTTACTGCACAATATTTTTACTGTTCAGTAAGCCTACTTCAAATTAATAGCATGTGTAGATGTGCCCAGTGGGACAGAAACTTTCCCACAGCACTGCTGTCCATACATTTAGTCCAATGGCTATTAAATGAAAAAAGCAGCGGTTTAGCTTCCAAAGGAGCACTAGAGATATGACTGGATAATGCCTGATCTGAATCATGGTTGTTAGCATACTGTACAGGGAAGTTTGAGATAGAGGTTCAAACCCCTTATTGGGTGTAAAGGAGCTACAATCCTAGGACAGAAAAACAGCCACTTGGTTACTAGGGCCAGAGGAAGCACAGGTAGCATCCATATGTAAAAAGCACTTGCTACCAGTGCTGTGGTAAGTACAGCAATTTCTCTCAAAACTTGCAATGCATATCCATGCCTTTCTTACCTTGACATTGCACAACAATGATTGGCTGTATGTGAAGTTACATCTTGTCTACTCATACTTAAGCTAATAGAAATGCTAGTTGTATCCTGTCTTGCTAATACCCATACTATGAGCTGCAATCTGCCTGTGCCATTTAAGTGAAGTTCAAGGTGTAAATTTTAACATTTAAAATCCTGAATGGCTTTGATTAAGATTACAGCATAGCATAGAGAGAAATAACCTCTGGTAATTTTCCGCATAAAGATAAGAGCAATCTATGGGATGTACTTCACAGTATTCTACGGTTGGCTTTCTCCCACCGCTTTGAGAGGAAGCTTATAATTGATTTTATAACTATAAACAAACAAACAATGCTTCTGGCTTCTTCCAGGTTGGCTGTCATTTGAGGGGATGCTACTGTTCTATACAGACTTTATGGGAGAAGTAGTATTCCAAGGAAATCCCAAAGCACCTCACAACTCAGATGAGTACCAAAAATATAATGCTGGGGTCACGATGGGCTGCTGGGGAATGTGTATCTATGCATTCAGTGCTGCGTTCTATTCAGGTACAACGCACAACTTTCTCACACTCTGCTACAAATAAGCAAAAAGGGTTCTACAATAAGTGGCACTTTGGCTTTAGCACTTATATAGCAGTTTAGCACACTAGTTTGAGGTACTTCTGCATTTGGATTTTCTTCTCCTTAAAGTAAGGATATCTGCTACTCTGGACTGGGAGCATCTACACGTGCATTTAGGCATTTTTCCTAATGCACATTAAATGTACCTCTAATGTGATGTACTAAACAAATGTGCATTAGGCTGCCTTAATGCACAGTAATGAATGCACATGGTTTTTAGTTATTTGTGTTTCCTAATAACCTCATGAACACATAAGCTGTGAATCTGAAGTCTTCAACCAAGGATGCACAACCTTTTCTGAGGTAGAATTCTGTTTAATTATAAACAGCAAGTGTGCAACGATTCTGCATATAACTTAAGAAGATAAGTTACTGTACTCTTTGATTATATTCTCCCCCCACCATGAAAAGTTATTGTTTCAAAGGCGTACAGTACTTCAAGAAATGCCTAGCTCCACACCTTTGTAGTGTCAGTATAAGGAATAAGAAGTTAATAAAGATTTGTTGAACTTGATCCTGCATGTTGGTTTTTAAGAAAAAACACAAAATTATCATGAGACTTTTGATGAAATAATGCAACTGTACAATTGTATGATATCCAATTTGAGACTCAAGACTCCTAGAACTAGATGACTTAGCAAGCCTGAGTCAACAAGGAAATTAATCTTCGTGTTATATATACTTAGAAGGTGGCATGGTCTGGAGCTTTAGCTCAGGACAGGGAAACAAGCAATTCTGTATTTCAGTCCTGGTTTTAAGTCACTTGGTTAGATCCTTTAATATCTGTTTCCCAGTTCCCCTTCAGTAAAATGACATAGTTATCTTTTTCAAACTGACAACTTTTAGCAAATGTTTGTTCATATATAATGTTTGTGAATATAAAAAAAAAATCATTGCATCACCAGGCTCTGTGGCAGGCTGGTAGGGGATGCTCCTGTGCTGAGCCACGACCACCTTCCAGGCTCTGAGTGCCTCCCTCGGGGCTCCTCACATCTGGCTGACCCCCTTCCTGGAGCACACCCGCTAGCCTGGGGGTAGAGCTGCCACCACCCAGGGACAAGGTTGATTCTGGGAAACACAGGCCTAGTAGCCCTTGAGGGTACTTGATTCACTTCAAGAAATTGGGGTGCTTCCCTCAGTCAGAAGCATAAGTAGTGGTCTCCCTTAGTCAGCTGAACCAAGGGGACCCCAAGGCATAATCTAGACCCACTCCCAATAAGTCTCCCACACTAGGTACAAAGAAGAACTTTACTGGTTACAAGGAGTAGGGTTGGAATAGGGTACAGAGTTGAGTAGTATCAGAGAAATCCCATAGAGCAAACAGGCTGGCTGGAGTAGCCTTTGATCATGCATCTGAGTTACTGCAAGCTATATATCTAGTTAAATCTCAGATAGCTTACTTACAGGTATCATCCAGAGAGGCAGGTGGAGATTCCGTCTGGAGGCAGGCAGTTCCTTGATCATGAGTTTTGAGGGAGAGAGCAAGTTTCAGATGGTCCAGCTCTTCTTTCTTTCTGAGTTTTCCTCATGGCTACTACTTCCTTCTCCTGGGCAGTCCTTAACTTATATAGCCCTTATGACCTCATTTACCTGGTCCAATGGAGGCCAGCACCTGTTGGCTGCCAGCCAAACAATGCATCACTGGTTGCTGGGCAGACTGGCAGTTTCTAGCCCACCAGGGAGCCCAAACCCCTCACCCAGGCATCTGATGCCAGTCATGTAGGCAGTGGGAGCAGGTTTCCCCTCTCACTGAGGAATGTATCTAGCTCAGGTTACCTAACAAGATAGGGTGAAGTGCATACCCTCTGCAGGGCCCATACTAACCAAATTGTCACAGAGCAGAGTTCTTGGGGAAGAACAGAGGTGGCCTTCTGCCACAGGCTCTATCCTTAGAGCCTTCCAATTTTCTGCATGCTATACTGTGAAATTCCATACAATGAGTGTGTTACTTCAAAAATACTGAGAAATCAAAGGGATTATTTGCAGCAAAATGCTACACAACATGTGTCATGGTGATACTTTCTCTCCTGTCATGGGTGTTCTGCTGGGTCCTGTTTCCTTTCCTGTGCCAGAGTATTCACCAACTACACAATGCCCTCCACTCGTTTTGGAGGTCTGCTTTCTTAATTTGTATTTCTTACCAAATGACATTCTACATCTCTAATATTATTTTTAAGACAGAACTTAGGCAACAAATATACAGTCAAAAGTATTGCAAATATTTCTCAGATTAGTCAATTTATTAACAGTTTACAATTTTCAGGTACCTAAGATTATCAGTATGTAGTTTAATGTTCACTACTTTTATCCTGAATTTATTTGCACCGAAGAATCTTCACAATCATTGTCGTTTTCTGAATATCTTCAATTGACCATTGAAGATGAACATTATCTGCCATCTAAGTCCCCAAGTTCACTATCTGTCCATGCAACAACAGTTCTGTATTGACAGTTTGTTGCATAACAAGTCACATCTCCAAAGAAGTTGGTTCAATAAGACACTACCAAACCTCTCTCTTAACACGATGTGAGGATTTGACAAAGGAATTATTTGTAAATTAATTGTAAATGGTTGCAAATGAAAGTGCACTAAAGTATTTGTACATTTTTCTTGTGGAATATGTTGAAAACAATTCCACTGAGACAACAAGATACCAATTTGTATCACAAAAAATAGACCTGAACTTCAGAGTCTGCCCTTACCCCACTCCCCCACCACCATGTCTTTAAAGATCTTGTCAAGAACCCAACTGTTGATGGACTTCACATGACCTGAAATAGCATTCATACTTTGTATTTAAAGCTCAGTTGTCATGTAGGTTTGGAATGCAGATTTTCCAGCTCTGTTTACTTTCTAAGGCTTGGAACTCCATTGTACATTTCTTGACAAGCCAGTTCTTAGATGCAAGATGCTTTGGCTAAAGTTTTTTAAATGAATGGAAATACATTCTTCATGCCTCCTCCAACTCCCTTACCTGGATAACGTTCTCATTTCAGTTTCTACAATAGCAGCAAAGTACCTTGTTTGGAACTTATTTTGAATACCACCAAGACAGTCAAATATTTGCAAATGACAACATAAATCGTTTGCATCCCTGTAAAAGCAACATGGGCATGGATCAGCCAGGCATCTTTGGATCTGGAAGAATTTGGCCAGATTCATAGGGGTTTACAAGGCAAAAAAAGTTCATGGCAATCAGGAAGTTGGATAAATAACATTTGTTTTTGCTTTCACACACACACGGACGCACGCACACACACGTGTGCGCACACATGCACGTGAATTGGAAATCCTAGAAGTACTGAAATACCTATATTGGGGGGGAATTTACCTGAAACTTTCAAAGTGATTTAAAAAATCCCCTCCTTTCACTCCCTCAGAAAAACTCCCTGAGAATTGGGAAAAAGATGCAACACATAAAGGCACAGACCAAGCAAAGGCACATACCAACACATAAAGGCACATATCAAAAGGGCCTTCTATCCCAATAATATAAAGATCATAATTCTTAGCCCATATGCTGAGCCGGGTTCTCACCTAAACTAGTACTATGCAATCTCCATGATCGAGTGATGCTTCTAGTTTAAACTCTAGACCTTTTAGCTTTCAGTGGGCATGTCTACACATGCATTTGGTCCAAGATCAGTTTATTCACAAGTAAATTACCCACAAGTAAAGGATCCCAGGCAGGCATCTACCTGTGCAGGGAAGCGGGAACAGATTTGCTGCCTGCAATGGGCCTCTGATGCCCTTGGGGGGAGTTCCAGGCTGCCATCAGGGGCTGGCAGGGAGCACTAGGCCAGGAGACTCTGGCTGGGCCTGGGACATTTCACCCTGCCATGGGGGCTGCCTGCTTCCAGGATGAGGACAGTGTCTCCCTGCCCCAGCAGCAGGGAGCTCCTGGCCCTGATTTCTAGATCTGGGGCAGGGGAATTCAAAAGAGCTGCAGGGGAGGGGCAGGTCCCAGCTCCGGGTGGACCACCTAGCTTGGGGTGGGGCAGCTAGCAGCTAGCTTGGAGATAAGGTCTTCTAGCACCCTGCTCCCTGATTGCAATTGTGGAGCGGGAGCTGGGAGATAAGGGGGCATAGGACATAGGGGGAATTAGGGAGGTATACTGCATAGTAAGCACGTGCACATGTAGATGCACATGCTTACTTTGCAGTAAATTATGCTACTGTGCAGTTAAGCGTCTCATGTGACATGCTCCCTCTGGTAAGGATTTCAGATGAAGCTTCAGGGCATTGCTTCACAGGAAAACCAGGTACAGCTGTATCAAATGCCCTTAGCTGGACCTGTGATAGGGAGTAAAAGTAACCTAGCCATATAAGCTGTTTATCATTTGAAGCTGTTTGTCTTAGTTAGTTAGTTATTTAGAATGCCAAGTACATATAGGGACAACATTCTGTGCTCTCAGCCCTGTTAAGTGCAAACAAAAACAAAATAGTCCTACAAACAACACTAGCTGAAATCCTATTTATTCTACTCATAAATAATTTTAGTTTTCATTCTGCCAACCTTCCTTATAGCAGTGCAAGAGTGCTGTTGTAGGTATAATGATCCAGAAATAATTTGAGATATGGATTTTTTTAGGATATTGTTTAACTGAATGTCTTAGATATCATCCCTACAAAATCCTTGCCTCTTATAATCTTCCTTACAAACATCTCTGTCAATTAATTTGGAAACAAAAATCTTACATGTCCTTCATATTCTTCTTCAAAAGTTGGATCTATAAGCCACTGACAAGATACAGAGAGGATCAAGATAACCAACAAGAATAAAGGAGGGAAATGCAGTGTATTTGTATTTGTGTGTAATTGTAATGTGTAATACAAATAAAAATTGTAATTTGTATTTGTGTGTAATTTGTTATCTTTACATTCTGTTTTACAGCCATACTAGAAAAGCTGGAGGAATACTTCACTATTCGCACTCTCTATTTCATAGCATATCTTGCCTTTGGACTTGGCACAGGCTTGGCTACACTCTCCAGAAATATTTATGTGGTTTTATCACTATGTGTAACTTATGGTATTTTATTTTCAACACTCTGCACACTCCCTTATTCTCTATTATGTGATTATTACCAGAATAAAAAGGTAAGTTCTTTATTACATTCAGAATCCTTAAAAGTTTCAGCACTATCCAATTCATTAATCCATCATAAAAACTCCACCTTCTATGGATCTGGCATCTATGAATGCTGAAAAATATCATGCTAACTTAAATGGTTTTGCCCTTTTTGTTTGCTGTTTGTTTTCTGCACACACAGAGTCAGTTTTTTAAACAAATTAATTACATCTCTTGATACTAAGTAGCCAGTTACATGCAGAAAGTTCTCTCTAGTTTCTCCAACACTGCTTATGGCTTTTTCATTCCCCATTGCCCTCTGATTCCTGCTGCATAGTATTAAGGAGACAAATATTTTTTCAAAGACATCTGTTCATAACACAAGCTTGCATTGGCCATACACTACTAATGTCCCTGCAAGGATGCTGGGTAGATTCTGTCAAAAAACTATGTCTAGAGGTTATATGCCAGCTGGACAGGAGCAGAATGGCTGAATTAGGCATGTTGCAGGCAGTCAAGACTTCTGTTAAGGTATTCAGGTTGTAGCTGTATTGGTCTAGAGGCAAAAGGAATCAGAACTCATGGTAGAGGTAATATCTTTTATTAGACCAACTAGATTTTTGCATTTCTGACACTGCAGCAGTATAAACATAGGGGAAATACCCTTGAGAGACTATTCCTGCACAGGTTATAGCTGCTGAATGGATTGTAGATCTAATATTCAGGCAAACTACATTTTTGTTGGAGCATGAACTGCAGCTCTAGATAAGCATTTATAGTTTAACCCTCCCTTAAGTCCTTCACATTTGCTCAAACTTGTGTTATTGAAGCTGATGTTTTTCAGATCCACTTTCTGAATGTATTTTTAAAGTGTAAACTTAAGCAGTTCAAACATTTTGGAGGGTCAGAGATAAACACTTTTCCCACTCTAAAAGAAACCCTTTTATATGAACAGTTTTAGCAACAGTTTGGGTTAGAAATGTGAAATTGGTAAATAACAGTCCTTAGGCTGGACAGGAGACTTTCACTTTGTGATTTGGATATGGACAGCCTGCATATGCATAGCAGTTTTTCAGCAGTACTTGAAATTTTAGCTTTGACATCTCTGAGAATTAAGCAGAAGAGATTAGTGTAGGGCACTCCTTCACACCCCTGTGCCCCTGCATGAGCTGAAGCAGAATGGAGTGCTCTATGGGTAGGGAGCAGTTAACCAGGAGTCACACACCTTGACAGTTGTGTTGTGTTCATCTCCTGCTCAACAGCTCTCCCACCTCCCAGGCAGGCTTGTTTAGTGAACAAGGTGCTTGCCACAACCCTGGGGTGCCCTAGCTCTGAGCTGGACTCCCCAGCCCAGCCCCAGCCCCAGTTCCAGTTCTAGTTCATTGCAACAGAACCAAGCTTCCCCCGTTCCCTCCCCCCCCAGCTCTTCTAAGATAATTACTGGGCAGGCACCTCAAATGGACCCAGACTTCAGGCAGGCGCAGGGGCTGTTGTGGAACCAGCCATGCCGCAGGTCTCACATGTGCTTCTCTCCTCTGCAGTTTGCTGGCCTGAGTGTGGAGAGCCCACGGCGTGGCATGGGCGTGGACATCTCACTGCTGAGCTGCCAGTACTTCCTGGCACAGATCCTGGTATCCGTGGCCATGGGCCCCCTCACTGCGCTGGTAGGCAGTGCCAACGGCGTCATGTACTTTGCTAGCCTTGTGGCTTTTGCTGGCTGCCTCTTTTCTTCTCTCTGTGTTACCTACGAGATCCCATCCACTGAGGAGCTGCCAGAGGAACAGCAGCCACTTGTGCAAACAGTGTGACGTGTACGCACAGGCTGCACTGGAGCCAATAAAAGCAAATGGGGCCAGTAGATGCCTCCATGCGCTCATTACTCGGCAGCTTGAGGGGCTATGAAGGGACTTGGGAATGGCAGGCAGGTGGGGGTGGGGAGGAGTCCCTGCCCAGTACTGCCCCCTGGTGTCTGAAGTTGGGCATTGCAGTCAGGTGGAAAAAATTAACGAGGGTAGGGGCGAGGGGTACTGGGGGTAGTGCAGGGGAGTGGGGGGGTGGAGGGGAAAATAAAATCCTGCTCAGTGCATCCCCCTAGTGTCTGACAGGGGTACTGAGGGCACAGGGAAAAAAAGATCCTGCTCAGTGCTGCCTCCTGGTGGTCAAAGTGGGTACTGCAGGAAGTGGCAGAAAAAAAGTCTTGCTAAGTGCTGCCCCCCCCCGTCCATGACTGAAGGGCGTACTTCAGGTCAGTGGTGCTGCTTGATGGCCAGAGGTCTTACTGCAGCTAAATCCGTCTTCAGTGTTGCCCCTGGTGGCCAGAGGAGGTACTACAGCCATACCCATGCTTAAAGGCACCCATTGCTTTTTAGAGGCTTGCCAACCTTGGGGCATGAGGCGGTACTGTAGCCAAATCTGTGCTCATTATGGCCCCCTGCAAGAGGAGGCTGAGGTGATCTTGTGGCTGCCTACAAACTCATCAGGGGAGGCCAGCAAGAAATAGGGGATACAATGTTTACCAGGGTGCTTCTTGGGGTAACTAGAAATAATGGCCACAAACTGGAAGACAGCAAATTCAGACTGGACATCAGGAAAACATTCTTTACAGTGAGGGTTGCTAAAATATGGAATACGCTTCCAAGGGAGGTGGTGATGTCCCCTTCCTTGGAGGTATTTAAAAGGAGATTGGACAGACACCTGGCTGGGGTCATCTGACTCATTCCACCCTGCAGCCTGACCAATGCTGCATAGAGGGGAAGTATCACCTCCCTAGATCTGTTTGTGATGCACCTACTTATGCAAGAAAGGGTGTGGTTAGCTTGACTTATTATCACATAACACTGGTGAGTCATGTTTATTTTGGAGTGGACTACTACTCTGAGATCCCTTTCTGTAGTTGTGCTATTTAGAATGATACCTCCCAGGCTACAGGAGTGTTGATGATTCTTCCTCCCCAGGTGCAACACATGACACTTATCCTTGTTAAACTGCATCCTATTCTGTTCGGCCCATTTCCCTAGCCTGTCCAAATCAACCTGGATTCACTCCCTGCCATCTAGTTTGTGTACTTTCCCGCATAGTTTGGTGTCATCAGCGAACTTGAACAGGGTGCTTTCTAGTACCTCATCCAAGTCACTAATGAAGATATTGAATAGTACCGGTCCCAGGACAGAGCCTTGGGGGGCTCCGCTGCCTACATTTCTCCAGGTAGATACTGACCAATCTACCACCACTCTCTGGGTGCATCCCATAAGCCAATTTTCTACTCACCAGACTCTGTAATAATTTACATTGCACTATTTAGTTTATTTATAAGAATTTTGTGTGACACTATGTCAAAGGCCTTTAAAAAAAAATCTAAGTAGATATCAGCTACCTCTGTTCTTTCATCCAAGCATTTTGTGATCCAGTCATAAAATGAAATCAGGTTAGTCAGATATTCTTCCTAACATCTAACCTAAAGTTCCCTTTCTGCAACTTGAGAACATAGCTCCTTGTTCTGTCATCTGTCACCACTGAGAACAGTCTAGCTCCATCCTCTTTCAAAACCAAATTCAGGTAATTTAAGGCTCCTATTAACTTTCCTCTCAGTCTTCTCTTCTCCAGGCTAAATAACCCCAGTTCTCTCAGCCTCTCTTCAGAAGTCACGTGCCCCAGCCTCCAAAACATTTTTGTTGCCTTCTGCTGGACTCTTTCCAATTTGTCCACATCCTTCCTGTAGTGGGGGGGACCCAAAACTGAACACAGTACTCCACATGTGGCCTCACCAGTGCTGAATAGAGGGGAAGAAACACTTCCCTTGACCTGTTGGCAACACATCTACCAATGCAGCCCAGTATGCTATTAGCCTTTTTTGCAACAAGGGCACACTGTTGGTGCATATTCAGCTTATTGTCCACTGTAACCCCCAGGTCCTTTTCTGCTGAGCTGCTGCCCAGTCAGTCACCCCCAGCCTGTACAGGTGCATGGGATTGTTCTGTCCTAAATGCAGGACTTTGCACTTGTCCTTGATAAACCTCATGAGATTTATTTTGGCCCAATCCTCCAATTTGTCTAAGTTGAAAACCTTGTTGAAATCAAAGTATATTACATCCACTGGTCTCCCCGTATCCACAGAGCTGTCATAGGAGGCAATCACATTGGTCAGGCATGACTTGTGCTTGGTGAATCTAAGCTGACTGTTTCTAATCACCTTCTTCTCCTCCAAGTGCTTAGAAATGGATTCCTTGAAGATTTGCTCCATGATTTTTCCAGGGACTGAGGTGAGGCTGACTGGTTTGTAGTTCCTTGGATCTTCCTTTTTCCCTTCCTTAAAGATGGGTACTGTTTTCCCTTTTCCAATAATCTGGGACCTCTCCTGAGCGCCATGAATTTTCAAAGATTATGGCCAGTGGCTCTGCAATCACATCAGCCAACTCCCTCAGCACCCTTGGGTGCATCTCATCCAGTGCCATGGTCTTGTATATGTCCAGCTTTTCTAAATAGTCCCTAATCTGTTTCACTACTGTTAGCTGCTCATCTCCTCTCCAAACTGTGCTGCCAGGTGCATTAGTCTGGAATCTGACCTTGCCTGTGAAGACTGAGGTTAAAAAGGGATTTGAGCACTTCAGCTTTTTCTGCATCTTCTGCCACAGGGTTGCCTCCCCTGCTCACTAAGGAATCCACACATTCTCTGATCCTCCTCTTGCTACTGACATACTTGTAGAAATCCTTCTTGTTACCCTTCACATTCCTTGCTAGCTGCAACTCCAATTGCACTTTGGCCTTCCTGATTTCATTGCTGCACACCCAAGCAATACTCCTATATTCCTTCCTAGTTGCTCATCTAAATTCCCACTTCTTATAAGCTTCCTTTTTGTAATTTAGTTTACTAAGGAGTTCCCTGCTAAGCCAAGCTGGTCTTCTGCTATACTTGTTAGGTTTTCCTGCACATCAGGATGGTTTGTTCCTGCACTCTCAGTAAGGTTTCTTTAAAGTACACCCAGCATTCCTGGACTCCTCTCTGGCTTCCCAGAGGATCTTGCACATGAATTGCCTAAGCAAGTTGCAGTTAGGTTTTCTGAAGTCCAGGGTCTTTATTCTGCTGCTGTCCTTCCTTCCTTTCCTCAGGATCGTGAACTCAATCATCTCATGGTCACTGCTGCCCAAGTTGCCATATACTACTACATTCCCCACCAATTCTTCTCTGTTTGGGAGCAGCAAGTCAAGAAAAGCATGACCTATAGTTGGCTGCTCCAGCATTTACACCAGGAAATTGACCCCAACACTGTCCAGAAATATCCTGGATTTCCTGCACACTGCTGTATTGTCCTCCCAGCAGATGTCAGGGTGATTGAAGTCCGCCATTAAAATCAGGGCTAGTGAAGAGGAAACTTCTGCTAGCTGTTCGAACAAAGCCTTATCTACCACTTCTTCCTGGTCTGGTGGAGCCCACCAGAACTTCACCCTTATTGCACTCTCCTCTGACCCTAACCCAGAGACTTTCGACAGGTCTATCTCCAGTTTCATACTGGAGCTCTGAGCAATCATATGGCTCTTTTACATAAAGTGAGATTCCTTCTCTTCTCCCCTGCATGTCCTTCCTGAACAGTTTATATCCATTCATGACAGTGCTCCAGTCATGTGAGCTATCCCACCAAGTCTCTGTTATTCCAATCACATCATAGCTCTGTGACTGTGCAAGGACTTCCAATTCTTCCTGCTTGTTTCCCAGGTTCCATGCATTTATTTACATGCACCTAAGGTAACTAGTTGATTGTCCTGATTTCTCAGGAAGTATAAGAACACCTCCCCTGTTACCCTGTCCTGCTTGGTCTTCCTTCAGGTCACCCACCTCCCCACTTACCTCAGGGCTTTGGTCTTCATCCCTGGGCGAACCTAGTTTAAAGCTCTCACTAGGTTAGCGATCCTGTCCGCAAAGATGTTCTTCCTTCCTGACTAACGTAGTCTCTTTCTATGACCAGGTAACAAAGAGCTTAGATGGGAAGGAAGACCCCAACTCTTCCTAGCAATTCTTCTTCCTGGAACATCATCCCATGGTTAAAGAATCCAAAGCCATACTGGCAATACCACCTGCACAGCCAGGTATTGATTTGTGGGGTGCACCCAACCTGCTCCCACCCAGGCCCTTTCCCTTGACTGGAAGTATTGAAGAGAACACAATCTGAACTCCAGGCCCCTTTACCCTTGCATTCAGGGCTCTGTAGTTGCTTTTGATCCACTCAGGGCCTCCCCTGTCAGTATCTTTGTTGCCCACATGAATGAGCAACATGGGGTAGTATTCAGAGGGCCGGATGAATCTTGGCAATCCCTTCGTGACATCTTAGATTCAGGCTCCAGGCAAGCAGCAGAATTCCTGAGAGAAGAGGTCTGGTTGGCAGATGGCTCCCTCCATCCCCCACAGAAGGGAGTCTCCAGCTACCACCACTCCTCACTTCACTTGGTGTCAGTTATTTCGATCCTTCCCACTTTGGCGAGGCCTGGCCTGTCTTCTTCCACCAATGGAATGTGCTCTTCCCTCTCTGTTGCTAGGGCTTCATATATGTTCTCCAGACAAACTGCTGCAGGTGGAAATGAAGATTTCTGCGTGCTGCCAGAGGTCACAATCTTCTAGCTTCCACCCTCCTGAGAGTTCATATCCTCTGTCTTCTCTAACGCTGTCTCTGGCAGGTCTTCTTCCACTGTCCTGGTGATTTCCTTCAGCATCAAATCAATGAATGCCTCATGGCAGAGGATGCTTTGGAGCCTCACCACTTCTTCCTGTAGCTCTCTTGCCTGTTCCCTGAGAGACACCACCAGGAGGCACCACTCACACTGCAGGTACTTCCCAACCTGGCCACCACTGGAAGGAACCTGCAAGCCACAGTCTGCACAATGCCAAACCTGGACCTTGGTGGAAGCCTCAACAGTGAGCAGTCCTGCCTGGAGAGAAACCTCACAGGTGGAGGAGAGGCAGTAGCTTTGGCATTGTGACACTTCAGCCATTTCCCTGGGTCTCTTAATATGCCTTCTCTCTCTTACTGCCCTTCTCCCAAGTACACCTTCCCTAACAAGCCTGCCTGGAAGCTGGCTTGTTTAATGCTTTTTGGCCTGAAAGGGTTCCCTTTTTTCTGCTCCTGCACCCCAAGCTGAAAGGTTCTTTCCATGAAAGGCTGGAGGGGGGAGGGGAGGGGCAGCAGGAAACTGATCTGCCAACTGCTTACCCTGCTTGCAGCCCCTGATCACTGGCTCCCTGGTTGCTTAGGGAGTCTTCTTTTATACCCTGCTCTGCCCCCTCAATAGGGCTTCTTTCAGGCACAGACGGAAATCATTCATCAGTCAGCAATCACTTAGCTAGCAGCACTCCCAGCTTCTCAGAGCACATGCCCCAAACACACACAGCCCATCAGACAAACACTCAGCAAGCTAAAGGCACAGGCAGCTCTGGATCACTTACCTTCCCTGGGCAGGATCTGGTGCCTGGTTCCTGGCTTCTCTTTCCCTTTCTCCTCTTACTCTCAGCAAGCAGTCTGCAAACTTCCCAGGAGGGCTGAAGGGGATGTGCCAGTCCTCCCATGACTGCATCCCCCTGATCTGCCTGCCAGATGAGGGAGGGAAGCTGGGTGCTACCGCCTGGGTCTGGGGAGCTGGGGAAGGGAACTGAGCCCAATCACTCAGTTCCCCTCCCCAGCACTAGGATCAGGCTGGGCAAAAGGAACTCAGCCTAGCTGAGCTGAATTTCCCTCCCCAGTGCTAGATCAGGCTGGGGAAAGCCCAATCCTAGTGCTGGGGAGGGAAACTCAGCTCAGCTGGGCTGAGTTCCTTTCCACAGCCCAGCTGCAGAACTTGGGAGGGGAAGTCAGCTTGGGCTTAGGTCCCTTCCCCTGTGCTGTGATCAGCTTCCCACAGCCTGGCTGCGGGAGAGTGGGAGAGCCAGGCCTGCACTCCCAGCTGAGCCACATGGGGCCGCTGGGTGTGAAGTCCTGGTTCTCCCGTCTCCCACCACCTGGCTGCTGGCTGCTGGCTGCTGGCTGCTTCAAAACTTGAAATGTTTCAACTAGCCTTGTTTTGTTTCGAGGCTGTTTCAAAACCCTTCATTTTGATTCCGCTGTTTCAAGCTCAAAATGAGTTGAAACAGTGTTGAATCAAAACAGGTGGTGAAATTTTGCACAGCCCTACTAGACAATCTTTCTCCTTCACCGATGTAGGGTGTCCCATGGGCTCCCTACAATGTGTGCCACCCCAACAGTTACCCAAGTGATGGAAGGTAAAGGTAGGCACCCCACCTCCAGTTCAGGGCACTGTTGGAGGAAGCTTACAGAACTGGGGCACTCAGAGGACTTTGGGGTTTGCTCACCAAGGGAAGCACCAGCTTTTGCCAAGTTCCTCTTTGAAAGCAAAAAAACCCCCAAAACAAACCAAAACAGACAAACAAAAAGCTTCTCTCAGTGCTAGACAATCTTTCTCACTACAATTTTGGCTGCTTGGCCAGCTGCCCTCGTGGCAGTACTGACCCTGCATGCTTTGCCACCCTGCAGCAATGCTTTTCTACACCCCAGATGCCTGACAGTGGACTGCACCCAACACTGCACATTCTTTAGTGGTTTGCAAATTCAGGGGTCCCTGGGGTCCCCTCCAAGCAGCAGGTGCAGGCTGGTCAAGTCAGCCATTCATGTTTCCCCCTAGTCCCCCAGCCTTTCACTTTTTCCCCCTGGTCCCCAAGGTCCCCCTGGCACACAGACTGGCTTTCTCTGGCCACTGGATGAACTTACAGGGGTGCCCACCCAGGGGACCACTACCCTTTGGCCAAGTGGGTCTCTGAAAGCAAACACAAGCTTCTCTCAGCATTAGACAGTCTTTCTCCCTCACTGATCTAGGGTGTCTCTCAAGCTCCCTACAATGTTTCCTTTCTCTGCAAGCATCCAAAGGTGCTTTGCCCAGCAGCCAACAATTTGTTTCAGTCTTCAAATTCAGTCTTCAGTCCCCTGGCCATCTCAACAGTTCCCCAAATGATGGAAGGCAAAGGTAGGCACTGCCCCTCTCTCCCCCACCCAGGTTCAGGACACTGATAGGGCAAGCGCACACCACTGGGGCAGTCAGTGGACTTCCGGGTTTGCCCACCCAGGGGACCACCAAGGACCCAGTAGGAGAAAAGACCCTCACTGCCCCTCCCCAACCACTTCTCAGCCCCAGCCGCAGCCCCAGCCAGAAGCACTTGTCCACACTTCTTATCTGGCCTCAGTCCTTTGTAAACACACAAAACAGTGGTCCACCCAAGGTGCCCTCCCCACCCACCCACATCACCCTCTCCTGCCTACACATCTTGCAATCCTCTCTTGAAATGTACTATCACACCAGCACCAATGGGGTTTTTGCAGTGCACACGCAACTGTACTGTACAGTAGGGCTCTGCAAAACTTGGAATCATGATTCAGATATGGAGATGATTTGGATGATTTGGAGGCCAAATCTACAGATCCAAATCAAGTCACTGGAAGCTTTAGTCTTTCTGAAGCAATTCAGAGCTTCCAAATCAATTCAGAAAAGATTTGGTGATTTGAAGATTCGGCCGTAGGGTATAATGGGGAATCAATGTATTAACACACATACGTGACATGAGTTTTGCTTTCAAGACTTTGAGGTGCAATTTCCCAGAAACCCCTGCACATATCACCTTGAAATTTGGCATGCGGCATGCTCTTAGCAGAGGCTACCATTCCTGCATTTGAATCAGTCAAAAGGCAACAAAGTTATACATATTTTATTGATTCCTCATTATACTCTATGGCTGAATCTCTGAATCGGCTCCGAATCTGCTGAAGCAATTCGACCGAATCAAATAAGAAAAATGATTTGGATCTCCGAATCAAATCTCTGAAACATCTGAATCTGAATTGAATAGTTCCCTATTTGCATAGGCCTACTTACTTATAGAATTTTAAGTAAGCACCAACAATCAAACAAACAACAGTCATTAAATAATCAGGCACAAAACAATAGTCCCTCATGGAATAATTAGAGATCATCATTTTCACTTCTGTCAAAAATACAAATGGAAATCATTAAAATGCCTCCTGAATATTACTCTGCTGCTGCTTTCTGTGAAAGAAAGGCAGAATAAAAGGAATTTTGCTTTTTTCTCACCCTACAAAATTACACAGTTTAGATTTCCCCAACTCTTTACTATTTATTAAATACATACCTAATCAATCACTCTCCTGATTGATAGTATTGTTCTTCAGTCTGGGTCATGGCATTACACATTGATGGGTGAGGAACAGCTGGGAGGGGAAATGTCTTTCAGTACTTAGCCCATTCCTAAATCTCAACTAAAAAGCAGTGGGTTTTAAGGCATGAAAAGTAGCCCGCAGTTGGGAAACTTACCGATGTTTGGCACTCTGACTCTCGGTCTTCGTCCCAAAAAAATGGCTGGCAGTTGGATTCCAACTGGTGCAATGCTGGCAAAAGGAGGGTGAGGGACCATGTACAGAGTGTTAGTATGGACTAGAACTACTGTGGGTAGCATTAGCACTAGCACGCTTTGCATGGGTACAGGTAGAGGAGTGGCTGACCATGACTGAGTCAGTGGTGAACACAATCTGTTTGTGAGATAGCTTGGGTGAATGAGGTTTTGGGAGTGGTTTGGCCAAAATGTCTACCCTATCTTCCTACCTGTGTTGAAAGCCGTGGTGTGGGTCTGTAGGTGTCTGGCTCTGCTGGTGTTTGTTTGGTTCTGGTGTTTTATAGTGTTACCAGCCAATTGCCCATCAAGAATGATGCGGGGGCGGGGGGCAGGCAGGGATGGAGCCCCGTGTCCACCCCCCTGTCTGGGTCTGCTCCCCCCCTTCCCTCCTGCCACTTGGGGTCCAGGCCCCCTTCCCCACCATGGCAGCGAAGGGAGGGGAGAAGTGGGTTTGGGCCCAATGCAGGAGGACGGATGTGGCAGAGGAGCAGGCCCAAGGGTGGGGAGAAGTCAGCCCACAGTGGTGGCCAGGACACAGACCAGTGGGCCTGCCAATGAAGTGGTGGCAGGGGGACAGGAACAGCAGGCTCGGGGCTGACATGGGGGAGAGGGGTGGGGAAGTGGACCCAGGCCCGAGTGGGGTAGGAGGCCCTTTCTTCCCCTCCCTTTGCTGCTGCCACATTGGGCAGGGCCTGCTGCTCTCCTCCCCACACCATCACAGTGGGCTGGCTTCTTCAGCCCCATTTGGGACCACTCCTCCCCTCCCCCCACCACCCTGCATTGGCCCAGGCCCACTTTTGCCCACCTGCTGAAGTGAGCCCACTCCTTTCCCCACGCCTCCATGCTGGGCCTGGGACCACACCCCCTTCCTCTTGAAGTCTGGGGCCACTCCCCAGTTCCCCGCTGTGGCAGCACGGGGGGACAGGAGGAGTGGGTTCAGGGCCTACATGGGGGATGGGGGACTGGGGGAAGAGTGGGTCTGGGCCTAGGGGGGGAGGAGGCCTGCTCCTTTCCTCCCCCCATTGCTTCTGAATCAGGCTGGACCAACTGTTCTCCCCAGCACCCCCATGGTGGACTGGCTTCCCCCCTCCCTCAGGCCCACTCCTCCCCCACACCCCTTGCATCAGGCCCACACCTGTCTTCCCCTTCCTCCACCACCGCTGTATCGGCCCAGGCCCACTTCTGCACCCCCACTGCCATGGTGGGCCTGCTCCTCCCCCCACCCACCCATGCCAGGCTCACTACCCCCTTCCCCCCTGCTGGTTGGGGTCCAGGCCTGCTTCCCCACTCCCCACCATGGTAGCAGGGGGAGGGCAGGAGCATGCACAGGCCTGCTTCTCCCTTTCCCACTACCATGGCCAGCCCAAACAAATTCCGCCCCCCCCCGGCCTCCCACTATGTCAGGCGGGTGGGGGGAAAGGGAGGCCAGTGGCACTGGCCTTGCCCTCCCCCCCACCATTCCCTCTTGCTGCCACCTCAGGGCTGCTTTGGGGCTGGGCTGTCATCATGGGGGGGGTGCACATGAAGACTGAGCCTCGTGTCAGGTCCCGACCCCATTTCTCCTCTGCTTATGGGAAACAGGCCTGCTCCCCACATCCTCCCACTCTCTCCTCCAGTCCACTCTCTCCACCCTCCTCCATCCCCCGTGTCCCCGCTGTCATGGCAGCACTCCACCATGCCATCTCCTGTCCCTGGCTGTTTCACTCAGCCAATCAGAGTGTGAATAAAGCATTATGGACAGACAGACTGACAGAAAGACAGACTAAGGCTTTATAATGTTAGAATGATGTATGCTTTTCAGTAATTTATGTAGGGTGTGCTCCCCTGCCTTTCTCAAGGGATAATGGCCAATCATCAGTGATTCGTTAAAATTCTTTGAGGTAAGAAATGCTTTGAGCCAAAGGCACAAAAGGTACATGGAATACTTCATGAGAAGGCCCCAAGCTAGCTGTCACCAGTAACACCCATGCTTGTGATGCCAGTTGAGGGGTCCCCTCTCTGGTTCCCTCACCCAGCCCAAGACTATGTGCTCCCACAGTGCTCCCACAGTTATTGTCAGGGTCCACAAACCTGTATCCTCTGTAGCAAGGGGGTTGAAACACAGGGCTGTCCCTCCTCCCTGTGTGGCTGTCCCCCTAGCATGCAGCCTGGCCTTCTCTGGCCAGGGTGATTGATGTGAGCATACAAAGATGCTTTGCCCAGCATCCAACAATTTCTTTTGTTCTTTGAATTCGGGGCTCCTCTGCCCACCCCAACGTTTTCCCTAGTGATGCAAGACAAAGGTAGGCACCCTGAGGGATGCACCCTGCCAGAGCTGGCTACCAAACCATTTTCAAGCCAGCCTTTCATGCTTTCCCCAAGAAAGACCCCACCTATATCCCCGCTGGCCCCCAAGGCCCCCCTAGCATCCATTTTTCTCTAAACAGCGTCCACCCCAGGGCTGGCCACCAAACCATTGACAAGCCTGTTCCCTGGGTCTTTCTTGCCTCCCCCGCCACCTTTTTGACAATGCTGGCTCAGCACCACCCATGGCTACCCAAAGGGTGTCACATCCCAGGGGCTTCATGCCTTGTCTGTCATCCATGCTTGGGTGCTAGTTTCAGGGTGTCCCCAGTGTTCCCCCAGTCAGTTCCCACATTGGCATAAAAGCTACCCCTGACACTGAGCACCAAGAAGTCTTATTCTACCCCTTCCCTCCACCCCTCCCCCCACCTTCCATACTGTTTCCACTTTGGAATTTCTTGGGTTTCCCAGTACTGGTTAAAGGACCTACCTTTCCTACTGTTTCAAAAATATATTGCAAGTGATGATAATATACAAGAATACTCCAAAGAAAAGAAGAGAGACTTGCCATTTATGTAAGTAATCTTTAATGATTTATTTACCATAAGTTACATAAAAAGCAAACATTACATGATTTTCCATGTAAATAATTTTCAACACAGTTACTTCAGCTTATTGAAGACAGCTTTTTGAAGGCAGCTTATTCCAGACAGTTCAGCTCATTGTACAAAATACAGTTTATTGCAACCAGGCCAGATTGTGCACTCCATGCCAGGAAAGACTGCTGAGGGAAGACAGTTTGGTGTCTGGTGGGGGAGGTGCTAGTACAAGGGAGGCTAGGGGACAGTGATCATGTAATGATCCAGTTTGCTATTCAGAGAAAGGTGGGGAGGGTAACTAGCACAACGCAAATGCTTGACTTTAGGAAAGCCAACTTCGATATGCTCAGGGCAGTAGTCAGGGAGGTATTCGGAGCCCAGGGTGTAGCAAGTATGGGGGTCCAGGAAAGGTGGTCGTTCCTCAAGAAGGCTATCCTTGGGGCGCAGCAGGATGCAATTCCTCTGCGCAGGAAGGCAGGAAAAGGGTCCAAGAAACCTTCATGGCTGAGCGCAGATATCCAGGCTGGCCTGAGGGCAAAGAAAAAAGCATACTGGTGGTGGAAGCAGGGGGCAGGGACCAAGGAGGAGTACACCTCCCTGACCCAAGCTTGTAAGGATTTGGTAAGGAAGGCTAAAGCAGCACTGGAGCTTAGATTAGCTTCTGGGATTAAGGATAATAAAAAGTCCTTTTTCAAGTATATAGGTAGCAAGAAGAAGTCTCGGGGTAACATTGGACCCCTACGAGGCAGGGCAGGGCAGTTGGTGACAGACGCATGAGAGAAGGCAGAACTCTTCAACAAGTTCTTTGCCTCCGTGTTCCTGTCCGCTGACAATGGGGAGCTCTCGGTGACAGCGTAGAGAGGCCCAGGAAGGATGTGAGTCCCCTGACTGTTAGTTCAGACCTAGTTAAGGATTACCTGGAGGGCTTAGATATGTCCAAGTAGGCGGGCCCAGATGACTTTCATCTGCAGATGCTGAGGGAATTGGCTGGTGTCATTGAGGAGCCATTGGCATGGCTGTTTGAAGACTCCTGGTGCTTGGGCCAAGTCCCTGAGGACTGGAAAAGGGCCAATGTGGTCCCTATTTTCAAGAAGGGGAGGAAGGAAGAGCCTGGCAACTACAGGCCAGTCAGCTTCACTTCTATCCTGGGGAAGGTCTTTGAAAAAATTACCAAGGGCCACATTTGTGAGAGCCCTGCAGGGGAAGTGATGTTGAGGGGTAACCAACATGGGTTCGTGCCAGGCCAATCCTGCCTGACTAATGTGGTCTCTTTCTATGACCAGGTAACAAAGAGCTTAGATGGGAAGGAGGAAGTCGATGTCATCTTCTTGGACTTCCAGAAGGCCTTCGACACAGTGTCCCACCCAATTCTGGTGGGCAAGCTGAGGGACTGCGGCACTGACGAATGCACAGTCACATGGGTGGCAAACTGGCTCCAGGGGCGCGCGCAGAGGGTGGTGGTGGACGGGTCGATGTCGACCTGGGAGGGTGTGGGCAGTGGAGCCCCCCAGGGCTCGGTCCTTGGGCCGGTGCTGTTCAACATCTTCATTAGCAACTTGGACAAGGGTGTGGAGAGCACCCTGTTCAAGTTCGCTGATGACACCAAGCTGTGGGGTAAAGTGAATACACCAGCAGGCAGGGACTGCATCCAGGCAGACCTGGATAAGTTAGAGAAGTGGGCGGATCTGAACAGGATGCGGTTCAGCAAGGACAAGTGCAGGGTGCTGCACCTGGGGAGAGGGAACCAGCATTATGGTTATAGGCTAGGGGCTGACCCTCTCAGCAGCACAGAGGCAGAGAGGGATCTTGGACTCAGGATTGACTCCAGGATGAATATGAGTTGCCAATGCGACGAAGCAATAGGCAGAGCCAACCGCACCCCGTCATGCATCAACAGGGGCATCACTAACAGGTCCAGAGAGGTCTTGCTCCCCCTCTATGCAGCACTGGTCAGGCCACAGCTGGAGTACTGTGTCCAGTTCTGGGCGCTGCACTTCAAGAAAGACGTGGAGAACCTGGAGAGGGTCCAGAGGAGGTCACTTGTATGGTTGAGGGCCTCCGTGGCCAGCTCTATGAGAAGAGGCTGAGGGAACTGAATCTCTTCAGTCTCCACAAAAGGAGACTGAGGGGGGGATCTTGTGGCTGCCTACAACCTTATCAGGGGCCACCAGCAGGGACTCGGGGAAAGCCTGTTCACCAGGGCCCCCCTTGAAGTCACCAGGAACAATGGCCACAGGCTGAGGGAGGACAGGTTTAGGTTAGATATTAGGAAGAACTACTTCACAGTAAGGGTGGCCAGAGCCTGGAATAGGCTTCTCAGAGAGGTGGTGCTCTCACCTTCCCGCAAAATCTTCAAGAGGAGACCAGATGGGCACCTGGCTGGGGTCTTGTGACCCCTCCCACCCCCCGTGCTCCTTCCTACCCATGGCAGGGGGTCAGACTAGATGATCTGTCTAAGTCCCTTCTGACTCATTGAGTCTATGATTATGTGATGATTCTATGATTCTATGTATGAGAGCAACAATTTCCAAAAAGTGTACAGAGTAGAGGTGCTTTCAGGGCAGGTGCAGGGAAAAGCTTCAGCAGCCATGGCCCCAAGTCCCAAACGTGAGAATTGGTGATAAATCATAGGGGAATAAGCCCACATTGCCTTCACAACACTCTCCATGGCAGTGCATGCAGCAGAGAGGTGACTGCAGTTCCAGGGAGGGGGTCACTCTGCACTGATTACTACAGACAAATGAAAAAAGGAAGGAGCTTGGAAAGACATACTCATATTAATGCTTTAAACAAGCCTATTGCTATTAATGAACATTAGAGCACCCAAACAGTGCAAACAGAATGAGTTGCCTTCAAATCACTCTCCATCCCAGACTGTGCAGTGGAGAGATGAATGCAGGCCAGGGCCACAGGGGGAAAACAGTGATTGGGAAAAGCCTCAGGCATTTGACACAGAGACCCAAGCATATACAATCCCGCCGCCCCTTATACAATCCCCCCACTCACACCCCAACCCCACGAGGACCACATATCCAAAGATTTTCCTAGGACCATCAGGACCAGAACCGTGATCAACATGCCAGCCAGGACCAGTAGATCCTGTTGGTTTTGTGTATTACTTCTTTGTGCTCCTTGCTTAATCTCACAAAGCACCCCAGTAACACTTCCTTGGTGAACTTAGTTTAAAGTCCAGTCAAGCATGTCAGCCATTCTGGCTGAGAAAAGCTTCTTCCCCATGTGAGTGAGGTGGAGGCCGTCCCTTCCCAATATCTTGCTGCCTCTCTCTCTGAAATGAGGGCTGTGATCATAGAACCCAAAGCCTTCATGACGGCATCAGCGCTGCAGTCTTCTGTTTACTTCTTGAATTCGTCTTACCTTCCTATGCCCGTGACCCATAACTGGAAGGATCGAGGAGAAAACCACCTGTTCCCCCAACCCTCTAAGCCCTACTCCCAGAGCACTGTAGTCATTCATGACCTGGCTTGGGTTACTCCAAGCCATGTCATTTGCACCCACATGGATAAGGAGCATGGAGGAGTGGTTGGAAAGCCAGATAGGTTTTGGGATCCTCTCAGCAACATCCAAGATATGGGCCCTAGGGAGGCAGCAGACCTCATGGGCTAAGGGGTCAGGGAGGCAGATTGCTTCCTCAGTCCCCCTCAAGAAGAAGTCTCCCATAGTGACCATCTGTGTTTCTTCTTAGGGGTGTTGCAGATTGCCTTTCTTCCTCAGGTGTAGGAGCTGGGATTTCTGGTGCTGCAAGGATGTTGTACCTGTTGTGAAGGTCCAGGGAAGTGGTGACCCTGTGTAACAGGGCCCTGGCTTGTTAGTAGGGGGAGCCTGAACAGCCCCATGTACCAGAAGCACCTCTACACACCCACCCCAGACCTAGGAGAACTCACCAGAGGCTTGGGAACCAGGCTCTAGGACATAGAGCCATCAGCAAGGGAGCTGACACAGGTGAGGGTAGTGAGAGAGGGTTAGCTATGTCAGCCCAGAGTGGGAAGGATAAAAGACACTGAAAGTAGCCTCAAAGGGATGCATCTGGCCAGGGAGCAGGTGGCCTGGAGGAACCAGGGGTTAAGCAGCCACTGGGAGAGCCCAGAACAGGGCTCTTCTCTGTTTGCTTGCTTGATCATTTGCTTTGCCTGAAGGCTCTACAAAGCCTCTGAAAGATAAGAGGTAATGAGGAGGTTAAGCCTGGAAGAACAACTGGAAGACAACTGATAACTTATTTGTTTAACTTTGTTTGTTTTGGATCACTATCAAGCCTGGGTGGCCTTTGAGTATTATTACTGCGCTGAGCCTGATCTTCAGGTTCACTGCCATGGGTGACTAGTGTCTCCTGAGTCTGGGGGGGCACCAGCGGGCAACTGAGGAGGGTCCCCCGGTGGCCAGCCAGTGTCCCCCCATACCGTACCCTCCAAGCATTGCCTATGCTCACTGCCTAGAGCCTTGTGCCCCTTCTGCTTTCCCTTCTGCTTTCCCTCCTGCATGAACTCCTATGCTAACTCATGTACGAGGCCTAGAGTGCACCTGGTTGTGTGCTCTGTTCATGAGGCTCCAGTTGCATGGCTCCCTGAGGGGCTGGGTCAAGTAGGAGCTGGGTGGGGTCGTGACTCTTCTCAGCTCCTCTCAGCTGACTAGCTCCCACCCTTACTGCAGGCCCCACCTACCTCCCAGCTGCACTGGGGGTCAGAATCTGGGTCTTCCATGGTCCTTCTAGAGGCCCTGGGGGTCCTGAGGCTTACAGGGGTGCAACAGGCTTCCATCGATGCATCTCTCACCAAATCTGGGCCCAAATTGTGGCTTCTGCCATTGTTGGGCCCTTTTTAAACTCTGCACATGTGCAGTAGGGCTTGCTGCTGGCACCACACTGCTCTCGGGGCTGGTGGTCCCTGCCCTACTGAAGAAGAGGACAGGTTAATGCTCCCCCTTCCCCTGTCTCATGCACCTTGTCTCATTGTTTGAAAGATAAAACTTTTGCTTCATTCTGCAACGTAACTTTTGCACCATTGCCATAGCAGCATGTGAGTGTCTGCATCCCTCGAGGTTATCTGAGTGTGCCAACTCAAAAACAGGAGAGAGTGCAACCTCAGATACAGGAGACTAATATCATCTGGTAGCGTGCTCTGCATTTTGAGATATGACCTACCCTGTGGCACTTCAATACCCTGCCCAAATCACACTGGCACCCCCACCCATTGCACGCTACACAAAACCCTCAAAAGTCACAAATGTAAAGATGACAACTAGGCAACATACCTTGTGTAGACGTGGAGGTCCCATGTCTCTCCTCCTGGTGCTCAGAGCCCACACAGGATATGTCACTGCATGCACCACTGCACTCCAAACTCAAGTTGCTGACAGCAGCATCTGTGGCCAGTGTAGTGGCAGAGCTGCAGATACTAGTGGAACTTTTTAGTGGGGAAGGTGCCCTTGTGCTAGTGGTTTTGGATGTCCATTGTTCCAACACATCTGTAAGTTGATTCATTTATTGATGGTAAACAGAAGCCATTGTGAAAGCTTCCAATTCTATGACCACAGCCCGCTCTTCAGAGAGGCAGCAAGATATTGGGAAGGGATGGCCTCCACCTCACTCGCATGGGGAAGAAGCTCTTCTCAGCCAGAATGGCTGATGTGCTTGACCGGGTTTAAACTAAGTTCGCTGAGGGATGGGCATATAACCACTTAATCCATGTGTTCCCATGCGTTGTGCCCTTCTGACATCCCTATGGAATTTGGTGTGAAGTGACTTTGACTTGACACAGCACTGCTCTGGTGTTTTCTTGGAGCCACAGTCTGCCATTTTGCTGGATACATTGCAGTATATGTGCCAGTTTGCTTTGGGGCTGATTACGAATTGGCGAAGCACCTCTGGTTGTGCCAGTACATGCATGGGGCTCTTAACTTCTTGGATGCTCCATGCAGTACTAGCCTTCTTTGGCACTCTCTTCTTGGTCTTCTGATGTTCCTCACCCATCTCTGCTCTGTGTGTGCACCCCCAAGTGTGCGGGGGCATCTATTTATAGAGTTCTGAGTGACTTATTCTTGGAAAGGTCACCTCCAGAAAAACAGTACATTTTGCATGGAGAAGTAACAAAATTTGGCACCAAACACAGAGGTTGATCAAGGTTAATTTTGGTAAACTACTATATACTTGCTCTGTGCAAACACTGGGTGTATAGGCTTGTTTTTTCATTGCAAGGTGGAAAGAAGAATTAGCACCCCAATATGCTGACCTACAGGAAGTGAAGCCCCTTGGGGTGAGCCAGCCTTATCAAGCACATTGTGCTAGGTGTGTGGTGATGATGGGTGGCAAAAGGTGTAGGGTAGGGCTGTGTAAAGCTTCATTTCATGCTTCAGATCATGCTTCAGATCTGGGGTCACTTCAGACACTTTGGCGTTTGAAGCAGCGTGCCTGGAGCAAAGCGTGGGCTCAGTTAAGATGTCTGAAGTGGTTCGGAGCTTCTGAAGCACTTCAGAAATGCTTTGGATGCTTCAGATGCTCAAAGTGAAAGTTAGAAGAGGGAGGGGGAGTGGGGGGTGGGGCTCAGGGTGGGATGCCTGGCATGTGTAGGTGGCCAGTGAGAAGGATTTCTCTCTGGCTGTCTTTCCAATGACAGCTTCTGGAGGGAGGGACATAGAAACATCATAAAAGCCTCTGTTTGGAGGCATGCTGTGTGTTTTCCTAGCTTGTTCCCTCTCAGGAACTGCGTGAGAAAGGAACCCTCACACTCAAGCATTTCAGCTTGCTTGCTTTACTCAGCAGTTGAACTTGCTTGTTCCTTTTTGTTGCCAGAAAGGATTGGGTAGGATTTAGATTATCTTATCTTAGCTATTCAATTACTATTACTATTCAACTCATTTCTTTGAATTTATATTTGTTCTTTTTTTTTGGAAACTTTGAAAAAAGAAAGCTGTGTTTTCCCTACCAGTGTAATCCATCACTGTGCAGGGAGGCACACAGATTGCATGCATGTACACGCGCAGACACACACATACACACTATAAAGAAAAAAAATCAGATATTCATAGGAGAAGACAGACCGTACACAGTTTTTACATAACTGTTAACACTGAAGCAAACAATCAAAGAAGAGTCTAGTGCATTCACACAACAGAAGGAATAAAACACACAAAATAAAAGGAGTGACACACACACAAACCTTTTGCAGCACAGGAAAGATTAATATGAAGTTTGCTGGAAAGGCAGGCACCAGGTCTTCTGGCCAGGGAGGGAGAAGAGGTAGGGGGAGAGCTAGAGCTGCAAGCCCCCCTCCGAAACACAGACACATTCTCTTCCCAGGCAGCCATGACATCAGTGCTGCCAGTGGAAGCAAGGAGGTGGGAGCAGTGTCTGCACCTAACTTCCCTGCACCTGCACCACCTCTGCTCAGTCCAGAAGTAGGCACAATCAGTGGAATCACTGTCTCCTCGACCCCAATGTCATCTCTCAGTGTGGAGCTGGAACCAGGGATGCTGAACATGCTGGTTCAAGCAATTCTGGGGACTGAGAGGGAATCAGAATTTGTGCTCCACATCCCTCAAGTTTCCCTTAGACCCAGGTCTCCTCTGGAAAGCAGCACCTCAGAGGAGGCTGAGGTTGTGGAGGCAAGTGGCTCAGCTGAGGCAGCTCCTGGTGTTGAGCCTCAGCCTGCTGAGGAGGGGGATAAGGCAGGATCCTCAGCCTCAACCCAGAAGCAAGGGACTAGTATAGTGTGGGAGCATTTTGAGGTGGCAGATGATACCATTTTGAGGTTTGTCATCTGCCAGCACTACTGAAGGCACATGAGCCATGGCAAGGATGTGAGACACTTTTCCACCACAGCGATGCTGCTGCATCTGAGGAGGCAGCACTCCCTTCCCCTTCTTCCTGCTCAACCTGGCACTAGTGCAAATGTGCCAAAAGGGAAGTCCCCCACTCACTCCACATTCCCCTTCCCCCCAAAGCAGAGGCAGGCTACCCTGGACCAGTGGGGGGAAGGTGGAGAGAAAGGGGGGCGCGTTCCTGAGTTGAGCAAGATCACCCAGAGCATTGGAGAGATGCTTGCTCTGGATAGCTAGCCATTCTCCCTGGTTGAGTGGCCAGGGTTCAGGTGGTCATAGCACTTCTGGCACCATCTTACAAAGTGCCCACATGCACCGCCTTTAGCAGGACAGTGGTGCCCTCCCTGTATGAGGCATGCAGGCAGTACTTGAGGGAGGAGCTGCACAAGGTAGCCTTACACTTCACCTACGACATGTGGAGTAACCGGGGTGGTGATCATGCCTAGTTCTCCCTCATAGAGTACTGGTGTGATCAGTCAGGCTGTCAGTGGGTTCTAGTGCAAGCCGAGGTGCTGGATGAGTCCGACACGGCAAGGGAGATCATGGGGTCCATGAACCGCATGGTGCAGCGGTGGTTCGTTGGGCAGGCCAAGATCACCAGCAGTTTCATGGTCACCGATAATGGAGCAATTATGGTGAAGGCTGTACGTGATGCCAACTTTGTTGGCATCTGCTGTGTGGCACACAGGCTGCACCTAATAGTGAGGGATGCCTTGGAGGGGAACAGGGCTGCTGGTGATGGCGCCACCGCTACTGCTACAAGCCAGCTGATTTTGAAATGCAGGAAGGTGGCAGGCTACTTCCACTGCAGCATCAAAGGGGGCAAGATGCTGTGAGAGAAACAGATAAAGCTGAGCATCGTGCAGCAGAAAATCATGCAGGATGTGGAGACTTGCTGGAACACCACATACCTGATGCTCAAAAGGTTGGTGGAGGAACAGAAGGCCATCCATGAGATGGCTTTGCTTGGCGAGATTGGGATCAGCGGCTCCCTGAGCAGAGCTGAGTGGGGTACCATCTCTCAGATCTTTTTGGTCCTCAAGCCCTTCCTGGAGGCCACCAAAACCCTTTGCACTGGTGATGCCCTCCTCAGCCAGGTGATCCCCCTAGTGAGGGAACTGGAGAACCAAATGGAGAAGTTCCAGGGGATCAGTGTTCCTGGCTGGGGCAGGCTGCTGTCACCAGACATACAGGCACTGGTGAGGCAGCTCAAGGAGGACATCAGGATATGGCTGGATCTGTTGCAGTCCAATACAGTCCTCATGATGGCGCACATGTGCAACCCAAGGGTGAAGGGGAGCATGTGCAGTGGCAGCCCCCAAACCCTCCATCACTGGATACAGATGCTGGTGGACAAAATCAGGGAGGCCGAAGTGCAGAGGTGAGGGGATGTGGAAGAGGGGGATCCACTCTCCCATGCCAGCACTCCTAGCACCAGAACTGTCGCCAGCACTGGTGCCAGGACTAGCCAGTCTTCTCCACACCAGCCACTGCCAATGTGGACCAGGGGCATGGCTTCAATGCTGGGGTCCAAACACACCAGCCTCCAGCCTTGGGCAGGTAGCACCGAGGCTTCAGTGGCTACCTATCTCAGTGAGGATGTAGAGCCACTGGACTGTGATCCCTTGGCCTACTGGGCAAGCTGCAGCCAGATGTGGCAGGATCTGGGCACGGTTGCCTGTCAACACCTGTCCTGTCCACCAACCAGTGTTCCAAGAGAGAGGGTGTTCAGCATTGCTGAGGATCTTGTGACACCCCACCGCACCTGCCTGGATCCTGCTTTGGTGGAGCAGCTGGTGTTCCTAAAGGTGCACCTCTGGCTGCTGGGGTTCTCCAAGCTCCACCTGGGTGCCACCCACCTCATTCCATCTGCACCAATTTCCTTTTTTGAGTTTTTTAAAAACCAAGTAATGTCCTGCTCTTAGTTGGAGGGGGCACTAAATGCACCACCAGCCAGCAGGGGAAGAACATGTCCCTGCTGAGCTCATTGCCTGCCAGGATGAACTTGGAGGTATGGAACTGGGACTATGGGGAAGGAGGAGATCGCAGGTCCTGGGCATGACCACTAAAACTGCACCCTGCCAGGGTATGGAGGCATGGTGGGACTGCTGGCAGCACGGCAGCCCCATAAATGCCAGGACCAATGATCCCCTGGTGAAAGATAGGTAGGAGGTGCTATAACTTCCAGCTAATGCACGCACACACAAAGTCCTGGCTGGGGAATGCCTAGACCTGTCATGTCTTTGACAGGCCTGACGCTTGCTGGTTGGACTGCACTTGTGAGGCTCCTGGTGATCTCAGCTTAGCTGCCCAGGATGCCAGCTTTAGGGTTGAAAACCCCTTTGTCAGGCTGAGAAAGTACCTGCAGTTGGTCCCGGATGGAAGGAATAGTTAAGAAGCCAGAGGCTGGCCTGGCCCAGAATGCAGGCAAAAAAGCCATTCAGTGAAAATGGAAATGGAGGTGTCAGGGGTGAGGGACAGGCTGGGGTGTCAGGGGTGAGGGGGGAAAGGGGGATGTAGCAGCATATGTAAAAGCGCAGAGGTGCCTGGGGTGTCAGATGTTCAGCAGGTTGCAGTGTGCCAGAATTCCATTGTGTATAATGAGTCCATGAGTTTCTGTACCTAATACCTAGTGCAGTTCATAGGCCCATCTCTGAAAAGTGGTTTGCATTATAATTTCTTCCCTTTCAGGATCAGGCCTGAGAGACTGGAGGGATAGTGTTTTTTTGGTGAGGAATATGCCCGCACAGGTAGTTGGGTATTGTTCTCTTTGATAGATTTTGGTGTGCGGTTTTTGGGGGTTCTGGACATAGTTGGCAGGTTTTGTGTTTTGAGCTGTAGGAAGTTGGCTTCAGTTCTGGTGATGAGGTTAGGTGCTTGTTTGAATGTACAAGCCAATTTTCAGAGACTCATTCTGGTCTCAGACTATTCTTTCCAACCATGATCAACTGCAGGTACTTCCTCAGCCCGACAAAGGGGTTGTCAACCCTGAAGCTTCCAAGGATACGTTTTTAAGCACTTCTGCTTTTTTTATAATAGACATATAGACATAAAAACATAAGATAAGCCAACACACACCATGAATAACATCATATGTCCAACACAACACAACACAACCTCTTTACTTCTTTCTGTCAATTCCTTTATAAAAAGAAAGGCTCTGTGATAGTTCCGTTTGGGTACCTTTGATGCTGCTGCTGCTGCTACTGGTGTTGAGCCAGCTAAGTTATTTTACCTGTTATCCTGTAAATTGTTGGACTGGCCATGAGGCTGTAGGGGAGGAGGAGACCTTACTGGGGCACACTGCCATGTTGTTCAGAGGCCCCAGCACCAGGAAGAGTGCACCTTAACACACACAACATGCATATGCGTGTACACATACACACACACACACACACACTGTCACCCACCCACATCACAAGTTTTGCTGCAGACGACAGACTCCCCCAGTGAGATGCACACAGCTGGCAGACTTCCTGGCTTGGCAGGGCCCAGCACCCAGGCCTGCACTAGCTTTCACCCCCTTGTGCCCCGAGACAGATGCAGTCACCCAAGCACCCACCTACATCATGAGTTTTGCCTGTCAGCAGCTTGAGGTGCAGTTCCCCCAAAACCCCTGCACCTATCTTCTTGAAACTTGGCATGCTTTGTGGTCTCACTAGGGGCTACTACTCCTGCAGTTTTCAGCCCACTGAACCTTAACACTCACAGGGTCATCTGCATTACGTGTTTTACCTGTCAGTAGCTTGAAGTGTAGTTCCCCCCAAAGCCCAGCATCTATCTTCTTGAAACTTGGCACACTTTGTGGTCTCACCAGGGGCTACCACCCCTACAGTTTTTACCCCTCTGTGATGTAACACATAGATGTGACGTGAGTTTTGCTTGCAAGAAGTTGGGGTGCTGTTCCCCCTAAATCCCTGCACCTATATTTTTGAAGCTTGGCAGGCTTAATGTGCTCAGCCAAAAATCAAAGTTATAGATATTTCATTGATCCTCCATTATACCCTATGGCCGGATCTCCGAGGTGGCTCCAAAGCCTCGGAGCCCCTTTGGCCAGATTGAAGCAGCATACTGATCCAGAGTTTTGGATTGGATCACTGACATCTGAAGTGGCCACATCTGAAGCCAGATCAAATACCTGCCTACTCTCACTGGCCTAGTGCAGGGCCAGTGCTGCCATGGGCAGCTTTACTTCCCTTAGAAGGCTTGGCTTGGCAATGGTTTGCTGGGAATGGTTTGTTGGCTGGCCTTGGAAGGCTGCAGCCCTTGAGGTGCCTACATTTGTTATGCATGAGTTGGGGAACTTTTGGGGTGTCCCAGGGAGCCCCTAATTCAAAGATGAAAAGAAATTGTTGGCTGCTGGGCAAAGCAACTTTGCATGCTTGCAGTGATTAACCTGTCCAGAGGAAGACAGGGTGGGTGATAGGGGGAACTCAGAGACCAGGGGAACAAAGGTGGGGTATTTCTTTTGTGGAAACATGATATGATAGCTTGGCCAACCCTCACCTTCAGCTTGGAGTGGACACTGGGGACCCTTGAATTTGCAGACCATTACAGTGTGTGTAGCGTTGGGCGCAGCCAACTGTCAGACATCCAGGGTGCAGAAATTGGAGAGCTGCAAGGGAAAAAGCCCAGGGAAGGTAGCTTCACTTCAAAACCCTAGCATACTTGCTGGAGCACCCTGGGGGGAGGGAGGGGAGCAATATAACTTCGTCTGTGTCTAGCACTGAATAATCTGGGGAAGCGGGGGTCAGTCCTGAGTCGATCCGTTTGTACACAGAGAGATGAGGAGACAGTGCCATGGTCTGTTACTGGGCTTGGTGTCAGGTAGAGCCATCCTGGCACTGGGGGAACTGCCTGGGTAAACAGCGGGGTGACCCTAAAACCAAAACCCCAGCAAGTCCAACAGATGAGACATGAAGCACTTCCCAGTGGAAAGCCAGAAGGGGTGCATTGTGTCAAGGGTGTCAAAGAGTGCAGGGGCATTGCTGGCATGGCCAGCTTCCCTTCCCTTCCAGGACAGATAGCGCTTTTGGAAGGCCATGTGACACCCTAAATTGCTAAGAGACCTAGAGTGCCTCAAGCTGAGAGAATCCCCTTTTGTGGGTCTACAATAGGGGCTGTCAAAGAGGGGGGCAGCAAGAAAGAGCTGAGGACCTGACTTGGCAGTGGTTTTATGGCTGTCCCTGGTATGGTGCACCCCTCAGGCAGCCTACCTGTGCCATCCTACCTGTGCCATCCCAGTTGGGGAACTGTTAGGGTGGTCAAGGTTAGCCCCTAATTTGAAGACCAATAGACATTTTTGGCTGCTGGGTGAAGTGACTTTGGTTGCTTGCTGAGATGACCCTACCTAGATAAAGCATGGTGGGTGATAGGGGAACCTCGGGGACTGGGGCAACAAAGGCGGGGTGTTGCTTTGGTGAAATGTGAAGGGCTGGCTTGGCCAGCCCTTACCTGCAGCTTGCAAGGGACACCAGGCACCCTTGAATTCTTAGACCATTGCAGATTGTGCCTCTCTAGGCACTGCCCACTCTCAGGCATCTGGGGTGCAAAAAAGCAGGGTGATGTCATGGGAAAAGCCAAAGAAAGGTGGCTTCCTACCAAAACCATGTACAGACGTACAGGAGGAGCCTGTAGGGGCTGAAAGTATCTTCATCTGAGGCACCTGAATAGTCTGGGTAAGGGGGGGTCAGTCTTGGGTCAACCCATTTGTACATGGAGAGATGAGGAGACAGTGCCATGGTCCACTACTGTGCTTGGTGTCAGGGGGAGCTGTCCTGGCAATGGTCACCCTAAAAACAAAAACCGATTAAGGCTGACAGACAGATGATGGGTGAAGCCTCTGATGTGCACCCCTATTGGAAAGCCCAATGTGCTGCATGGTGCAGAGGGGTGTCAAAGGGTACAGGGTCAGTGCTGGCATGGGTAGTGCCTAGCTCAGATGGAACCCTGTGTTGTGGGTTTACAATAGGGGGATTCAGATGAGGGAGTGAGGGAAGGGAAGAAAGACCCAATGAATGGCAGTAGTTTCCTGGCCAGCCACGGCAGGCAGGGTGCACCCCTTAGGGTGCCTACCTGTGCCATACAAGACTTGGGCAAGTGTCAGGGTGGCCAGTGGAGGCCTTAATTCTAATAACAAAACAAATTGTTGGCTGCTGGGTGAAATGACTTACGATGCCTGCAGGGAAACATGAAAGGCTTTCTTGGCCAGCCTTCACCTCCAGCCATGAGGGGACCCCAGGCACCCCTAAATTTGCAGATCATGAAAGAATGTATAACATTGGGAGTGGGGGAAGATAAGCAGGGTGCTCAGAGTGGAAAAGACCCGAGAAGGTGGCTTCCCACTAAAGTGATGTGCAGGCTGTGGGGTGGGGCGGGGGGGCGGGGAAGAGAGCAAATAGTTATGGGGAAAAGGGTCATTCCCAGGTTGATACGACTGCCTGGGAGAGATTAGGAGAAAACAGCAGCATCCACTGAGTTGATTGATGTCAGGGGGGAAGCTGTAATGCCAAAGTGGAAAATGCGTCAATGAACCATGGGGTCACACGAAATTTAGCACACCAGAAAGGGTGAAGGATGAAGTGTGAAAACCCTGGGGTGCACCCCCCCACCTCAGGAAAGCAATTTGTGTTGTCTAGGGGCTCCTGGTAGGAAATGGGATGGATGGAGAATACAGGAACTTCTGTTGGTGGAAGATGTGAACTGTGGGGCACCATTATGGCTGGCTTGCTACTTGCAAGCCCCAAGGTCAAACACTGAGACAGAAAGTTGTCTGCTAGGCCATGCAATTTGGGTAATCTTTGGAGAATGAATGAAGGTGGGTTTAAAAGGGAATATACACTTTTCCTTCTTCGCAAGTAAACAGTTCTGCACACTTTGAAAAGTTCTTTGGTGAACTTTATTTCAGTGCAAATTTCACAACCACTACAGTTAAACCAATAGTAACAGTGTTAAGAATAGATGGGCAGTAAAATTAACCATAAATTTCTGGGTTCCTACCTACCCCCACACACCCATTAAAATCTCATGTTAAAGAGACAAGAAGAGCACAACGTTTTTCTACAGATACATAACGAGGAAAAGGAAGGTGCAGAGTAACATAGGACCCCTGTAGAACAAATCAGGAGTTGGTGGTTGACAGAAGGAAAGAGGCAGAGCTCTTCAATGAGTTCTTTGCTTCAGTATTACTAAATACTGACAAGACAATTCCCCCACCTTGAGCATAGACAGATGTCCAAAAGGCACCAGACTGCTGAAGGTTAGTGCTGACTTAGTTAAGGAGCACTTGGAGGGGCTGGATGGGTACAAGTCAGCCAGCCCAGATAACCTCCATCCGCAGATGCTGAAGGAATTGGCCAGTGTCATAGCTGAGTCACTGGTACAGCTGTTTGAGCACTCATGGTGCTCCAGCCAGGTCCCCGAGGATCGGAAAAGGGCCAATGTAGTGCCCATTTTTAAGAAGGGGAAAAGGGATGAGCCGGGTAACTTTAGGCCAGTCAAACTTACCTCTATCCTTGGGAAAATACTGGAAAAAAAAATCATTAAAGAGTGCATTTGTGAAGGCCCAGCAGGGAAAATGATGCTGAAAGGAAACCAGCACAGGTTCATCACAGGTTGATCCTGTCTGAACAATCTTATAGCCTTTTATGATGAGATTACACACCGCTTTGACATAGGAGCTGAGGCTGATGTCATCTACTTGGACTTTAAGAAGGCCTTTGACACAGTTTCACATCCTATTCTCACAGGAAAGCTAGCAGGCTGTGGAGTGGATGGCGGGTGGCCAACTGGCTTAGAGACCACACAGAGAGTGGTGGTGGATGGGGTGTTCTTAGCCTGGAAGGAGGTGGGCAGTGGGGTCCCGCAGGGTTTGGTCCTTGGACCGGTGTTATTAAATATCTTCATCAGCAATTTGGATGAGGGCATGGAGAGCACCCTCTCCAAGTTTGCAGATGATATCAAGTTATGGGGCGAAGTTAAGACTCCGGAGGGCAGGGAGCAGATACAGGCCGATCTGGACAGGTTGGATCAATGGGCAGAACAAAATAGGATGCAATTCAACAAAGATAAATGCAAGGTACTCCATCTAGGGAGGAGGAATCTGCAGCACACCTATAGGTTGGGGGACAACTTCCTCAGCAGCTCAGTGGCTGAGAGAGTTCTTGGAGACATAGTTGACTCCAAGATGAATATGAGCCAGCAGCGTAATGAAGCCATCAACAAGGGCCAACTGCACCTTGTCATGTATTAGCAGATGCATGACCAACAGATCAAGGGAGGTGATGCTTCCTCTCTATGCAACAGTGGAGTACCACAGTTGGAGTGCTGTGTCCAGTTTTGGGCACCACACTTCAAGAGGGACACAGAATCTGGAGTGGGTCCAGAGGAGGGCCACTCGCATGATTAGCGGTGTCCGAAAAAGACCCTATGAGGGGAGGTTGAGGGATCTGGATCTCTTCAGCCTTCACAAGAGACATTTGAGGGGAGACCTTGTAGGAATAATGGGTGCTAACTAGTGGAGAGTAGATTCAGGTTAGACATTAGGAAACAATTTTTGTTTTTTTTTACAGCAAGGGTGGCCACAATCTGGAATGGGCTAACTTGGAGGTTTTCAAGAGGAGGCTTGATAAACACCTGGCTGGGGTCATCTAACTTCAGTCCTCTTTCCTGCCAGGGGCAGGGGATCAGACACGATGGTCCTTTGTGGTCCCTTCTGACTCTACAATCTATGAAAGAGAGATAGAAGGCTAATCTGATTTTAAGATGAAGTGAGAGCAGATGAGGCAGCATTACCTCATACCCACACTATCACAGGAAAAAAAGTGCAGAAACCCATCACCCCTTTTTTGCCCTATATGCCCAGGTAATGAAAACAGAGAAAGGTATATGCATTGACTACATAGCAATACAAGGTAATAAGAAGTTAGAGAACTGTTAAAACATGAGAAATGATGACTGCCTGTGGAATGGAAGTTTTAATTGGATGTCACTCAGCTTTTGGTACACTTGTGCTTTAGGCACAAGGACCTTGTGCCCCGCTAGATGCCCCTGTCGGGCCTCTCTATCCCCTGGGCTCCTCTGTGTCCTCTTCCCCTTCATTTCTGAAGCCTACTGATGTTCTTCTCTTGCAGATAGAGAAGGCATAGCTGTTTTTTGGAACATAATCCACAATGGGTTGGGCTAGCTTATTGTCAGTGTTGCCATCATCAATGCATCTGAAAAAATTGGTCTAAACCTTGTCTCCAGATGCCCTCTACAATCAGCATCCTTATGGAAACCCTTAGCAATTTCAAAGAATTCCTACTCTCAATAAGATCAAAATGGGCTTCCTGTCAGCTCAATAACCTAGCAAAGCCTAATCCTGGTCCACCAGTGCAAATAACAACATAAATATAAACCCCTGAGTTACAACATAATAACAATGAAAGCAACACTCTGTTCTCTTAAGAAGAAAAACTTCTCCCCAAGTATTGAGTGCCTCCAAGCCCTGGGTACCTTATGAGCTCCTGGAGCCTCATTAGTCTTACAAGTAACAGATCAGACAACCAAACATCTCTGAGTAGCATTTTCCTGCAAAATCACCTTCCCTTAGCAACTCACAAAAACAGAAGAAAAAAACCCCCTCCTACTAGCCCTAGCCCTGGGGCTTATAGGTGCCCATGTCCCAGCCTCCTTCTAGTCAGCTGACTGGGTGCAGGTGTCAGCTAATTCCCTCATTAGCCTGCTGCAAAGGCAACCTGCAGCTGTGTAGCTCTGCTTAGCTCTCAGGGCTCTCTAGCTAGACCACAGGCCTTAGAACCCTGCAACAATAATAAACTAATTTAAATCACAAAAACCCCTATGTGTGCAGCATGCTGCAATTAAACTTTAAAAATGGTCAATTTTCCTCATGTATACAAGCACCCTAATGGTGCAAATTTACTCTGACTTTTGCTCAGATCAGATCTAGTGACTTTTGCTCAGATCTCCATTTACAGCTACTAATATCCATTTCTTAAGACCTCTAGAATAGAGAACAAAGTGATTCTCTTCCACAATATGTAGGACAGGGGTAGGCAACCTTTTTTGGCTGGAGTGCCAAAAAAATCACAATGCCTATCTTGGAAGGCTGGAGTGCCAGAATGCCAGAAAAACAAAATGAAGGCAAGGGGTACATGGCAGGATGCCCTGCTTGTGCCCCTTGCCCCCCACCCAAAGCCCCTGCCCTCCAGCCTTGCTGCCCTGTGCACCCACCCAAAGCTCTGTGGCTATCAGCAACTACACTAGCTCTGGGTAGCTGCTGGAGCCCAGGCTGCTCCCAGCAGGGCTTGCAGCATCCCAGCTGCCTGTTGGGAGCAGCCTGGGTTCCCGGCTGGCAGCAGCTACCCAGAGCCAGGGCCAGCTGCAGCTGGGAGGCTCCAAACAGCTGTGCTGTGCTCCAGGCTCCAGCATCAGCTCTGTACCAGCACGCACACCCATGCCTTGGAGCGGGCAGTGGGTGTGGGGCCTGAGGCAGCACAGCCCCGGTCTCTCTCCCACTCCCAGCACGGAAGTGATAGCAGGGTTCTGGTGCCTGGTGCAGCTGTTTGTAGCCAGCCTGGGCTCTGGGCAGTGGCAGCAGGGAGCAGGCAGTTCTCAAAGAGATGCACTGGGCTCCACATCTCTGACATCATCTCCGTGCTGGCAGCGACTGTGTGTGCACCTGAAAACGGACAGCGGGGCAGTGCAGCCCACCCCAAGGTGACTGTGCAGTTGCCACCAGCACAGAGCTGATGTGAGAGTTGTGGAGCCCAGTGCAGCTGTTTGCAGCATGCCTGCTGCTTGCTGCCACTGCCCAGAGCCCAGGCTGGCTATAAACAGCTGCGCTGGACTCCAGAACCCTGCTATCAACTCTGTGCTGGAAGCAAGAGAGAGACTGGGGCTGTGCTGCCTTATGCCCCTCCCCTGCTTCCCAGTCCAAGGCACAGCTACATGCGCCAGTACAGAGTTGATGCCAAAGCCTGGCACAGCTGTTTGGAGCCTCCTGGCTGCAGCTGGCCCCGGCTCTGAGTAGCTGCTGCCAGCCAGGAGCCTGGGCTGCCCCGGCAGGTAACTGGGATGCTGCAAGCCCTGCTGGAAGCAGCCCAGGGTTTTTCATTGGCAGCAGCTACCCAGAGCCAGGGTTGGCCATGGTGTTAGAAATATTATTAAAAAAGTATAATGAATAGAGTGTTGTTAGAACTGCACAGTTTGTATCTCGTACCTGATAAGAAGAACCACCACCAAGGACATCTCGCTAATTTACTATCTTTTTCCTACACTAAATCACACATACCTTCAAACTCCTCTGCCTCTACTCTTGTAGATTACAGAAACTGTGATTTAATTGGCTGTGTCCTTGAAGGGGAGAGGGGTTTGAACTTTTGGTAACCTGGAGAGCTTTCTAAGCATGTGTAATTAGCTAATGCATATATGCCTATCCGCCCCACATACTTAAGTAGTTAATTATAATGCACATGCGACGGATGACGTGACATCATTTCATGTATGTTTGTATGAACCGGAAATGAGTTGTAAGAGTTCCTGCTTCTGCACACGTGCCCAGGAGGGAAGGGATAAAAGCCAGCTAAGAGTTATCCTCGGGGGCAGAGTGGTCTTTTGTCTTCACTCTGACCCTATTTGCAAATATATCCTTTGTGTTACTAACAATGTATGCCTGAGGAATTATTATTTGTGAGCCTCCAAAGAAACGAACCGTGATTTTCATATCAATGGCATGCTGAGCAAAATGGCCTCACGTGCCGCGCTCAACATGCGTGCTGGGGGTTGCCAGCCCCGATGTAGGATCTGGTAGTGCCTGCCACTTTAAGGAGTGGGCCAGGAAGGGACAGGTGCCTGATTAGGGCAGCCATTTTAAGTCCCAGCTCTCTGAGCTGAGGGCAGTTTGTGATACGCTAGTAAAGGAAAAACATTTCTCTGCTGGGCCCTGCCACGAACATCCTGGAGGTGTTGCACAAGGGGCTGTTCGAGCTCCTGGAGGCTAAGTTCCAATTTGGTCCCCAGAAGTGAGTCACATCACAAGCCACAGAGATAAAGCCTTTATTGCTTGCAAGCAGGTCGGCCTGGAGTCGTGAGACTCAGATCAAAGCCCAACCCCGAGTGCCTATTCTCCATTGCTTATATACTTGATTACAAGGTATTGGGAAAATTCCATTAGTGCAATCGCGTTTCAAACTAGCATAGTTGCGAAGCTAAGGACTTTCCAACTGCAAGTCTGCGGTTTGCATGTTTGCACAACAGAGCGGGAAACAAGCTGCATGTAGATGCTTCCTAAGATCTCGTAAAAGCAAACGGTTTTCAGCCCCCCCGCTTTTCCCACAGAGGTATGGGTGAGGATATGGGGATGGCCTGGAGACCTCAGTTGGTCCTGGGCATGACCTAAAACTACTCTGCCAGGGCAGGAAGGCCTGGTGGGGCTTCTGGTGGCATAGCAGTCCCCATGTAAATACCAGGAGTGATTACCTCCCTGGAGTAAGATGGGTTGGGGTGCTTTAACCTCAGCCCTGACCTTTGGGTGGGCTAAATAATGCAGGGAAGGCCAGGTAAGCTTCTTGAAGCACCTGAGCCTGCCAGGGTGACTGATCCTGTGGGGCCAGGCATGCTTTGCAAACCACCTGAGCTGGGAATCGGGGACCCCCAAACCCTGTGGATGGGCATGCAGCTTAGACCTGACTCAAGGGACCTCAATTGGTCCATGCTGAGGCCAGGACCCAAAGGGGGGTCAAAGGACGAAGGTGGCCCACTGTGAGAGATACCCATAGAGAAAGAGGCTTGGGATCTCAACTGGCCTGAGATGGGGCCAGGGCCTAAGGGGGAGCTGAAGGTCCTGGAGAGGGGACCACAGCTAATGGGATGAAGGGTATGGCTGAGTTAGCTGCCTGGGATGCCATTTGTGAGGCCTGGGCCACGGTATAGGGGTGGAACAGAGCTGAGGATATTTCCCTAAACACTGGGGTTCAAAATGGACAGCCTTCTACCTGATTAATACCCCAGTACTATTGCATCAAGGCGTGGCAGAAGAGTGAGGTGGGCAGCTGCCCCATAGATGGGAGGCAGGCCGGTGCTTGCATCGGGTGTGAAAGCTTGCTTCTGTTACATGTGGACACGGGGAGAAGTAAGACTATGTCACTTGTCCCAAATACCAGAGTGGGAGGGAAAAAATTATTTGTTGGTGTCACCCTCTCAAGGGAGCAGGAAAAAGTATTATGTTAGGTCTGGAGAATGTAACCTTGGGAATGTTACACATTAGGTTACATTGGACCCAAAAGGGTGCTCTTTCCTCTGAGTGACTGTATTGTAGACTTGTAATGTTGTAAATTTTACAATAGCTCTTCCCCCAAAATTTGTTTGTAAATGTTAGAAATTAATATTCATATACTTGCCTCTCTTGAATACTTCCTGACCACTCCCCATTCTGCTTTTCCTTTTATTTTACAAACTTATTGCTCAAATGGGCACCATAAATGTACTACTATTATGCTAAAATAGATACACCCCCTACATCTGCCGTATTAATAATTTTCAGACCTATAGGCAACATCCTCCCATGTTTTAAAATTGCTTTGGAAGATTGCTTGGACATACTTAACTGAAATTCAGTATTTCTGACTGCACAGCTACTATGCAGAACTTGCATAAAATGTAATATTAGTGCATTGGAGCAGGAAGAAACAATCACATGAAATTTGAATGAATGTGAATAATAATTGTATATGTGTTGCTTCTGTGATATAGGAAAGATCTAGTCCTTGTAGAAGTATTTTCCAATTAGTTTTCTAAATAAATTCTAGTTTCAGAGTTTGACTTTGCTTATGATATATCCTAGATGTATAACTTCTGTTTGAATGCAGTTTCTATGTGTGTGTTGGGTTTTTTTTTAATGTTAAGCAATATAGTAAAAGCATAATGCTTTGGCTTTTTAAACTTAAATTTTTGCAGTGGTTTTTGGAGAATTGTTTAATGATACAGTCAGACTCAGTGGATGCTTCTACGTGAGATGCTACATCATCGTAGTGCCAAGCTACAGTGGTGCTACTGCTACTGCCCAGTAGCAATGAACTGCTGCACAGTAGCTCATTGCCCCTGCACAGTAGGGTCAGAAACTACCCACACACCACTGGGACTGTGCCGTTCTGGTAAGTACTGTGCAGTCATTTAGCTCTTGCTTTAGGAAGTACTAAATGACTACATGGTACCAACAGTGCAGCAGGGTGCACTTGTGGATGCACATAGCTAGTTCACAATCACTTTGTATTCATAGTTTCACAGTTTCATAGTTTCTAGGGTTGGAAGGGACCTGAGCAGATCATCTAGTCCCACCCCCTGCCATGGCAGGAAAGAATACTGGGGTCAAATGACTCCAACAAGATGTTCATCTAACCTCCTCTTAAACACCCCCAGGGTAGGAGCCTGCACCACTTCTCTTGGAAGCTGGTTCCAGACCCTAGCCGCCCTGACTGTGAAGTAGCGCCTCCTGATATCTAACCTAAACCTACCCTCTGCCAGCTTGTGACCATTATTTCTGGTCACTCCTGGCGGTGCTCGGGGAAACAGTGACTTCTCCAACGCCTGCTGATCCCCCCTGACTAGTTTATAACAGGCCACAAGATCCCCCCTCAGCCTTCTCTTTTGGAGGCTGAACAGGTTCAGGTCCCGCAGCCTGTCCTCATAGGGCCTGCCCTGCTGTCCCCTAATCATATGAGTGGCCCTCCTCTGGACCCTCTCCATGCTGTCGACATCCGTCTTGAAGTGCAGCGCCCAGAACTGGACACAGTACTCCAGCTGCGGCCTGACCAGTGCTGCATAGAGGGGGAGTATCACCTCCTTGGACCTGCTCGAGATGCATCTGTGGATGCATGCCAACGTGCGGTTGGCCTTCCTGACTGCCTCCCCACACTGCTGGCCCATGTTCATCTTGGAGTCAATGATGACCCCCAGATCCCTTTCCACCTCTGTGCTGACAAGAGGGGAGTTCCCCAACCTGTAGGTATGGTGCCAGTTGTTCCTCCCGAGGTGCATCACCTTGCACTTGTCTGTGTTGAAACCCATCTTATTCTCATCTGCCCACCCTTGTAACCTGTCTAGGTCTGATTGTAGCCTGTTGCATCCTTCCAATGTGCCCACGTTCCCCCACATCTTAGTGTCATCAGCAAATTTGAACAGGGTGCTTTTTACTCCCTCATCCAAATCGCTGATGAAGATGTTGAACAGTGTGGGCCCGAGGACCGAGCCCTGCGGAACCCCACTTCCCACGTCCTTCCAGGTTGAGAAGGACCCATCCACTACCACCCTCTGGGTGTGGCCCACTAACAGTTGGTGACCCATTTGACTGTGTGGGTGTCTACACCACAGCCCCCCAGTTTCTTAATGAGAACGGGGTTTACAGACAGTGTTGAAAGCCTTCCAGAAGTCCAGGAAGATTATATCCACTGCTACCCCTGCGTCTAATGATCTGGTGATCTGATCGTAAAAGGCCACTAGGTTGGTCTGACAAGACCTGCCACTGATGAACCCATGTTGGTTGCCCCTAAGCATGCAGTCCCCTGCTGGCCCCTCCTGGATGTGTGCCAGCATAATTTTCTCGAACAGCTTGCCTAGGATCGAGGTGAGACTAACCGGCCTATAGTTTCCCGGGTCCTCCTTCCTGCCTTTTTTGAAGATGGGGACCACGCTGGCCCTCTTCCAGTCCTCCGGTACCTCACCTGAGCACCATGAGCGCTTGTAAAGTTGTGCCAGGGGACTTGCAATGACCTCGGCCAGTTCCTTTAGAACTCTAGGGTGGAGATCATCCGGGCCGGCTGACTTAAATACGTCCAACCCCTGCAGAAGCTCCCTAACTAAATCCTCACTAACCCGTGGCCCAGGTATGCCTCCCCCGGGGCCTGAGGGGGCCCAGCAGGGAGATGGCTGTTCTGGTCCCTACTTGTCTACATCTTACTAATATTGAATATGGAATTAACACTCCTATTTATAAATTATTGGAAATGTTTAGTTAGCAATTTTTCTGAAGCAAGAAAATAGATTTTTCCCAGCATCTTTTGAGAATTCATGTTTGCTGATAAGATCTGTATTCATTCAATCCATGTTAGAAATACAGATATATGTAAGGCCAGATTTGTAATATCATTACTCACAGTAAGTTGCCAATGAAGTCCATGGGTGCATCTGCATGTGCACTTTAATGCACAGTAGACTATTTTGCTGTGCATTAAAGCATGTAAACAAGTGACATTTTGCTAAAGCATAGTAAAATAATTCATTGTGCATTAAACATAACTAAAAAGCATTGACATGTGCTATTGTGCATTAGCACAGCCTAATGCACACTAATCTAGTGCCTCATGTTGGAGGTACTAAATTTAAAGTACATTAGAAGAGGTTCATTAATGCACATGTAGATGTGCCCAATGAGACTAAGACCTCTGACAGATATTACACTTGGGACTTGATTAACTGGTTGATTATGTCTTAAGTAATGAGCTGACCACACATTAATTTAGTTAATAGTGTGATAACTTTTATTTATTTATTTATTTTATTACATATATTGTGTGTAACAATGTTGGGGTTTATTCTTCATTTTACCACACTATTAAATGAATGAATGTGTTTAATAACTTTGTGGCTGGTTCTTATCATATCTTTAATTGACCATGCAGCCAATGCCCAGCCCTTGGAACACATGGGAGACTGGGGAGCCTTTCAAGATTCCCATGGCTGATAGCCCTGGTTAGCTGATCGTACATCCCAGCTTGGGGAGCACACTATGTTCTCCCTCAGCTGGGTGCCCTGGTCAACTGATTGGAGCTCCCAACTGCAGGAGTGCAGGAAACAAGCTTGCAACTTTCTGGTGCAGGGAGACACCAGGCTTGGGCTCCCCTTCACTAGCAATATGGCACAATGGATCTGATGTGGGATCCAAAAATTGTGCCTTCTGTCATGCACATGTGGCATGCCAGGAAGCACAGTTCTTGGGATCACACATCAGATCCCATCACACCTTTACTTTAACATCTTCCAGGGACCTAATTATAGTGTTAATCACAATCTGGCTTTATACTCCTTTCCCCCTATGTTTTCCTTAACTAGTGCTTGTGTTCTCTTTAGATCCTGATAGAAAAGTATTATTAAAATACTCTTAATGCCTTTGCATTAAATTTAGGTTTTAAACCTCAACCTCTGCTAATTTTATAGCTTTGCTGTTGACAAATGAAATGGTCACATTTCAGTTTATGGTATAAAATACAGAATACAACTACATCTAAAAAGTTGGAAAATGTTAATTTTGCTTAATGGAAAACCGGAGGTAAAACATGATTGGTTAAAAATATATAGAAGCTATTTTTACTTACTGGGTGCATCTATATGTGCACCCCACTATGTAGCTTTTACCATGCAGTCCTTATTACTTGCTTTAGCCCCATTGCTTCTGCCTGTGCCAAGAAGCAGTTTCATTAACCCTTCACAGAACATGGTCTATCCAGGGAGGGTAGGCTAGCTAGGGTTGTGGACCTGTGCCAGGTGTCAGGCAATGAGTTGTGTGGATACCCCCCTCCCCCTGGGCTTTGGCTCCAAGACCACAGATGGCAGCCTGCAAACAACAACCCCCTTCCCCTGTCTGGGCAGCTACTTCCTCTCCACTCCCTCTCCCCCCCAATGCCCTGCCACAGTCCCCAGTGGTGGCTGGCTATTCATCATTCAAGTTACCATGGGAAGCTGCAGCTACCCACATGGAAACCCCTGCTCACTATCACTGTAACTTCCTCCCTGCCACTACAGACAATGTACTTAAGAGACAGAAGTTTTGCGTTGCAATGAAGATTTTATTTTTCTTGGAAGAACCAGTCAGTGCTAGTTATCAGCAGTGTCCATAATATGTGTGGCCAGGCAACCCTGAACAATGGCCAGCCAACCAGCATTTCCATGTTGATGTTGTGGGGTGCTATGCACTGTCTACCCACATCTGTCCACCAGCTGCCTCCCACACTCTGTCAGCCCATGACTCACTAGAAGCCTCCCCCCAGTTTCACAAATATTGCGGAACACACAGGCTGCCACTATAAAAACCGTTATGTTTTTTGGCTCTAGCTTGAGCCTGCAGTTCAGTACCCTCCATCATGCTTTGAGGTGTCCTAAGGTGCATTCAACAGCCATCTTACATTTGCTCAGATGGTAGTTAAAAGGCATCTTTTGAGTGTTTGTTTATTTGTCCTCCACATGGCTTCATGAGGCAGGGCATGAGAGGGTAAACAGCATCTGCTATGATAAGCAAGGGGACAGTAACACCACCTATTACTGTATCGGGCACTCCAGGTGCATAGTGTCCTTTCTCCATCAATCCAGGCAGCAGTGAGATTCTAAACACATGCATATCATATGTGCTGCCTGTCTAGCCTGTGTAGATATTGGTGAACTGGCCCCAGTGATCCACCACGGCTTGCAAGATCATTGGGGCAAATCCCTTCCTGTTCATGAATGACTAACTTGCCTACAAGGGGGATAGCACAAGGATGTGTGTGCTGTCTAAAGCCACCACACGGTTGGGGAACCCAATGGCATGGATGTTATATACATAGGGTTCATCTGCACATGCAAGCACATGCGCTTGCAGCAGCTCAAATAGAAGCGGTGCAAATTTGAGCCAGAGCCTTTTGCCTTGGTACACATGCTCAGATATGCACTTTGTTATGGAGCAAATTGTGCCACTTGAGGCAAAATAACCCTGCCTGGCTTCTCCTGGCCAGGGGGAGCTGGAGCCTGGGGCCAGCACCTGCCCTGGCCCCAGCAGTACAAAAAGCTGCCCTGGCAAGTAGCATAGGATTATTTGCTCTCAGGAGCTTCTGGGCCCAGCCACTTAGTACCTGGGGACACTACTCCTTGTGGCAGATGGGCTGCTGAAGCAGCCCTGAGGGGTCTGTGCACCCTTTACCCGCTGCCACAGTCTGGCAGTAGAGGCTGCTTCCTAGCTGTGACCTGCTGCACATCTCCAGACCCAGGTGGGGACTGCACAGCCAGTAGAGTCGCCTGCCCTTCTGGGCCTCTGTGCCCTCTGCCTGGTGTGCTGGCCTGCTTTGAACCATCAAAGTATGTCCTTCTGGCCCCATTTGGCCAGGAGGTCAGCTACAGCCAGCTGGGTCCAAGGTGCCAGCTCTGAGTGGGCAGGGTCCTGCCACTGGCCTTCCTAACAGGAATTTGGGTGTTACCTACTGGAAAATTGAAAAATCCCTGACAAAAAAAATCCCAAAGTCGCTGTGTAAAAAAAACAAACACCTCTCACCCAAATCCATGTTCCTCCCCAATTAAAACAAAAGACCACTATAAACAGAGAGAGAGTGATACAGAGAGAGCGATCAGTTGGGCAGTGTTTTATTGATGTATCTACAGTGTTAAAGCACTGGCTGTTGGGGGGGGTTACAGCCCCCCAGCAAGGGTCAAATGGCCCCCACAGGGGCTACAACCCCTCCCCCACAAGGCCTACATGCCCCACCCCACCCCTTGCCAGCTGCTGCAGCTCCCCCAACTCCCCCAGCCCCCCCATGGCTGCCCTGCCAGGCCCCACCCCCCACTTGCACCCCCAGGCCCCCATGGCTGCCCCCCCCAATCCCAGGCACCATCACTTAAAAACAAATAAATAAAAGGAAAAAAATTAGGAAAATAAAATGGGGGGGGAAGTGCCTCTTCTTACCTTCAAAGCCGGGGCTGGTGGGGCTCCTGGCAGAGTCCCCCTGGGCAGAACATGGCAGTGGGGAGCAGAAGGGCCCAGGATGGGGCTTCTGGGGCTGTCACCCTGCCCCGCAGTGTGCAGGTGTGGCCCCGGTGAGCCAGATGGAAGCCAGACTGCCAGTAAGTGCTGGGGGACATTCTTTGTTTTTTACTTTGTCAATGCCTGGGTGAGGGGGCAGAGAGTGGGGGCCTTGGGGGAGGGTTGGGGGAATGGCGCCTGGCATTGCAGGGATCAGGGTGGCTTGGGGCAGGTAGGGGGTGGGGCTGGGCACCCCTAGGATTGGGGGCTTTGGGAGGGCAGGTGTGGGATGGGGCCAGGCAGAGCAGGGGTTGCGGGGGCTGGGTGAGCAAGTGGGGCTGGCGTGGGTCCCTCCCATAGTCCCCTCTTCCAGCTCCCCCAACCCCTTGCTCATGGCAGTGGAGCCATGGTGGTGAACATGTGGCTATGTGTTGAGCACCAGGTGAGGGGTGAACCACAGAGACGCTCTGGCAGCCATGTCCATGGAGGGCCCAGCCTCAGGTGGTCTCAGGGCATGGTCCAGGACCATGGCCTGGCCCACTTCTTTTAACTTCATAATTCTGTTTTTTAAAAAGTATTCTGGATATCCAGGGGTTTAATTTTCTCCTTGCACTGCAAGCTTCCAGTGTGAGGAACATTTTTTTTTCATTCTCGCACATGCCTCTTGCCCTGTTTCAGGGGTTTGAGATGAGCAAGAGGCATGTGCACCCGCAGACTTTTTGTCCCTTACTTTTAATTTTATGTATTTTCTTACATTTTGCATTGTGTTAAACTCCATTTTGTATTGCTCTGTAGCTTGACATAAGTGTTCTGTATGCTGTATGTGTGAGAATGGATAAGAGTGTATCTGTGAAAAAGGAAAACATCAGCTAGTGACTGGCTAAAGAATGAAGACAGATAAAAGACCAAAACAAGAAGAATCCACCCAAAAACAGTGAGAGAACAACGGCAATTGACCATCAAGGAAGAACACAGTGATAACACAGCAAAAGCCCAGAAGATTGGGTGAACTGACAAGGCTATAAAAGATGGGGCAAGACTTACTGATTTTTTTGGGTCTTGTTCTGGATGTCATCTTGGAGCATCCGTTCATCTGATGAGATAGCTGGGCTCTTGCCAGTCTTCTACTTGTGATCAACTTGGCTGGCCACTAAGTTGATCTGAGTACTGATAAGCCTGGTAATGTATACCAGTGCAGAACAGAAATTGGGGTAGGAATGTGTGTGTGTGTGTATGTGTATGTGCATTAAGTGCTTAATCAATAAATGAGGCATCTTGCCTTATCCTGACTCATGATTTGAGCAATTGGCAATTTGTGCACATTTAACTGGTGGAGAATGCTAAAGGGGGATATAGAGGAAGCTTTGTGTTTATTGTTCCTCTGGTGTGCACCCTCTACAGGGTTGTAGAATTCCCTGAGCCTATGGGAGAAGTTAGATTCTCACTGATTTTTTAGGAGAAAGAAGGAATGAGTTAGAAACAAGTTTATGGATGTCTCTTGGCTGTGGATTACCCAAGAAACTAGGGAGGAGGTTTAGGATCAAGAAATAAAGCATCTTGCCTTATCCTCCTTCACAGAATCTCTGCTTCTACCACTAATCCTTGTCTGTAGCTGTCCCTGAGAGTTAGCAGGGGAAGTTTAGGTGCTGTGCAGTTGGTGACCGCAGATTTTAAGATGGATTGTGTGACTTAAGGCAAGTGGACTTTAAAGTTTGGAGATGGAGGTGGTAGCTGAATAGAAGGTTGTAGGAGTATAGGAACTTATTAATTAACATCTAGAGAAACAGGTTAAGCAGTTGAAAAATAGAAGCAAATACTTGAATCCCTGGGTGGGGGAGGGGGCAAGGCTGCCATGAACAGAGGGCATATCAGTAGCCTGTCTCATGTACCCCACTGGAGGGGGGCTGTGGGCCTCAGAATCCCACCTCCAGACTAATGACACCTAAGAGAGAGTCTCAGAAGTGAAGAATGCATCCTGGCCAGATGTACCTTGACTCTGGCAGCCTAAGGATTGGTAAATCTAGAATTGTTTGTGTGGTTGCTTTTTTCTATCATTCTGTATCAGTAAACTCGCCTATTATCAACTGGCAGGTGGTGTGCTTGGTCTGAAGGTTATGCTTACCTGGAGCAAAGGTATAGGGGCTGGTTCCTAAAATTCAGTCCAACAATTGGCCACTGCACCAGGACACAAGGGCAGTAATCTGACTGATCAGGGAATCTGTTGGTACAAAGTGACCCTTTCTAGGGTTAGCTAAGACTTGTAGAAAGGTAGAGCTGTATGGCAATTGTGACTAGAGTTGTAATTGTTGTGCAGGAGAGAGAATTTGTTATTGCTAACCAGGAGACTGTTTTCCTAGGTTGGGCAGAGTAGTGGACATTGGTTATGTGCTGTGGTCCACTTGGGATTAAGTAAGAACCTCCTGTTGTGTTTGCAATAGGAAGCTAGAGAGCAAAGGAAGTCATCTCTCTGCTGGAAAAGCTGTATTGATGAACAGGGACAAGGTCTTCTGACTCTAAGGTCCTTGGGAAAGGTCACAGTTTTTTGTGGATGGTTACAAGAGCAGTTGTGTGTGTTGCTGTGGAGCTTGTAAGGTGTAGGTTACAAGTGCAGGTTATGGAAAGGCAGAGTGTTATCCAGGTGGTGCAGCTTCAGAGACAGTTAAAGAAATGTGAGACAGATACTTTGGGATCCTGTGTGCACTGGAGAATAGAGGCAGCAGGGGCACAGAAAGAGATGAGGTATGTCACTGGACATCTGCTCAGGCAGTGGCAGAAAATTTGTGATTGGGAAGTGAGGGAGAAACTTGGTTCTCTCCACCCCGCCCCCCACCTTAGGAACAGTAAAGAGCTTAGAAGAGATTGTTATAGGAGTGTAACATCAGGGTAAAGCTTTATAAACAGAGATCAGTACCCAGAGTTAATCTCACTTTTCCAAATTACAATGCAAACCACTTTCCAGAGGTGGGTCTATGAACTGTACTTCATCAACCTCCTAGGTAATAGGTACAGAAACTCATGGATTCAATATACACTGTGGAATTCTGGCACACTGCGACCAGCTGGACATCTGACAACCCAGGCACCTCTGCACTTCTACCTGCGCTGCCCTTTTCCCCCCTACCACCCACCCCAGCCTGTCCCTCACCCCCCAACACCTCCATTTCCATTTTCAGTGACTGGCTTTCTTGTCTGCATTCTGGGCTGGGCTGGGCTGGTCCAGCCTCTGGCTTCTTTACTATTCCTTCCATCCAGGACCAACTGCAGGTACTTTCTCAGCCTGACAAAGGGGTTTTCAACCCTAAAACTGGCATCCCAGGCAGCTAAGATGAGCTTACCGGGAGCCTAGGAATTGCACTGCAACCAGCAAGCATCAGGCCTGTCAAAGTTGTGACAGGTCTGGGCATTCCCCAACCAGGATTTTGTGCGTGTGTGCATTAGCTTGAGGTTATGGTGCCTCCTACCTGCCTTTCACCAGGTTATCATTAGTTCTGGGACTTACAGGGTTGCAGCACCATCAGCAGTCCCACCTGGCCTCCCTACCCTGGCAGAGTGCAGTTTAGTGGTCATGCCCAGGACCTGGTGCCTCCTCCTTCCCCATAGCCCCAATCCCATACCTCCAAGTTTGTCCTGGCAGGGGAATGAGCTCACCAGGGACATGTTCTTCCCCTGCTGGTTGGTGATGTAGTTAGTGCCCCCGCCAGCTGAGAGTGGGGCATTACTCAGCTTTTCAAAACCTCAAAAAAGGAAATTGGTGCAGACGGAGTGAGGAGGGTGATACTCGGCATGTCTGTAGGTGGAGCTTGGGGAACCCCAGCAGCGGAAGCTTCACCTTTAGGAACACAAGCTACTCCACCAATGTAGGATCCAAACAGGTGCAGTGGGGTGTCACAATATCCCCATCAATGTTGAACACCCTCTTGCTTCAGAGCACTGATCAGTGGACAGAACAGGTGTGTTGTTGGGCAACCGTGGCCAGATCCTGCCACATCTGACTGTGGCTTGCCCAGTAGGCCAAGGGGTCATAGTCTAGTGGCTCCACATCCTCAGTGAGATGGGTAGCACCAGACCCCAGCCTCAGGCAGGTAGCTCTGAGGCTTTGGTGATGTTTGGACCCCAGCATTGAAGGTGGCCTACCTCTGCTTTGGTGGCCTGCCTCTGCTTTGCAGCAAGTGGAGGACTTTCCTTTTGGCACACTTGCACTGGTGCCAGGCTGAGAAGCAGGAGGAAGGGAAGGTGGTGGTGCCTCCCCAGATGCAGCAGTGTGGCCATGGTGGAGAAGCATCTCGCATTCTTGCCACAGCTCATGTGCCTTCGGCAGTGCTGGCAGATGGCAAACCTGGGATCATATGCTACCTCAAAATGATCCCACCCTACACTACTTCCCCTGCTTCTGGGTTGAAGGTGAGGATCCTGCCTCTTCCCCCATCTCAGCAGGCTGAGGCTGAACAGCAGGAGGAGCTGCCTTAGCTGAGTCATTTGCCTCTTGAACCTCAGCCTCCTTCAAGGTGCTGTTTTCTGAAGGAGACCTGGGTCTAGGGGAAACTTGAGGGGTGTGGAGCACAAACTCTGATTCACCCTCAGTCCCCAGAATTTCTTGAGCCAGTGCACTTAGCATCCATGGTTCCAGCTCCAGCTCCTCCTCTGGCAGTGGGAGACTCATGCTGAGAGCTGAAATTGGGGTGGAGGAGGCAGTGATTCCACTTCTGGACTGAGCAGAGGTGGTGCAGGTACAGGGACGTTAGGTGCAGACACTGCTCCTACCGCCTGGCTTCCACTGGCAGCACCGATGTCATGGCTGCTCAGGAATAGAATGCGTCTGTGTTTGGCCTTGTGATGTCTAGCCCCCAAGGTGACTGTCTGCCATCTGGCCACACTGACTTCCTCCTGTGACTCCTTCCCTTCAGGTGTGTGAACCTGCAGAGAATGGAAGTACCCATCAATCTCCTCCTCAATCGCCCTGATCCCCCACAGCCTGCATACTTCCTGCCTGGAGTTCCCTCACCTGCCCCTGCAGGGCTTGAATCTGGGCACATGTGGGACAGGTGAGGGGAGTCCCAGCCCTCCTGCTATTCCCGGGCCCTCGAGGGCCCACCAGGCAGCCCCTACCTTAAAGATTTTATAATGTCCAAGCAATAAAGATATGGAAAAATCTTTTTAAATAAAAATTCAGATGAGAAAATTGTCCCTCTAAAGGGAAAAAAAATATTTTTAAAATGACAATTTGGTTAAAGCGTAACAAGGGTATTGGCATCCCTTGATCTCACATTTGTAAATTTTTTTTTTGTAAACGTCCCAATTCCAGTTTCCAAAATGGTGCACTGAACTACTGAAAATAGTAAAATAAATGTAAATGATCCTTGGTAGGTAGGTAGGTGCATTGTTACTGCACATTAGCATTGTAAATGTGTAAATATGCAGAAACCATAGTGTAAAATTAAATCTAGTAGCTAAAGTGACTGAAAAGCTACAAAGCCTCATTACCATCAACAAAGTTTTTTTTTCACTCAAGCCATGGCTTTATTACCCCAGCAAAAATTGTTCTGTCTACCTGTTTTGTATTGTTTGTCCTGTTACATTGTCTTTGTTTGTTCGGTTGGTTTATTTTAAGTTGGCAAAAGTTTAAATGTATATGAATATCATAAAAATGTGATAAAAGTCACATGCTCTCTGAAAATTGAATTTTGTTTGTGGATCCCGGACCAGAACACGTTCCATCTAGTTTGGACAGGAAAGTTGTTCTAATCTTTGAAACAAAGAACAGCAATTCATATGAAAGTTTCAAATTGTAAAGTTTACTTGTTTAGCAAAATGGCATTTATTAAAAGAGTAATGTGTGCATATTTAGTAAACAACCTGATTAAATGTTTGTAAGGCTATGAAGGAAATCTCATTTGTATTTAGATACTATTTATAACATCAGCATACCAGGATGTATGTGAAAACTGCATTAACCCATTGTTCTAGAGGAAAAGTAAAATTTGATAAACCTAGCACATCAGTAAAGGAAAATCTTTATTGATAAAGCAAAATAGATGACCCACAAAGAATAGATGACCCACAAAGTTGGTGATGGACATAGATCAATTAAATGATGTGGGAGATACCACTAACTATGACGTGTATAAATGGTTGGCACAACTAAAAAGAGAAGAAGGTAACCCTTCAAATATGAATGAAGGAAGCCATTCAACAAATGCAGGGGAAAATACAGAAAGAAAAGATTGGCAATACATTTTTATGAGAAATTGATGATCAAGTTACATATTTATAACTGAGAAAGAAAAAAAACAAAACAAAACAAAACAAAACATACTTTGTATTCCAAGTGAATTGGTCTAGTGTCCATCATTAACTGGCTTAGTCTTTTGGTATATGAAATACATGTACCCATTTTGATTGTTTTTCCCAATTCTATTTCAGTTAATACACACACCATCCCCACATCCACTCCACACCCCCCAACCATATATATTCTCCCCACCACACACAACCTCCCCATCCCTCCACACACAATATACAAACAAACCCCATCCCCAAAAGGAGTACTTCCTGGGTAAGGGGAGAGACTTCCACTGGCAAAGGTCAGGGGTTAGTGTTAACAAATAAAAACCTAGGATTCCAGACTAGCCTAGGGACTGATGGCACCTCATTCAATGAGTGATGGAAAGGCTTTATTTACTACAAGTATTCAAAGTCAAGTCAAGTGAGTCCAAACCAAATCAAAGTCCAGTAATTAGTTATAAGGTGTGATTTCTCACCAAACAGGCAAAGAAGAGGCAGTCTATTTCTTTTCAACTTCTTGAGTAAGCTGGGTGCAGTAGCAGCTGGTGTCAGAGATTTCTTACTCTTGAAGTGCGTGCTGTTAGCTGCTTTACTGCTTTCTTCAGAATGCATCTTCAAAGCATTCTTTTAGTTGTGTAAATCAAGAAAGAGTTCCAAACAGTAATTGACAAGAAAACCTTGTTAATCAAACTGCTCATTTATTTGTTCCCAGAAAGTTCCAGTTTGAATAAATTACCTTCTTCAGTTACAAGAGGTTATCCAGTTTGGAACATATCAAGAAACTGATTAACAACCGGGATAAAAAACAAGTGTCCTTGGAAAACCAGGTAAATCTTGAGGAAACAACAAAAACAAAATCAGGAAGAGACATATCACATACGGAGAATGTCTCTTCCTGCACATACACGAGTTAATTATGGAGCCTGCTTGAAATCATTATGAAAATAATAAGATACACTGGAAGGGATACCTCATTATTTCTTTTCAGATGGCCCAGCCATGAACTTGCATCTTCTTGCACTATGCAGTCAGCATGAGTATTTTGTATTTTAGCTTTTATGAGTAGGCCGCAGTTTAATATGAATTTCAGAGTTATCAGTAATGGGACTTGTGGTCACAAGATGGTGACCAGGGGCTGGGGCATCTGTCTAGGGGTGGAGCTACCCTTGCAGCCCTTGATGTCTCACCAAAACTCATTAAGCAGCCCTCAAGCTGAAATAATTGCCCACCTTTGCCATAGACTGTGAACAAACTAACAATTTTATTGTTTTAGTGGGGAGTATGGTAGGCTAAGTGCTTGTGTGCATATGTTTACTCATTGGGTGTCTGCCTGCTCCTATTCCTAAGCAAGAAAAAGTTAAATTGAAATAATATATGATGTATTTAAGAAATAAGTAGTAAATTGTTGCTGTTTAGCTTTTGCTGAACAGACAAAACTGATTGAGCTGAACCATGGTAACATTTCTCCCTTCAGTCTTTTAAAGCAATATTGTTATATTGTCTGTCTACAGCCTTAGAAACCAGCGTGCATAAAACCATGAGTGTTACTCACTCATCCACATTTTTTACCACTTGTGGTTGCTGGTACATGTTTCTGGTTTTTCCATCCATATCTGTCATGTAATCTCTATCAGTTACCACAAAATTTGTAATTGCAGCCTGCCAATCCACTCCGGTGGACCCAGCTCTTGTAGATGCCTCTTCTTTCAGACATATAGATTACATGAAGGTAACATTTCTGCCTCATCCCCAGATCCCTCCCTTCTACAGACGTGCACACACAGATTGCATTCTTGTCACTTACAACTCAAGACTTCTTTGCATGTTACATTTATATACATTATATTTTAAAATATTGTTTCAGATTCTGGCAATTCCATTCATCTTGTTGATGCCCAGTTTACTTTTGTATACAAATGCAATGGTATAGGTGATATAACAAGGATGAGAGGAAAATACATATTAATCCATAATTAATGCAATATTAACCCATAATTAAAATTGAAAAACTCTCAAAACATATTTGAAATGTTGTATGTTTAATTTGGATTTATGTAAGCATAGCAATATAGATAAAAATCATGATTCTAATTACATTTTGTAGAAGGTAGGATCAGAAGGGACCTGACCAGATCATCTAGTCCGACCCCCTGCCCTGGGCAGGAAAGAATACTGGGGTCAAATGACCCCGGCAAGGTGATTGTCTAGCCTCTTTTTGAATACCCCCAGGGTAGGAGCAAGCACCACTTCCCTTGTAGCCACCCTGACTGAAGTAGTGCCTCCTGATATCTGGCCTGAATCTACTCTCAGTCAACTTATGGCCGTTGTTCCGCGTTACTCCCAGTAGTGCTCGGGGGAACAGGGACTCCCCCATAGCCTGCTGGTCCCCCCGGGCCAGTTTGTAAATGGCCACCAGATCCCCTCTCAGCCTTCTCTTGTGGAGGCTGAACAGGTTCAGGTCCCGCAGCCTGTCCTCATAGGGCCTGCCCTGCTGTCCCCTGATCATACGAGTGGCCCTTCTCTGGACCCTCTCCATGCTGTCCACATCCCTCCTGAAGGGCGGCGCCCAGAACTGAACACAATACTCCAACTGTGGCCTGACCAGTGTTGCATAGAGGGGGAGGATCACCTCCTTGGACCTGCTCGTGATGCATCTGTGGATGCACGACAAGGTGCGGTTAGCCTTCCTGACTGCATCTCCACATTGGCGGCCCATGTTCATTTTGGAACCAGTAATGACACCAAGATCCTTTTCTGCCTGTGTGCTGACTAGAAGGGAATTCCCCAGCCTGTAGGTATGCTGCTGGTTCTTCCACCCTAGGTGAAGTACCTTGCATTTTTCAGTATTGAATCCCATCCTGTTCTCATCAACCTACCCCTGTAACCTGTCTAGATCTAGTTGCAGCCTGTCCCTCTCCTCCAGCATGCCCACTCCTCCCCGCATCTTAGTGTCATCCGCGATTTTGAACAAGGTGCTTTTCACCCCCTCGTCCATGTTGCTGATGAGGATGTTGAACAATGCGGACCCGAGGACTGAGCCCTGCGGAACCCCACTGCCCACGTCCTTCCAGGTTGAGAAGGACCCATCTACTACCACCCTCTGGGTGCGGCCCACCAGCCAGTTGGCGGCCCATTTGACTGTGTGGGTGTCTACACCACAGCCCCCCAGTTTCTTAATGAGAACAGGGTGAGAGACAGTGTCAAAAGCCTTCCGGAAGTCCAGGAAGACTATGTCCACTGCTACCCCTGCATCTAATTATCTGGTGATCTGATCATAAAAGGCCACCAGGTTGGTCTGACAAGACCTGCCACTGATGAACCCATGTTGGTTGCTCCTAAGCATGCAGTCTCCTGCTGGCCCCTCCTGGATGTGTGCCAGCATAATTTTCTCGAACAGCTTGCCTAGGATCGAGGTGAGACTAACCGGCCTATAGTTTCCCAGGTCCTCCTTCCTGCCTTTTTTGAAGATGGGGACCACGTTGGCCCTCTTCCAGTCCTCCAGTACCTCACCAGAGCACCACGAGTGCTCATAAAGTTGTGCCAGGGGACTTGCAATGACCTCGGCCAGTTCCTTTAGAACTCTAGGGTGGAGATCATCCGTGCCGGCTGACTTAAATACGTCCAACCCCTGCAGAAGCTCCCTAACTAAATCCTCACTAACTCATGGCCCAGATGTGCCTCCCCCCGGGGCCCGAGAGGGGCCCAGCAGGGAGGTGGCTGTTCTGGTTCCTACTTAGGAAGACGGAGGCAAAGAAATCGTTAAACATGTTAGCTTTGCCATCTGGTGTGACGACCAAGTTACCCATGTCGATCTGCAAGGGCCCCACATTACCCGGGACCTTCATTTTACCCCCTACGTATTTAAAAAAAGACTTCTTATTGTCCTTAATCTGGGAAGCTAGCCCCAGTTCCATCTCTGCCTTGGCCTTCCTAAATGCCCCCCTACATCCCCGAGCAACTACAGAATAGCCCTCCCTGGTGATGACCCCTTCTTTCCACTGGGTATAAGCCTCCTTTTTAGCAAGGAGACATTCCTGGATTCTTTTGGTGAGCCACAGAGGCTTGTGTGCTCTCCTGCTCCCTTTGATCCTCGTTGGGATCACCTTCCTTTGGGCTTGGAGGATCGTCTCCTTAAGGAGCGACCACTCTCCTTGGACACCTAGCTCCCCTCCCCCCCTGGACCTCAGCGCTTCTCCAACTATCCTCCTTAGCTCGCTGAAGACTCCCCTCCTAAAATCTAGGGCCGCTGCCTTACTGCATGTAAAACAACTCAGTAACTGACAGCAAAGCAGAAAGCAGGCCATTTCAATACTGCCTTTTATGCTGTTTTTCCATCCCTCCCCCGGAGCACTGGGATTGGAAGGGACCTCAGGGAAGGATCACAGTCACTGGCCAGCTACACAGTCAATAAGAGAGCAGTCCTTTCCCCCTCATCCCCCTCCCTCTCCTTACTTTCCGTTTTCCTGCAGGCAAGCCTAGCTTCAGCTTTGAAACTCAAAATGTTTCAAAACTTTTGAAATGTTTTGACTGACCTTTTTTGTTTTGAGGCTGTTTCAAAGCCATTCGTTTCATTTTGATTTTGCTTTTTCAAGCTTGAAACAAGTCAAAACAGTGTTGAAACAAAACAGCCAGTGAAATTTTGCACAGCCCTAATCCTTAGCAGTAGTCTTTTCAACTATACTGCACTGCCTGGAGAATTCTGTGTTCTAAAAACAGTCATTTTCTTTCCTTTGCCAACACTAAAAAAATCCTAGTGCAATTTAGTTTGTAGCTACACTATTGTAATTTTATTGGTTTAGAGAAAATTGGGCCCTATAAAAATGTCATCTTTGTATTGTTTTCAAGACTGACCAAATTCTAAATCTTAACATCAGCATGTTTTCCCAGGCTAAAGATGATAGGAATGTTCTTTTTGGGGGTATCCTAGTCTCTGTGTACTTAAAGCATCATGACTATACCATATGACAGCTCTTAAAAAAGCCTGATGGTGCTTGTGGCCACAAACCCTAGTATAGTTTTTCTTCTTTGTTACAAAAGTGTTGTAAAATCTTAGGAAACAGACAGATGAGCATTCTGCTGGTGAAGAAGGAACCAACATCTGTTGCAGAGGTTCTTATAGCCCTTTGTCATAAATAAGAATTTAGAGATGTTTTAGCAGTAAGGAGAAATTGGCTAAATGCACTGGACTTCAGTTATCATTGATATGGGAGTAGTTTTGGTGGGGGAAGATGGGAGAGTTGTTAAATGATAACTGAAATGTACAGCTTTAGGGAAAACCTGAATTTGTTGGGATAAGAGTTTATTGAACCTGGGCAAAGGGGTGATATCTGGGGACAGAATAAATCTAGTATTTTTTTTAATTAAAAGCTGATTAAAAAAAGGAACATAACACTGAAAGACTCTAGTTTTAACTTCTTCACATTGCTGAATTTCCATAGATCAATTAATCTTTCTGCATGGAGTTTCCTTATAAGATTCCATATTAAATGTAATGTGAGTTTTACAGTTTGACCTTTACTTATCAAGCTTTAAAATACATCCCCCATACAGTATTGTCCTTAACAGTAACTTGTAGAATTGGGATCTCCCTTCTCTTTAATACCTGTTATAATTGGCAGATTACTTCATCTAAATTAATGGTACAAAACATCCCCCCCACACACAAATGAACAAACAAACACAAAAAACCTTGTCAGCTGCAAGAAATGCATGGTTAGATGTATAACTTACCTTTTATTTTTCTGTATTTTATTTTGTACTTTTATTTAAGCTATAAAATTTTCTCCTAAATTTACATGGGCATTTTCCCCCTTAGATGAGTTTTGTGGCCATAGTTCAAATTGAATTTCAGTCTTTACTGGTAAGCAAATCAGTCTTTCTCACTTCACAGATTGCAAGTCTGGAAATCAGATTTTAGCAGGTATTTTTTTCAGCTAAGGAAACCAAAGAATTCCCTTAATCATCCTGATTCACTGGGTCAGATAAGACCAAGCCAATACTTTTATTTGGCATGAATCAATATTATAAGTTTCTTTGGATGAATACTACAGTTTAAAACTGTAATGGATACTTTATTGTAAACGGTTACATTCATTTGATTCTTACTTTGAAAAATACATTCTACCAATTGAAAGTTAACATGTCAATTTTTAGTCTAAATGTGATGTGTAATTTTGTGTGTGTTTATTTTAACTGTGTTTTTATAAAAGTTTGTTTGTATGTTAATGTGTGTCAATGTGTCACTGATTCCACCAGGTAAGTATTTGCTTGGGACTCACTGGATATGTCTGGTTTCTCTGAGTACCCCCTGAAGACAACTCAGCATGGCTTCTAGAGTGGAATAGAGTTGTGGATGCTTCCAACTCTGAGGCTCCAGCTTGTCAGTCCATGATCTTCCCTGCTTATCCATGGCTCTGCTTCAAGAAACTACCTTCCAGTTCAGCTCCCAAAAGAGAGACTTTAGTGATTCAAAGGGAGAGATAGTGCACCCCAAAGTCTTAAGCAGCAAGCAGACAGGTCTTCGTCAATAAAGGTATTTAGTGGGGGCAAAGGTAAAAAAGCAAGAAGACCCTGCCTTCCTCAAAGGGTTAACCAGTCCCAGGATTTAGACCCTGAGCCACCCCAAGGTTAACTCAGCTGTACTCTCTCTAGTCTCCAAAGCTCTGAGTACCTCAAAGTAGATCCTCTCTTCCCTTCTAGTCCACATCATACTAAGCACCCATAGAATCAGCTTGGCTGTTTCCTCTCCTCAGATTCTGCCACTCTTAAACTGACTCCCCCTCCTATTCATGCTGCTCCATCCATTGTGATTTGTATCCATCTCATCCCAGGCATCCATCCATCATTACTGTTCAATACTGAAAAAAACATCTGGGATCTGTAAGGGTATTTTTTTGAAATATCACGTTTGAAATAACTGGCACTACAGAGGACATTTGGTATGTGACAGCAGTGGGGAGAATGGAGGGAGAGCTGCAGAAAGTAGTGGTGGTCTAGGGAGTGGGGGGCACAGGAAGTTGAGGTGGCATGCGGAGTAGTGGCAGTGGTGTCTAGAAAGGGGTGGCAGCAGTAGTGGGTGGGCATACCGGATGGAAAGCAGGGAAATGGTGGGGGAGTGGTGGCAGATGGAAGGAGCACAGAGCCTGTGCTGGTGCCCTGGGGCCAGTGAGAAACCAGGGTGGGTCAGCAGGAGCATGGAGCCTGGGGCTCAGGGTCTGCCTGGCTGCATCACATGAGGCTCGCATGCAGTCCATGAGAACCACATTTGATGGAGCTAGTTTAGCCCTGTTTCTGTCTCTCCCACCCCACCTGCCATAACCCCACACCCTCCTACATCACCCACCCCAACTACATACCCCACAGCCATCCACACACACCCACTATATCCCCCCCACACTCCCCAACCATACTCTCCCACATACACCCCCTTACTGCCCACACACAATATATAGTAGGACTGTATTTTGAGCTGTTATAGAATCACCTCTAGGTACACTTTGAAAACACATAAATGAGTACAAGATTGTTTAAAATAAAATTAAAATAAGTTACAGTAGATGTTTATTTTTTAAATATGATTTGGGTTTTCTTTGGTTTCAGGATTGTAGCACCCTCCCTCCCAAAAGGAGTACTTCCAGGGCAAGAGGAGGGACTTCTGGCAGCAAAGGTCAGGGGTTAGGGGATGGGACTTCCATTTGGCCCTCGACAGTTCACCAAAACTTGGTAAACACCCCCGCCCCTGCTTGCCACTCCTGGGCCTCACACAGGCTGATATTCCCCAGGCCCCATACACCACTAGGGACAGCTCTGAATAGAGTCTTTACCTGCATGTATAGAGGGACCCTTTTAGAAGGGATAAATAAGAGGTAGCAATAGTGTGTTTTATAATAAAACATTTTTAGCATGACATCAGTTAGTATGATAATATATAAATATTTATGTTGGTTCCGAAACTGTCCTCTTATTTCTTTCCTTTCTTTTCTAAAAAAATCTAGAAGTTATACTTATTCTTCATCAAAAACATATAATCTGATATAATGAATGTTTCCTGCATAGCGATCTCAAAAATAGACTAAGGATACAGCATGCTGTTTCTATTAATTTCTACTTCACCGCATAAAGGCACTAAAGATATTGTAACAGTAATCATGACCAGCTTATTTCTAGAAAGCACTAGACTGGAATTTTAGTAGGTAGTAACTGTTCTTAATAGCTTCCCCATGACTAGGCTTTGTCTGTCTCTTAAAAACTATAACTTTCTGCAGAATAAAAATAAGAAAGTACAAGGAAATTTAACTGAGCAATATGTAAAAAAAATCCAACAAAAAATGGGTGGTGGTGGAGAATGCATCTTCTATCATTTACAGTCTGTTAACCCCCCAGGGGTGTGTAGATGATATGGGCGTTTATGTAGAGCACCTGAAAATTTTAACGTGGCTTTTTTTCGGGTGTGGTTCATTTTTGTTTGCACAACACGGTATTCATCTTTGCATGAATGGCACTTTCGAGTGAGTTAAGCCTTGTGTGTCATTCCCTGCAGATTTCAGTAGGGGGAGTCAAATACCAATTTACCCCTTGTAATATCTTTCCTAACGTATTACATCAGGAGGCACATGTTAACCACTCGGGCTCCCCAGGCCCTGTCCCCAGAGTCTCATTGGGCAGTCCTGACTCTCACTGGGAGTCTTCCCCGGGTGCAGTCATGATCACCCCAAACATCCTTGTCACTTGCACCTGCCTGGTCTCGCTCCATCAGTATGCAATCCCAAAGACCCCATCCCAATCCCAAAGACACGCTCCTTGAATCATCCCTCCCATTCCTTTCCCTTTCCCTTTGCATCCCACCATGTTACACATATATGTGTTTTTTCTTTCATTTACTATAGCTTCTATAACTGCTATGATATCGTAAAATATTCAGGGTTTAGAATAGCAGGTGGGTGGGTGTTTGTTGCCACTCAGTTGATTTGTGATTGCCGTTGATGTTGGTGGTGGCAAGCTCTGCTGGCTTTTTTGTTTGTTTGTTTGTTTTGGACTACATTTCCCAGCATCCCCATGCTCATTGATCTTCATACAGTTTCCAAGGGGGCTCCCATTGGAACCCTCCCATTCCCTGCCCAGGTACACCGTCAATATGTTTGTGTAGTGACACATACAGATTTGGGAGGTGTGTTGTGAATTGTTTTATAAAAGTTTTTGGAAAGTTTTTGAAAATGTGGATTGCTGTTTGGCTTGGTCCCCTCACCTGCCTAACCGGCCAAGAGCTATAATAGTTATCCTTGTCACCCATGTAGTGGGGGAAGGCTTATTCAGATGTGGGTGGCTGTGAATAATGCCCCCCACCCCAAACCACTCAGTCTGGCAGCAGCAAACCCCTAGCCCAGTCCAGATGTCCTCCCTCTTCCTCTGACCTTCCTCCCTTCCACCCCCCATTCGCTGTCTGCATGCCTCTGTAGACAGACACAGATTTAAAGTGTAAATGAATTTATTTTAACGTGACCAGGATAATAAAGCCTTCCTAGGTGTTGTTGTCAGCAATATATCCTGCCACACAATCATGCACAAGGGCCGCCCAACCAGCCTCTTCTTGTGGATATCTCCTCAGTCCCTGTGCTGCTGCTGCTGCCTGGACACAGCTCTGCTGTCTGGCTACTGCCTGTCATGCTTCTTTTTCCCATGACTCCTTGAAACCTCTCCACAGCTCTCCCACATATTGCGCAGCATGCAGGCTGCCACTACAAAGACTGTGATATTTTCTTCCTCCATCCTGAGCTGACACATAAGTGTCTTTTCAGTGTCCTTCCATTGTCCTTTCAGTTGGCCAAACACATTCCATGGCCATCCTGCAACTGCTCAGACAGTTAAAAACCATCTTCTGTGGGTCAGTGATATTCTTTCCATAAGACTTCATAAGCCAGGGCTTTAGGGAGTAGGCAGCATCCGCTAATATAACTGGGGGAATGTTGGCACCATGGATCGCTGGGTGAGCAGTGTCCTTTCTCCACAAAGCCAGGCAGAGGGGAGTTTCTGAACATGTGTGCATCATGCATGCTGCCAGCCCATCTCATTATAAATGTTCATGAACCAGCCCTGGTGGTCTACCTTGGCTTGCAGGATCCCATGAGGCATATCCCTTCCTGTTTGTGAAAGCCCTCCCCCTCCCCACAGGGCTCAGCACTGGGATGTGACTGCTGTCTAAAGACTCCACGCAGTTTGGGAACTCCTTCTCATTAAAGCCATCTATGACTTGCTGCAGATTAGCCAGGTGGAGAATTTTGTTTGCAGTAATCTCCTTAAGCAGCTGGCATACCTCACAAGTTGCCAGCCTGACCATGCAGGCAGCCACGCTAAACTGTTTTGCAATGTAACGGAGGCTGGATGGGCTGGCCAGTTTCATGATGGCCATTGTAAACCTCTTGTCTGGTGGGATGGCCCAACACATGTTAGTGTCCTGCCTCGTGATGTGAGGACCCAGCATCAAGCTGATATGATAGAATGTCTCCCTTTTCATTTGGAACATCTCCAGGAACTGCTGGACACTTGAAGTTGTCAACACAATTTGCTCCCACCAGTACAAGCTCCTCTTGTGGGCCCACACTATGTTAATTCTGGTCCTCCTCAGGTTTCTTAACAGATGCCAGTCAAATTGCACTTCTTTGATTTCCTCTGGGTATTCCAAGTCCTCTGGGTACCTGTATCATCTTCTTATTGCCATTAATGCTGTTAAACCAGGAACACAACTTGCCAGTGAACAGTGTAGCACAGTTTCCATTCTTCTGAAGCATTGTGGCAGTAATCCCCAGGTAAAAAGCATTTGCAAAAGCAGTACTACCACCTCCTCCTCCTTCTGCTGACCCATGTCCTCCATATTCTCCATGTCAGAGGACTCTTCACTGTGTTGTTCTCCATCATCATGTATTTCATCCTCATTGTCCATTTTTCCCATCCCCATCAGCAGTGGCTTCTCACCCATCTGCACCAAGCCGGGGGGGGGGGCAGAGACAGGGATGGGGTGGGGACAGGGCAGGGAGTGTAGGGTGTTGTGTGGTCTGCAGCTTGGTGTAGCTGCTTTTTCAACACTTCACTTCACATTGGGGCTCTTACATATCTTTTCATCCCAAGCTTAGCAGCCACTGGTGTTCTGATGTAATCAAACTTACAAACAAAAAATGTTTTGCCTACTCCTCTCCTGGTAATGTAGGCTACTCAAAACTTTTGTCATTTTACAGAAAACAGGCTGTGCTTCTGTAATAAAATTATTTTGCAGAAGCAGGCAGGTAGATATTGATTTTTGCAACATTCTGGGCCATTGAGCAGCCATCCCAAAGTACAATGGCCTTATTTACCCCATCACCAGGTCTTTTTTCTTGTTAAACTGAGTGCTTCATCACCTTTGGGTGTTTTGGCACTTACAGGTATTGACCTCACAGTCCTTGGAATTTTCCCAGACCCTCATGCAAGCACAGCCTGAGTATAAAGGTGCCCCTCCCCAACAAAAAATTGCCAGCCCCCTTTCACAAATCACTTGTGCTGTTGACCATGAACTGCTTCACCATGTTTCAAAAAGCCAAGGCCAGCATTATGGAGTCAGTGGCCCAGGAGGCTGGTATCAGGGAATCACCACATAAGGGCATGATCCTCTGCATCCTGATGACATCCATCTGCCAGTCTGTGCTGGGGAAAAAGCCCTGGCCAATTAGTCAGACCGGGTTTCTCTTAGCTCTCTCCTGCCATAACTTGGTGGATCATTTTAATTCTGGGAGGGGTGGTGTTCACCCAGGTCTGACTCTGACAGTAGGTTTCTCTTGTCGGACTCAGCTTCCAGAACAACAACCAAAAAAGGAACAACAACAAAAAAGGAATGAAAAATATCCGGTGTGCTTGGCTTCCCCCTTGCTCTCAGCCCACCTGGGCTTGTAAACCTTGCCCCGCTGCTTTTTGCCACTCATCTGGCTAATTAATGTGCTGCCATGATAATTAATTAATCACTTGTGGCAATTAACACCTGATGTAATTCCTGAGCTCCTCCAAGCTCTCAGACCCACTGGTGTGCCACCCTGTTCCCGGGGTAAAGTCTCTTTTCTTTGGGTGGTCAGCCTGTAATCACTCACTCACTCACTCACTCACTCACTCACTCACTCACTCACTCACTCACTCACTCCTTCTTCCTCCTCTTCTTCCCTCCATCTCTTGGCCAAGTTGCCTGGCCAGAAATAGCCCCCAGGGCAGTGGGGGAGCCAATCCAGCTCACCTGCTGGGCTGATAAAGCTGGCTTCGGGCACATCAGGAGTTCCTTCTGCAGTGTGGTGTGGCCAGGGCCATTGGGCTCCCATGAAAAGGCACCATCAACCTCTTCACAGCTGATGCCTCCAAAGCCCATGGACCCAACTGGACCCAGGAAGAACTGGAAGACTTACTTGGTATTTGTTCAGAGCAAGGGATCATAGACAGGCTGGAAAGTAGGAGGAATAGTAGCCTGTTTATGCTGAGATTGCAAAAGACATGCAGGCATGAGGACACGATCATGACTGGACCCAGGCACAAGATCAAGTCCCTGAGATCAGCATTTCACAGAGGCAAAGATGCAAACCCTCATTCTGGGGAAGGTAGCACAATTGTCCCCTTCTACATTAAGCTTTCCATCATTCTCTCCAGGGATGCGGGCAACAACCCAGATATGGAGACTTTCAGCACTGGGGTTGGGCAGAAGGAGAAGGAAGAAGTGGCTACAGCCTCTCCTGGGGGTGAAACCATGAGCATGTCTCAACTGTATGGAGCTGGAAGAACCATCAGTCACCATACACTTAGTGCCACTTAGCCCCTCTATTCCATGGACTAGCACAGTTAATGAAGTGGAGAAGATGGAAGGTCAGGAAGAAACCCATACTGCCGATACATCATGTACTGTTACCAAGACCCAAGAACATGCTGGACCTGGTAAGTCTCTTGTAATGTGTCTCTTGTCACTGCCAGGCAATGCTTGGGTTAGTGCTGGTTTGGTTTGGGGGGGCAGGAGGGGAGGGGGAGAAATTCATGCATTGCCATTGGTGGATTGCCATGTTATTTTGGTGGTGGTGCATGACAGGTTCATTAGCTTGTAATATAACAGACACCAAACTAATTATTTGCTTTAATTAATTTTTTGAAGTTAGCATGGGCAGTGGCAGCCTTGGACCTGTTTCCAAAGTGAGTACTTGTAAGTTTTGGGCAGTATGAGTGGTGCCCCACTGTAGCGGGGTCTGTTTCTGTGCCTTCTGGCATTTTGTGCACTACATGGTGGTGGTGGTGGGGGTGTACTTTCCTTCTCTTGGGGGAAGGCAACCAGTGATTTTTTTCTTTGTTTAGCAGCTGCTGCAACCCATAGCTTCCTGGAACAGCACCCTGCTCACACTATAGCAGAGCACTGCAGAGATTTTTGCAGCAAGCAGAGACAGACCCACAAAACCTTGCTTGAGGTTTTGGCAGACTCCTCGGTAGCCAGAGCAGAACACACAGAGGCCTGGTGGGATAAACTCCATAAGTCACTGTGTAAGGATGTTGCCATCCTTGAGGAAGTCCAAGACACCATGCGGAATTTGAAAGATGTGGTCATCAAGTCCCATGTTGAAATACGGAGGTCACAGAACACTTTCAATGATGCCTTTCAGAATGTGCAGACGTACGTAAATAGACAAGTATGATACCCAAAAGAGAAAGTGAGTCCACTTCTCTTGCCTCTGTCCAAGATGAGCACAGAATTGCAGCCAAGCCTGTTCCCCCTAACTCAGTGGGGTCACAGGAGGGCCATATGACTGCCAGCAGGACCAGGAGGGTGACACTGGTGTTACCAGATTTGCCCACTACATTGGGGTGTGCTCATTTATAAGGGCTAGGGTCTTGGTAATTCTATTAATGTGCTGCTTGTGTTACTGGTGTTTCTATACAGAGCTGTATCTCTCCCCCTGCAAGCCCTCACCCCCAATGGAGCTATCTTGCAGGACTCAGTTCAGTGCGGCTGGGTTCCTCCAATCCCCAAATTAGTCATACACACAAACACACACAGATTAACGTGACACACCTGACCCAGCCGGGTTGATCAGCATGGACAGGCTGACACCCTCATATGCTAAGAATCAGTTCATCAGAGAAACAATAACTACAGTCAGACACAAACACACAGTTAAACAGAATACCTCTGAATCTGGCTGGGTGTCCAGATGACACCCTTATGGGCCAGCATTCAGTTCGTTAGGGCACGTCTGAGCCAAACTGGGTCAATCAGCCTGTACAAGCTGATCCCCTTACGTGTTTCAAACTCTGCACGTCCCAATCTTTTAGCCTCTTGATGAGCAGACCCCACAGTATTTTTGGGCTTCACAGGGATCTTTAGCTTAGGTAAAAGGAGCGTTGCTGCAGAGCAAGTGGGGAAAGAGGAGTAAAGAAGGAAAAATATACCCAATTACCACCAGTTTGGCTATAAAAGTTATTTATTGCTAAGTAGATGAAATATATATTGGCACTAGTAGTAATAGACATGCAAAGGAAAAAAAAACACAAACAGTCACAGTATACCCTGGTTTCACTAAGTATTTGGGGAAACTTAGCTCAAGCTTAACTAATACAGTTCAAGTTCAGAACTCTGTGCTTAGAGAGAGAGAAGAGAAAAGAGAGAGAGAGCTGGGATCTCACCAGTCCAAGGCACTCAGGTTGCAAAGCTGACAGGTCAAAGTTCTCAGCACAATCCTTGAAGGGAGATGATCTGCCTCCTTTAGCCTCTCCAGAAGAAATCAGGGTGGTGTCAGCACACACTGCTGCTTCTTTTACAGATTTTTATACCCTCAGTTCAGCTTCTTTCAAGCATTCTCAATAGTGTAAATCAAATTGTCCTCTCTATTGACAAGGGGTTATCTGGGTGGAACATCTCAGGAACTTGATTGATACTCAGGAAACACCTACTTGGGCGCCAGCTTGACATTATATACTTGATGGGATATCTCCTGGTGTCTTCAGAAACAATAGATTGCAGCATCAGGGTTTTGGATTTTGACTTGCTGTGAACAAGCCTCAGCTTAGTATGACTTTTCCAGATCTTACTATTAATCTTTTAACAGACTTAAGGAACTTATTGGAGTGTTCATAACCTGCTGTGGAGAGGACTTCCACCAGTTGTCTCGGGAAAAGTATGACAACACTTGTAGACAGGGCTCCGATGGGCTGGACGCTGTGATGAACCCTGTACCATTGTTCAATTGTTATCCATAACCCCTCTGACTTGGTTTATTGCCTCAGCATTCCCTAACCCGGCAACCGAGTTTTAGCCAATTAAGTTTACATCAGCCTCCCATAGTGGGACCGGGGAATGTATGACCCAAGATGCCTAATAAATTTACTTTTGCTTAGAGGTGAGTGTGGGCGGGGGGGAGGAAAAGTCCTTTGTAAATCCAGATTAGAACTTGTCTGATAAGTGCTGAGCTGGGTGTGTGGGTTGATTAGCATTTGAAGCACAGATTCCCCATCATGCAGTGCTTCCCTGCTTTGCTGATCCCAGAATTCACTGCAGTCTCTGCTTCAGGTTTTCTGTTCTCCATCTCTCATGTAAATGAATGGTCATCTGTCCCATCTCAGATGCAAATGAGACCTAAGGCAGTTGTTTGACTTTTGTCACCCTTATCTGGAGGGTTTTAGGTGTGTCTCTCACTGTATCTTAATCAGTTTCTGTTTAAGTAGAGGAAAGGGGGGAGGCGATGCTTTGTGAGTCAGACAGTCTGTGTCCTGTGTCAGGGTTCCCCAAGAACATGGAGCTGACAGGTACCACTGGGTTTCAGGGAGACAGAAGCAGTTCAAAGTCATGGTGGCATAGAGGCAAAGAAGCACAAGTAACTATAATAGTGTGTTGCAAACAACAAACCTCATGGTTTCTTGGCTTCTTGTGTCTGCCTTCATATCCACCCTTACATTGCTTGGCTGCAAAATTGGATTTCATTCATTGTTTGGGTTCATTTCTCTCTGTTCATTTTTCCTGCTGCTTTCTGCGTGGTGCTGGGGAGGGGAGGGGTTGACAATCTCTCTTGCACAGGTACACAGGGGGGCTCCAGAGGTAAACGGGGGATGCCCGGGTGGGTTGCAACATAGAAGTACTGGCCTATACACCAGCATTTTACAAAGGCAGCACCCACTCTGCAATCACTTTTGAGGCCAGACCTTAATTTCACCTCCCTTAGTTGGGAGATGGGAAGTGGTGTGTTATTCCCCAACAGCCTGGCTTTCTTTTTTGCAAACCACCAACCACTTTGCAAAGTCACCTATAGGTGCTCATGCCTTCCCAGGTTCTTTGGCTCACCCTTCACAACCCTTCCTTTCATTTTCCCTAGATGGAAAATTTGAAAATGTGCTTTTCCAAGATTCTTTTCATACTCTTTTCCATCCAGGTGCCAGGCACTGTGTCCTTTGTTTTGAAACACCAAAGTGAGGCCATGGGGGATGGGGGGTAGTGTGGGGTTTAAGACCTGCTCTGCTTGCACACAAACCCAAATATTTTGCAAACTTTTCTGCCTTCTTTTTATGCTCTTTTCCAGCCCAGTGCCAGAGTGTCTGGTCTTTCTTCCACACCAAAATAAGGCTGCCAGTGGGGGGGAGGAGGGAGGTGGGTTTCCCTGCTCAAACACTATGGATTGAGGGAGCAGAGGTTGACAGCACAGTAGGGGTGGAAAAGGGCTAGTTTCAGTCATGAGACTTACCCCTGAGGGGCACAGCAATGAAAATCCAGGGTTTGAGAAGACTGCAGGCTAATGAAGCGGGGAACAGTGAAGCTTTGAGTGATATTTGATGCCTGCATCTGCGACATGAGATTTGAATGTGAACATGGTGATGTGCTACATGTCACCCTTGGTAAGTGACACCTGACATGTTGGGGGCCCCGCAGAGATGGGCAGAGCGGACAGGGCAACTCCTCAACACTACTGCCGGTCTCACATCCAGACACTCACCAACTCCCCTCCCCTGCCACCATGGCATATGGGATTAGCTCTGCATGGGGGAGCTAATAATCCCAAGGCCCTGTACCAGTGACATAGCGGAGGTCTCCAGGGCCTGGGGGACAAGCCTAGGGTGCTGCTGCTCTCACTCCCACAAGCGCCCTGAACAAGCTGCTTTCTGTGGCAGTTGTGATAGTGGGGGGGAGGCAAGCAGCACAGATTGGTGGCATCCCCATGTCAGGGCAGCCACGCCACCGACCGCTGTCAATACACCACTGCCTTGTACCCTGATAGGGTCATCTCTGGTTGGTGGTATGAATTTTTTAGCTCAAATTTATTTTACACAGGGCTGGTGGAATTTTATGGGCATGAAGGAAGGTACGCGAGGTGCACAAGAGGCACCAATACAAATTCCAGTGCTCTTTCTATCCTCATTCCATTTGGTTTTTAGATCCTCTTCCACTTCTAGCCACAGGCTGATGAATTCCTGTTGGTGTGACAAGAAGCAGAAAGAGAAAGGAAGTTGGAGAAGATGAAGAGGATGACAACACTTCCTTTATGATTCTCTCAACATCTGTTGTCTTTCATCCTGACTTACAAAGACTCTTATTAATATATTACTATTGGAATTAATAATATTATTGACTCCTATTATTAGTATTACCTTTTATTATATTATAAGAGTTTGTAGTAATATTAATGATGATTTATTAATGGTCAATAATATTTGTAATGGTTCAATTCTTTATCACAGTGTTTCAAAGCAGGTTGATCTGCCTTATCACCCTGCACACATCATACACATCCTGGGCCTCCACCATATATATAGATATAGATATAAATATAGATATATAGCCAATGTATGATATATAGACTGTTATATAGACTAACATTATATAGACTTATAATTACAGTTTGATTCCTTATGATGAGAAAGCAGATACTGAGCGGAAGGCAGGTGATTAGTCACCCTCCCTGCCTCTCTCCCCATGGTGGGGTGGGGAGAAAATGCCTACCTTCTGGTTCAAACTCCTCCCGAGGTCCCTCTCTTCCTGTGGAGAAGAGATATACACCCTTCTGCTTTGCATACTACCCTTACCGAACTTGTATTACTTCTTCCTCCTGGTTGCTGGCAACAAGTACTGCTGAGGTTTCTGTTCTGTGTACCACCTGAGGTTTCTGTTCTGTGTACCACTTGAATTGTGGAGGCTTTCTTTGCAGGGTTTGGCCTAAGCATCAGCTTGAGTATGGTAAAAGTTGCACAAGTTCTTCAGATCCATTTCATATTATTCTAGCCCTCCTCCTGGTTGCTGGCTCTGTTTGCTAATGGGCATATTATGGAATTGTAATTAGAAGATAGCTGCTGGGTGGTCACAAATGCAGAGGCTTTCTTCTTGGTTGCTGGCCAAGACCTCCAGAAAATTCTTTCCCAGGGTCTGGGTAGTAGGCCCAGGCGTGTGGGCTCTTCACCCTACTTGCCCACCTCTGCACCTCTCTGTTGCACCTTTGTAACTTTTGAATCATTGCTGGCCACAAAGGAAGCTGTGCTCCTGAGCTATGACCACTGTAGTGGCAGAAGCTGAGACTTCTTCACTAGCTTTGGCCTGAGCATCAGTTTGATTTACACAAGTTCTGCAGGTCCACTTCATATAGTCTTCTTGCCCTCCTGCTGGTTACTGGACATGTCCCAGCAAATTCAGACTGGGGTACATGTCTTTTGACTGGGGGAAAGCTTCTTGCTGGGGAAAACACTCCCTGCCTTTCATAGTCTTCTCATCCTCCTCCTGGTTAGTAGGGGTGGGCAAAACAGGCCATATTCAATTTGGCTTTGGATTCAGCCTCAGTCAGGGACAGCGATTCAATTAGTTGATCTGGATCATCGTCCCCAAATCAATTCAGCCAAATTCAAATCTGAAGATTCGATGCTGATTCAGAGAATCAATGATTCAGCCATCGACACAGCTTTAAATGTTTTTTCTACATACCTTGAGGTACCAGGCATGACTTGTAAATGCTGTGATGCTGGGGTGGATGGAGCATCCCACAGGGGTGTGGGGGGCCCCCTGCATGCTCAGCAGTGAGACTAGAAGTGGACTGAAGGTACTTCTGGTCCACTTCCAGGTCCACCAGGGAGGGCGTGGGGGCGCCCCACTCCCCAGCTCAGTATTCAGCCACAGGGGGGACCCTGGGTGCCCCCCTAGACCCAGGAGGTACCAGTCACTGAGCCAGGGGTTAGGTGGGGGTGGGCCCTGCATTCTTCTTGGCAGACCCGGAAGTGGACCAGAAGTGCTTCAGGTCCACTTCTGGGTCTGCTGCCTAGCACACTGGGGAGCCCTCCATGCTCCTGTGAGATGCTTCATCTGCCCCAGCATCTCAGTGTTGATGAGCTGCCTGGTACCTTGAGGTATGTAGCAAAAACATTTAAAGCTGTGTCTATGTCCAGATCCCTGAACCTTTCTGAATCTCTCCAAATGGATTTGGAGGGTTGTGATTTGATTCAGAGATTTGGGTTGAATCGCTGCTGAATCAAATCATGGACAAAAGCTTTGCACAGTCCTACTGGTTACCTATGACGACTGCCATGGCAGAAGCTGTGGCTTCTTCACTGGCTTTGGCCCAAGCATCAGCTCAATTTGCACAAGTCCTGATGACCCACTTCATATAGTCTTCTCACCCTCCTCCTGGTTACTGGCCATATCCTGCATCAGCACGAGCTGGACAATAGGGCTGTGCAAAGCAACAGCATTCCATTCAACCCGTGTTTCAATGTTCCAGTGGCACAGATTCAAAACAGCTGTTCCATCCTGTTCCTTTGAAGCTGTTTCACCGGTTCGACCCTCTTTCAAAGTTTCGCCCATAGGCTATAACAGGGAAGAACAAAACAGTCTATAACTTTGTCATTTCTGTCTTGCTTTGGATTAATCCTGCAGAAATGGTAGAGCCTTAAGAGGGAATGATGTCTACCAAGTTTCAAGGAGGTAGGTGCAAGGTGTTTGTGGAAACTGCACCTCAAAAACTTGAAAGCAAAACTCATATCACGTGTATGTGTTAAGCCACAGTGGAGTCAAAACTGCAGGCATGATAGCTCCTGCTGGGACCATAAAGCTTTCCAAGTTTCAAGGAGATAGGTGCAGGGGTTTGGGGGTAACTGTTCCTCAAACTGCAGACAAACAAAACTCATGACATGGGTGACACTGTGTGTGTTAAAGCACAGCAGGGTGAAAACTGCAGGCCTGCTAGCCCCTGCTCCAGCCACAAAGTCTGTCAGCTTTCAAGAAGATAGGTGCAAGGTTTCTGGGTTCTGGGCCCTGCACTTCTTGCTGCTGACAGGCAAAACTCGTGTCATGGGTACTTGTGCAACTATGTCTGTCTTGAGGCACAGGGGGTGGAGAAACTACTACAGGCCTTGCTGCTATCCCCCGCTGTGGCCATGAAGCCTGCCAGCAGTCAAGGAAATAGGTGCAGGGGGGTTCTGGGGCCTTGCAGCCCTAGTTGCTGACAGGCAAAACTCATGACATGGGTGTCTGTGCAACTGACTGTGTCTGTCTTGGGGCAGAGGGGGTGAAAACTGCAGGCCTGCTAGGCCCTGCTATGGCCATGATGTTGGCTACAAAGGACCAACTTGCAGGATTATCATAAAATTATGGTTTATTAGATAGATGCAAAAGTCAGATCATGCAAAACTTGGATCACCTTGGAGATGATCCCCTCAAACACACACACATTCATGCACACACACAAAGTCACAGTAGCTAGCTATGAATACTAAACACTGGTGTCAAGAAATACCCATCCCCAAGTGCTGGAGTCTGCCATCAATGGCAAGTTGAAGCAGTGTGAAGGGAGTCACCAGCTGGTACTTCTGGCTGGACAGGCAGAGTGCTGGTCAGGTCAAAGAGGGTGACATTCTTTGCTGCCTTTTATCCCTCTCTGGCAGACTTTGGTGACTCCCCAATTCTTGGGCTTACCCAATCCAGGGGTCATTAACCTCATGGGACATCCCCCTTTGGTGGCTGCTGGATGGCAGCCGTCAGCCCCAGGGGTCATGTCCGTGAGTACGGGCAGTCTTGGGAGTCCATTGATGAATTTTGATTAATTCATTAAAGTGATGAATAGGGCTCTGGGAGTGGTTGATCAGTGGGTATTCAGTCCCAAGAGTCAGTCTCCAGCATTCATTAGTCCAAACTGGGGCTTCTGTACCTTTAACAGTGAAGTTTCAAAGCTCTGTTGATTCTTTCTTCTCATTAGTCTATGGTTTCATAGGTGTTAATCCTTGCTCATTAACTCATTATTGTAGCTAGCTCCTGTGTTATGCAATCAGTCATGATTTACTCAGGGACCAGCTCAATTCAGGGAGCCTGTGGTTTAATTCCTTCTCTTGCCAATATTGTTATACGGTACAACTTACTTTTAAAAATAAAGTACATTTGTTACAAAGTTAAGGTATACTTGTAATAAAAATATATTTTGTAGGTGCTTTTATGGGTGTAAAATAGTATTATGCATAGGTATGTCTCTACCTCACTGAATTTCGTCTATTGGTTGTATGTGCCATGGCATTTCACTCTTTTTATATTTTATATTTTATGCTTTTTAACTTTGTAACAGATGTTTTCACCCCCCTCTGCCCCAAGACAGACACAGTTTCACAAGCACCCATGACACGAGTTTTGCCTGTCAGCAGCTAGAGGTGCAGGACCCCAGAACCCCCTGCACCTATCTCCTTGACAGCTGGCAGGCTTCTTGGCCTCAGCAAGGGCTAGCAGGCCTGCAGCACCTTAACAAACACAGTGTCACCCATGTCATGATTTTTGCTTGTCTGCAGCTTGACATACAGTTTCCCCCAAACCTCTGAATCTATCTCCTTGAAGCTTGGCAAGCTTTGGGGCCTCAGGAGGGACTATCATGCGTGCAGTTTTTACCCCACTGTGGCTTAACATGTGGCATGAGTTTTGCTTTCAAGAATTTGGGGTGCAGTGTTTCTGAAACCCATGCATCTATCTCCTTGAAACTTAGTAGGCTTCATGCTCTCAGAAGGAGCTACTATTCTTTCAAGTTTCATTTAAATCAGGCCAGAAATGACAAAGTTATAGGCTGTTTCATCCCTCCCCATTATAGCCTATTTGGCGAAAAGTTGAAACAGGGTTGAAACATGAAACGTGAAACGTTTCAACTTGCCTCATTTTGTTTCGAGGCTGTTTCAACAATATCTGTTTTGTTTGAATTTTGCTGTTTTGATCTCAAAATGAGTCAAAACAGCGTTGGAAGAAAACTGGCAGTGAAATTTTGCACAGTCCTACTGGACAAATTCTACAAGTGCATTTCATTCATTGCTGCAGAGGGCTCGGTTCACAGGTGGGCTTTCCACTAAGAAAGCTGAAGCTTGAACCTCTTTCCTGAATTGCAGAGGCCTTCTTCTTGGTTGCTGGCCAAGACCTCTGGGTAGTAGGCTCTTCACCTCACTTGCCCACCTCTGCCTTACACCTCTCCATTGACCCTTGGAACTTTGGAATCATTGTTGGTCACAAAGCAAGCTGTACTTGGGAGCTATGAGCCCTGCAGTTGCAGGGGGCTCGTGTCACAGGTGGGGCCTTCTACTAAGGAAGCTGAGGCTTCAGTTTTTTTTCTGAATTTTGGAGGCCTTCTTCTTGGCTGCTGACCAAGACTTTCAGTGTCTGGGTAGTAGGCTCTTCACCCCCCTCCCCACCCCCCTTGCCCACCTCTGCCTTACACCTCTCCATTGCACCCTAGTAATTTTTCAATTGTTGCTGGCCACAAAGGAAGCTGAGCTTCTTCACTAGCTTTGGCCTGAGCATCAGCTTGATTTGCACAAGTTCTGCAGGCCTGTTTCATAGTCTTCTCACCCTCTTCCTGGTTACTGACCATGTCCCATGAAACCTGGACTGGGGCATGGTGGGCCAGTAGAGGGAGCTCCTGTGTTGAGCCTCCCACCTCACTACACCCGTCCATCTTCTGGACTCCAGGTGTCTCTCCAGGGGTGCCTAAGCCCAGGCAGACCCGCTTTTGAGCCCCACTGCAGAGTCCGGGGGTAACGTTTGATGCCACCACCCCGAGAAGAGACTGTCTAGGTCCTGTGTCCTCAGGGAAACACAGACCTAATAGTCCTATGGGTACTCGACCCAATACAAGAACTTGGGGCACCTCCCCAAGTTGGGGGCCAAAAAGGAAGATAGTCTTCCTTAGTCCACAGATCCAAGGGGCCTCCTAGGGATATTGAAACCTACCCCTCAATAAGTCTCCTACACCAGTCACAAAGGAGAACTGTTTTGCTCCTGACAGGGTGAGGTAGAATAGGGTAAGAGGTAGAGCACTATCAAGGGATTACCACTGAGCAAAACAATCTGGCTGAGGTAGCCATTTGATATGCAAGTGCATCAGTGTGAGCTGACTAGCTCTCTAGAAACACTTACAAGTATCATTCAGAAGATGGTAGAGATCTCGCTCAGATTTCCAGAGAGAGAGCATTTCAGATGGATCAGACTCTCTCCCTGTGTCCTGATGCTTGTGCCATGCTGGGAAAATGGCTTTTCTACTTCTTCTTCTTGGACCAGGCCCTTATATAGCCTTTCTGACCTCAGCAGCCCAGGTCAATAGAAGCCAGAAGTGTCGGCAACTAGCAAACAAAATTAAAAAGCATCACTGGTTAACTGGGCAGATGAGCAGGGGCCTTTCCCTCTCCCCACTCAGGTGACCAGAGAGACCACACCCTAGGCACCAGGCTTTTGTCACGTAGGCAGGGAGGAAAATCCCCCCTCCCTTAGGAATTTGTCCCCAGTGTCCCCAGCTGACAGGGACAGATTCCTGGAGAGAGACACAGATGGTGGCATTTCTGCCACATTGGGTACATGTCTTCTGACACCTGCCAACCACTCTGTCTCCTTGAGGTTTCTGTGTCTTTGAGCTTCTTCTCTGACTTGTGGAAGGCAGGAAGCTTTTAAATAAATAAGGATAACATAAAGCAGAAAGTCCCCCCCACCACTTAAGGGGGCCCCTAGGGGACCATGCCTGTCCCCCACCTTTGACCCAGCTGTCATGCTGATGGTACACATTCAGTAACCAGGAAGGAGGTGCAGGATGCCTCCCTCCCTCCCTCTTCCCCACCCACCCACCCATAGCCCAACTCAGCCAGCCAGTTGAGTCAGGCCATACATCTCCACCTGAGGGGGTCCATAGGGGACTGTGCCTGGGGGCCCCCACCTGAGGTGGCCCCTCCCTCCCCAACTAAGCTTTGTGGGTGGGTTTGTTTAGTCTTGTTTCTTGCAAGAAAAAGCTGGATGCACATTTCCACCCATGAAAGTTTTCTGAGAGGAGGAGGGAAAAGGAAGAAGAGGAAGAGGAGAGGGGTTTGGCACACAGTCAAAAACTGGACTTTTTCCCCCTCCTCCCCCCCCACACAAGGTCAGTGGGACATATTACCTATCAGCCAGGATGCTGCATATCCTGGTCATTGGGTCTGCAGCATCCTGCTTTTGGTTTGTCATTCTGAAATGGAATGTGATGAAGTTCAGAAGGTTTGCAATACTGAAGGAAGTCATGTAACCACTCAGTCCAAAGTTTCAAACTACTTTCACAAAATTTACCATAACCGTGATGCTGCCCCTGTTGTCAGGAGCTATGTCCACAAGATCCCCCCTCAGTCTTCTCTTGTGGAGACTGAAGAGATTCAAGTCCCTTAGCCTCTCCTCATAGGGCTGGCCATGGAGGCCCTCAACCATTCACCATTGTGAAAGAGAAGCTGCAGACCTAGGTTCAGCGGGGCAATGGGTCCTGAGAAGCCCGAAGACTGAATACCAAGGTCCTTCCAGGTACCCCTTTGGACAGTGTAGATTGGGGATGCCTGACTTCACTGGATTTTGAGAAGCTTGTTGTATACCAGGAATAAAAGGGGACTGCTGATAAGATGCCAACTTGGAGATTTGTGGTCTATCTTTGTTGTTAAGCTTTGCGTAATTACGTGTTTGTTAGATCAATAAACCTTTCTTACCTTTTTACCTTGACCACTCTCTCAATCCCAAACCAACCCACTGCAGGCAACTGGGACAAAAATGGCATCACAAACAGGATTGACAGATTCTGGTCCAGAGAGAAAGGTCAAAATGGAGGGAGTTGGGTGGGCGCCGTTGGTGGCTTTGCTTAAGGAAGTAACAGAGACAGAGAATCCTGGATGGGATAAGAATAAGTTGAGGTCTGCCTGGAGTGACCCGGGAACTGTACCTAATCAGTGGGCTAAGTTCACCTCTGCCACCCAAGGTAAACACAAGAAGAGGTGTCTGTCACGGCTGCTGGCCATGTGTCTGTTGTTGAGGGCTGAAGAGATTGTCCAGCTCTGGGAAGAGAACACCCGACTAAATAAAGAGCTGAAAGATGTAAAGGATTCCAATAGTGTGGTGTGTGAGGTTGCACAAGCCACCCAAAGTCACTTGGAGGCATTAGAACAAAAGGAGGGGAAGGTTATGATTACACGGGCAGCTGCTTCCCTTCGGAGGAAAGCACAGCTAGCACAGGCTGTGGAGCCTCCTTTCAAAAATGTATGGCAATGCTTATATGGTGAAAAACATGAAGTAGAGCTCTGGGAAAATGAGGGGGAGGAGATTGATGATGACTCTTATCCTGAACCACCCCTGTATGTCCCCGCTCAAAGGGAAGAAGTCAGCCAGACATTTCCTGTAATAGTAACTCGCTCAGGGCCTTAAGGGGGAAAGCCCCAAACAGAGCTACATTCTTTTACCCGTGCAAAGATACCAGATATACAGAAATAGCATTAGTCCAAGCCGGGGGAGTCAGTAATAGACTGGCTAGTTCAAAAGTATACTGAAGGGGCTTCAGCAATTTCCATGAGTCACGCTGAGGTGGCCCAACTAATTTTGCGCCCCAAGCTCCAGTTGAATCAATATGTAGGAGCCAGTGAAAATGTTACTTTTTTTTCTGCTGTGCTACAGGCAATCACCACCAGCTATGGTAATATGGAAGAAGAGCTTAACCCCGCCCTTTGGGCATGGGCCCATTTAGAGGAGGCTGTCCACTGTTTGTATCAGTTAGCGCTGACTGACATCATTCATGCAGGAAATTGGACTCACACACTAGATGAAGAAGTCATAACTGCACCAATGTGGAGGAGGTTCTGCCGGCAAGCACCAGTGGAGTGCATCTCAGCCCTGTTGGCCTTGGAGCCAGAGGCAGTGAACAACCTGGTAAGGAATGCAATACGGCAATTAGTGCAGCTTCTGCCCATTTTGCAGAAGCCAACACTTGCCAAACTAATGAAAACTGCCAAGGCCATGGTGGTAGCCTCAGGAAAAGGCAAAACTCCTGACCACCCTGAATTGTTCAGAAAAGCCAGGGAAGGTTGGCCCAAAGCTCCGCAAATAAAAATTTGGAAAGACTTGTTAGTTACCTGTTTCAATACACAACCAACAGTGTCAGCAGAGGAATTTTCTGCCCTATAGGCGAAACTGTTAACATTTTCCCAGGCATGTGCAAGGCCACCACCACTTACCTCCTCTAATCGCCTGGCCTAGTAAGTCCAGCTGGCCTGACTCCAAAAGGAAGGGGCCACCATGGGGGTGGTAGCAGGCCAAAGATCAGCATCTAATATCGGCTCCTTAATTCAGATACTCATACAAATTCAATTAGATAAAAGCGAAAAGTCAATCGACATGCTATTAGACATGGATACCCAGATTTGCATTTTAGATTCCACAGATTAAAAAGGAGAAAAAGGAACCCTTTATCAAGTAATTAGAGTCGGAGGCACTAGATGACCAGGACATCTGGTTCAAGCAACCCTCGCGTTACCTAATGGCTCTAAGGTAACAGTGGCGGCAGTAATACTTAAAGGGGGACCAAGCTTACTAGAACTAAATGTACTAAAGGACAACAGTTTGCCCTTGAAAATTGGCAGTTTGGGTGTGCAGTGTCTCACCAGAAAACCCAACCCCCGGCTATAACAGCTGCCATCTCGTCTCTACCTGCCTTAACAGAAGACATCTGGTGTTATGGGCCTGCGTAGATAGGATCCATTAATACCAAAAACATGTTGTGACAGTATGTGTTTGTAGCTGTAGAACTTATAATGGGAATAACGTTCGCCCATGCCTCAGCAAGAGCTACTGCCCAGGACGCTTGTACAGCACTGGAAACTTTGCTAGCCGTATATCCACCAGCCATTGAATTACAGAGTAATAATGGCCCTTATTTCTGCAATCATTTTGTGTATGACTGGACTGTGAAACATAGCATTTTTTGGACATATCACATCCCTTACCATTCACAGTCTAACAAATTAGTAAAGCAAGCCAATGGCATCCTCAAATACAATTTGCAGTTGGCCGCTGGCCCAGCTCTCAAAGACTGGAACTTGCACCTGAATCAAGCTATCAATTGGGCCAATAACCGACCTCGTCTGGGAGGTAGCCCTATGCAACAGGCCTTTGGATTGGGTGGTCCCCAGGAGCCAGCAGTAGAGCGACCGAGGGGCGCTGACCTGGGACAGCTCCAGGCAGGGTAGTGGTAGTGAAACATCCTCAGGGAGATAAATGGGAGGGAACATTATTGGCAAAAGCTGTGCATAATACTTGGTGGGTGTGTAAGTTAGATTCATCTAATGGGAGCCAAGCTCCTTATTGTCTTGGTCCTACAGATTGGATCTGTCCACAAGTGCGGCTGTAGCCATTCCTAATTAAACCTGCTACTAAAAACAAATCCTATCCTATCACCTGTCTAAATCAGCTGGCACCATGCAGTGGTGGACTGTTATAATTGTGTTCTTCTTACTAACGTCTTATTGTGTTTCTTGGGTAGGACGTGTCTACTACCCTTCGTATTACCCAGATATTAATGGTTACCACTTGGAAAGGTTGTAATAAAGGGAAGTGTTCATTCCTAGTGCGTGGGGTAAAAAATGGAAGTTAATTTTTCTTGATATAATATACTTTAGAGGAGAATGGGCTTTTTGGACTATTACTCTCACCCCTCCTAAAATATATTCCCACTTTCTCAACATGCAAATCAATGCCAAATTCTCTTTTTCACATGGATTAAAGTTCTGCCCAGGTTCTGCAAGGGTTCTTGAGGCATAAGCCACTGATCTTTGTTCTTTTCCTTTCCCCTGCAGTAGGGTAGCACCAATAGCTTTCTTGGTAGTTGCCAGCTGCAAGGGAAAGGGTTTTGTCTCAGCTGGGTAAGCCAGTGCAGGAGCTTGTGCCATTTTCCTTTTTAACTGAAATAAAGCTGCTTGTTGCTCTGGGTGCTATTCCCACTGTCACCCTTTTTTTAGTAACTTAGCAAGAGGTTGACTTTTCTCAGTGAACATGGGAATAAAGTCCCATGAGAAATTTAATGTCCCCAACAAATCCTGCAGGAATAAGTCTGTTGGAGCTGCAATTTGCCTATCAGCTCTACTCACTGCCTATCTGGAGTTCTTCCATCTTGTCCCAATGTAACTCCTAGGTACTTCACCTCCTTGACTACCAACTGTCCTTTAGCTCTATTAACTTTGAATCCTGTTTTCTCAATTACCTGCGACACTTCCCTTGTCACTTTTGCTACTTGCTCTTTATCACCTCCATGTATCCATATGTCATCTATGTATGATAACACACAACGTTGACTATCTGGAGAAAGCTTGTCCCACATTCTTACCACATGTGTGTGGCATATTGCTGGGGTATTCAATGTGAAATCCTTGGGGTACTCAAGTAAAACAGTACTATTCTTCCCTGAATGTGAATCCAAATTTGTACCAGCATTCCTGTGCCAAGGCAATGGCAAAAAATGTATTAGCCAAGTCCAGTACTGAAAACCATTTTGCCCCTCCTGCTGTGGATGCTGGAATTTCAGAGTATGTTGCAACAACAGGAGCTGTGACAGGAGTAACTGCATTCAAAACTCTGAAGTCTATTGTTAGTGTCCAGGTTTTCCCATCTGCTTTCAGAACAGGACCAATTGGGAAATTGCAAACAGTAGGCATTTGTACTATCACTTTCTGATTCAACAAACTATCTATTGTGGGTTGTAATCCCACTTCAGTCTCTGATGGATATTTATATTGCCTCTGTAGTGGAGGGTCTGACCCCTTAATCAAGACAAAAGACTGTATCTTGCCACATTCTAATTTACCCTTTGCCCAAACCTTAGGAAACGCCTGCATCCACTTATCCTGATCAACTTCATCAGTTACAGTTGGAGCCTTGATAGCTGTCACCCTTATTCTGTATCTCCTTTTTAGGACTGCTCTCCCTGTATATTATTCCTGCCTTTCAAATTTTACAGGGATGTACCAGGGATGAACCAGTTTTTCAACAACCTGGGTACCAAGATTACCTTGGCATGGAGCTTCTGGTTGCTTGCCCAGGTAGATGTCTCCAGGCAGGGGGAATGATGTTGCTGCATCACAGCACCACCAAATTTTCAAGACTTATTTGACAGGGTTGCTGGATGTATACTGTCTGAAGGGACAGCAACCCCTGAATGCAATAAACTGCTCATCAGCTGTCTGAAGTATTCCTGGAATGTACCATTTCCTGAGCTGCTCCACAAATCATGTCCAAATATCTCTGAAAGCAACAAGCTTGTCCACAGCTCTCCTTTCCTCACATGTCAGTTTTTTTGTCAAAGCTCAGGAATTGTTTTAAACTCATGGTGGCATGGAAGCAAGGATACCTGGTGCGTTTGCTCTCACAACTCCTCCAGTGCCTCATGACCACTGTGGTATAGACCACTCAGCAGTAGGAGGCCAATGTACGCTTTCAGCTCTGTTTTGTCTAAATTTTTCTATTCCTTTCTATTTTCTCTTATGATACCAATCAGGATATCTTATGAGAGAAACAGGTGGAACATTGCCACCATTGTGTCTTTATTACTTTCTCTTGTTGGCCCAGAACTTCCATGGACTATGTCCTTGGCTGTTCTCTGATGATGTATTAGCTGTGGGCTTTTCCCCCACATTCCTTCCTCTAAAGGTGTCAAGTGGAGTCTGATGTGGGGGCTGGTGTGGGCTCTGCAGGCCCCAGGGAACTGCTCTGCAGGCTCCGGGAAGAGCTCCACTCCCCGGCCCTGATGCCACATGCCTCTTCACTCCCTGAGGCAATGCAGGGGAGTGGAGCAGTTTCCAGGAGACTGCGGAGCCTTTGCCGGCCTCCAGCCCCAAGCAGAGCCTCACTTCATAGATTTCATAGACACTAGGGCAGGAAGGGACCTTGAAAGATCGAGTCCAGCCCCCCACCCAAAGGGCAGGAAGTCAGCTGGGGTCATAGGATCCCAGAAAGATAAGCCTCCAATTTACTCTTGAAGGTGTTCAGTGTAGGTGCTTCAACCACCTCTGATGGCAGGCTATTCCAGACAGTAAAGAAATTCTTCCTTATGTCCAGCCTGAAATAGTCTTACAGTAGTTTATAACCTTTCAACCCCATCATCCCTTGGGGCGCTCTGGTGAACAAACGTTCCCCCAGATACTGGTGGTCACCCTGATAAACTTATAGATGGCCATCAGATCACCCCTGAGCCTGCGCTTTTCTAGGCTAAAGAGCCCCATGGATCTCAGCCTGTTGTTGTAAGGTCTGTTTTCTTGACCTCTGATCATGTGCGTGGCTCTCCTCTGGACTCCCTCAAGCTTCTCCACATCCTTTTTGAATTGTGATGCCCAAAACTAGACAGAATACTCCAGCTGCAGCTTCACTAAGGCCGAGTACAAGGGGAGAATGATGTCCCGGGATTTTGCTTGAGAAGCATCTATATATGCAAGCCAGTGTTTTGGTCACTTTACTACCTGCAGCATCGCATTGCAGGCTCATGTTTATCTTATGGTCAATGATGACCCCCAAGTCTCTTTCTTCTCTAGTACTAGCCAGCGTAGCACTGCTGAGCCTATAAGGATGCTGCAGGTTTTTCCTCCCAAAGTGGAGAACCTTGCATTTTTTGGTGTTAAACACCATCAGGTTCTCATCCACCCATTTGCTGAGCCTGTCAAGGTCAGCCTGGATTGCTCTCCTGTCTTCAGGTGTGGATGCTTTGCCCCAAAGTTTGGTGTCATCAGTGAACTGAGCCAGACTGCTTCTGACTTCAATGTCCACATCATTAATGAAGATGTTGAACAGGATGGGTCCCAGGACAGAGCCTTGGGGGACCCCACTGGTCACTGGGCACCATGACGATTGACTTTCATCAATTGCCACCCTCTGGGTCCAACCACAGAGCCAATTTCCCAGCCAGTGGATCATGGTAGACCCAAGGCCACAATTGGCCACATTCTCCAAGAGGTGATCATGGGATACCAGATCAAAGGCTTTTTTGAAGTCAAGATATATGACATCAATCTCTTCTCCCTTGTCCTGGTGATAGGTCACCTGGTCATAGAAGGAAATGAGATTGGTCAAGCAAGACCTACCCGCAATGAAGCCATGCTGGCTATCCCTCAGGATTTTGGTGTCGGCTAGTCCCTTAAGGATGGCCTCTTTAATAAACTTTTCTAAGATCTTCCCTTGGATAGAAGTCAGGCTGATGTGCTTACAGTTTGCCGGATCCACTTTCCTCTCTTTCTAGAAGACGGGCACCACATTGGCCTTCTTCCAGTCTTTGGGCACTACACCAGAGCGCCAGGAGCTCTCAAAGATCTGTGCCAGAGGCTGGGCTATGATGCTCACCAGCTCCTTGAGTACCCTGAGGTGTAGATTGTCAGGGCCAGCTGGCTTGAAGGTATCCAGCCTCTCAAGGTGTTCCTTTATGAGGTCAGCATTGACGAAGGCAAGGGATCTCCCTCATTTGGACCTCCCTGTCTTTGGAGGCAGGCAGGCTCCAGGCCCAGGCTCCAGCCCCTTAGCCCCTCCCCCCAGGCTGCAGCCCCCCCAGCCTTCACCCCCCAGGCTCCAGCCCCCCAAGCTCCAGCCCCCACCCCCCAGGCTCCAGCCCCTGCCCCCCAGGCTTCAGCCCTCCAGCCCCCACCATCCAGGTTCCAGCACCCCAGGCTCCAGCCCCTGCTCTCTTGACTCCAGCCCTCTGGGCTCCAGCCCTCTATCCCCTGGCCCCCAGGCTCCAGTCCCCCAGCCCCCACCCCCAGGCTCCAGCCCTCCAGGCTTTAGCCCCCGCCCCCCAGGTTTCAGCCCCCCAGGCCCTACTGCCTGCCTCAGGTGAAGAGTGAGAAGTATACCTTTTGTAAGTATCCCACGCTGCACCAAAAAGGGGAGGCAGGACCAGAGTGACGCGCTCATGGTCTCAAGCAGCACACTCACAGAATGAAGCAGTATGCTCATGGACCACTACTCCTTAGAGGGAACATTGGTCCCAGAGTGGCAGAAAAACTACTGAAGTGGGTCTCATGGGTGGGGTTATGCCAGGAGATCATCAGAGATCAGGGTACAAACTTTATGTCCCACATGATGAGAGGGCTCTTTTAGATCTTGCATATAAAACACCTCCACACTTCTATGTACCACCCCCAGACAAATGGGCGGGTGGGGCAATTCAACAGGATCCTTTAGGCCATGCTCTGGCAATGTACACAGGAATACTCATGGTGGTGGGGCCTGCTGATGCCTCCCTTGCCATTTGCCATCAGGGAAGTACCTCAAATGTTGCTGGGCTTCAGCCCATTTTAGCTGTTTTTTGGGCATACCCCAAGGGGCTTATTGGATATGGTATGGGAAGGATGGGAGAGCACGGAGGGAGGAGGAAACCACCCATCCCAGTATGCACAGGCACTAATGGAATGACTGCAAAGGGTGAACTGGGTGGCCAGAGATAACCTGAGAGAGGCCCAGATATGGCAAAAACAACACTATGATAAAAACATGGGGGAACATGAATTTCAGGTAGGACAGAGGGTACTAGTGCTACTGCCCAGCTCCACGAGCAAGTTCCTAACCTGCTGGCAGGGGCCTTTCCAGATTGTCCTCAGGGTTAGACCCATGGACTACAAGGTACTGTGGCCTGGACATAAATGAGAGAAACAAATCTATCACATTGACCTACTTAAGCAGTGGTGGGAACTGGAGGGGTTTTTAGCTATGCCAGTTCCCAAGGGTGAAGAATTGGGAAGGCCCTTAGATGAACCGGTAGGGGAGGAAGTCTCTATGGGCCAAAATCTGAGGGCTGAGCAGAGGTGATAGATGATAAGGATAGTGCATGACTTTGCAGATGTGTTCAGTGAGATCCCTGGCAAGGCCCAGGGTGCAGTTCACAAGATCGTGACACCAGAAGGGGCCATAGTGAGGGAAACGTGCAGGCGAATACCATACCACAGGTATCCCATGGTCAGAGAAGAGATAAGAAAAATGTTGGAACAAGGAGTCACCAGGGAGTTCCAGAGCCCATGGCGTAGCCCCATAGTTATGGTTCCAAAGGCTGATGGCATGTTGCAGTTGTGTGCTCAGCGCTGTCACCCAGTTTGATGCCTTCCCAATGCTCCAGGTGGGGGAATTGCTGGAAATGATAGGACAAATTGCAGTTCATATCCATGTTTGATCTGGCCAAGGGGTAATGACAAAGACCCTTATGGCTGGAAGATCAAACTAAGACAGCATTTGGGACTCTGTGGGGCCTGTACAAGTTTTGTAGGATGCTGTTTGGCCTCAGTGGGGCAGCAGCAAGCTTTCAGAGGTTGATGGATTGGATACTGGTGCCCCATCACCAATACACAGTGGCATATATTGATGACATTGTGGTATACACCAAAACATGGGACCAGCACCTAGGGGTGGTCCGGGTGGTACTACAAGAGTTGAGGCAGGCAGGCCTGACAGCCCACCCTAAGAAGTGTACACTGGGGCAAGCTGAGATGACATACCTTGGATTCTTAGTAGGGCAAGGCCAAATCAAACCCTTGACTGATAAGGTGGCTGCTATATAGAGGTACACAATACCACAAATGAAGAAGCAAATGTGGGCATTCCTAGACCTAGCCAGCTACTATAGATGGCTCATTCTTCACTTTGCAGAGCTCACAGCCCCCCTCACAAATGTGATTAAGGGGAAGGGAAATGGAGTCATCAAGCTGAAGAAGGAACAAAGAAGGGCCTTTGCAGTGGTTAAGTGGGCACTTTCCAAGGAGGTGGTGCTACACACACCAGATTTCTCAGTACCTTTCTCCTGCAGATCGATGCATCAGGCCAAGCACTAAGAGAAGTCTTTTCCCAGAAAGTGGAGGGGGCGGAAACATCAGTGGCTTATGCCAGCAGGAAGCTTAATGACCAGGAAAGAAGGTATGCCATCATTGAAAGGGAGTGTTTGGCCCTAAACTGGGGGGTAGATTGTTTTCGATATTACTTACTCAGCAGGGAATTCACAGTCATTACCAACCATGCTCCCTTGAAATGGCTAAAGTCAGCCAGGACCAATAACGCCAAGATAACACGTTGGGCCTTGGCACTACAGCCATTCCAGTTTTCCATAGAATATAAACCGGGGGAATATAATGTAGCAGCTGATTTTCTGTCCCACTGCCATTCAAGGGACACACCAGAGGACACCCAAGATCTTCAAGGGAAAGCATCACCATATGTACATATGACACCAGGTAATAATAGAAGAGAACCTGGGGGCATCTTGAGGGGGGTGATATGTGAGAGGAGAGCCCCCCCAACATGCCCCAGGACCCAGCCTGATGAGCCCTGGTACTTACTGCAGAGAACAAGACAAACGGCAGCTGTGGGGAAATGCCTACGCAGGTTCGACAGTTCTGCAGCTGCCTGATCCTGTGGATCAGCGAGCCCCAAGGGTGGGGCTCGAAGAAGCATGGGCTGCTCAAATTGCAGCTGAAGAGAAAATCAGCTGGCTGGGAGGAGAGGAGCAGCATGCTGGCCAGGAAACTCACCTTTGTTGCTCTGTCATCTAGCTTTAACCCAGAGACTTTCAACAGGCCTATTTCCAGTTTCATACTGTTGTTCTGCGCAATCATACAGCTCTTTTACATGAAATGCAACTCCTCCTCCTTTTCTCCCTTACCTGTCCTTCCTGAACAGTTTGTACTCATCCATGACAGTGCTTCAGTCATGTGAACTATCCCACCATGTCCGTGTTATTTAAAGCATATCACAGTTCCACGACTGTGTGAGTACTTCCAGTTCTTTCTGCTTGTTCCCCAGGCTTCATACACAGACACCTGAAGTCACTAGCCAACTGCCATACTTTCTCAGGGAGAATGAGGAGGCTTCCCTTATTGACACCTCCTCCTTGTGGTTCCTACAGGTCTCCTGCTTCCCAACTTACGTCAGGGCTTTGGTCTCCATCCCCTGGTGAACCTAGTTTCAAAGCCTCCTCACTAGGTTAGCAAGCCTGTCTGCAAAGATGCTCTTCCCTCTCTTCATCAGGTACAAGCATTCTTCTTGGAACAACATCCCATAGTCAAAGAAGCCAAATCCTTGGTAATCAAATTTCTGTGTATGATTGACTGACTATATTCATACTCCCTGTGAAAAGTGGTTTAGTTATTTGGGTTTATACATGTGTGTGGACATGCTCTTTCAGAATGGAAATTGCTTTTAGCAAAGGCTTTAACTAAATCAGCTTCAGCCAATGTTGTTCTAAAATAAAGGAGTCTATTCCCAGATTTTGCACTGAAGACAACAACCTCAGGGATGCAGGACTTTCTGGGCTGTTGAGGGCTGCTGTGGAATCAGAACTGAATGCACATACTGATTGTACATTCCCTCTCTTGTGTAACTTATTTCTACTACACAATATATTTGGGAGGGGGGGAGAAAATGCAAAAGGATAAATAACTGTGGGCAGCAGGAAAAATGGGTGAGGCTTGGTAACAGGCCACAAACAGCCATTTATTTCCAGCAGTGGAAATTTTCCACTACTAGAAAAGTTTCTGGAAGGCAGTACAGGTATTCATCCTATACCCATCCCCTCTCCCCTGCTCCTCAGACCTTCTGGTCTGGAGGACACATGGGGAGCAGTGTCTGATCCAGGCCTCCAATTCTCAGGGACACTAGGGCAGTGGGACAAAACCCTTCCACCTGACTTCAATCAGAGGAGCAGGCTGAAAGTGAAGAGCAGCTGTTCCTCCCCTCCCTTTTTGTTCTATGGAGGGATGGGAGCAACTGCCCCCTATACCTTCTCTAGCCTGGGGTGACCCATCCTGGGAAAGGGCAGGAGTCTTTCTCCAGTGCTCAACTCCTGATGGGATTAAAAAGAGGTGAGTTACTCTCACCTCTTAAAGAAAGTATTTGCAGGATCAGAATTTAATGTGAGCTTTGAATACTACTGGATATAACATACACACATGCAACAATCAAAGAAATGAGTTGGGCTTACATTTATTTGTAAACCTTTGAAAAGTCATGGTGATTAGGAGGGGTCCCAGATGATGGAATTTACATTTACATTCATTTGTTGACATATATAGATTTAATAGATTTCACAGACATTAGGGCCTGGAAGGGACTTCACAAGATCATCAAGTCCAAATCCTCTGCCATAGACAGGAAGTCTGCTGGGGTCAAAAGATCCCAGCAAGATATGCCTTTTGAATGAGTCCAGAGAAGGTGCTTGCACCACCTCCAGAAGGACTTTGTTCCAGACCCTGGGCACTTGGACTGTAAAGAAGTTTTTCCTTATATTCTGTTTAAATCGGCCTTCCAAAAGTTTGTGGCCATTAGACCTAGTTATTCCTTGGGGAGCCCTGGTGAACAACTGTTCTTTCAGATCCTGCTGCACCCTCCCTTATATATTTATACCCTGCCACCAAGTCCCCCCATGAGCTTTCTCTTCTTTAGGCTGAAGAGTCCCATGTCCCTCAGCCCCTCCTCATAAGGCTTGCTGTCTTGACCTTTAATCATGTGGGTAGCTCTCCTTTGGACTCTCTCAAGTTTATCCACATCCCTCCTGAAGTGGGAGGCCCGAAACTGGATGCAGTACTCCAGCTGCAGCCTCACTAAGGCTGAGTAGAGTGGGAAGATGATGTCCCTGGTTTTGCTTGAGATGCATCAGTGGATGCATGCCAGAGTTTGGTTTGCTTTGCCAGCTACAGCATCACATTGTTGGCTCATGTTCATCTCGTGGCCAATTAAGACCCACAAGTCTCTTTCAGTCATGGTACTAGTGAGTGTAGCACTGATGAGCCTATAAGTTTTTCCTCCCAAGGCAGGGCACCCTGCACTTCTCTACATTAAATGCCATCAGGTTTTGGTCCTTTCCAAAACTTGCGAGCCTGTCCAGGTCAGTCTGTATCCCCAGCCCATCCTCCAGTGTGACCGCCTTTCCACATAGTTTAGTGTCATCCACAAACTTTGCCAGTCTGCATCTGATCCCTAAATCCAGATAATTTATGAAGATGTTGAAGAGTACTGGCCTGAGTACTGAGCCCTGAGGGACATCACTGGTCACCTTGTGCCAAGTTGATTTGCTCCCATCAACTAATACTGTTTGAGTATGACCCTGGAGCCAGCTCCCCAGCCATCAGACTGTGATATGGCCAGGTCTGAAGTTCTCCATCTTAGCCATGAGGACATCATGGGAGACCAAGTCAAAGGCCTTCTTGACATCAACCTTATCTCCCATATCCAGGCAATGCATCACCTGGTCACAGAAGGAGATGAGGTTGGACCTTCCAGCAACAAAACCATGTTGGCTGTCACTCAGAAAGTTACCTTCCATTAACCCCTTGCTGATGGAACCTTTCATGATTTCTCTCAGATCATTCCAGGGATGGATGTCAGACTGATTGGTCTGTAATTCTGTGGGTCTTCCTTCCTTCCTTCCTTTCTTGGAGATTGGGACTGCAATGGCTCTTTTCCAGTCCTCTGGTACCTCTCCCAAGTGCCATGAGTTCTCAAATATCTTTGCCATAGGGCTTGCTATGATGTCTTCCAGCTTCTTTCAGGATTCTTGGGTGCATTCCATCTGGGCCTGAAGACTTATGGACGTCAAGCCTCTTGAGGTGTTCCTTTACTTGATCTACATAAATTGTGGGCCCATCTCCCTCACTGTGTATGTTCTGCATCATATCTGACCGGGTGACCCTTTTGGATGGGCAGAAGACTGACACAAAGTAATTGTTTAGGAGATTGGTTTTTTCCTGAACATCAGACATCAGCTGCCCCATTTGATTTAGCAGGGCTCCAACGTTGCCTTTGTCTTTCCTCTGACTTCCCACATATCTGAAGAAGGACTTTTTGTTGTCCTTGATTCTTGTGCCTAGCCTGAGTTCAGTTTCTGCCTTGGCTTTTCTGGTCCACTCTCTACAGGTGTGTGCTAGTGCTGTGTAGTCCTCCTTGGTGATGATTCCCATTTTCCATCTGGTGTAGGCTTCTCTTTTAGTTTCAGGAGGTCCAAAAGTTCTCTACTGAGCCAAAGGGACTTGCCAGCCCACTGACTGCATTTCCTGTGGGACATATTGGACTTTCCTTGTGCTTTGAGGACTGTGTTCTTAAGAAACAACCATTTCTCATGGACTCCCATTTCTAAGGGGCCATGGTCTCTTAGTGCCTGACTGGCCATTCTCCTGAGTTTCTGAAAGTCAGCCTTCCCAAAGTTGAGGATTTTTGTTTTACTGAGACATTTTCCCACCCTGTGTAGGACAGAAAAAGTGATCAGTTCATGGTCACTGTCACTGAGCCTCCCCTCAATCCTCAGATCACTCACCAGATCATCCCCTTTGGCCAGAACCAGACCCAGCAGTGTCTCTCTTCTAGTTGACCTGTAAACCCCTCAGTGCAAGTGAGCAAGCTATGTGACCAGTCAGATTTTGCCATGTGCTCTTCCCACAAGATGTTGGGGAGGTTGAAGTCCCCCATGACGACCAAGCATCAGGAGTGGGCAGCCTCAGCCAGTTCCCTATTGAATTCTCAATCCAGGTCTTCCTCTTGGTTGGGAGGTCTGTAATAGAATCCTACAATTATATCCACTCCCCTATGCTCCCCTCATATTTTAACTCAGAGGTTCTCAAAATGTCCTCCTGGATTGCTAAACTCAGTTTTTAGGGAAGTGAACTGCTCCTTCATGTAGAGACCTACACCCCCAACACTCTTCCCAACATGATCTCTCCTGTACAAGGTATAGCCTTCTATACCTATGGACCAGTCATAGGTGGAGTCCCACCAGATCTCTTTTGTCCCTATGAGATCATAATAATTGTCACTCAGAAGAAGGGCCAGTACCTCTTGCTTGTTTCCCAAACCCCTGGCATTTGTGTACCCCTGGCTAAGCCTACCATGGGAAGCCCTAGGTTTCCCCACGAGTTGGGCATGATCTTTCCTTGGTCTGTTTCCAGAGTGGGCTCTGTTTGGCTTCTGTGCCCTCCTGGCCTCAAGTATATGCTCATGTGCCAACTTAGCACATGCTCCCAGTGTTCAGCATTGTGTAGGGTCTTGTGACCTCTGGAAGGTCCTCAATCACCCTGGAGAAAGCCCAGAAACTCGTCTGCCATGACTTTGATTGAATCTTCAATGGTCCCCTTCTGAGGACTCTCCCAGGTAGGTCACACCTCCTGACAGGTAACCATGGGGCTCTGCCTCCCCTACATCCCTTCCATATGCCAGCTTCCAGGATGAGTCAGTTGGTCTCCATGTAGCTTGCCCTCCAGTTATTCCAGTCCTAGTTCTTCATGTCACCTGTGCTCCCAGGATGGCTGGTTCACCCTGGCCTTCCAGTGTTTCTTCACGGCCAGCCAGCCACCTGCCTCGGGTCTAAGGTTGCTTCCTTGTCCCAGAGCACTGCCTGTGCCACAGCCAAAGCAAAAGAAAAACCCCCAAAAGAATGAAAATCATAAAAAGAAGAAACAATAAAAAAACCCTGAAGAAGTAGCCCCTCTTCCCTCACAGCCCCTGTGCCTGGGGCTTGAACTGCCCCTTGATGCTGCTCCAGGTCCTCCCTCCTGCCAAGGGCTTCTCTTTCTTTCCTGGTTCCAGCTCTTTGGCTGCATGCCGGCACTGCCTGTACTTAGCCTGGAGAGCACCTTCCTTGCCCACCATCTCCCCCACTCTTCCCCCACCTCTCCCAGTGCCGGATTTTATTTTGGCTGGGTGGCATTCTGTGGTGATGTCAGTCACCTGAGCCAGCTCCAACCAGAAGTAAGCATGGCTTACAAATTATGCACATGGCTCTTCTTGGCATGGCTCACCCTGCATTTTCTGGCCTGAAATTGGTAAGTTTGCCCTGGTTTCAGGGCTTTCTTTGTAGGAGTGGGTCACCCTCATCCCCTGACCTACCATAGGAAGGGTTTCTCGTCCCTCGGTGACTGTCTCCCTGGGAAAGCTACCTAACCTGTTAATACTGTGGTTGTCATTGTGGCGGGCTGGTAGGGGGAGCTCCTGCATTGAGCCTCCCTCCTCACTATGCCAGTCCACCTTCTGGACTCCATGTGTCTCTCCAGGGGCACGTAAGCCCTGGCAGACCCGCTTTCAAGCCCCACCACAGAGTCCGGGGGTAGTGTGTACTGCCACCACCCCAAGAAGGGACTCTCTCAGCCCTGTGTCCTTAGAAAACACAGGTCTAATAGTCTTATGGGTACTCGACCCAGTACAGGCACTTGGGGCACTTCCCCAAATCAGGGGCCAAAAATGAAAGTCTCCCTTAGTCTGCAGAACTAAGGGGCCTCTTAGGCATAATTTAGACCTCCCCCTCAGTAAGTCTCCTACACCAGTCACAAAGGAGAACTTTATTGATTACAGGGGTAGGGTGAAAATAGGGTACAAGATAGAGCAATATCATAGAAATCCCATAGAGCAAAACAGTCTGACTGAGGTAGACTTTGATCATGCATCTGAGTTACTGCCATCTATATATCTAACCAGATCTCGAGTAGCTTACTTACAAGCATCATCCAGAGGCTGTTGGAGATTCCCTCTGGAGGCAGGCCATTCCTGGCTCATGAGTTATGGGGGAGAGAGTCAGTTTCAGGTGATAAAGCTCCTAAGTCCGAGTCCCCTGCATGGCTGCTGCCCCCTCCTCCTGGGCAGCCTTAACTTATATAGCCCCTGTGACCTCATTCACCTGGTCCAATGGAGGCCAGCTCCGGTTGGCTGTCGGCCAACCAATTTGAAATACATCACTGGTTACCGGGCAGACTCCAGCCCCCCAGGTAGATGCCCCTCACCCAGGTAGCTGATACCAGTCACGTGGGCAGAGGGAGCAGGTTTCCCCCCCCCAGAAATGTATCCATCTCAGGTTACCTAAAGAGATAGGGACTAATCAAACTGTCACAGAGCAGAGATTTTGGGGAGAAACAAAGGTGGCTTCCTGCCAGAGTCATGAACTGTTTATTGACTGCCCACACCCTGGTTTTCCTAGTTTAAACCCTATGAAGTAAGTCAGCAATCCTGGCCAAAAAAAGCTTCTTCCCTTTCAGGGTGAGGTGGAGGCCATCTCTCCCCAACAAGCTGCTGCCTCTCTCCCTGAAGTGAGGACCATGGCCGAGGAAGCCAAACCACTTCTGATAGCGCCATTGCCACAGTCTTCTGTTGACCTCCCCAATACAGCTCGCTCTTTGAGGCCCATGAGCTGTGAGCAGGAGGATTGAGGAAAAAAATACCTATGCCCCCAGACCCTTGTACCCAGCCCCCAGAGTCCTCTAGTCACTCATGACCTGGCCAGAATTTTTCCAAGCTATGTCATTTGCGCCCACATGGATGAGTAGCATGGGGTTGTGGTTGGAGGACTGAATGACGTTGGGGCTACTCTTAGTTACATCCCAGACACGAGCCCCCAGGAGAGTGTAGACCTCATGGGCTAGCAGGTCAGGGTGACAAATCTGTCCCCCTCAAGAGGGAGTCGCCTACCACGATTACTCTGTGCCTTCCCCTAGGTGTGGTTGCTGGGGGCCCTGCATCCTCACATGCTGGAGCCAGTGGCTTGGCTGGCTCTGTTGATGTGAGGGGTTCAAATTGGTTGCAGAGCTCCAGGGGAGTGGTCACCCTGGTGCAATGCCTCCTTGGGCCTGAGACTACTTTTGTTCAGGCAATCCTTTACTGGACTTCATGGTAGTTCTTCATTTCCACCCTAGTGTCACCATCCATCCTTACTTCTTGCATTTCATTCTTTTGCTGGAAAGCCTGGAAGTAGGCATCCAACTCCTGTTCTGCATGCCTAATGGTGTGCAACCTCTGCACCATTGCTTAGAGCTCCCTAATCTGGCACTCCAGGGCCTCCACCAATGAGGGGATCCCACAAGGGGAGGTGTCAGTGTTCATAAACCCAGCTACCTGCATCTGTGCCAGACAGCTTCCACAGGAAACCAGGAGCTCTGTCTGAATGGAGGCTGGGGCCATGGGTTCAACCCAGGTGTGAGCAGGGACCACAGGCTCCATTCGCGTGGAGGCCTGAGTGGTAGCAGAGCAGGGGGTTCCAGGTTCAGGGGGGAATTTTGGGGTGTGACATGTCCCTCCCACCATGGTCCATGTAGTAGTCTGGGCTACTACTGTGAAGAACATTCCCTTCAGGCTTGCCGCCTAGAGCCTTGTGTCCCTCCTGAGTACCTTCCTGCATGCACTCCCAAATTAACTTGTGTGCCAGGCCCAGAGCATGCCTGTTTGCATGCTCTGTTCACAAGGCTCTGGTTGTGTGGCTCCCTGGGGGGCTGGGCTAAGTAGGAGCTGGGTGGAGGTGCGACCCTCCATGACTTTTCTCAGCTACCTCCCACAGCTAAGTACTCTGTTCCCACCATGGGCCCCACTCACCTCCAGCTGTGCTGGGGGTCAATTGTTGGTCCACTGCTAGTTCTGGGGGTCACTGGGGATCCTAGGCATGGGGGGGCATGATGATCTTCCACCCATGCATTTCACACTACTGCTGGACCCTAGCTGTGGTGTCTGGCCATTGGTGGGCCCTTTTAAACACTGCACATATGCAGTGGGGCTGCTGCGGTTGCCATGCCACTCGGGGCTGGGGAATCCTGCCCCACTGGGGTGGAGGGACATGTAAGTGCCCCCCTCCTTCCTCTATTTCCCTGGGAGGCTGGGCCAAGTAGGAGCCGGGGGGCATGACCCTCCTCAGCTCCTATTAGCTGGCTTCTGCAGCTAGCTACTCCCCTCCCACCATGTACCCACTCATCTCTGGCTATGCTGGGGGTCAGTTGTGGGTCTGCTGCTAGTGCTGGGGGTTGCTGGGGGCTTGACAGGCTTCCACCCATGTGTCTTGCACTGCTGCTGGACCCTAACTGCAGCTTTTGGCTGTTGTTGGGCCCTTTTAAAACCTGAGCATTCACAGTGGGCCTGCCGCCAGTGCTGTGCCACTCTCAGGGTTGGGGAAACTTGCTCCACCACAGGAGGGGGACAGGTAAGTGCCTCCCTTCTTCCTCTTTCCCCCTGCGGGGCTGGGCCATGTAGGAGCTGGAGGAGGGCATGACCCTTCTCACCTCCTCTCAGATGCCTCCCACAGCTAGCTACTCCCCTCCCACCTTGGGTCCCACTCACCTCCAACTGTGCTGGGGGTCAGTCAGGGTTCACTGCTGGTGCTGTATATATTAGGGCTGTGCAAAATTTCATGGGCTGTTTTGTTTCAATGCTGTTTCAACACATTTTGAGCTCAAAACAGCAAAATCAAAATGAAACAGAGGGCTTCAAAACAGCCTCAAAATGACATGAGGGCAGTCAAAATGTTTCAACATTTTTTAAATGTTTCAAGTTTCAAAGCTCAGTCTGGGCTTGCCTGCAGGGAAACAAAAATTAAGGAGAGGGAGGGGGAAGAGCAGGGAAGAGAGGAGAAGGACTGCTCTCATATTGATTGTAGCTGGCCAGTGACTGTCATCCTTCCTTGAGGTCCCTTCCAATCCCAGTGCTCTGGGGGAGAGATGGAAAGACAGCATAAAAGGCAGCATTGCTGAACTTTCCTGCTTTCTGCCTTGGTGTCAGTTATACTGAGTTGTGTGTTCCATCATCTCAGCATCAGACAATGCAGACTATAGCTCTGATCTTCTGAAGGATTTCCTAATTGCTAGCCTGCCCTAGGCTAGCAAGAGGGATTTCAGAATACCTTTTTGTCTTTTTCTTTCTTCTAGACACTTTTATTTTATTATTATTTTCATTGATTTATTATTTTGAATATTATAATTATATTGGATAGGATCACACTATAGACCAGTCACCAGACATCTAGACACTGGTGAGGTGGCTGAAGGAGGGCATCAGGAAATGGCTTGAATCCCTTGTGGTGCTGTATGGTCCATGTGCTGGCCACCATGTGTGACCTGAGGGTGAGGGGCAGCAGCCAAACCCTGAATCAGTGGATGCATGCAGTTTAAAAAGGCCCTCCAAAGGAAAAAAGAACCCAGACTGGCTCTGGGAGTGGCACAAGATGCATGGGTGAAAGTCTGCTATGCCCCTGCTCCCCCAAAGGCCTCAGTGACCCCCTGTGATGGTCAGAACCAGTGGGATTAATAAGCAATAAATATGTGCTTCTTGGAGGCATTTGGGATTTTGCCTAAATAGGTAATATTAGCTAATATAAAGCTTGTAAATTCATAACCTGCAAATGTAACTTGTCTGTCATAAGTTTAACCAAAATGATAAATTAACTCTTCATGGAACTGACTGGGCCCCATAGGCAAAGCTGTAGCTGCTAGATTAGCTGACTTAATGTTTTTTTGCCCAGGGTTCAGCCTTGATGATTAAACTAGATCCAACCACCTGGCATACCCAACACATTCCAGGAAAGCATATCCCAAGAAAGCATATCCAGAGAAACCTAAAAGGGGTTGGGCTTAGGCAGAGCAATGTCAATTTCAAACCTAAAGGTGCTGTATTATAATTTGCTTATTGGATAAACCCAAGTCTAGGTAATAACCTTTTGTGATAATTTTTAACACCTTTTAATCTCATAGGGTAACAGCTATAGGGCAAGATTGCGAGTGGCTCTAAAGCCAACAGATTAGCATAAGACTAGGTATAAAAAGCACAAGCATCAGGTGACCAGCAGGAAGGAAGGAACAGAATGGTCATTACTGTTCCACGCCTGGACCCTGGACTCCCAGCATGAGTGAGGATCAGATCCTGATCAAACGAACTTCCCCAGTAATCCCTCCGACAGCATCGATCGAGGACACCTGAGTTCGCTGAAATCACTTGATGTGTACCTAGGCACTGAGGGACTATTGATAAGTTGCCAATCCATGTCTGTCTATCTTGTTTTGAACAGCCCAGTGGCTGATACCCTCACAGTGCCCAGTTGGCCTGCAACAGAACTGATCCATCTATCTCCGGTTATTATCTGTTGTTATTATTTACTATTAGCTCTTTAATATTTTATTATCTGCTTATCGCATTTATCTTTCTGTTAACTGTTGTGTGTATGTAAGCTATAATAAATTTGCCTTTACTTCACTCCCAACTTTGCCTCCTTAATCCAAAACTGCACCAAACAGTCCAGTGGCTGATACCCTCAGAGTGTCTAGTTGGCCTGTGATAGAATTGATACACTCACAGTGCCCAGCTGGCCTGTGACACCCCCAACTGCTGCAGAGTGCCCCTGCCGACCCCCAGCAGCATCCAGAGTTAAGCGGGGCCCCTGGTGGGAGGAACTAGCTCCAGCCTAGACACAGGGAGGTGGCTAAGCCAGAACTGAGGGGGATATCGCCCCGCCCCAGCCCCTACTTCACCCAGCCCCCCAGGGAGCCATGCAACTGGAGCCTCATGAATAGGCTGCACAAACAGGTGCACTTGTCTGCCCAGTGCATGAGTTAGCATGGAGTTTGCACAGGAGAGTGAGCAGGAGGGTCTGCAGCCTGGCCTGTGTGCCAGCACCTTAGGGAAGCCAGTCCCAGCCATAGCCAGCCTACCAGTGGTATGACACAGATGGGCACGCGCTGTACTCCAAGGGCCCATTGGGGCCTCCAGCCCCACTCTCTGGGACCTCAGAGATCACCACCTAGATGGAGCCCAAGGTTCCAGGCTCCACACGGACGGAGCCTCTGGCTCTCAGCTGTGGGGGATGCCTGTCATTTTTTCAGGCTCTGGGGCCTGGGAGCATGGCCACCTCCCCTTGTGGGGTCTGCTTCCTACTGGGGTCTCTGGCACACCAGCTGGAGGAGCTCCAGGCCACAGTCCATAGATTGCATGCCAGCAAGGACTGTGAGCATGAGATTGACTCCTACTGCCAGGCCCTTCTCCCCCGGGAGACAGAAGGTAGTCCGTGGTCTCCCTCCAGGACAAGGGAGGACCCGGGGACTTCTTTTACTGTCCAGCCTAGGGGTTGGACCAAGGTGGTCAAGGGCCCAAAGGCCCACTGCACCAAGGCCCCTGCCCCGCTGGAGCTACGTAACAGGTACGAACCTCTTGCAGCTCCAGCAGAGCCTCCTGAGTTGCCAGCTCCTTCTGGCAACACCGGCATTACTGTAGCTACTGCTCCCACTGTCCCTAAGACAAAATGCAAAGTGTTTGTCGTGGGAGACTCCATCCTGAGGGGGAATGAGGAGGCAATCTGCTGCTCCAACCCCTTAGCCTGGGAAGCCTCCTACTTTTCAGGAGCCAAGACACTGTGGAGAAGATCCCTAAACTCCTCCAGCCCACTCACCACTATCCCATGCTCCTTATGCATTGTGGCACCAATGACATGGCTTGGAGAACTCCCAGCCAGGTCTTGAGGTGCTACAGGGATTTGGGAGCAGGGCTAAAGGGTCCAGGGGCACAGGTGGTATTTTCTTTGATCCTCCCAGTTTCGAACTATGGGCTGAGGAGGGAGAGGAGGATCCAGGTAGTGAGCCAAAGACTGTGGCACTGGTGTCATTGGGAAGGCTTTGGCTTCCATGACCACAGTCCACTCTTTGATGACAGAGGCAGTGAGCTGCTGGGAAGGGATGGCCTCCACCTCTCTCCACTGGGGAGGAGGCTCTTCTCAGCCAGACTGGCTGACCTGCATCACTGGGCTTTAAACTAAGCCTGCTGGGGGACAGGGGACTACCTCCACTGCTGGCCTGCTGAGCAACCCTAGCAAAGCCAGCAGGCCAAGGCACTTAAGGGAGCCCACCCATGCCCCAGCTATGGAACAACTGGTAGGCAAGGCAAGGGCCCCCAAGGGGACACTTGCCTGCCTGTACACAAATGACAGGAGCTTGGGGAATAAACAGGAGGAACTTGTTCTCCTGCTTAACGCAAAAAATTACCATGTCATAACAGAGACCTGGTGGGACGCCATCCATGACTGGACCATGTGTATAAATGGCTATACCATGTACAGGAGAGATTGAGTAGACAAAAGGGGCAGGGGCAGGGGCGTAGCTATGTCAAGGAGAGCTATGCATCCCTGCAAGCTGACATTGGCAACCAGGGCAGAAAACTGGAGACACTCTGGGTTAAAATCTGTGGGGAACACAGCACAGGGGACACAATGGTGGGAGTCTACTACAGACCTCCCACCAAAGTCAAGAGCTTGATGAGGAGTTCTCCAGAGAACTGGTTGAGGCCACATGCTCCAGGTACATGCTTGTCATGGGAGACTTCAACTACCAAGACATCTTGTGGGAAGAGTACTAGGCTAAATCTGAGCAGCTGCAAAGATTCCTCTCCTGCATGGATGACCTCTACCTGGCAGAAGAGGTCTACAGGCCAACGAGAGGTAAAGCGCTGCTTGACCTGGTACTGGCAACTGGGGATGACCTAATCAGTGACCTAATGATCTTATGGAAGCTGGGTGACAGCGACCATGAGCTGATCACCTTCACCATCTGCCATAAAGCTGGCAAGTCACTGAGCAATACAGAAGTCCTTGACTTCAGGAAAGAGGACTTTGACAAGCTCAGGAGGCTTGTTGGTGAGACCCTAAGGGACCGCGACCCCAAGGGGAGGGGAGCTCAGGAAAAGTGGTTGCTCCTCAAGGAAGCAATTCTCGATGCACAAGCTAATGCTGTTCCATCTTAGAGGAAACGCAGCAAAAGGGCACAGCAGACCCCTTGGCTCTCCAGGGAACTAGTGGACCACTTGCAGCTAAAAACAAAGGCCTACAAAGGATGGAAGATGGGATCCACCTCCAAGGAGGAATATTCTGCACTGGTCTGGTCCTGCAGGGAGTGAACCAGGAAAGCCAAGGCTGTGACAGAAGTCCAACTAGCTACAAGTATCAAGGACATTAAAAAGTCCTTTTTTAGATATGTGGAGAGCTGGAGGAAAAGCAAGGGCAACATTGGACCCTTGCTAAACCAGATGGGACAACTGATAACTGATGCCCAGGAAAAATCCAGCCTATTAAATGGGTATTTTGCATCGATCTTTCATCAGTCTCACGGGACACCCCTGCCCACTACGGGACAGGGGGCCTGGGTGAGGGAGATTCCCTGCCCTCCATTAATGCTGACCTCATGAAGGAACACCTTGAGAGGCCGGATATCTTCAAGTCAGGGGGCCCTGACAAACCATACCACAGGGTATTCAAGGGGCTGGGATAGCCCAGCCCCTAGCATGGATCTTAAAGAACTCCTGGCACTCTGGTGAAGTGCCTGAAGTTTTAAAGAAGGCCAATGTGGTGCCTATCTTCAAGAAAGGCAGGAAAGTGGAACTGGCACACTACAGGCCCATCAGCCTAATTTCTATCCCAGGGAAGGTCTTAGAAAAGATTATTAAACAGGCCATTCTCAACAGACTGACCTACAGCAACATCCTGAGGGATAGCCAACATGGGTTTTTTGTGGGTAGGTCTTGCCTGACCAATCTTATCTCTTGTTACAACCAGGTGACCTGTCACCTGGACAGGGGAGAAGAGATTGATGTCATATATCTTGACTTTAAAAAGCTTTTGATCCGGTATCCCATGATCACCTCTTGGCAAAACTGGCCAACTGCAGCCTCAGGTCCACCACAATCCGCTGGCTGGGGAATTGGCTCTGTGGCTGGACCCAGAGAGTAGTGGTTGATGGAAGTCAATTGTCATGGTGCCCTGTGACCAGTGGGGTACCCCAAGGCTCTGTCCTTGGACCTATATTGTTCCACATCTTCATTAATGATGTGGACATTGGAATCAGAAGGGGACTGGCCAAGTTCACCTACAATACCAAACTCTAGGGTAAAGCATCCACACCTGAGGACAGGAGGGCAATCCTGGCTGACCTTGACAGGCTCAAGAAATGGGTGGATGAGAACCTGATGGTGTTTAACACCAAAAAATGCAAGGTTCTCCACCTTGGGAGGAAAAGTCTTATAGGTTCGGCAGTGCTACACGATTTAGCACTACAGATGAAAGGGACTTGGGGGTCATGATTGACCACAAGATGAATATAAGCCTTAAATGTGATGCTGTGGCCAGTAAAGCAAGCAAAACACTGGCTTGTATCCATAGATGCTTCTCCATCAAAACCCAGGACGTCATTCTCCCATTGTACTCAGCCTTGGTGAGGTCGCAGCTGGAGTACTGCATCTGGTTTTGGGCTCTACAATTCAAAAAGTATGTGGAGAAGCTTGAGAGAGTTCAGAGAAGAGCCACATGCATGATCAGAGGTCAGGAAAACAGATCTTACGAGGACAGGCTGAGAGCTATGGGACTCTTTAGCCTAGAAAAGCACAGGCTCAGGGGTGATTTGATGGCCACTTATAAATTTATCAGGGGTGTTCACCAGTATCTGGGGGAATGATTGTTCATCAGAGTGCCCCAAGGGATGACAAGGTTGAATGCTTATAAGCTTCAGCAAGACCATTTCAGGCTGGACATAAGGAAGAATTTCTTCACTGTCCGAGCCCCCAAGGTCTGCAATAGCCTGCCACCAGAGGTAGTTCATGAAGCTACAATGAAGGCCTCCTGCCAGTGTGAATCCAGGTTTTAAGGGGGGCTCAGCCCTGGGGGCAGGGGATGGAAGCAGCATTTTTACCACAGAATGGATGAACCTTCCCAGGGTTTGCAATCACTGTGCCCTTCTGACAGGGGAAAGAAATGCTGAGTGGAGAGATAAGGGAGAGGAGTAGGGACAGGGGGGACTAGAAATATGGGAATGGGAGGAAAGAAAGCCAGAGAGACAGAGAAAGACAGAGAAAGCATATACCGAAGTGGGGGAGGAGAGAGAGAAGAGTAGAGGGGGTTCTTTTCAATGCCTCAAGGTAAATCAAAAGAAAGGGGGAGGTGGGTGGGGCTGTGGTAGGTAGGACAGGCCTCCTGGGCAGCCCTGGGCAAGGCTCTGGGCACTGGGGGCAGCAGTGATACAAATCCCAGCACTTGGCTCCCAGGTTAAATCCCAGCTCCTGCATGTCTCAAGCTGTGTTCCTTAACAGCTACAGATACTGCCACATCTTACAGTGTCTGGGGAGGCAATGGCCACAACAGATACACTATGGCCCAGAGGAAAGCAGGAACTGTATAAAAAGGTCCTTTTTTTTTTTCTGGAGGCTGAGCACATCTGAGACAAGCTTTAGAGGGTGGCTTTTTTGGTACAGTCCTGTTTCAGTCCCATCCAGATATTCAAGGGTCCATTAGCTTTTGTCTCCAGCTATGGGTGAACTGCTGTCAGGACAATCATGGAAACCAGGTCCTCATGACCAGGCAACCTTTGGGAGAAAGCTGAAGGGACCCCAGCCCCGCATGCTACCCCCAGGCCTCAGAGGTCCTGCCAGCCAACCCCCACAGACAAGAGGAGCAGGGCACTGCTAACCCATTCAAGGGCCCTGTCTTGATGGAGGCCTCATAGAAGGTCTGGGCCAAAAGCATCAGCAGGGCAGGATCCCTGTCTGTGATCCATGTCACTATCCCCATAGTAACCCCCTCTTCATTCACTCACCTGAAATCTCCATCAGAAGCTCCCAATGCATGGAGTCTCAAGACCCTCCTGCATGAACTCCTGCACAAACTCTGGTGTGCCCCTGAAGAGCATGCCTGTTTAAGAGGCCTGTTCACATGACTCCTACCTGGCATGGCTATATGGGGACAGGAGGGTGAAAAACCCTTTCCTGATCTCCTACAGCTCGCTTGGCTCCACACCCCTTCCCCCTCACTCACTTCCACTCATCCCCACTTACCTTGCAACTGCTTGCTTCTTTCTGATCTGATGTTGTCAGGCTGGGGGGCACCAAGGGCTCATATGTGTGAGTGCACACATGTGCTTGCTTCAACGTCCGGGCATCTGGGCATCCAGGTGTCCATTATGGTGGAGATGAAGATGGAAAACAAAGTTGGAGTGATGATGCTACCTTGCTTCACTCCAATTTTTACCTTAAATGGTTCTGTTTCACTCCCACTACAGGGAACCCTTGCTGACATGTTGTCATGGAGAAGTCTCAGAACACTGATGAACTTGTTTGGGGCAGCCAGTTTTGGACAAGATTTTCCATAGGGCTTTATGATTTACAGAATCAAAGGCTTTAGAGAGGTTGATGAAGGCCAAATAGATAGATTAATTTTGCTCACAACACTTCTCCTGGATTTGACATGCTGTAAAAATCATGTCTGCAGTTCCTTAAGGTGGTTTGAAGCCACTTTGAGATTCTGGAAGAATTCCTCCCGCAAGTGGAAGAAGGCGGTTAGCAAGAATATGGGTGATGACTTTCAAACCATTGGCCAACAATGAGATACCTCAGTAGTTTCCGCAATCAGATCTGTCCCCCTTCTTGAAGACAGTATAATTAAGGCATCCCTTAGGTCGGCTGGGATTTCTTCTTTGTTCCAGATTTTAAGGATGAGGACATTTTAAGGATGAGAAATGGTGAGAAAGGGATACAGAGATAGCATGTGAGCTGATCCCAGGGAGCCATAGGATCACAGGAAGCTAGTAAGAGAGGGTGAGGGAGAGAGAGTAAGGGATAGGGAGAGAGTATGTGAGCCAATCATAGTTATCCAGAGGGCCACATCAAGCAAGAGGGAGATGATGGGAGAGAAAGGGATAGGGAGAGAGTGTGTAGGCCAATCACAACTAGCCAGAATGTTCCGGTAAGCCAGAGAGAGAGGTGAGAGAGAGTGAGAGAATGGGAGAGAGAGTGAGCATGTGATCCAATCACAGCTAGCCAGATGGTTGCAGTGATTGAGACAGAGAGGGGGAGGGAGAGAGAGAAAGGCAAAGAAAGAGAGCTTGTGAGCCAATCCCAGATAGCGAGAAGGTCACGACAAGTGAGAAAGAGAGGGTGAGAGAGAAAGGGATAGGTAGCACTTGCATATGTGACAAAAATTGCTCCTTCTTGCACTTCAATGGCATTAGTTTGCATGTGTGTTTTTTTCTGGTGTTTTAAATGGCTTCTTGGCATTTTAAAGTAAAACACATCCCAGCATATTTTAGTTTCAGTCACCATAAATTAAAACATTGTGTCCATGAATTAATGCAAACAGAAATGCACTCAAAAATGTGTAACAGGCCCTTTTGTCCACCAGACTATTTTTTAAAAACATTATAAAATAAACAAAACCAGACATTCTAAAAATGACCCCAACAGAAGAAGATACAACAGAAAACTGTCAAGGATTACATAACACAAAAGTGATAACCAAAAGTGCATGCAACTAAAACATATGCAATAGCCAGTATCAGCCAACAAGACACAATGGTAATACCTGAACAACACAATAATAATACACCACCAACAAATAAACTTGTTTCTTATATACACATACACATACACCCGGTAGATTCTAGTGCCGAAGGCTGCCAATGGCTGAGTGTAGGTCACCTGGCCCTGAGCCACTCACTTCTTCAGCTTAGGAAGGCACATAAACCATTAGGCTGTAAGTGGTATATTGAGGTGTGGAGCTGTTTTATACCCAGCATTTGACACATTCATGAAACCACCGCTTGGCACAGGTGGGAGGGAGTGGAGGGGTTGGGGGCTGTATTTTTGAAAGCTACAGTCTCCTGAAGGCTCATACTAACCCTTCCACCCCCTCACATCTGGGCCAAGGAGCAGTTTCATTAACCCCCATGCCCTGCCACAGTCCCCAGTGGTGGCCAGCTATTCATCTGGTGATGCCAGTTATTGAGACACACCTTGACATCCATATCACACTGAATATCATAGGGCTTTTACCTAAAAGTAGTGCAGGGTACCAGTTTATTCTGGTGATAGCAGATTATACTACTTGCTATCCAGATGCTGTGCATTTGGACACTTAAAAGCCTGTTGGAGATCACTCAAGTGTAGGCTAGTGGTCAATGCTGAGAACATGACTTCTTTCATAGTGGCAGCATGTGTGCTCCATAATATCTGTGAGACAAGGGGCAAGGTTTCCAGTAAGTCTTGGAATGAACACTTAAGGGAAGCCAGACACGCTGCAAGCAACAGACTCATGAGGTCTTTAGATCTCGGAGGAGCTCAGAGAAAAAAAAGGAAGAAAAGTGGTTCCATGTTAATTGGCTGCCATGGGCAGTCAATTGAGCCAGCAGGACACCAATTACTGGAGAAAAAAAAACCTGCTTGATCTCAACTTCAGCAATCAGGCTTATGTAGATTGAAGGCAAAGGGGAAGGAGGCAGCACCAGAGATCCCTGGAGTATAGGGAAGATTGGTGAATGGATGTCAGGTCTTCATTTTTTTTTCTTCTTCTTCTTTTCCTTGGCAAAGAGGGTTTTTTGTTGTTGTTGTGTGTCTGGTCTTGCATTTTGGCAAGTGACAGTCAGCTCTGGGTTGGGGAGTCATCACCTCTCCCCAACTAATCAAGTCATCAAAGTCATGGCGGGTGAGATAGCAGAGAGGAAGACCAACCTAATTGGACTGACTGGTGCTGGCCTTGTGTAAAAAAAAGGCCAGTGAATGTCAATGGGATGCAAAGGCCCATACACAGTGATATTACAACAGATGTACACTGAGAGAAGCAGGGCAAGGGGTAAGGGTTGGACATACAGGCAAACAGCAGAAGGGGAGCTGTGATCAGAAATTGCCTGGCGGCACACATTGTTACTGTTAAGGGGGGAAATGTGCTCTGTAATTGTGTTAATGGATTGTTTTAATATTTCATTTTGCATTTCCTATTACTTTGTAATACTTTAATAAAGTCTTTCTGAGAGACGGTTTTGGATACTTGGTTCATAACGGGCTCCTTGGGAGGTCTAGGTATGGGACTGGAAAGGGACATGCTCCATGCAGGATAGAAGGGAGGGGGTGCTGTGGGTGTGGGGCATGGATGGAAGGTGCTTTCAGCTTGGAAAAATCAACCAGGAACTGGGAATAAGGAGTAATGGACAGGGAATAAGGAACTGGGAATAAACAACCAAGTTCATACTCATGGGTGGGGGAGATATGATAACAGGCGATGATCCTCAAGGCAATAACTAATAGGATTGACATGCAACTAAGATAACTGATAAGAAAATTCCTTTTACTGAACTGACTGTAGCAGGATGGATTGGTAGCAGATTGTTATGAGGAGGTCCAATACATGTGCAATGCTAGTGTTACCCCCAATTCCAGCATACAGGGATCATGGCAAGCCAGAGTTCTGAAGAGGCACCAGCTTTGCAGGAAAGACTGACCCCACATGCCACAATGAGTGCCCCATCCCAAACACGACAAGAAAAAGTGGCAATACTGTGACAGGGGACTTAACATTTGAAAGAGGGCAATTAGCAAGTTATCAAACTATAATGAACCTCAGCTTGGGTTTTATTTCTTGAATCTCCCCCACCACGCCATCCCCATGCTGAGCTCATCACACTGTCTTTGCACTGCCAGGTGGGTGCCCTGTAACCAGTCCTGCATGCATGTGTGCTGGGTGGTGTGCTAGTCAGTCACCAGGTGGGGGGTGGAGTAGGGTGCTCGGGGTCCCAACCAGGTGGTGGGCAGCTGTCCTGGGCATGGGGAACCCCGTTACCCAAAGAATCTTAATCAATCTCTACAAAAAACCCATCCCTCATCCCCTCCTCACCCCAATTAACCAATGCTTATGCTGGTGTTGCTGCTTTAATTTTTTAATTTTTAAAAATTTTATTTAAAATATATAAATTTTATTCTTTTTCTCATGAGCAAAACTATGAGTGAGTTAGATTTTTATAAATCCAAGCATTCATAGTTATATTTTTATAAATCCAGCCAGCTGACCCTGATGGAGGACATTCAGCAAACAGGGGAACCCAACACCATTTGGGTAGCGGTACCCCCATACTTAGCAGAAAGCACCCCTGCATGGCCGAACAATTTTTTTTCTTTTTTATAAAAATATGTTTAACTCAAGCACCATTTTAAAATTGAAATATAGTGTAGAAATTCATGCAGTTCCTGAATTTGGTCTTTTCTTTCATAGGCAAGATGCAATTTTTTCTAATAATTACACTAAGCAGACATGACAATGAGCAGGCAGGTGACCCCACAAATTTTGTTCTACGGTGCCATTTGCACAACTTGAAAGCTTATAGTTAAAACTAACATGGACTAGTTAGAATACTTTAAATAGAGCAACAATGATTATTTTCCTGTGTTTGTATGCAGTTTTGATTTATTGTGGTTTGTGTTCTTGCCTTTGTATTTCATGAAATTTGAATCTGTATATTTTCTTTTGTTTTCATGTTATTGTGGTTGTGGGTTATTTTGTGTGTTTGCATTTTTTCCTTGCTTGTGAGGAAGCATGGTGGCAGACAGTGGTGAAATAGGAGGGCCTCAGGTGTTAAGACCCACCAGGTTTTTTTAATATTTGGTATATTAACAAGTCAACAACCAACAGTCATTTGGGAAGACAGGCAGTAGAGCAAGTCCCTTGATGAATCCCTCAACAAGGGAAGCTCAGTAGTAGGCTTTGTGGCCATCAATGGCCAGTAACCTGGAAGGACAGTGTTTGCCCTACACCCCAGGTGCTAAGACCCATTGGGCCTCAGGTACTAAGCCCAGATCCACCCAGCAGGCATTTGGGGAGAGAGGGGGAAAGGGAAGAGGGTATTCAATATACATATGAATGTATGTGCGTGTGTATGCATTTCAAATAGAATGTATGTATGCAATTCATATAGAAGCAGGCCCTGAGAATGTCACTTGATTACAGTGACTAAGTATAGTTAAAATAAAAGTTTAGCTAAAATTGCTAAATCACACTGTGACCACCTTGCTTCAAATACCCGCTCACATGCTGCCTTAGCTCATACACATGGTGGTGGGCATGGTGAGGGTTCATGCGACCACTGACAGGGACCTCAATCACCCCGGCAAAGGCCCCTAAACTTGCCTGCCATGACTTTGAGTGTATTTTCAGTGGAGGGGTCTTCTTCTGTAGGTCCCTCGGGGTCGGTCACTCCTCCCAGTGGATATTTGTGGAGCTCCACCTCCTCTACACCCCTTCCTTACGCCAACCTCTAGCGGGCCACCTGCTTAACGCAGCCATACCTTCAGCTTAGATGATATTTGATCTTCACACCCTCTTCGGGACTGGTTATTAACTTCATTACTTTGGTAGGCTACAGGCCTACTGGATACACCCATGCCGTCTATCTCCGCATTGTTGACGGCTACTTGCTGAGCCTCATGATCACTCTGGTGTTGAGGTGTTGGTCAGATCGAGGTAGACCTAACCACTGAACACCCAAAGAAAAAGACAAATCATAACAGCAACACAAGAAACCATATACAGCCCAGAGGCAGCTAAAGAGAAAAAGGACTTAAAGAAAGGATAAGAAGGCAGATAGAAGAAAAGAGATCAGGCTATACTGCTCCTTCCCTCTCTCAGCCCTAGAACCTGAGCCAGGTGGTATCCCCTGGTGCTGCTCCACTCTTTGTTTTTGCCGGGGTATCTTCTGTCCTTCCCCGGGTCAGCCTCCCTCCTTGGCTTTGTACCTGTGGGAACCCAGAGTGGGAAGCTTCCACCATCTCCAGGGTTACTATAGCTCCTTTGGGAGCAAGGTCATCCCCTGGATGCCGGTACTGCTCGTGCCTGGCGTGGGGTGTATTCACTGTCACTTGGGGTGCCTCTCCCCAAGCATAATCTGCTTCTTCACACCAGGGCCACCTGTTGCCGGTGCAGAGAGCCTCCACAGCTTCCACTGCCTCTCCTGCTCTCCCTGTTTCTCTTTTAGTGCTCCCTTTTATCTTCACTGGCTAGTGATTGCTCCTGACATCACCCGCTGACTCCAACTGTATATAAGCATGACTCGTGAACCATGTGGGCTCTGCTCTATGTTTCTTTGGCATCTGGCATCCTGTGGCCGATAAGTACTTTTTGTTTTGGGTTTTTTTTCCTATGGGGTGTGTAACCCCCAGCCTGGGATCCCATTAGGGGAGGCTCTATAGCTCCACTGTTGTTGTGCCCCTGGGACATGCATTAAATTGAAATGTTAGCTGAAATTGCTTATGGTGATAGGTATTGATGTAAATAAATATGCCCTCAATAAGGGAAGCTCATTAGTAGGCTCAGCAAATGTATGCATTTGTGAAGAGAGGGGAAAGAGAGAGTACCTTTGTCCAAGAGGGAAGGCCTCAGGTGCTAAGATCCACCAGGTAGCAGGGAAGATGGAGGAAGGGTCTTTGCCCAAGCACCACCCTAGGTGCTAAGATCCACCAAACAGTGGAGAAGAGGGAAGGTCTCAGGTGCTAAGAGCCAGAAGGCAGTGGGGAATAGGGAAGGCCTTGGGTGCTAAGAGCTACCAGGCAGTGGGGAAGGGGGAAGAAATCACTTATGGTGATAGGCATTGATAAAAATGCAAGGGAAGCTCAGTGATAGGTTTTGTGGCTAGCCAGCACAAATTACAAAACATGGCTTGATTAGAGTCAGTGTATGTGTGTATGTATGTATACTTTTGAATGTATGCAATGCTGGGAGCTGAACTAGAATCAGGCCTGAGAATGTGTGGAGGGCTTGTTCATTTGCTGAGGCATGGCCAGTAATCAGGAAGGAGGGTGCTTGAGAGAGGGAGGGAAGAGAGAGTCCATTGATGAGAATGTTGCTTGATTAGCATGCATGTATGACTGTATGTATATATGGGCCCTGAGACTAAACAGGCAGTAGGAAGGAGAGCACCCAGGTGGGGGAGAGGGAGGGCCTTTCCCCTCCATCTTGGGTGCTAAGACCCATCAGGTTGTTTAATATTTGCCATAAACTTAGAGAATAGAAGTCAAGATGCCCATTTATAGCAACAATTGCTTTATTAGAATATATGAAAAGGTGGATGCTGGGAGGCCCTGAGGCCAAGCAGGCAGTAGGAAGGATGTATAGTGTGTAAAGGGATCTGGTGGTGAGGGTCTACTATAGGCCACCACACCAGGATGATGAGTTAGACCAGGAATTTTCCAAACAGCTTGAAAAGGCTTGTGAGGTCTAGAGAAATGGTCGTCACGGGAGACCTTAACTACCCAGATATATGCCAGGAGGAGCAGTCAGCTAGATATAACTGCTCTTGCAGGTTCTTAACCTGTATTCAGGACCTTCACCTAACACAGGAGGTAAGGTGTCCCACCAGGGGCAACACCTTGCTAGACTTGGTGTTGGCCACAGGGGATGACCTGGTGGGGGACCTGCGGATTCAAGGCAACTTAGGGGACAGTGATCACCAAATGATTAAACTCACTATCCAGCAAAGGGTGGGCATTATACACAGAAGGGCATGGGTGCTGAAATTTTAAAAAGCTGACTTTAATAGACTCAGGGAACTGGTTAGCAGGGTACTAGGAGCTAAGAACTTGGATGTGTTGAGGGTCCAGGATGGCTGGACATCCCTCAAGGAAACCATTCTTTGGGCTCAGAGTGAGTCAATCCCATGGCAGAGAAAAGGGGCAAGAGGGCCAGGAAGCCCGTTTGGGCAAAAAAAAGAGGCGTACAGGAAATGGAAGCAGGGGGTAGCTAGCAAAGAGGAGTATACTTCCTTGGCCTGCACCTGCAGGGAGTCAGTCAGGAAGGCCAAGGCAACTCCAGAACTCAGGCTAGTGTCAGGGATTAAGGGCAATAAAAAAGTCCTTCTTTAGGTATGTTGGGAGTAAAAAGAGGGTGTGGGTTAGCGTAGGACCCATACAGGATGGGCAGGGGTGCTTAGTGATGGATAGTAGGGACAAAGCAGAGCTCTTCAATGATTTTTTTGTCTTCTTAAAAAGGAATCTGGATGAACCCTCAACATACATCATGGACACCAACAAAGGGAACATTAGCCGACCAACAGTCAGTGCCAACACAGTAAGTAAAAAGACACTTGGAGGGACTGGATGTATTCAAATCACCAGGGCCAGAGGAACTCCACCCAGGGGTAATGAAGGAATTAGCGGAGGTCAGATCTGAACCACTAGCAAGGATATATGAGCACTCATGGTACTTGGGTCAGGTCCTGGAGGATTGGAAGAGGGCCAGTGTCATCCCAATCCTTAAGAAGGGAGGAAGGAGGACCTGGGGAACTATATAGATGAGTCAGCCTTACCTCTAGCCCTGGGAAAATCCTAGAAAATATTATTAAGAAGCACATCTGTGGGAACCCTCTGGCTAATGTGACGCAGAGGGGTTACCAACATGGGTTTTTAGCAGGCAGACCCTGCCTGACTAACCTCATTTCCTTTTATGACAAGGCCACCAAATGTTTAGATGCAGGAGTTGAGGTGGATATTATCTATCTGGACTTCAAGAAGGGCTTTGACAAGGTATCCCATACCATCCTTAAAAATAAACTCAGAGGATTTGCCTTGGATGATTACATAGTAGAATGGGTAGCAAATTGGCTCAAAGGTTACACTCAGAGGGTGGTAGTGGATGGATTGGTGACAACCTGGAAAGATGTGGACAGTGGTGTCCCTTGGGGCTTAGTTCTGGGACTGGTGCTGTTCAACATCTTCATCAGGGATCTGGATGAGGGGGTGGGAATCAGCCTGTCCATATTCGCAGATGACACAAAATTATGGGGTGCAGCTAACACCCTGGAAAGAGGGACCAGATCCAGGCTGGGAAAGTGGGCAGAGAGCAACAGGATGCAATTCAATAAGGACAAGTGCAAAGTGCTGCATCTAGGGAGGAAGAACTAACATTATGCCTACAAGCTGAGGGATGACCTTCTCAGCTCCACTGAGGCAGAAAAAAGATCTTGGAGTCACGGTTCACTCCAGGATGAACATGATTCACCAGTGTGATGAAGCAGTTGGCAGAGCTAATTGCACCTTGTTGTGCATCCATAGGTACTTCACAAACAGGCCCAGGGAAGTGATTCGCCCCCTATACGTGGCACTGGTCAGACCACAGCTGGAGTTCTGTCCAGTTCTGGATGCTGCAGTTCAAGCAGGATATGGACAACCTGGAGAGGTTCCAAAGAAGGGCCACTCAACTGATGAGAGGCCTGCAGGGAAGGCCCTATGAGGAAAGACTAAGGGACCTTAACCTCTTCAGCCTCTCCAAGAAAAGGCTGAGAGGGGACCTTGTGGTGGTATACAAATTCATAAGGGGAGAGCAACATGAAGTAGGTGACAATCTGTTTACCAGGACACCCCCTGGAATGACAATGAACAGTGGCCATAAGCTACTACATAGAAGGTTTAGGCTGGACATTAGGAGAAAGTTCTTCATGGTCAGGGTTGCCAGAATCTGGAATGGGCTCCCAAGGGAGGTGGTGCTTGCCCCATCCCTGGAGGTTTTCAAGAGGAGCCTGGACAGGCACCTGACTGGGATCACATGATCCTAGGTTTTGTGACTCTTTTCTTGCCTGCTAGGGGCAGATTAGATGGCCCACTGAGGTCCCTTCTGACTCTATGAATCTAGTGTATAGTGAATAGTGAATAATAGTACCTGGTGTATAGTATATCTAGACCAGCCTCACCAGTTATTTGGGAAGAGAGGGGAAACACAAAGTCCCTCCCTTGATGAGAATGTTGCTTGCCTAGAGTGTAAGTGCTAGGGTAGTGGAGAATAAGAAACAATAAAAGTCCAGAGGGTTGCAGATGCACAGGAAAGGGGTACTTGAAAGGGAAACAAAAGTGACAAGAACGTGCTGAATGTGGTATAGATAAAGACCTTTAGCAATTGCTTAGCAATGACAAAGGGAACCACTGCTCAAAGTATGGGGGGAAAATAAAATACCATATAGGGGTTATCACAGTATGCAAAGCAGGTAAACAGTAAACAGGGATGGGTTCATAGAATGGGAGGGAAAAAGGCAGGAGATGGGAGGAAACAAGGTGGGGTATATGTTAATTAAGTTTAATAAAAGACTGTTGAGAAGAATGCACTGGATCACTCCGGTTTTGAGTGTCCCAAGTGCTGTCATGCAATAAACCACAGTTTTGATAATCCAGTGAGTGTACCAGCCTGCTGCCATCTAGTCATTGGACATCACATGGACTCAGGGTCTAACAGTAAGTATGAATGTATGCATGTGTTAGGGTGACAATATTTGGATCTTGGGGAGCACTGGGTGTGCAGCTTCATAGAGTGGTGTACTTGGTAGCTTTTTCCTGTGTCTCATCAAAAGCTGCTAGTCACAAGGCAGGATGATATATTAAAAGTAACTAACTTTGGAAATGCTTAAGCAAGCAGTTTCCTAACAAAAGGATAGCGTGCAAGATGCACAATATGTTGTGTAAGAAGAACAAGATGCAGCCCACCAGCTATCGTTAGGAGATAAAGCAGAAGCAGGACCTTGGAGATGATGCTGAATTCAGCAAGAAACCAGAAAGAATCAGCATGAAACCACAATTGAACGGGAGAAGATGGGGTCAAAATCTTAGGCATGCGCTCTTAGCAAAGAGGCATGTAAATGAATGAAGTGCATAGACAATACCACGCTAATGATGCAAACAGTAAACAGATCTGGAGCTTGAGATCGGAGAAGAATTGGGCAGAATCAAAGGAGAGACATAGGCAGAGTAAATGTTAATGAGTATGAACCAAGGGGTATAAATATGGAAAGAACTTTGTTTGGGGCTTCTCCTCCGGTTTTACAGGCTTTGTGTCTGTGAGGGAGCTTGCCCGAAGCCGACTCCATTCTGAATAAAGCCACAAGGCAAGATGATATATTAAAAGTAACTAACTTTGGACATGTTCTGGGTGTTTGCTCCCTGCTTGCTCTGGCTAATGAGTAATAGGATTCATGAGCGATTGGATCGTGGTCTCCCTAATCATTGGGCACTGTATGGAGTTGGGGGTCTAACAGTATGTATGTATGAATTTGAATGTATGGAAAGGTAGGACCTGAACCAGAAGCAGGCCTGCCCACCCACCACCCCAACTTGAGCATGCTGACCAGACAGACCAAAGATGGTAGTGCTCCACAAGCTACAAAGGAGTGAGTTCATTCATTACTAAGATGCGGTGGCTAGAGTATTGTTATTATCAGTTAAGATTTTTACTAGTATAATTATTAATTTAATTATTACTGTAAACAGAATTACTTGGGCTCATTGTCCTCACAAGATACATATGAGCACAATCATTAGGCAAGGTTTTTCAGTATAATGACTCTAAGGATAATACGAGTAGCAATAGGCACCTGGCAGTGACAGTCCCAGCATTGCAAGTTGAAACAATGCAACTGTGTAGAAGGAAGTGGAGTAAGGTGTCCTTCTCAGACGTTGTAAGTGTAGTCTTCTCTTCTACTCAGTTCAGTGGGGTTGGGTTCCTCCAGTTCCCAAATCAGTCATACACACAAACACACACAGATTAACGTGATGCCTCACCTGGCCGGGTTGATCAGCATGGACAGGCTGACATCCTCATATGCCAAGAATCGGTTCATGAGAGCAACAATAACCACAGTCAGACACAAGCACACAGTTAAACAGAATACCTCTGTGTGGCAGGATGCTCTCTAGGGGTGCCATGAACTCCCCTTCTACTGGGGAGCTCCCTTGAGGCCTCCTCCACCCCTACAGCCTCACCCGGTCCTCCGGTGTAACATCATACCCAAAACCGAAACTCAAAGCCAGGCCAACCGGCCGTAACCCAAAATCAGCCTGCTGGCTATAACATTCCATGCCACCCTGGCTCTCCTTCGAGCCTCCCTGTCAGAGGCCTCTTCATCCCATACCAACACACAGCCGCTCAAACACTCAGGCTGCCCTGCCCTGCCCTGCCCTGCCCTGCCCTGCCGCAGAGCTCCTGCTTCTCAGCCTGCTTGAGGGGAACCACCTCCTGGCCTCAGCCTGACTGCTTATATAGGCCAGGCCCTGCCCCCTGGCGGTCAGCTGACCCAATCAGTTGCCCCGGCAACCTGCACCTGTGCTGCTTGGGTGACTGGCAGCTAAGCCCATCACCATTATCAGTAGCAGGCACCTTAGTGCCCTGCTACACTCTGAATCTGGCTGGGTGTCCAGATGACACCCTCATGGGCCAGCATTCAGTTCATTAGGGCATGTCTGAGCCAAACTGGGTCAATCAGCCTGTACAAGCTGATCCCCTTATGTGTTTTAAACTCAGCCCATCCCAATCTTTTAGCCTCTTGATGAGCAGACCCCACAGTATTTTTGGGCTTCACAGGGATCTTTAGCTTAGGTAAAAGAAGCGTTGCTGCAGAGCAAGTGGGGAAGGAAAAGTAAAGAAGGAAAAATATACCCAGTTACCACCAGTTTGACTATAAAAGTTATTTATTGCCAAGTATATGAAATATACAACGGCACTAACAGTAGTAGACATGCAAAGGAAAAACAAACACAAACAATCACAATATACCCTGGTTTCACTAAGTATTTGGGGAAACTTAGCTCAAGTTTAACTAATACAGTTCAGATTCAGAACTCTGTGCTTAGAGAGAGAGAAGAGAAGAGAGAGCGAGCTGGGATCTCACCAGTCCAAGGCGCTTGGGTTGCAAAGCTGACAGGTTAAAGTTCTCAGCACGATCCTTGAAGGGAGACAATCTGCCTCCTGCAGCCTCTCCAGAAGAAAGTGGGTGGTGTCAGCACACACACACTGCTGCTTCTTTTCCAGATGTCTAGACCCTCAGTTCAGCTTCTTTCAAGCATTCTCAATAGTGTAAATCAAATTGTCTTTTCTCTTGACAAGGGGTTATCTGGTTGGAACATCTCAGGAACCTGATTGATACTCAGGAAACACATACTTAGGAGCCAGCTTGACATTCCTACTGATGGGACATCTCCTGGTGTCTTCAGAAACAATAGATAGCTTGCAGCATCAGGGTTTTGGATTCTTACTTGCTGTGAACAAGCCTCAGCTTAGCATGACTTTACTATAGTCTTTACTATACTTTACTATAGATCTTACTACAGTCTTTTAACAGACTTAAGGAAATTATTGGACTGTTCATAACCTGTTATGGAGGAGACTTCCACCAGTCGATTCAGGAAAAGTATGACAACACTTGTGGACAGAGCTCCAACAGGCTGGACGCTGTGATGAACCCTGTACCATTGTTCAAATGTTGCCCATACCCCCTCTGACTCGATCTATTGCCTCAGCATTCCCTAACCCGGCAACCGAGTTTTAGCCAATTAAGTTTACATAGGCCTTTCATAGTGGGACTGGGGAATGTACAGCCCAAGATGCCTAGTAAACTTACTTCTGTTTAGAGGTGGTGGGGGAGGAAAATCCTTTGTAAATCCAGATTAGAACTTGTCTGATAAATGCTGAGCTGGGTGTGTGGGTTGATTAGCATTTGGAGCACAGATTCCCCATCATGCAGTGCTCCCCTGCTTTGCTGATCCCAGAATTCACTGCAGTCTCTGCTTCAGGTTTTCTGTTCTCCATCTCTCATGTAAATGAATGGTCATCTGGTCCCATCTCAGATGCAAATGAGACCTTGGGCAGTTGTTTCACTTTTGTCACCCTTCTCTGGAGGGCTTTAGGTGTGTCTCTCACTGCATTTTAATCAGTTTCTGTTTAGGTAGAGGAGGTGGGAGGGGCATTCTTTGTGAGTCAGACAGTCTGCGTCCTGTGTCAGGGTTCCCCAAGAACAGGTTGCTGACAGGTAACAGCTGACGGTTCTTCACTTATCCAGACTTGATCTTCTGCCTGGGTTTTTGGCTCCTCCCTCACTTTTCCCTGTGGTTCTAGGTCTTCCATCTTGCCCTCCATGAATGTGGCTCACTCCTCAGGCTTGCATCATTCTCTCAGGAGTTTTATGTGGTAGATCTGTCTTTCACGTTGGTGCCCTGGCCTGTGGATCTTGTAATCTACCAGGCTAATCTGAGTATCACCTCGAAAGGGCTTGCTTGTGGATATAGGTAGGAGCACCAGAATCCTCTGACCAGGCCTAAACTCCCTTTCCCTCATGTGCACATTACATCTTTCTGGTGCTGTTGTGCTTCCTGAAGGTGATCTCTGGCTAAGTTCTGCGCTGTTTGTATGTGTTGTTGGAATTCCTGTTGGTAGGTGGCTGGGGTCCTCATGTTACCCTTATCTTGTTCCCAGCCTGCTCTCAGTGCCTGCAGCAGACCTCAGGGGTGGTGTCCCAAGATGATCTTGAATGGTGATTACTTTGACAAGTCCTGTGGGGTGTCTTGGATAGTGAATAATATCAAGGGGAGATGTAAGTCCCACTTCTGAAAGTCACCCTGTATGCACCATTGCAACATCCTCTTTATGGTGGCGTTGAGATGCTCCATGAGACTGTTGGTCTGTGGATGGTACACAGATGTCTTTAAGTGCTTTATCTGCAGGGCATGGCATATGATTCGTAATTCTCTGGACATAAAATTCCACTCTTGGTCAGTCATGATCTCCTTGGGTATCCCTACCTGTGCGATCCACTTTATCAACTCCTCAGTGATTTGCAGTGCTGTCACTACCTGGAGTGGGATCACCTCTGGGTAACAGGTGGCATAATCAATGAACACCAGGCGAACCACCAGGCCACCTTGGTTATAGTTTTGCCACAGCCCAGGTGCCCCCCTGTGGGGCTCACTTGGGCCAGCCACCATATTAGCCAGCAGAACTGAGTGGCCACTACCAATTGGGCCTCCTCCTGCCCCATCTGCCACCCCAATACAGCAACTGGTTCCTTACCTCATATTGCAAGGCCCCCATGGCCATTCCTGGCTGGTCATCCTCCTCTCTGAGGACTCATGCCTGGATTGCTCAGAGTTCCTCATCTTCTTCTTGGGCTCCTTGCCAGCTTTTATTTCATCCAGGAGGTGCTTTTCAATGACATCATCTGCCCACACCACTCCCAGCTGGCAATAAAAACAGATGATGAACCACATGGGCAATCCATCCCAGTGTGGTTTGTCTGTCTCCCTTTTTCCTGAAAAAGGTAAGCTTGCTCTGTCTTCACAGTTTTTCTCTTTCTTGTTGGGATGGGTCAGCCCTGCCCCAGGTTCTGCCATGGGAGGGGTCTTCAGGCTCTCTGCCTGCATCCCCTTGCGACACACACTCAGAATAAGAGAATGGCCTGAGGAGCAGAGCCAGCCATTGCTGCAGGGATGCTGCCAAGTTAATATCACCAACTAGAGCTCTTCTGTTCCCAGGTACATCTGGAATTTGAGGGTAGGAACTATGGGGGTGGAGGAGGCTCTTAGGGACCCAGTGGGTCCCAAGTCCAGAGGAGAAGGCTTTGGGCCTAGGGAAGAGTGAGGCCAGCCTTTCAAAAGGGACTTAGAGTTGTGGACCTACACAGAGGCTAGGCAAGCCCCTGATGAAAACTGGCAGAGATGAGGTCAGGGGCTCACATCAGCCCAGTTGAGTGAGGGGATGCCTCATATAAGATCTCTGGGGCAACAGACCTTCCCAGGAAAAGATGGCTCTATGGAGGGGCCCTTAGGGAATAAGGAGATCAGCTGCTGCTGCACTGATACCAGGGAATCTAGACTGGTCATAGCAAGGCTGAAAGGCAATTAAGTCCACTATCGGGGCAGGCCAGGGCTGCAGATAATCAGCTGGCACCCCAACTAACCTGGAGGTGGGGAGAGAGCCTAAAGAAGCTGAAGGTACCTTTGATGTGGGGAGGCATCACTAACAGAGAATAGGCAGTCAGACAGTCAGCAAGCTGTAATGACAGAGACAGAAGTGCAGCCTCCTGATGGGAGGCATCCAATAAGAGTGCCTGAATGAGTTGGGGTCAGCAAGAGAGAGTCTTGAGATAGAGGCTGCAGTAGAGTACTGGAGTGAGTAGCCCAGAGAGAACACCCAGGAGCCCACAGGGGCAAAGAAGGACCAGGGCAGGTAGGCCTGCAATGGTCCTGAGGAATGATCTAAAAACACACCCTGCTGGGGAGAATAGTGTAGTGGGGTTGCCAATGGCAGTGCAATCCTCAGTAAATACTATGCCAGCACCTCCCTAGTGAACAAGTATGGGGTGCTGGAAAGCCTCAGCCCTTGCTGCTTTGTGGTGACCCTGAGGAGGGTAAAGGCTAAGGGAGCACACCCTGACAGAAAAGTACCAGGCTTGGGCAAGATCATGGAGGCCAGGAGGGCCTGAGATCCAAAGCCTGAGACTGAGGCTGGGGCAACAGCACAGGAGCCAGGAGGGCCTGAAGCCCAAGGCTGAAATGAGAGTGGGGTCTAGTGGGAGGTCTGAATGAGAGTGAAGTTCAGGTATGTTGGAAGATGCCTGAGGCCTGAATGGGCCATAGCAGAGAGTGAGATCCAGGCATGTTGACAGACACTTGAGGCCTAAGGGGTGTAAGGCCCTATAGCCCCATTGAGCGGGCAGAGTAGTTAGCCTAGTGAAGGGAAAGAATGAGAGGCTAGAAGCCTAAGGAGCGACAAGAAGCCCATGGTGCATGTGAGTAGAGGCCCCAGAGAGAGGGCATGAAGACAAGATAAGTCTTCAGATGCCTGAGGCCAAGTTTGGGGCAGAGGCCAAGTGTGGCCCAGCAATGGGGTTGGGGGAGTAATAGTTGATTTTGGATGCCATCTGCAAGACATGGAACATGGTATAAGGGAAGGTTCAGAGCTGTGTGTAATGCCGTAGGCATCAGGGCATTAAATGGGCAGCCTCCTGCATTGTTATATCTGGTATTATTACAGCAAAGTGTGGTGGGAGAATCAGGGTGAACTGCCCTAGATGGGTGGGTGGACTGACATTATGACTGGCCTTGAGACAGTCCCCATCACACAGACTGAAACAGCAACCTTGGATTAATTTGATCAACTTGGGCCAGTCCAGACTCCTCTGCATTAATCAGAAAAAGTCAGTCCAGACCAGAGATCTCATGATTTGATGGGTCAAATCAGGGCAGTCTAGCAATTTAGGTTTCATTTAAATTAGGCTACTCCAATGATTTTGGGATTTACTGGGGTCAAATCAAGCTAATCTGTCAATTTTAGATTTAATTGGTTGGGATGAGGACAATCCAGTGATTTGGGGATCAAGGGATCGTGTTGGATGGGTCCTGGACCCTCAGGATTATTCATGTTAAACTAGGCCTGTTTGGCCACTTTAGGATTAATCAGGTCAAGTAGGGTTAACCTAGGGATTATTTGGGTCAAGTTGGGCCAGCTCTTTATGCTCAGGATTATTTAGCTCAAATGGAGCCTGTCTGTTAACCTTGGAATTATCCAGGTTGTACTGGGCCAGGCCAGAAACCTAAGGAATATCGAACCTACGTGGCCTTACTCAGAATGAATACAAGGTGGTTGGACCTGGAATAACCCCACATGGCCTAGTTCTGTTTGAACTCCATATGACCTGAATCAGTGTGGTCTGACTCATCTTGAACTGATGTGGCCCCTCTCAGCATGACCAGTTTGGAATGACCTTGTGTGGCCAGACTTGGCATGACCCATGTGTTTTGACTTGGCATGGTAATCATGTGCCCCAACTTGTCATGGCTCCTTTGTGAGGTCTGACTCAGTGTGGTCTAACTTGACATAATCATGTGTGCCTGAATTTAACATAATCTTAGTGTGTCCTGACCATATGTGGCTGCACTCAGCATAAGTTCTGTGTAGCCTGATTTGGCATTACTGCCAGATGCCACAAATTTGTGAAATCCTGTGTTGCCTGACATGGCCTCGGAAATATTGCCCCTGACCCTCTCCCAGTGGCCTAAGTCAGTGTGGCCTGACCTGGCACAGTATGGGAACTTTGAATTGCAGGCCTTGGAGTCAACCTAACTTGGTTGTGCGGAGACAAAATATTTGAGCTACATTTATTGAAAATGGGGGAGGAAGCCCTTCCTTAATAATGTGAAGGCCTTAGTAGAAGCCCCACCAATCAAGGAAAAATAAAAATGAAAGTGTTCCTTGGACAGGCCAGTTATTATTGATGTTTTTGTTCACAGTTCTCCTCTGTTGGATAAACTGTGCATTACGGCACCCTGGTTGTAGCATATCCTGGCATCCTGGCATGTGCAGGAACATTTGGAGAAATCAAAAGGCTACTGTGCACTGCTCCAGTTTTGTGCAGCCTGGACTTTGATGCCTGGTTTATCTTACAAATGGATGCCACAGAGCGATCTGTTCTTTCACAGAAATTTGAAGATGGAAAACACCCCTTCTTCTTTATGAGCTAGAAGATCCTGACCTGAGAGCAAAACCATTTAGTCATTGTAAAGTGTCTCACAATAAAAGTGGGAAGTTGAGGCCTTTTGCTATTATTGTCTGGGGGTCCCCTTCACCATCATTACTTATTATTCCCATCTAACCTGGTGGAAGGCAATGCATAGCACCAACTCCAGACACATACATTGGCACCTGGTTTTGCAGCCATATACTTTTGAGGTATGTCCTTTACCTGGAACCACACAGACAAATGCAAACTTCTTCTCATACGAGGGAAGGGGTTAAGCACAGAAAAGCAAGTCCTCAACTTCACTTTTATGTGAGGAAGTATGTAGCAAGATGGTCTGTCTCCTTAAGAACAGTTAACCAGCCTGGCTAAGTTGCTACAGGTGTGAGAAGGCTACCAATGAGGGAGTAGCTTGCTGGGAGTTACAAATCCCAGAAAGCTGAGCCACTTGATGTGAAAGGAGGGAGAAGGAGTGGTGAGCTGAAGGGTGTGAAGGGAAAGTCTTCGATGTGGAGGCCAGAGACATAGGGGACCACTCCCGGTGCCTGGGGCAGGACATTTTATTTATTTTCTTTGTTTGTTAATGCTAGAGCCAGTTCAGAAGCTGCCCAGGGAAGAAAAGCCTGCCTGAAGAAGCTCACAGGTGGTAACATGCCTACAGTCATGAATCATCCCAGGACTCTCCAGAAAGAAGCCTTGACCTGTCTCCTTCCCAAAGCACCCCCTGAAGCCAACCCTGATGTGGCTTCCGGAGGGGCAATCTTCTGGCTTCAAGGCTGGCTTTTATTTGTCCCTGACTCCCTCAGAAATCCATAGCAGCTCCCACCTCAGATCTTTGCTCAGCTACTGGGAACAGGGGCATTTTTCTTTTAAACAGGATTCAGAATGCTTACATCCTAAACAGTATATCCAACAAGGCCACTCCAAACAAACAATCTTTAATAAATTGCACTTGTAAATGCTCCCAGTAGTATTAACATGGGGCGTAATATCCAACCACAAGAAACATAATACTGTGGAGAGCTAATCAAGGAGCAGTCTCTTTGACCTGCTGTCTGATCCAGCCTAGCATCTCCCTCATTAAACTATTTACAGAAGCTATTTATAAAATATATCCTCACTCTGAGCCAACCAAAATCTTCCCCACAAGAACAGCAAACTTAAATGCAATCCACATAGCCTCTTCTGTCAGATTACTGGGATAGCAGATTGCATCAGCAGAAAGCTGAGACATTAGAGGATTATGAACATTTGGAAAGAACAGACAAAGGAATCTGGTTCTACCTGTGCAACGGCCTACCTTAATTTCCTGCCCATATTAAATAGGGCAGCACTGACTATTGCAGTTGAGCAACTGCATAGGCTTTTAAAGTGATAACTGTATGAATTATCCCAATACCTTTGTGGCCACACCCTCCAAAGAAAAGCAGATGACTGATTAGGCATTGTGTAGTGTCAGCTCTGAGTGTTAAAGCAGCAGTTTTCACATTACAGTGACTCTGGCAAGGTCTCTATTGAGATTCAAAAGCTCCATTTTTTTCAAAGCATGGATGAACTGGATGGGTGTCCTTATCTGGGAAGAGGAAATTTAAAGCCAAACTTCATGACATGAACCTGGAGAAAGACAATGTGTGTCAGCAAAGGGAACATAAGTTTCATCATCTTCCTCTGCTCTTTCATTCTACCTATGCACTCAGGTAAATGCTTAAAATATTCAAAGGTGATGGGAATTTGAATAAGTCTGTGGGGACAAATATTTGTTAATTTTTAAGTTATTTTAATTAAAAATATTAAATTAAAACCACTTTGCAATGGTTTAAGACAAAGTACTTTTGAATTTGAAATATTTGTGTTCAAAATCCAGGGGTTAAGAGCTCCCTGAGGTGCCTAAAATTAATGTGGAGGAGACAGGAAACTGCAAAGGCACAATAAAGCCTTTGCTTGGAGTGGACCTGTTGTCTGTACTGTTTGGGCTGTCAGCACTCTTGGCTCCTTCCACCTGTTTGAAGAGAAAAACATGACCTTAGTGTTACAATCTCATTAAAAGGAAAATTCATGAACAAAAACCAGAAAGAAACTATAAAATATAAAGGATATTTTCAATTTTGGTGAAAGGAAATTAGGCAGCTAATATTTTACTAAAATTATGTTATATTAGTCCCAGATTTTTACTGCTCATGTCTACATGTACAAATGCTGCAGGATGAGTTTACTGCTGAGTAATTTGTTCTGGAACAAACCCACCCTGGGCAGGTGTCTATACATGTGCAAATTTGGGAGCAGTTTGTTGCTCTTGCCAGTATTTGCTCCTTCCCCCTCCACCTCTGCACAGGCCCCATGAAGTAGCCAGGGGGAGCCAGAGGCTCCAACCACAGATGCCTGTGGCCAGCAGCCATCTGGAAAAGGCAGCTCTGCTCTCTGATCCCTGGCTACCTGTCTTCCTGACCTGGAGCAGCCTGTAGTATGCTGACACAGTGCTCTGCTGTCAGACTGTGTGCCCACCAGAGTCTGTGCTGCTCCACTTCCAGGGCCAGGGAGTGAATTCCAATGTCCCAGGTTCCTGCTGGCCACGCTGGTCCCTGTGCTGTGCTGCCATGATGACCACAACCTGGGTCAGATCAGCAGGAGCCCTAGTAGCCCTACACACACAGTGTGGCCCCCTGCCCAGGCTCACCATGGCATTACAGGTCACCTGGCACCACATTGCTGCCAGCTGGACCCTGGCAGGGACTCTGAAGATGCACACCTGGATGCCACCAATGATGCTGTCCATGCACTCCTGGGGCTCCAACCCCCACCACCTGTGGGCCCACCTGGCTAACAAGGACTGGTAGCTGCATATTGCCCAGAGCACCTGGGACAGTGGCTGGCCTCCTTCTGCATGACCCAAGCCATCTTCAAGGACCTCCTCAAGTAGCTCTGCCCACACCATGTGGTGGCCCCTACTCGTTGACACCCAGTTGGCCATTACCCTGCTCAAACTGCCCACACCAGCCAGCCTGCATTTCGTTGTGCCCCCGCTCACCCAAAGTGATCCCCAACAGCCACAGAGCACCCTGCCAAACCCCAGCACAGTCGGAGGTAACTGGGGCCCACGGTGGGAGGGGGCTAACCCCAGGCAGTGGGAGGAGGCGACTGAGTGGGCTGAGGAGGGTCTCACCCCACCCCAGCCCCTACTTGGCCCAGCCCCCCAGCGAGAGAGTAGTGAAGGGGAAAAGGTACTTACCACTCCCTCTCTGATGGGGCAGGGTCTCCTAAATCCTGGGTAGGGTCCCCCAGCCCAGGAAAAGCAAACCACCGAGGGTGGGCCCACTGCACATGCACGCAGTTTAAAAGGGTCTGCCAAACCAAAAAACCCATCAGGCTCTGGGAGTGGTGAGAGACACACGGGTGAAAGCCTGCTGTGCCCCTGCTCCCCCGAAGCCCCCTAGTGACCCCCAACAGCTGTAGAGCACCCCGCCACCCCCCCAGAACAGCCAGAGGCAAGCAGGGCCTGTGGTAGGAGGGGTTTAACCCCAGGCAGTGGGAGGAGGTGACTGAGTGGGCAGATGAGGGTCTCACCTCACCCTGGCTCCTACTGGGCCCAGCCCCCCCAGGGAAAGAGTAGTGAAGGGGAGAAGGTACTTACCAGTCCCTCTCTGGTGGGGCAGGATCCCCTAAATCCTGGGTAGGGTCCCTCCTAGCCCAGGAACAGCATACCACCGATGGCGGGCCCACTGCACATGCATGCAGTTTAAAAGGGCCCGCCAAACCAAAAAAAAACAGTCAGGCTTCAGGAGCAGTGAGAGATGCGCGGGTGAAAGCCCACTGTGCCCCTGCTCCCCTTAAGCCCCCCAGCAACCCCCAACAGCCATGGAGCACCCCACCAACCCCCAGCACAGCCAGAAATAAGCAGGGCCCATGGTGGAAGGGGGTTAACTCCAGGCAGTGGGAGAGGCGGCTGAGTGGGCTGTGGAGGGTCTCATCCTACCCTGGCCCCTACTTTGCCCTGCCCCCAAGGGAGCCATGGGACTGGAGCCTTGCACACAGGCCATGAAAACAGGTACATGTATCTGCCCGGTGCATGAGTTAGCATGGAGTTTGCACAGGAGGGTGAGCAGAAGGGCCCGGGACCCTGCCTGTGTGCCCTCTTGGGTAGGCATTCCCAGCTGTAGCTGGCCTACCAGCGGCATGCCATGGATGGGCACACACCGCGACCCAAGGGTCCTCTTGGGGCCTGCAGCACCCCCCTCTGGCTCCTCAGAGGCCTCTACCCAGACAGAGCCCATGGTTCCGGGCTCCATGCAGATGGAGCCTCTCACTCTCAGCTGCGGGAGCTGCCTGTCACTTTTTCAGGCTCTGGGGTCTGGGAGCATAGCCATCTCCCCTTGTGAGCTCTGCTCCCTTTTGAGGTCTCTGGTGCACCAGCTGGAGGAGCGCTAGGCTGCAGTCCAGAGAATGAGTGCCATCAGGGACGGTGAGCAGGAGATCAACTCCTACTGCCAGGCCTTTCTGCTCCAGGAGATGGAGGGTAGACCACAGTCTCCCTCCAGGACAAGGGAGGACTCGGGGACCTCCCATTCTGTCCAGCAAAGGAGATGGAACAAGGTGGTCAAGGTCCGCCACACCACTGGAGCTTTGCAACAGGTCTGAACCTCTTGCAGCCCCAGCAGAGCCTGATAAGCTTCCAGCTCCCACAGACCACATGGGCTCTTCTGTAGCTACCGCCCCCACTCTCCCTAAGACCAAATGCAAAGTGTTTGTTGTAGGAGACTCCATCCTGAGAGGGACTGAAGGGGCAATCTGCCACCCTGTCCCCTTAGCCTAGGAAGTTTGCTGTTTCCTGGTAGCCTGTATCTGAGACATTGTGGAGAGGATCCCTAAGCTCCTCCAGCCCACTGACCACTATCCTATGCTCCTTATCCATGTGGGCACCGATGACATGGCTCAGAGCCAGGTCGTGAAGCACTACTGGGATTTGGGAGTGGGGCTAAAGGGTCTGGGAGTGTAGGTGGTGTTTTCTTTGATCCTCCCAGTCTTGGGCTACAGGCTGAGGGAGAGGAGTATCCAGGTTGTAGACCAAAGACTGCGGCACTGGTGTCATTGGGAAGGCTTTGGCTTCCATGACCACAGTCTGCTCTTTGGTGAGAGAGGCAGAGAGCTGCTGAGAAGGGATGGCCTCCACCTCTCTCCACTTGGGAGGAGGCTCTTCTTAGCCAAACTGGCTGACCTGCTCCACCAGGCTTTAAACTAAGCCTGCCAGGGGACAGGGGGACTACTGCCACTGCTGGCCCACTGAGCAACCCTTGCAAAGCCAGCAGGCCAAGGCACTTATGGCAGTCCACCCCTGCCCCAGCCCTAGAATAAACTGTAGGCAAGGCATGGGCAGACACTTGCCTGCCTGTAGGCTAATGCCAGGAGCTTGGGGAATAAACAGGAAGAACTTGTCCTCCTGCTTAACACAAATAATTACAATGTCATAGGGATAATGGAGACCTGGTGGGACTCCAGCCATGACTGGACCATGGGTATAGATGGCTATACCCTGTACAGGAGAGATTGAGTGGACAAAAGGGGCAGGGGTGTACCTCTCTACGTCAAAGAGAGCTACATGTCCCTGCAAACTGATATTGGTGACCAGGGTGGATGACTGGAGACCCTCTGGGTTAAAATCCATGGGGAACATGGCACAGGGGACACAATGGTGGGCGTCTACTACAGACCTCTCACCCAAAGTTAAGAGCTTAATCAGGATTTCACCAAGGAATTGGCTGAGGCAGCATGCTGCTGGTCCATGGTTGTCATGGGAGACTTCAACTACCAAGACATCTCGTGGGAAGAGCGCTTGGCTAAATTTGAGCAGTGACAAAGCTTCCTCTCATGCGTGCATAACCTCTATCTGACACAAGAACTCTATGGGCCAATGAGAGGTAAAGCACTGCTCGACCTGGTACTGGCAACTGGGGACAACCTAATCAGCAACCTGATGATCAAAGGGAAGCTGGGTGACAGCAACCAAAAGCTGATCACCTTCTCCATCCGCTGTAAAGCTGTCAAGTCAGTCAGCAATACAGAAGTACTCAACTTCAGGAAAGCTGACTTTGACAAGCTCAGGAGGCTTGTTGGTGAGTCCCTAAGGGACCACAACCCCAAGAGGAGGGGAGCTCAGGAAGCGTGGTTGCTCCTCAGGGGAACAATCCTCGATGCACAAGCTAATGCTATTATGCCTTGGAGGAAAGGCAGAAAAGGGCACAGCAGCCCCCTTGGCTCTCCAGGGAACTAGCAGATCTCCTGCGACTAAAAAGAAAGGCCTACAAAGGATGGAGGATGGGACCCACCTCCAAGGAGGAATATTCTGCACTGGTCCAGACCTACAGGGAGTGAACCAGGAACGTCAAATCTGTGACTGAACTTTATCTAGCTACAAGTATCAAGGATAATAAAAAGTCCTTTTTTAGACATGTGGGGAGGTGAAGGAAAAGCAAGGGCAACATTAGACCTCTGCTAACCAAATGGGATGATTGACAATCAACGCCCAGGAAAAAGCCAACCCACTAAATAGGTACTTTGCGTTGGTCTTCCATCAGGATGCCCCTGCCCATTATGGGACAGGGAGGTCTGCGTGAGGGAGATTCTTTGCCCTTCATCAATGCTGACCTTGTGACTGAATACCTTGAGAGGCTGGACACCTTCAAGTCAGCCAGCCTCTGACAATCTATACCCCAGGGTACTCAAGGAGTTGGCTAGCGTCATAGCTCAGCCCCTGACATGGGTCTTCGAGAACTGCTGGTGCTCTGGCAAAGTGCCCAAAGTTTGGAACAAGGCCAATATGGTGACTACCTTCAAGAAAGGGAGGAAAGTGGATCTGGAGAACTACAGGCCCATCAGCCTGACCTCTATCCTGGGAATGGTTTCATAGTTTCATAGTTCGTAAGGTCGGAAGGGACCTGAGCAGGTAACCAAGTTCAACCCCCTGCCACGGCAGGAAAAAGTACTGGTGTCAAATGACCCCAGCAAGGTGTTTGTCTAGCCTCATCTTAAAGACCCCCAGGGTAGGACCCAGCACCACTTCTCTTGGAAGTTGGTTCCAGATCCTAGCCACTCTTACAGTGAAGTAGCGCCTCTTGTTGGCTAGTCTGAATGTACCCTCTGCCAGCTTGTGACCGCTATTTCTATTCCTGGTAGTGCTCAGGGGAACAGGGACTCCCCCAGTGTTTGCTGGTCCCCTCTGACTAGTTTGTAATAGGCCACTAGACCCCCCCTCAGCCTTCTCTTGTGGAGGCTGAACAGGTTCAGGTCCCTTAGCCTCTCCTCATAGGGCCTGCCCTGTTGTCCCCGATCATGTGAGTTGCCCTCCTCTGGACCCTCTCCATGTTGTCCACATCCCTCTTGAAGTGCGGCACCCAGAACTGGATGCAGTACTCCAACTGCGGCCTGACCAGTGTCACATAGAGGGGGAGGATCACCTCCTTGGACCTGCTCAAGATGCATCTGTGGATGCAAGACAAGGTATGGTTGGTCTTCCTGACTACATCCCCACACTGCCGGCCTATGTTCATTCTGACATCAATAATGATTCCAAGATCCTTTTCTGCCTCTGCAGTGACAAGAAGGGAGTTCCCCAGCCTGTAGGTATGCTGCTGGTTCTTCCTCCCCAAGTGCATCACCTTGCATTTGTCAGTGTTGAAACCCATCCTGTTCTCATCTGCCCACCCCTGTAACCTGTCTAGGTCTGATTGCAGCCTATTCCTCCCTTCTAGTGTGCCCACATCCCCCCAAATCTTAGTGTCATCTGTGAATTTGAACAGGGTGCTTTTTACACCCTCATCCAAGTCACTGATGAAGATGTTGAACAGTGCGGGCCTGAGGACCGAGCCCTGGGGGACCCCACTGCCCACATCCCTCCAGATCAAAAATGACCCATCCACCACCACTCTCTGGGTGCGGCCCTCCAGCCAGTTAGTGACCCATTTGACTGTATAGGTGTCGACACCACAGTCCCATAGTTTTTTAATGAGAATGGGGTGAGAGACAATGTCGAAGGCCTTCCTAAAGTCCAGAAAGACTACGTCCACTGTTACCCCTGCATCTAAGGATTTTGTGACCTGGTCACAGAAGGCCACCGTGTTGGTCTGGCCGGACCTGCCTCTAATGAACCCATGTTGGTTGCCCCTAAGCATAACCTCCCCCGCTGGCCCCTCGTGGGCATGCACCAGGATAATTATCTCAAAAAGCTTACCAAGGATTGAGGTAAGACTAACTGGCCTATAGTCTCCTGGGTCCTCCTTCCTCCCTTTTTTGAAAATGGGAACCACGTTGGCCCTCTTCCAGGCATTTGGCACCTCTCCAGAGCACCATGAGTGCTTGTAAAGCTGTGCCATGGGTCTTGCAATGACCTCAGCTAATTCCCTCATCACTCTGGGGTGGAGATCATCAGGACCAGCTGATTTAAATACGTCCAGTCCATCCAGAAGTTCCCTGACTAGATCCTCAGTGAGCCTTGGCCTGGGTGCGCCTCCCCTGGGGCCTGAGGGGGTCCTGGTGGGGGGGGTCCTTGCTCAGGAAAATGGAGGCAAAGAAGCTGTTAAATAGGTTAGCTTTGTTGTCTGGTGTGATGACCAAATTTCCCAGCGTGTCTTGCAGGGGCCCCACGTTACCAGGTACCTTCTTTTTGCCTCCTGTGTGTTTAGAAAAGGATTTCTTGTTGTCCTTGATTCAGGTAGCTAGTCCCAGTTCCATCTCAGCCTTGGCCTTCCTGACCGCCCCCCTGCAGCTCCGGGCAACCAAGGTATAGTCCTCCCTGGTGATGGCCCCTCCCTTCCATTGGGTGTATGCCTCCTTTTTAGCTAGGAGATGTTCCCAGATGCTTTTGGTGAGCCATGGGGGCTTTTGCACCCTCTTGCCCCTTTTGATACATGTTGGGATTACCCCCCTTTGGGCTTGGAGGATCGTCTTCTTAAGGAGTGACCACTGTTCTTGGACACCCGACTCCCCTCCCCTCCAGGACCTCAGCTCCTCCCTGACTATTCTCCTTAGCTCATTGAAGTCCACCCTCCTGAAGTCTAGGGCTGCTGCCTTGCTGCAGGCCTTTGCCGCCTTGCGCTGGATGGTGAATTCCAGCAGGCGATGATCGCTGTTGCCCAGGTGGTCAAGCACCCGCACCCCCTCACCAGCCCATCACCTATGGCCAGCACCAGGTCCAACAAGGTTTCTTCCCTGGTGGGGCTCTGCACTTCCTGGGTTAGATGGAGGTCTTGTATTTTGGCTAGGAAACTACATGAACAGTCAGACCTGGCTGACTGCTCTTCACAGGAAATGTTTGGAAAGTTCAGGTCACCCATGATGACCATGTCTTTTGACCTAACTACTTCCATGAGCTGACTTAAGAATTCCCTTCTTTAGCTCTTCCCCTTGGTTGGGTGGTCTGTAGTAGACCCCCACCATTAAGCCCCTTTCCCCTCAACTGCCTTGTATTCTAACCCAGAGAAATTCAGTGTGCCTCTCCTCTGATCTTGTGCTACTTGAGGAGGATGTGTATTCTTCCTTGATGGAGAGAGCCACACCCCAACTTTTCCTCCTTGTCCTGTCCCTCCTGTACAGCCTATAGGCCTTGATATTCACTGCTCAGTCATGTGTTGGGTCCCACCACTTTAGAAAAGATTATCAAAGAGGCCATTTTTAATGGACTGCCTCATGGCAACATACTGAGGGATAGCCAGTATGGGTTTGTTGTGGGTAGGTGTTGCTTGACCAATCTTATTTCCTTTTACGACCAGGTGACCTATCACCTGGACAAGGGAGAGGAGATTGATGTCGTATATCTTGACTTCAAAAAAGGCTTTGATTTGGTATCCCATGATCACCTCTTGGCAAAACTGGCCAAATGCAGCCTGAGGTCCACCACAATCCGTTGGCTGGAGAATTGGCTCTGTGGTTGGACCCAGTGGGTGGTGGTTGACGGAAATCGATCATAATGGTGCCTTGTGACCAGTGGAGTCCCTCAAGGCTCTGTCCTTGGACCTATATTGTTCAATATCTTCATTAATAATACAGACATTGGAGTCAGAAGTGGACTGGCCAAGTTCGCCAATGATACCAAACTTTGGGGTAAAGCATCCACACCTGAGGACAGGACGATGATCTAGGCTGACCTTGACAGGCTCAGAAAATGGGTGGATGAGAACCTGATGGTGTTTAACACTGAAAAATGCACCTTGGGAGGAAAAACCTGAAGCATCCTGATAGGCTTGGCAGTGCTATGCTGGCTAGCACTACTGATGAAAGGGACTTGGGGGTTATGATAGACCACAAGATGAACATGAGCCTTCAAGGTGATGCTACAGATAGTAAAGTGAGCAAAACACTGGGTTGCATCCATAGAAGCTTCTCAAGCAAATCCCAGGACATCATTATCCCATTGTACTGGGCTTTGGTGAGGCCACAGCTGGAGTACTAAATCCAGTTTTGGGCTCCACAATTCAAAAAGGATGTGGAGAAGCTTGACAGAGTCCAGAGAAGAGCCACGTGCATGATCGGAGGTCAGGAAAACAGACCTTGTGATGACAGGCTGAGAGCCATGGGACTCTTCAGCCTGGAAAAGCACAGGCTCAGGGGTGATCTGATGGCCACCTATAAGTTTATTAGGTGTGTTCACCAAGATCTGGGGGAATGATTGTTCACCAGAGCTCCCCAAGGTATGGAAAGGTCAAATGATTATAAACTCCTGCAAGACTGCTGAGCCCCCAAGGTCTGGAAATTTGGATGCTTATCTTGCTGGGATCCTATGACAAACAAACCTGTGCTGGCTATCCCTCAGGATGTTGCCATTGACCTGTCCATTAAAAATGGCCTCTTTGATTATCTCTTCTAAGACCTTTCCCAGGATAGAGGTCAGGACCCACATCCTCATCACTTGGCTGCCTATCAGCAACCACCCCTACTACAGCCAGCAGGGCTTCCACTTTGTTTTGCTCCAGGCCATTTTTGACCACTGTGGTGCCTTTACTAATGTTGGTGTTTGCTGGGCAAATGACCACAATGCCTGCATGTTCAGCAACTCTAGCCTGCCATCCCCAGTGGAGAGCAGGGACTTCACACCAGGGGTGCTGGACCTCCAGCTGGGTATGGTGTTGGTGCTGCCCCTCCTTATCAGGTACTCACCTACCCTCTCCTCCCCTGGCTCATGTGGCCCTACACCAACCAGCTGGAGCCCTCACCAGGCACACCTTAGTAGGTGCCTGGGCTGGACCTGTATGCTGGTGAAGTGTGCCTTTGGCTGTCTGAAGACATGCTGCTGCACCCTCACTACTCACCTTAAGGTCACCCGGTACACATACCACAGTGAGACCAGCAGGCTTGGGGCTCATCCGAGAACAACAGCAGCCACTGCACTGCTGGCATGTGCAGCTCCCCCTCCTGCAGGCAGTGGGCTGGGCTAGCAGAACTCATTCATGGTGCTGTCCCCACTGCAGGAAGTTCCTGCTCCAGGGCCTCATAGAGCCAGGATGAGTCACAGAGCAGGGCCCAGGCAGATAGTCTGGCTAGCCCCAGGGTGGAAGCTGTGGCAGGGGCACGTGGCTGGTGAAGGTGCTGCTGCAGCTCAGTCCAGGTCCCCTCAGAGGCCTTCTGCTGGATGGTGACTGGCTGCCAGGAGACAGGTAGGGCTGCTGGGTGCTGGCCACAGGCAGCTTGACTTCCCTGCTACCTTCCCAGACTGGGACAGGCCTGGGTCCTGGCAGCATCTTCTGCTGAAGCTTCAAAACAACTTCCCTTGCTTTTCCTGTAGGCCACCCTGTCTCCTGCACTGCCAACCAGGCCCACAGCACTTGGGCTCATGGGGCAAGGGGCTCCTAGCCAACTGGGGCACACAGCTGATGGTGTTCCTGGCTTCCCACCAAGGGGGCCTGTTCAGAGGGACACCTTGGGCCACACCCCCTCCCTGCATGAGCCTGACTGTGTCCCTGCTGAGAGTGCCCTTCACGATGAGTGTGTCCCTGCTGAGGGTGTCATGGGCAAAACACAAGGAGCTGTTTGCATGGACCAAAGGGCACACCTGAGAACCTGGTGTGGGACCATGAACTTCAGTGGTGTGGCAAACAAGCCTGTGCTGCCTCAACCTCCACCACCACCTGGTGGCTGAACTACATGCCCCTGCCCTCCACAGCCAAGGATGACATCTCCACCAGTATTGATGCATTCATCCATGTGAGAGAAGCCCATACCTTCCTAACTAAGGGGCAACAGGCTGCTCTCAATTTTGCACTCCCTCCCTCCTTGCTGTTGGAAGGAATCTGAAGGCAGAGGCAGGGAGGACCCTCTCACTAGTACAAGGCTTACCATATGGGCATGACAGGTGTTCCAGGTGGCCCGAGTCCACCCCCACTGGCAGTGAGGACATGCAGCTCCTGGGGTGCAGGGGCATGGTGCCCGGCTGCCCAGGCAAAAGCCCCCTCCAAGGAAGAGCTGGGAGCTGGAGCTGGAGAGGGCAGGTAGTTCCATGGCCAGACTGGCCTCCTGGGCAAAGCTGCACACCTGGAGTTGGCAGAGCAGATGCTGGAACTGCTTGATAAGGCTGTGGGTGGCGAATGCAGTGTGACAGACTCCTGACACCATGAAGGGATGAACCCTGCTGATGCCTCATCATAGCTACCAGGCTACAGCAGAATCTCAGGCAGGATGCCCATGCAACTGCTGCATAAAGGTCATGCATTTGTGGGTAGCCCCCAGCTGCTGGTTATGGTGTGTGATGGTGACCCATTGTGTCCGCAAGGCCTTGAATTTATATAGCAGTGGTATGCCAACCAGTTATGACCCATGCTTCTGCATGTGTCCTGTCAGGCCACCATAGTCATGTGTGTTGCAGCACCTGCTCCAGGAAATTGGCTGAGGTCCTCAGCCTTGCCCCACAGCACCATGAGGTCTTCAGGCTCTTCCTGGGACCTGATGCAGCTGCAGGAGGTGGCATGCACCACTGGAGTTGATCCCAGTGTGGCTCCCCCAACAGCCCACTGGGACTCTGTGTGACAGTCCAGGTGCTGGTGGACTTTGACAGATGCATCCAGTGGCCAGAATAGAGGGATGGCATAGGATAGGCAGACATGCAGCAATGCTGTGCTGGGCACCAGTGGCAGGGTCCAGGCAGGCTGCTGCAGCTGGTTGGGGGCCACTGGTGTGGGATCTAGTGGCCAGGGGCTGGGTGCAGGTGGCCCAGGACCCTGATGTTCCCACAGGTTTTTAAGGACCAGGGTCTGGGGCAGGCAAAGAGCTGCCCCATCCCTGAGAATGGAGAAGATCCCAGCCTGAGGGCTATGGGGCTGGGAGGAGGGTAGCCCCCGGTGATGGAGCTGACCAGGAGCAAATTTGTTCCTGGTCAGCATCTACACATGCATTGCTGTGCAGTAAGTACTCAGGAGTTAAATTTGCTACTTGTATTTGCTGGCTGCAAATTAACTTACAAATAGACCAAATTACTGCTCAGTGGGCACATCTACAAATGACGCTATGTCCATGGGCAAGTACTGTGATGCTGCAGCTATGTTGCTGTAGTGACATGCTACCTCATAGTGTGTCACTACGGTGACATAATGTCTAAAAATAACCGTGGGCAGCACTCATGGCACAGGAAGGGGTGTTACTGCTCTGTCTTTTAGTAATTCCAAAAGGAAGTACTACCTGATAGTGCAATAATGACAGCACCATAGAGATGCATGTAGACATGCCAAGTAAGTCAAGTAAGCATCTGCACATGTAAACAATGATGCTTGCTGCACAGAAATTTGGTCTATTGCACAGTAAAGTATTGCATGTAGATGCACCCAGAGGACACATCTACACAAGACCCTTATTGCACATTAGCCTAGTAACACTGTGCAGCACGCATGGCACAGTATGGGCTATTACAGCTCTGTCTCTTAGTAATTACAAACCATGTAAGCCTACTGCACAGTATTATTAGATTAATGTGCAGTAAGTCTCACTAAATAACCATGCAGCAGTACTACTGCACAGTAACTCTAGCTACTGCACACTTAGTACTTTATTAAACAAGCACTAAATTAAATGTGCAGTATCTAAGGCATGTCCACTGTAGACATGCCCACTGATACCCAAGATTCTTTAAGCTTCTCACCTAAAACTAAAACCCTAGCATCGATAAACTCTCTGCAGGAAAAACTTCCTCCTCTGTTCTTCTTTTGGATTGACCCATGTTAGAGTCGTTGAGGTCGGAGATATAGAGATAGATTTGTTTTTAGGGTAAACATTAGTTGAAAAGATAAATACAAGCCAGGAGAAAGACCCTGGGCGAGTTAGCATTTTACAGCCTGTTTCCCTCTGGTGCTTCTTCAAAGATGATAATCAGTTCCTTAATATTTGGGCCCCAAATATCTCACACCAAAGAAAATATGTTGAATGATCCCATTGACCAAAGTGTTATTTGGACCTCCTTTTTTTTTAAGCCATGTATTCCTAAGATTTTTGACCCCACTGGGAAAAATCTTTACATACCTCTGTGTTCTGAGATTCTTTGGGTTGTCTTTCTGAAATCCTTCTGCCAGGTACTAGATGGTTGTAACAAGGGGTAAAGGTCAACTAAGGGGTTTTTACACAAATTGATTGTCTTTGGTCAAGCCCCCACCCAGAGAAATCTGGAAAAAGAATTCCTGCTTGGGGGTTGCAATGTGAACTAATTTCCCTGAATCACAAGTAACATTCAATTATGACAGGGTTTATTAACAGGGGAAACAAAAAGTTAGATGAAAAACAGATTTAGGAAAACCCATCTGGTACCAGAGACTGAGTTCACCCAAAGTTCACTGGTGTATTTCTTGGTAGGGACCCATGAACATGTTTACCCATTATGGGCCCTGGGTTTTATAGTCATGCTAAGTGTTGACTGTTTTTATTCAGTTTAACAATGGGTTTCCATTACTAAATGCATACTGCTTTTGGCAGCAGATTAATGGTAAAAGGAAACCTCATTAAATAGATTTTCATATGAATGTAAAATGAGGGCCTTTTCCCCCTAAGCTAATAGAGGGGGAAATATTGCCTTGCATTGAAGTAAATATAGTAATCAATAGCCTACTTCAGCTCACTATTAACAGTTTAGCCTGCTCAGTATCTTCAGAGTTCTCTCTTAGTCCCACACAGGGCGAACAGTGTAGCCCGTATAGCCAGTGTAGCTGCTAGTCCAAAGTTTCTTATGTCTCACCACCACTGGAGACACGACTCCAAGGCACTCCTCCACTGCTGCTCATCACCACCAGAAGTGAGGAGGGGGCACAACTGCACTGCTGTTGTACCTAATCCTTGCCACTGTTGGCAAGGGTGTGCAGCTCCTCCTCTGGTTTGAGAATCAAGTCATTTCTTTTAGACATTGAGAAACTGCAAGGATCTCAGCTCTTTCATAATCTAGTTGGTACAGGTTTCACCTAACATGTTAGTACCCCAAGGATTTCAGTTCTTTAGAAACAAATGGGCAACAGGTTCAGACTGAACTCACTATAGGGATTTGCACAATATCACCAGTATTTATCTCCTTACAGCTGGATGGTGAAACACAACACCATTCCCTTATAAGAACTCCAACCTAGAGCATCTCCTCCTCCCTTGGGGATCTCTGCTGAAGGTACTTTCACTTTAGACAAGTCACAGTGAACATTGACTCTTCCAGAACATTTATTCATGTTTTTTCTAAACAGGATCAGTCCCCATACGAATTTTATAATTTTAGAAGGCAGGACCAGTGCACAAATCGGACTTTCCTGGTCTCTAATGTTTTAACTGCTTTTAACAATTTGACTATATCATCACTGTCAAAATAAACACAAAAGAGTTTTTAACTCTCTCACTCATGCATAGCCATCATGGTGGGGCAGAGGGAGTGGGTCTCCATGGATGGCTGTGATGACCCTAGGGCTCCATGACTGTGCCTGCTCCGCCCTGCAGGTGCCTTCTAATCTTGCCTGTCAAATCTTGTTGGTTGAAATAATAAGTTGGGAGGCTTCCCACAAGTTTGTGTGGTTATGGTCCTGGTCCTGCTGAACCCTACTGGACTCTGCTGGTCTTGGATCCCTTGCCAGGTCAGTGCCTCCTGAGGCACCCTAAGCCATATGGGCTAGATGCATAGCTCCAAAACCCCCACCTTTATCACGCCCCATGCCTCACAGGTGGTATTTAAACCTTGTTCCTTCTTGATGAGGCCTCAGTCTGGCTCAGCCTCCTATTATCACTGGGTCTTTGGCCCCTGTCTCTGCATCCTCTCCAGTGCAGGGGTTCTCTGCACACCCGTCTCTACAGTCTTTCCAGCACTGGGGCTCTACATGGTAGTGTGCCCCAGTGAGGCCTCCTCCTCTCCAGTTAGCCTCATCTTAGTCCACTGGTCCAAATAATAATGTAAATATGAGCCCCTGGGCTACATAGCCATGACAATAATAACGACCTTGGAGGCCACACTCTTCCACTTTAAGAAGGCAAGCTTCTTCCTCTGCAATGTGTGTACCTCTGAGCCCCAGGTACTTTAGGAGCTTCTAGAGACCAGTCTTACCAGCAGAGCAGGCAACCCAGCATCTTTAAGTAACTTTTTTCTGGAAGCACTCCTTCCCTCAAGGCTGCTGCCAGCAAACTACCCCCTGCCATCCCCAGCTCTGGGGCTTTTATGTTCCCAAGTCCCTATCTTCTTTCAGTAAGTTGACTGGGTGCAGGTGCTACCTAATTCCCTCGTTAGCCTGCTGCCAAGGCTACCTGCAGCTGTGGAACATTGTGTAGCTGTCAGGGCTCTCTAGCTAGGCTGCTTCTGCTCATAAAGGAGCAAGCACACCTTAGTTCCCTGTGACAATACCAATGAAGGATATGCAGATAAGAGACACAGTCCCATAATCTGCCTTTGCATGCCAATGGTGGTATGCAAGTAAACCCCACAAAAAGATTATCGCACAGAGTAACATCCTTAAGACTGAAATCTCAGTTTCTGATTCATGTTATATCCTGTCTAGCTTATTTCTGCTCCAGGCAACAAGCAGAAGTGGCTTACAGATTTTGCATGAGTCAGAAGCATATTTTCCTGTGGATTCATTGATTACACACTGGGCACATCTACATGAGATATTTACTGCTCAGCAAACTAATTATCTGTGCAGTAAATACCTCAGCATCTCTGCATGTGTCCCTATTAGGCTGGAGTAAACTAATTTATTCTTGTATTTAAAAGTACTATCCTGATGCTGAGTGAAAAACTCTGCAGCAGCGCATGTGTATAAGCTGCCCTGGCTGGCTGAGGCACAAGGGCACTTCACTTCAGGGGCTGTCTGCTGATTAGTCCCATGCTGAAGTACCTCATGCCCCAGCTAGCCCCTCTGTAAAACACTGAGCTGGGGAGGAGCAGCCCTGGGCTGGGAGGCTGACCCTCTGTGTCCCTTGCCAGCCAGGGCTGCTCCAACTTGTCTCAACACGATGTGGTCCAAGTTGCATGTGTAAACTTGGTGCCTGGGAGAAGTAGACTCTGGTGTGATATGTGCCAGTTTGTTGTATTGCATGAATATGCATGTGTAGACATGCTTTTGAAGTGGCATTCTATTCCCCTTTGGTTGTCTACATCAGGGTGGCTAATCTGTGGTATGTATGCCACAAGTGTCATGGTAGCTTCTGTATATGGCAAGCAGCAGACTGAGGAGGGGAGAGGCAGCATAGTGGCACATAGGTTATGGAGCATAAAACAGAGCAGCAGTTTGGACTGGGAGCAGAAGGAAGGAACCAGAAAGCACAACAGCCAATTTAAAAATAAGAAAAATATATAACTTCTATATAACAGACATATAAGCTACAGAAAACAATTCCACAAGGCTTGGTGAGTTGAAGACATAGATAAAATAAGGTTATAGATCATTAAAATCTCCACAGTGACAATAGACAGAATATTGTTTTTGTGTAATACAGGAAACCCTCATATTTCAGGATTAAAATTGACCACTGGCTCACAAAGGGTTGGGGGTTCGGGAGAAATCTCTGTGAAGGTCATTCCATACTGATCACTTTTAAATTTCCCTACAAAACTGACAAGTTTCTCACTTTTTAAAGAAGTCATGGTATTCTTTTTTGTTTCATTTTCAGTGGGCGTGTCCACACATGCACTAACACACATTAAATCTAGTACCTCTGAGCATTTTTACACATACTCCAGGGGTGAGGGGGGGGAAGCACTTTAATTTGCTCTGAGAGCCACTCTAATTAAAGCACCCACAGCATCCCATATATCAGCATCCCTGCACTTCAGAATGGCAGCAGGAACACTTTAGATAAAGCACCCTTATTTAAGTGCCATTTTGAAGCATAGGGATGCTGATACATAAGATGCAGAGGCTAGCTGGAATGAACTAATTAGCATGCTCCAGCAGACTTGATTAATCAAGTTCACTCTGATGCACTGTAGTTATAGAACTTTGGAGCAACCTCCAGGCATGTCTATAGGCATCCTCCTCCATTGTGATGTACTAGGGAAATGCTTATTAGCCTGTCTTAATTAACTAAAGAGCACAGGGCATTTTTACATGTGCTCTGGGAGGTGCAGGGGGGGGGATGTGGTGCTTTAATTAGTGAGCTGCGCTAATTAAAAGTGCCTGAGCGTCACGTGTATCAGCATCCCCTGTGCTGAAAACCAGCGGTGGAGTGCTTTGAACTAAAGCTCATTGAACAAGGTTCAGTTCAAAGCATCCCACCACCATTTTTCAGCACAGGGGATGCTGATACATCTGACTCTAGAGTATGATGAAGAACATTTATTTCCATGCTCCAGCAGACTCAATTAATTGTGTTTGCTCCAATGCACTGGGTTTGCAGCATGTCAGAGCTAGCTCCCTGCACATCTATATTGGACCTCACGGTTTTTAAGTGTTGCTTAATGCTCATTAGTCTATTTTAATGTGCATTAACTAAATGGAACTTTCTTTTAGTGACATTGTGACAGGGGGCTGTCCCAGGGTTAATCACAGTATCAGCCCACCTACCTTTCTAGGGCAATCCACCCTGGTTCACCCACCACACTTTGATGTAACTAAAACAGATGAAAAATAAGGGAGATTGCCCATTTAATGTCCTGACACCAAGGATGTTATACACAGCTCTGACCATCCCTTTACCATGTCCTGTGCCTCGCAGATGGCATCCAAAATAACTCTATTACTCCCCCAACCCCATTGCTGAGCCCCACTTGGCCTCTGGCCCAAACTCAGCCTCAGGCATCCAGGGAATTACCTTGGCCACATTCCCCTTCACTGGGGCCTCAACTCATGGCTGCACTCTGGGCTTCCTACCTCTCATTAGGCTCCTAGCTCTTCTAACTCTAACCTTTCTCTGGGGTCACCACTCTGCCCTGTCATGGGGGCTGCAGGACCGTATGCCCCTTAGGCTTCAGGCATCTGTCAATGTGCTTGGACCTCACTCTTGGCCTATGGCCCACTCAGGCCTTAGGCATCCATCAACATACTTGGACCTCACTTTCCTTGCGGTCACCCACTAGGCCCCACTCTCCTTCAGGCCTCCCACTAGGCCCCACTTGGCCTTCCTGGCCCCTGTGCTATTGCCTAAGCCTCACTCTCAGGCTTTGGGTCTCAGGCCTCCATATTGTTGCTGTGGAAGAAATCAAACTTTGTGTTGTGTTTTGGTATTAGAATTAACAGACTCAGTCTGAGTTTATTCGTGTTCATACCATATGATTGTACGGAGGAGATCTAAACAGAACTCCCCTCTACAAGTTAACATACCTTTTTATACTGAAAATTGTGAAAACAAAGACATGATTTAAACAAAGCATCCTTGAAAAGAGACTCAAAGGTAGATCATAACAGTTGCTTGCTCAGCAACACATTTTGTTTTGAGAACTCTTATCACCTTTTTGTTTTTAGGAAAGAGAGAAACATTTGTTCTCAAGGACCTGTGCATGGAGACATAATAAGCAGAAGGGTTTTTCTTATCTTAAAACATTTTAAAATATGAAGCAAGAGCATTTTTTTTTCTTCACTCTGAAGTCAAGTTAGAGGCCTGGATAAATATATAGTCAAGTTAGAGGCCTGGATAAATCTACATTGCCCAATGTACCCGCCTCCACTCTATGGTTCATTCCCATGCCGCCTTCGCCCAGGCAATCCATCTTGTCTGCCTCGGCCTCATGTACAGGCCCCAGAGGATACTCCGGTCATCTTCCTGGAGACCCCCAACTCACCTGCCATGACTTTGGATGACTCAGGGGGGACCTGGTGGCTGTCTATAAACTCACTAGAGGGAACCAGCAGGGTTTGGGAGAGAACTTGTTCCCTCTAGCATCTCCTGGGGTAACAAGAAATAACAGCCACAAGTTGTTAGAGAGTAGGTTTAGACTAGACATCCAAAGGCACTACTTCACAGTCAGGTCGGCTAGGATCTGGAACCAACTTCCAAGGGAAGTGGTGCTGGCTCCTACCCTAGGGGTCTTTAAGAGGAGTCTTGACCCCTGGCTGGGGTCATTTGAGCCCGGTTTTCTCTCCTGCCCAGGGCAGGGAGTTGGACCTGATGATCTACAAGGTCCCTTCTGACCCTACTTCTATGAATTTTTTAATAGAGCCCTCTGCCCCCCCCCCCCAGCCTATCACCCGCAGCCCAGCCTTGGCAATACTGAGGAACCTCTGAAAGAAAGGGCTGAAGAAATTCTAGGAGGGCCATATAAAAATAAAGAAATGTAAAGAGTTAGCTCACAAACTGATGTGCTAGCCCAGAATCTATAACAGCATTGTGAACATAGTTAAAAACTCTTAACAGCTGTTTAAAATTTCAGCCATTTCATATCAGTAGGCCAACTGCTACAGCCTCTTCCAGGGCACATGAAAAAAGTTAGTGTTGATTTATTTATATGGAATTCAGAGACTTGTTTAATAGTTACACACTATTATTCCTTGTATCTAGAAGGATGCGCTGCATCTAGTACTACTGGGAAATTACTGATATCCAACCTGAAGACCATATTTGCAAGGCATAAGATTCTACAGGAATTTTTTAGACAAAATGGGCATTGATTCTTTGGTTTTGAATTTAAACAATTTGCTGAGGACTGGGACTTCTGGCATAGTACATCAAGTCCTAATTATCTCCAATCAAATGATCTTATGAAATGCTCTGTTAAGGTCATAAAAAGCCTACTAAATATATTATTTCAGTGAGGGTGATTTTCTGAAAGTATTGTTAGTGTATAAAAGTACACAACTGGCAAATGACTCATTCCCAGAACAGCAATTTGCTATTCATGGGTCAATGGATACATTCTAATTCACCAATCTGTGACAGCTTAGTGAAAGATCAGCAGGGATCCAGGTTTTCCATTTCCCACAGAAAAACAAGAATTTTCCCCTTTAAAGGAGAAATGCATGGGTCTGTGGGTCAGATGAAATTCATGTGGCTGGGGGAGCCAAGGCCTGCGGGGAGAGCCAGAAGGGCAGGCAGAGAGCAAGGCAGGAGTGTGTGGGCAGCAATTACCCTGTCCTATGCCACAGATCAGTGTTAGGACAGGTGTGGGCTGCCTTGTCCCTGGCCATGCTACCTCTTTCCACTATGGCTTATCCCAGCTCAGCTCAGGCTGGGGCTGAGGGAACTGCAGAGCTGGGGTGGTGGTAGCAGTGGCAGCAGCTTGGTGCAAGAGGGAGGGGGAGGGCGTGTTGTGCCCCTGACTGCCAGGCCAGTTACCCTTGAAGAAGTGTTGGGGGCACTCCCCAGTGGGGGTTAGGGCACTGGGGGTGAGTCTTGCCCATCTTCCATGCCTGTAACTTCATGGCTTCAGTGTTGGGGGGCCTACCAGTTAGCCCCACACTGAAGTTCTCTTGTGCCCTAGCCAGCCCCTCTGTCACATGTCGAGCTGGGGGGAGCAGTCCTGACCTGGCCAACTGACCCCTAGGGCCCCCTTCCAACCAGGGCTGCTCCAACCCAGGTCAATGTGCTCTATTCCCAGGAAGTTCCCTTGGAGTTTACTGCACTCCCAGGTACACATTCAGACTATGCCTGGGAGCTATAAACTCTAGAGCAATAAACTACAGAGTTTATTGCTTTGCATTAATTGCACATATAGACTCACCTCTAGAGAATAAAAATGAATGGTTCAGGAATGCAGAAGAGGAGGAATCATGGCTTACCTTGAAACAAAAGCTCATGCAAGAGTGCATCCTAAAATTCTATATTCCTGCAAAATCCATAAAAAATATTTTGTCAGATGCATCACAGCCAGAATTTGATTCAGTTATTTTGCAAAAGTATGATGATGATTAGCAACTAGTGGCCTATTTATCCAAATCAGTGACCCTGACAGAAATCAGATATGCACAGATTGAAAAGGGTTTACTGGGAATATTGTTTGCCTATGAGAGCTTTCACTAATATAGCTATCGTCAGACTGTGTATGTGGAAACAGACCACAAACCCCTAATACCATTGTTTAACAAGACATTATATGAATGTACTTTGAGGATTCAAAGAATCATGCTCAAGCTGCAAAAGTATGACTTAGTTTTGACCTACATACCAAGTAAATTTATGTTTACTGCAGATGCACTCTGGAGCTATACATCCTTCTATAAAATCAGAATGATAGAAAAGTAGGGCTGTAAGGAGGGAGGGAGGGTGTGCTGTGCTCCTGCCTACCAAGCCAGGCATCCTTGGGGAAGAATTGGGGGCACTCCCCAGTGGGGGTTGGGGCACTGGGGGTAAGCCTTGCCCAAATGCAAAAATCTGTACCTCCCAAATACAGTATTAAATTTACATAATTTAGAAAAAAAAATTGTGAGTTTCTTCTGAGAAAATCCAAAGGAAACATCCAATTTAATTAAAAATCATGCATTTGTGGTTTGGGATTCTCTTGGTGGCAATTTAAAAATGTTCCTGTTTGATAGCCTTGTTAAAGCATCTCAGATCAAGATATTTATGCAACTTGCCATTACTTTTTTCTGCAATAACTATGGAATTTACCCATTCTGTATGTTCCTGGATTTTCTGTTGCACTTGTAAATTTTCCATTCTTGCTAACACCCTCTTAAATCTACCACACAGAGCAAAATGAACTTTTCTGTTGCATGAATAACAGGAGGCACTTGCTTATTTATCTGCATTGCATGTTCAGTTGGCATACAACCTAGTCATTAAAATAAATCCTTGTACTATGACATGAGTGCCTCATATCCTGGGCCTGTGTCTTCCTGTATTGGAAGCAAACGCTTAATGAAATTAAGTATTCCCAAGAACCTGCCAAGGTCCACTAAGCCAGCTGACTTACTGGGTACTTATGGGGGTGGAACAGAGGATGGAAGGGGTAGGATCCAAAAGCCACAATTCAAGAGCCTAATACCAAGCCAGGGCTAGGAGCTGGGAAACAGAAGTTACCAAAACCAAAGGATAATCCACAGGATGAAGTACAGAAGCAAGCCAAACCAGGGTCAGGAGCCAGGAAAAAGGTCTTCAGGAGAAATCCAAAGCTGAAATCTAGGAAGAGGGTCAGGAAAAAGGAAAACCAGAAACAGTGTTAAGACAGGAGATGATCAGAGATGGAAAATCATAGCAGAGTGCATCAAGGCTCAGGTAATGAAGATGTTCCTTAAAAGCAGCCCCAGAACCATTCAGAACAGAGGAGGGAAATATTTGGGGTCCAGGGCCACTGAAGGAGCTTTGGTGAACTGTTGTGGGGGGGAGCGTACTGACTGGATATGGTGAGTGGAGAAGGTGCTGACAAGGCACAGTGAACAGTAGGGTCAATTGATCCTATCCAGCCCTGAGCCTGTCCATGCCATGCCCTCTGCTGGGGGTGATGGATGAAGCAGGTGAAATGTGCATGGAAACTAGTACAGGACCTCCGCAGGGAGGATGCGCTCAGTGTGCAGATGGAATGGAGCCATGGGCAGATGGGGAGCAGCATCTGACAGCAGGATAGGTGGGAGAAGCTGGGATCATAGGGCAGTGACAGTGAGAGCTTGGGGCCTGTACCAAAGTCATGATCTTCTCCCCACATGTTCCTGTGATGGTTTTATCTGGTTTCATGAAAAGGGACATGTGGGAAGTAGACATGGTTTCATGGGAAGGGACATGTGGCCTGGACTCAGCACTGTCACTACCCCATGATTCTGGCCCTAACCCTTCCCACCCATCCTGCTTTTGGATGCTGCTCCTCACCTCCTCAAAGCCCCATCCCATCTGCCCAGCCAAGTACATCCTGCCTGTGGGGGTCCCAAGTTGGTCTCCATGGAGACCCTGTCTACCTGCTCCGTCTTTCACCCCTGGCTGTGGGTGTGGGCTGGAGGGGCCAAGGTGCCTGTTCAGTGGGGCCAGGTCTGGTGTCAATGGTGGAGATACTGGCAGTGACAGCTGGGCAGAGTGATCTGCCACTGTGGGGGCCGCCAGGAAGCTAAGTCCATCCACTTTACTGTCCGCACCTAGCATGCATCTGGGGACAGCAGGAGCAGCAGCACATCCCATGGCCCAGGATTCCACCCCCCTCATCCACACCTGGGCTTGGCAGGGCCGAGGGACCTGCAATGGGCCATATAGAATCCCTTGGTGGGCCAAATCTGGCCCACAGGCTGTATTTTGCTCACCTCTAACTCAGAGGGAAGGGGAGGGAGATCATTTGGCCATGATTAGTTCTAACTGGGTTAGCCACACTTAACAAAGACTGCACAGCAGGAGCTACCTGAGCTTTACATGGTAGACCAGGGGTGGGCAATTATTTCAGCTGCAGGGATACTTAATGAGTTTTGGTGAGTTGTGAAGGGCCACAAGGGTAGCCCAGTTACCATCTTGGGACCAGAAGTCCTGCCCCAACCTTTGACCTTTACTGCCAGAAGTCCCTCCCCTTGCCCCTGGAAGTACTCCTTTTAGAAAAGGGGTTTACCATCCTGAAACTAGAAAATATATATATATATTAAAAATCAAACGTATGCAATAACATCTTTTTATTTTATTTTTAAAAATAGGGTTTTTTATTTGTGTGTATTTGCATAATGTACATAGAGGTACACTACATAATATAGCTGAAAATGAAGTCTTATTCTTGTATATTGTGGGGTGGTATGGAGGGACATGAGGGGTAAGAGTGGGTCAGTATGGGGCTAGTGGTGGGATGTGGGTGCATGTGTATGTGGGGTGAGGGAACATGTAGGTGGGGTATGTGGATGTGTGGGGGTTTGGGTGTGTATGGGGTTTGTGAGGGGCTGTGGATGTGGGATGTGCATGGGTGGGGGGTTGCCTGCATGTGTATGGTAGTGAGTGTGAGTGTGAGTGGTGGGTGCATGTGTATGGTGCATGTGGGATCACCCACTACAAACACACCCGCCTTGCACATGCCTCTGCTTTGCACACAGCCCTTGGCCACCAGTGGCAGCAGCAGGCAGTGAAACCTCAGGGTGGTCAGGACCCATGGCAGGTGGAGCTCACAGGCAGTTCATGGTCCCAGAATTATATGTGGCTGGGCTGCCAGCTCCATCACATGGGTCTCACATGCCTGAGCCCCATGCTGTCAGGGGGAGCCCTGCATGATGAAACTATTAGTGCAAATCATGGGGCTCAGCTCAGTGACAGGGAGAAGGACAGAGCGAGCCCAGCTCTATAGCACAGAGCTCCCTGCCATTTGCCATGACCTATGCATGGCAGTGAACGGGGTTGGGCTGCTGGCTCCATCATGCAGGGCTCCCCCTGGAGGTGCGTGGCTCAGGTGGAGAACCAAGGAACTGGATGTGAGCTCTGTGGAGCCCCACATGATGGAGCCAGGTGGGCCCCACACCCCTGGTCTCCATGCTCCTGCTGCCCTGCACTCCCACCCAGATGCCACTCCACTCCCACTCACTGCGACTGACCCTGCCTGACACCCTGCTTCCCCCCACCCCTGCTCCACCCATCCACCACCACTGTTGTCACTTTCCCCAACCCTACCCACCACCACTGCCATTCCCCAGCTGTTTCCCTACCTCCCCACCCACTGCCACTCACCTCTGCCCACCGCTGCTTCCCACCCACCCACCACTGCTGCTGCTTTCCCCCCACCATCCTTCCCCCATCTGCTGCCACTGCTTCCCTACCTGTAGGGATGGGGTCAGGGCCATCCCATGGCAGAGGGTGGAAGCACAGTGTGTGCTGCTCCCATGTGAGTGAACAGGGCTCAGCCTCATGCAAGCACAGCAGAGGCACCCCGGAGCTGGCCCAGATACAATTAATCAGTAGGCACCTGCCTGTGGGCTGCGAAAAATCACCTAGTGGGCTGGGTCTGGCTCAGGAGCCATATTTGTCCTGCCCCTGTGTCAGACCCAGGCTGTAGGGTAGAAGTCTTATACTGCCAGACCACAAATTGGTGTCACTCCTTAGGTACCACAATAAATGGATATTTATTCATACTTTTATACTGAATGCTAACAATGTATCTCCCTTTCACTGGTATATTTGTTCCTCAATAGCCACTTATTTTTATGCTTGATGGACTCATCTTTCATCTCAGTTTTAAATTTCCTATATTAATCTGTGGTAAAATATTAACCTGTGCTCTAGTGAAGATGTAAATTATACTGTTGTCCCATGCACTCCCACTGGCAAAATCCAGTTATTCTTATTGGTTTTAGTTCATTCTACCTTAGAAACATAGAGGGCTGCGAAGGTACTGTTAGACCCCAACTCCATGCAGTGCCCAACGACTAGGAAAATGACAGTCCAGTTGCTCATGGATCCTGGTACTCATTAGCCAGAGCAAGCAGGGAGCAAATACCAGCACACATTGCTTGCAACAGCTTTATTTAGAATGAAGACAGCTACAGGCGAGCTCCCTCACAGACACCCAGTCTATGAACATGGGGAGTAGCCCTGAACAATAGTTTTTTTCCCACATTTATACACTGGTTTATACTCATTAACATTCACTCCACCTCTCACCCTCCATCTGTTCCACCCATTTCTCCTTCCATCTCAATCTTCACCTCTGTTTATTTTTTGCTTCATTAGCATGGAATTGCCTATGCATTTCATTCATTTACATGTCTTTTTGCTATGAGCACATGTCTAAGACCTTGACTCCTGCTCTTTGGTCAATGGGTGGATTTTGACCAAAACCTGGAACCTTCTGGAGACTTCTTTATCAATCATCATTCACCTTTTTGCATATGTTCATCTCAGATTCTGTTACCAATTACATGTTGTTTTTCACATTCCAGTCTGTTTTTTAGTCTCAGGTTGTACCATCTTCCACATTCCTAAAATGTTACCTCATTCACAGCACACAGACTCACACAGATTCACTTGCTACATTTTCCTCAGAAAATGGTTGACACAGTTAAGATGGTTACTTAGCATAAGCAAATTGCTTGCTTAGATATCATTCTGCCTTGTGGTTAGCATTTTTTGCTAGCCACAGGTTAAAGCCTTGTTCCAGCTGCAGATTCAATGCTCCCCAAACATCCACATAGTGTTTCCCTAATAGGTACCTCCATAGGTCATCTAGTCCAGTGCCCTGCCTAAAGTAGGACCATCCCATACTAATCCATAATCTAACCTCTTAGCAAAACAGCTGATGCAACAGAAAACATAACGCCCTAACCTGCCACAGTAAAGCAAGGGGCCCATGGCGGCCAATATCCTGCTGGTGCAAGGTGGTTAATATATGCTTAAGAGACCTCAGAAACAGGACCACACCCCCTACTACAGGGGAAGGCAAAACTCCTTACAGTCCATATCAATCTGAATGGGGTAAAATTCCTTCCTGACCTCAAATATAGCAATTGGTCTGACCCTGATCAGAGGCAAGGCAAGACCCTCTAGTTGGGATCCTCCAGGTTAAGTTCCACCAAAAGCACTGGCACACCACTGGCTGAGGATGTCATCATCCCTCTACTTTGCCTTGGTGAGACCACAGCTAGAGTTCTGGGCACCACACTTCAGGAAGGATGTGGAAAAGCTCAAGAGAGTCCAAAGGAGGGTCACATGCATGATTAGAGGCCTTAGAGACCAGATCATATGAGAAGAGGCTGAAAGATTTGGGACTGTTCAGTTTGGAGAAGAGAAGACTCAGAGATGACTTGGTGGAAGCCTATATGTATATCAAGGGCATCGATCAGGGCTTGGGGGAGCATCTGTTCACCAAGGCCCCTGGGGAGGACAAGAAACAATGGGCACAAACTGATTGAGGATTGCTTCAGGCTAGACTTAAGGAAAATCTTATTTCCAAGCTGAGTGCTGAGGGTTTGGAACAGGCTTCCCCCAGAAGTGGTACAGCCATCCACCCTGGCAACCATCAAAAAGCATCTTGATGCCCATCTTGCTGGGGTCACCTAATCCCAACAGTCTTTCCTACCCAAGTAAAGGGGGGCTGGACCTGATGATCTACAAGGTCCCTTTCAGCCCCTAACAATTATGAAACTACATCCACAGCATTCCCATCACCCACCCTGGTACTTAGTTTGTAAAAGAAAGAGATTGTGTCTGTTTTACACAAATTGTTCTTAGTAAATCTATGCTGTGATCAACCTTTCCTTTCCAGATGCTTGCAAATGGACTCACTTAAGATATGCTCCAGTAACTTCCTGGGTATTGAGGTGAGGCTAACTAGTCTGTAGTTCCCTGGATGCTCTTCTTTTCCTGCCTTTTTAAAGTTGGGCAATATGTTGGCCCTTTTCTAGTCCTCTGGTACCTCACCCATCTCCCACCATTTCATGAACATCATTGCCAGGGGCTCCAAAATCTCTTTCACCAGTTCCTTCAGCACCCTTGGTAATAACAGAGATTTTCAAATATAGCACAATGTTTAGGGCCGTGTTGCTATCCGCATGTTGCTGCATGTGCACCTATAAGATTTTTCTCTTAGCATGTCCTTTGCCAGTGGAAAACCCTGTGGCAGAAAGCCACCTTGGTTTCTCCCTAAAATCTCTGCCCTGTGACAATGTGATAAAATCTCTGTGCTGTGACCATTTGAGTAGGGTGGGCTCAGCAGAGGAGACCACACCCTTACCTTGTCTCTTTAGGTAACTTGAGCTGGCTGCATTCCTGAGGGAGGGGGGAAACCTGCTCCCTCTGCCTACGTGACTGGTACCTGGGTGAGGGGCATCTACCTGGTGGGCTGGAATCTGCCCGGTAACAGGTGATGTATTTCAAATTGGTTGGCTGACAGCCAACCGGGGCTGGCCTCCACTGGACCAGGTGAATGAGGTCACAGGGGCTATATAAGTTAGGACGGGCGAGGAGGCAGGCTCTTCGGCCGTGAGGTGAGGCTGGAGCCATGAGGGGGGGACTCAGAGGAGCATAAACATCTGAAAGGGCCCTCTCCCCCAAAAACTCATGAACCAGGAACAGCTGGATGCTAGAAAGGATCTCACCAGCATCTGGATGAAGTGTGTGAGTAAGCTACTCGAGATCTGATAGATATCTAGCTGGCAGTGGCTCAGGTGCATGATCAAAAGGCTATCACAGCCAGACTGTTTGCTCTTTAGGATTTCTAGGATATTGCTCAATCTTGTACCCTATTTTCACCCTACCCCTGTAACCAATAAAGTCCTCCTTTGTGACTGGTGTGGGAGACTTATTGAGGGGTGGGTCTAAATTATGCCTAAGAGACCCCTTAAGTCTGTGGACTAAGGGAGACTGTACTTTTTGCCCCCAGACTTGGGGAAGTGCCCAAGTGCCTGTACTGGGTCGAGTACCCATAGGACATTAGGCCTGTGTTTCCCCAAGGACACAGGGCCGGGAGTGAGTCCATTCTTGGGGTGGTGGTGGCGACGTTACCCCCAGGCTAGCGTATGTGCTCCAGGAAGGGGTCGGGCCGAACATAAGGCGCCCCTAGGGAGGCATTCGGAGCCTGGCAGGTGGTCAGGCACAGGGAGGTGGGTGGCTCAACGCAAGAGCACCCCCTACTGGCCCACCACAAACCCCACCCTATAATCTGGCTTCCTGCCAGCAGAAAATTCCCTTATGAAATGACTTTCTCTGTCCATGCCTACAACCTTTTGTGGTGCATCTAGCTCTTCATCCTGGGCTTTCAAAATCTCTGCTTTCCTTCAGATTTGTTTAATCTTTTCTAGGGACAAATTTCCCTCACGCAATAGCCTTTCTTGTGATGCAGTGTCTGCAATGCCACAAATAATCCTATTTCTAATAATAGATTCTGTCAAGGTCCCAAAAGCACAGTTCTTATTCAATCTCTTTGTTCACTAACATATTGATCTATACTTTCTCCTGTTCTTAGTTTGCACATAAAAAAATCTGTCCCTTTTAAGGGTTTCATTCTTTTTTAGCACGTAGTACTCCACAAATGTTGACATTATTACAGTTGACTTCACATTTTGTCCTTCTGCAAAGGTGAAGGTCTTATAAATAGCCACAACTTTCTTCTCCATGGGTGCAGCTACACGAGATGCTAACTCTGTAGTAGCCTAATAACACTGCACAATAGCATGCTGGGCAAAATCCATGTTAATACCCTACTGCACAGTAGTATTAGGCTACTGCACAGTTAGCATCTGTAAAAACCCATGTGCCAACGCTACTGTCCAGTAGCACCAGTTACTGTAAACTGATTTAGTACTTGGTTATGCAAGTACAAAACTTAATGTGCAATAACTATGGCACATTAGTGAATGTGTAGATGCACCTCATGATGTACAAGATGACTGAGGATTTGACTTTATCATTTTTGTCTTATGCCCCTATGCCTGCTAAGTACCATACAAAACTGTGTGTGAATGCCCTCCAGTTCTCTGCCATATTGCCTGATAACAGAAGGGAAGGTAGAGGTTGCAATGCTTATATGAATAACTGTCCTTTTATTTAGACTATATGTCTGTGAAGATCCGTAACAAGGCCTTTGTTTTTCCATATGGCTATGTTGTACCACTTGCTTTCAGTTTCCAACTTCTTTTTTAGTCTGGAATTCAAATTCTTTCACTTCTTTGTCATTCACCACTGCTGACACCATGTAATGATCATCAGGTTCAATGAAGACAACTGGGAATGAATTAGATGAACTAAACTAATTTTACTGTAGAACAGTAGACAAGACTCTGCAATACTTTAGTGTCTCTAACTGGTTATTCCCTGAGGGACCATCTCACAATTCCCAACTCTTCTAAATTAGAGAATGTGCTCAAAGTATAACTTTTATCCTTACACACAGCTGTGTGCCTGAGGACATGCCAAGAGGCTGCTCCAGTGTGCTGTAATTACAGCACATCAGAGCAGACTCAATTGATTGTCTTTTACAGCATGCTAATTAGCACATTTTGGCCAGCCTCCATGTCTCATGTATCAGTGTCCCCACACTTCAAAATAGTGACAGTGGCACTTTAACTAAAACTTGTTCGATGAGCTTTAGTTCAAGCATCTCTCCTGCCATTTTGAAGCATGGGGTTGCTGATACATGAGATGCTGCAGCACTTTAATTAGAGTGGCTCTCAGAGCTGCTCAAAGCACCCATGGGCCACAGAGAACATGTAAAAATGCTCCATGTTACCCTGTTGAGGAAGCTAAGACAAGCCATTTTCACCCCATGCTACTTGAGGTCCCTCCAAGCCCTATTATTGGTTGATGTGAAATGGCATAATATTGGAGGCCCTGTTCTGGAGAAACTGTTCTAGATCTGTTTAACATATTTATTAATAAATCATGTGTAGGACTAAAGAGCTTCCTGGTCAAGTTGACAGATAATATATAACTGGAAAGGTTTGCAAATTTTTGGAGGATATGATCAGAAGTCAAAAGAATATTAGAGAACTGGGCTATTAACAAATGAAATTTTATTTCTGGCATGTAGAAGACTATATACCCATGCAGACTGGGTAAGCGGAGTAGGATATATGTGCCCCTGGCTACATGTATGTAGCTTTTGTTTGGAATCTAGGGCCTGACAAACATAGTTAGCTGAAATGCACAACTAGAAAGTGTTGAACAGAGAAGAAAGGCATTTCTGTCATCCTTCTGTCAGGAGGAGGGGAGCTCATCCTCCTGCTCAGTGCAAAGAAATACGATGTCATTGGGATAACAGAGACCTGGTGGGACTCCACCCATGACTGGACCACGGGTATAGAGGGCTATACCCTGTACAGGAGGGATCGTGTTGACAAAAGGGGCGGGGGTGTAGCTCTCTATGTGAAGGAAAGCTACATGTCCCTGCAAGCTGATGTTGGCGACCGGCATGGACAACTAGAGACACTCTGGGTAAAAATTCGTGGGGAATATGGCACAGGGGACACAACGGTGGGAGTCTACTACAGACCTCCCACTCAAAGTCCTGAGCTTGACCAGGAGTTCACGTGGGAACTGACTGAGGCCGCTTGCTCCAGGACCTTGCTTGTCATGGGTGACTTCAATTACCCGGACATCTCGTGGGAAGATCACTCAGCAAAATCCGAGCGGTCACAAAGCTTTTTCTTGTGCATGGATGACCTCTACCTGACTCAAGAAGTCTATGGGCCAACGAGAGGCAAAGCGCTGCTCGACCTGGTACTGGCTACGGGGACGACCTAATCGGAGACCTAGTGATCTATGGGAAGCTGGGTGACAGTGACCGTGAACTGATCACCTTCACCATCCACCGTAAAGCTGGCAAGTCAGTCAGCAACACAGAAGTCCTTGACTTCAGAAAAGCCGACTCTGACAAGCTCAAGAGGCTTGTCGGTCAGGCCCTTAGGGACCATGACCCCAGGGAGATGGGAGTTCAAGAAAAGTGGTTGCTTCTTAAGGAAGCAATCCTCAATGCACAAGCTAAATCTATTCCAACACGGAGGAAAGGCAGCAAGAAGGCACAGCAGCCCCCCTGGCTCTCCAGAGACCTAGCGGACCTCCTGCGGCTAAAAAGGAAAGCCTACAAAAGATAGAGGATGGGATTCACCTCCAAGGAGGATTATTCTGCACTGGTCCGGTCCTGCAGGGACCAAACCAGGAAAGCCAAGGCTGCAACTGAACTCCAACTAGCTTCAAGCATCAAGGACAACAAAAAGTCCTTTTTCAGATATGTGGGGAGCCGGAGGAAAAGCAAGGGCAATGTTGGACCCCTGCTAAACCAGATGGGGCAACTGACAACTGACGCCCAGGAAAAAGCCAACCTATTAAATAGGTATTTTGCGTCAATCTTTCATCAGTCCCATGGGACACCCATGCCTGCTATGGGACAGGGAGATCCGGGTGATGGGGATCCCCTACCCTCCATAAATGCTGACCTCATGAAGGAACATCTTGAGAAGCTGGACACCTTCAAGTCAGCTGGCCCTGAGAATCTGCACCCCAGGGTACTCAAGGAGCTGGCGAGGATCATAGCCCAGCCTCTGGCACAGATCTTTGAAAACTCCTGGCGCTCTGGTGTAGTGCCCAAAGACTGGAAGAAAGCCAACAGTGTGCCTATCTTCAAGCAAGCGAGGAAAGTGGATCAGGCTAACTATAGGCCCATCAGCCTGACCTCTATCCTGGGGAAGATCTTAGAAAAGTTTATTAAAGAGGCCATCCTTAATGGACTGGCCAACATCAACATCCTAAGGGATAGCCAGCACAGGTTTGTTGCAGGTAGGTCTTGCTTGACCAATCTCATTTCCTTCTATGACCAGGTGACCTATCACCTGGACTACGGAGAAGAGATTGATGTCATATATCTTGACTTCAAAAAATCCTTCGATTTGGTATCCCATGATCACCTCTTGGTGAAACTGGCCAGTTGTGGTCTTGGGTCAACCACGATCCACTGGCTGGGAAATTGGCTCTGTGTTTGGACCCAGAGGGTAGTAATTGATGGAAGTCAATCATCATGGTGTCCTGTGACCAGTGGGGTCCCCCAAGGCTCTGTTCTTGGACCCATATTGTTTGACATCTTCATTAATGATGTGGACATTGGAGTCAGAAGCGGACTGGCTCAGTTCACTGATGACACCAAACTTTGGGGCAAAGCATCCACACCTGAAGACAGGCAGATGATCCAGGTTGACCTTGACAGGCTCAGCAAATGGGCGGACAAGAACCTGATGGTGTTCAACACCAAAAAATGCAAGGTTCTCTACCTTGGGAGGAAAAATCTGCAGCATCCTTATAGTTTCAGCAGTGCTACGCTGGCTAGCACTACAGAAGAAAGAGACTTGGGGGTCATCATTGACCACAAGATGAACATGAGCCTGCAATGCAATTCTGCAGCTAGTAAAGCAACCAAAATGCTGACTTGCATCCATAGATGCTTCTCAAGCAAATCCCAGGACATCATTGTCCCCTTATACTCAGCCTTGGTGAGGCCGCGGCTGGAGTACTGCGTCCAGTTTTGGGCTCCACAATTCAAAAAGGATGTGGAGAAGCTTGAGAGAGTCTAGGGGAGAGTCACGCTCATGATCAGAGGTCAGGAAAACAGACCTTATGACGACAGGCTGAGAGCCATGGGGCTCTTTAGTCTGGAAAAGTGCAGGCTCAGGGGTGATCTGATGGCCACCTATAAGTTTATCAGGGGTGACCACCAGTATCTGGGGGAATGTTTGTTCACCAGAGCGCCCCAAGGGATGACGAGGTCAAATGGTCATAAACTACTGCAAGTCCAGTTCAGGCTGGATGTAAGGAAGAATTTCTTTACTGTCCGAGCCCCCAAGGTCTGGAACAGCCTGCCATTGGAGGTGGTTCAATCACCTACACTGAACACCTTCAAAAGTAAATTGGATGCTTATCTTGCTGGGATCCTATGACCCCAGCTGACTTCCTGCCCTTTGGGTGGGGGGTTGGACTTGATGATCTTCCCAGGTCCCTTCCAGCTCTAATGTCTATGAAATCTATGAAAGCTATGAAAAGATGAAAAGTGGGACCAGGAGAAACAAGAAAGTCAGAGTGTGTGAAGCTTGGTGTGTTGGCTGTTAGCCCTCTTAAAGAGAGAGCTCTGGGTTCTATTTTCGAGCCTGTTCCCAGTGAAGCCAAATGTTCTCTGTATTCCCTTCCACCCATTCTTTCCAATTATTATTAAATGCAATGCTTATCTTCAAAAGAAGCACAAGAGAAGGCACTACTAGGGTTACCGTCTGTCCCAGTTTTCCCAGACGTGTCCTCTTTTTGGGTCCTCTGATCTCTATTCAAGCAGCTTTTTGAAATCTGAACAAATGCCCAGGATTTTTCTCTGCTCCGCTGCTGGGAGCAGAGGGGGAGAGTGATTGGAGGCAGGAGTCACCACGTGTGTGCACATATGCATGAGGCTGGCATACAGCCAGGCAAGGTGTTGGGAACATTCTCAGCAGCTGGATGCAGGTAAGTCTATGGGAAGTGGGGATTGAAGGACCAGGGCTTGAGGACTGTCTGGGGTGTGTGTGTATGATGGGCCAGCTGGTGGTGGCTTGGCCTGGAGGTTTTCAAAAGTTCAAAAATGGTTGGGGGGGGGATGGATTTACTTCTCCCCACCAATCAGGCCCCAGAAAAGCCAGGTAGGGAAGCTGGACCTGAGAGTAGATTCACCTCTCATGTTGCCTGATTGGTCCCACCAGCCAGCTGGAGGGGGATAAAAGGGGCAGTGCACCAGGCCCTAGAGAGAGAGATCACTGAGGAATGAAGAAGAGGGGCCCTTAAGAGCTGGTGAGATGTGCCCAGGGGGTGAGAAGCGGTTGCTCCACAGGAGCTCAGAAGCCAGAAGAGGGTCCAAGCTGCAGGCAGTGGCTCAGCTCATCTCAGCAGCAGTAGCATGCACAGCGGATCCTCTGCTTGGATCAAAACCCCAAGCCACAGGCAGTGGCTCAGGCATCCGACCCTCTGGCATTGGGAGACCAGGCAGGTTAGCATGCAGATGGCATGTGGAGGATTCAAGCCCCAAGCTGCCCCCTGGCAGCGAGGCCAGGCTGCTTGGAGTGCAGATGACATGTGGAGGATCCCAGGGGGGTGAGAGCCTGGAATCACAAGCAGCTGCCCAGGCATTGATAGCTCAGTGGTAGAGCTTTCATCTTCCCTGTGGGAGCCCCAGGCTCAATCCTTGGCTAAGACACTGAGAGGGTAAGGTGTTAGGGAGAGGAAATCCCCACTGGATTGAAAGGTTTCCCCTCTCTGGGGTGCCTGCATCTTGAATCTGTTGTACCTGACATTTTGTGAAACCCTGTGCCTCAAGCTTGTTGTTGATTTGCCTCTGCTAGATGTATATGTGTATCTTACCTTTACTGAATCTCCTCTTGTTCTCCTGCACCTATTGCCTTCCCCACCTGTGTCATATCTTAACATGATATGACATGTTAACCCATATATGATTAAATTCCAACTGGTCTTGGCTCTAGTCTATAGGGGATAGGAGGGAAACAGCTACCCCTCCCAACAGAGTACTAGCACTTGCTAAATCCCTTCAATTGGAGAGGGGGTACTTTGTCTGAGTACCACCTGGGTTACATACATGTGTATGTCAGGGGAGTGTGGAGTGGATGGGTGTGTGTGAAGGGGAGGGTGCCTAGCAGTGCTGAAGGAAACTATCCAGGAACTGATACTGTGGCAGGACAGAGGGAGCAGCGGAGGAGGCACCTGCTCTTCCAGCGGGGAAAGGGGAAGTGGGGCTCTTTGAGGGCAGCAGAGAGCTCTGTGACTGTGGTGACAGCACCAGGGCCAGTGCCCATGCTTGTAGGGGCAGGGTGGTGACCAAAAAACACTGCCTGGGAAAGGCATGGCCAGGCCATCTGTTGCAGTACTGGAGCCCCAGCCCAGGGTGGGGGGGTGCCACAGGCCTCCTGTCCTCTTCCCTCCCACCCATGCCAGGGCCAGACATGCTCTGCTGCTGCTCAAAGGAATTGGAGTTGCCATGCACCAGCCTGGTTGCCAGCAGGCCTGGGGCGGGTGGGGGGGCAAGGGGCTGTGGGGTTGGGAGTGAGAGTTACTGGTGTGGCTGGAGGGACTGTGCCTTCGGAGTGAGGAGCACAGGCAGTGAGGGGCTGTGGATTGGGATTGCAGGGCACTGGCAGCACCAAGGGGTTGCACGTCAGGAGTGAGGGGCACCAGCAGGGATGGAGGGATGCAGGTTGGGAGTAAGGGTCACTGGCAGGGACAGGGGGCTGTGGGCTGGGAGTGAGGTCTCCCCCTGACAGGTGTCCTCTTTTTTGGAACTGGATACATGGTAACCCTAGGCACTACCTAATATCGGAGTGGTGGTTAGCACACTGTGTTAGAAAGTCACAAGGGTGTAAGAAAGTCTGAAAGGAAAATGGCTGAGGAGAAATAGAAAAGGAAGAGATGGTACATGGTGTTTTGTGACAAAGAGATGCTAGTTAAAGACATACAGATACATACATGAACTGGGAAGAGAAAGAGAATGTTTTGGCTTCAGTTTCAGTTTTTGTTGTGGGATGACAGAAGCATTAGCTATTGATGGGTGATAAATGAGAATGTAAGCATGGAAATACGAAGTGTGATGTAATAATTCTGTCATGATGCCGGAATGTGAAACTAAATATCTGACGATACAGATTGTGTTGATATTTTTTATTTTAATTATAGTGAAAATAATGAAATAGTGAAACAAAATGTTACTTCAAAATTTCCTTCCAAAAATGTAATATTTGTCTTGACTGAAATTTTCAGGTCTTTTCCCTGATCTGCTCTCTTTATTTTTGACTGAAAGGTTCTCCTTTACTTACTGGTTTATGAATGTGCTTCAAGAACTCGTAAATAACAAAGATGCATGGTTTTTATTTTAAAAAGCCAAGCTGACCTAGGTGTTCTGTGTTCCTCCCATCAGTAATCATTATGGCCTGTTTGTTTATTGTTAAATGCTTTCACAACTCTTGAGTGTCAATGACAAAGATAAATGATGAAGTATATTCATTAGTTCAGCGGGTAACATTCCATAATCCTCCTAAACTGTGATATTCATTTATCAAATTGTAATATGTAGGGTTTTTTCTTACTTTTTTTGTGGAAATCCTAGATAAAGAAGCTCTGCTGCCAGCTCCTCAGAATATCTCTATTTTTTCTACCAACATGAAGCACTTCTTAACCTGGAGTCCGGTGATCATCCCTGGAGAAACTGTGAGATACTCTGTTGAGTTTCAGGGGTAAATTTCATTTGTTTTTTTTCTCTTCACTGAACACTGCATTGACTATACATGTTTACATCATTAAAGTTGTCTCCATTATATGCTAGTGTTTTCCACACATACATGAAAGTACTACTTTTGGCACATAATTTTGGATTCTATTTTTGGCACATTGCAGACACACAGCATACATATACCAACTGAGCACAGGCAACATGGCTGCCTTCCGGATCAGGCACAATATTCTTGCAGTCTTGGAAACTCCCATGACTAATGGGTGACTGATACCAGAGGAAGAAAAGGACCCTCTTATGATTTAGCCTACTAACCAAGTGGTTGGCCACCTACCCCACATATAAAAGGGGTTTAAATCTGTATTTCCCAGCATAATGCAGGTGATAGCAATGCAAGTGGAAGTAGAATCTAAACTCTGTGTAAGTGCCAGAAATTGCACTTACATAACTACATAAATACCATTTAGGTACAGAACACTGCAAGTGAGTGTAGATGTGTAGGGAGGCTGCTTGCTCTGACATCCGGTAATTGAGTCTGCTGCAGTGTGTTAATTAGCATGCCTCCAACAGCCTTTGCATCTTGTGTATCAGCATCCCCACACTTCAAAATGGTGGCAGGGGCACTTTAACTAAACCTCTTTTGATGAGCTTTAGTTAAAGCATCCCCCACTGCTATTTTGAAGCACAGGGATGCTGATACATGAGATGCTATTTTGAAGCACAGCGGCTCTTGTAACCACTGTAATTAAAGTGCCCCTCCCCAACCCCAGAGCATAGGTACAAACACCCTGAAATTATATTTGATCATTCAAATGTTAGCTATGTTTACATGTTACACATTCACATTACAGGAGAAAAACATTGGAGAAGGCAGGTTCCTTTTGCAGGCTGGCAGAGTTCCAGCCTGTAAGGGGCTGTTTGGAGCTGGAGGGAACAGGATACAGGGGACAGAGGGTGCCATGTGCATGTGCGTGCACACACATGCATGTGGCAGCCAGGCAGCACAGAAAAACACAATACACTCATACAGAACAACACAGCACAGCAAACACTTGAACAGTGCAACGCAACAGAGCACAGCAAATACAAACAGCATAGTACAGCACAGCAGAGCACAAAGCACACATGCACAGTGCAGCACAGCACAATACAATACACACACTTGCACAACACAACACAGGGTAGCGCACACATCCCCAGAGCAGCACAGCAGAACACACATACTCACACAGTACAATGCAGCACAGCACAATACACACAAAGAGCACAGTGCATGCACTGGACAGCACAGCACTACCTATACACACAGAGCACAGTTCAGCACATCACACATATTCTCACAGCAGAGCAAAACACAACCAGCACAATATACACAGTGCAGCACACACACTCCCACAGAGTAGCAGAATACAGCACAGAAACAGCACAACACATACACAGCACCCACCCCCTCGCAGAGCACACATATACAGTGTAACGCAGCACAGCACACTCTATAAACAGTGCCGCACAGTACATACACAGAGCACAGCATGCTGAGTGCATCACAGCACATGCACTTGCACACTGCAGCACAGCACACTCATACAGCCCATCACAACATAGCGCAACACACACACTTGCAAATAGTAAACATTAGTGTTCTGTCTACACCAGAATTTTATCACAACTTAAAATGTGACTGAAAATTTCACCTATGTCCTCATAAATTCCTTATACGTGTGGGGAAGCTGATGCTTGATACAGCCCTTAGAAAATATAGCCTGATTAAGGGGCTGGATTACAGAACTACTTATGTGTTTTAAATCATTGTGTGGTATCTGCCTTTGCTTTCTCCAGGGAGTATGAAAGATATTATGCCAATGAGAGCTGGATTCCCATCAGTGAGTGCACATTCATCATTGTTACTCAGTGTAATGTGACAGAGGACATCTCTGCTACTGTGCCCTATAATCTGCGTGTTAGGGCAGATGCTGGTACTCAGGGTTCAGAGTGGGGCACCCTGAAAGGTCTCTTCAATCGCAATACAAGTAAGCTCCTTGGCTGCATTTGTTAGGCATATCACTACTTCATCTAAGCATGATAAACGGTGTTCATTTTTTAAATAATATTTTTTTTCATGCTCAAACAAGCAATCAAATCACAGTACTAGTGTATAAATGCTACAGTCTACAATCTAGTTACTATTTTAACTGTAATGGATAATTATGGCTACAAACAAACCAATTACTTGTTGTTTACTAAATAATCACTTTGTATGACTTAAAATCAATGCATAGTAACAAATGTTATTTTAAAATTAAATCTCTTAAGAAAAGATTAATACATAAGAAATTACTGAATAATTTACCTTTCTGCTTAAGCAAGGACAGGTGACATTACAATTACACATTACACTGATTAAACATTACATTAGATCTTGTTAAGGGCATTTAAAACTTGTAGGATTGCAATTTCAAGCTCCTTAACAAATGTTAAGTACCCACTAGGCATCCTGAAGTTATACCACATCAAGTGAGGATTATCTTTGAGCTGTGCTAGGTAGCTCAGCTTAAAGAGTGTGTTTACATGTTAAAATTAGCATCTGCTAACTTTAAGGAATGTTAGATTTTTGTTAAAATTAGCTTGTGCTGGGAGCTGTGTGAGAATGTATTCAGGGTTAATCCCCTCTGGGATGTGTACAGCTCTGAGCTCTCTTCAGGGGGCTGGCTGTACTATTCGTGCCTCCTGCGCAATGTGAATGTGTGTGTGCTGTACTGTGTATGCTCTGCTGTGCTAGTTTCCACTGCATGAGTGTAAGCTGTGCAGCACTGTGTAAGTGAGTGGATGTTGTGCTGTGCTGTATGTGTTGTGCTGCAATGTGCAAGTGTGTGTGCTGTGCTTAGCAAGTGTGTGTGTTGCGCTATGTTGTGATGGGCTGTATGAGTGAGTGCTGTGCTGCTGTGTACAAGTGCATGTGCTGTGATGCACTCAGTGTGCTGTGTTATGTGTATGTACTATGCTACACTGTTTATTGAGTGTGCTGTGCTATGCTGTATATGTGTGCTGTACGAGGGGGTGGGTGCTGTGCATGTGTTGTGCTGTTTGTGTGCTGTGTTCTGCTACTCTGTGGGAGTGTATGTGCTGCACTGTGTATATTGTGCTGGTTGTGTTTTGCTCTGCTGTGAGAATATGTGTGATGTGCTGAACTGTGCTCTGTGTGTATAGGTAGTGCTGTGCTGTCCAGTGCATGCACTGTGCTCTTTGTGTGTATTGTGCTGTGCTGCATTGTACTGTGTGAGTATGTGTGTTCTGCTGTGCTGCTCTGGGGATGTGTGCGCTACCCTGTGTTGTGTTGTGCAAGTGTGTGTATTGTATTGTGCTGTGCTGCACTGTGCATGTGTGCTTTGTGCTCTGCTGTGCTGTACTATGCTGTTTGTATTTGCTGTGTTCTGTTGCGTTGCACTGTTCAAGTGTTTGCTGTGCTGTGTTGTTCTGTATGAGTGTATTGTGTTTTGCTGTGCTGAGGGTGTGTTGTACAGTGCTCTGTGTGTGTCTGTATTGTGTTCTGCTATGCATTTGCTGTTTGTGTGCTGTGCTGCTGTGTATTTTAGTATTTGGGACTGTCTCTGTGTGTGTTGCTGTTTGGGGCTTTATGTTTTTGTGTGTTTTGGGAGTTGGGGCTGTCCGTGTTGAAGGTTAGGGTTGGGCGTGTACTGGGGGTTGTGTGTGTGTTGGGTGTATGTGTTGGGAGTTGGGGCTGTGGATATCTGTGTAGATTTTGGAGGATGTGTCTGTGTGCCTGTTGAAGCTTGGAGCTGTGTTCATGTGTGTGGTAGGGGTTGGGTCTCTGTGGCGGGACCGTACACCTGCAGGGAAGCTGCTCTGATGTGCTGTAATTACACTGCATTGGAGCAGACTCGATTAATTGAGTCAGTTACAGTGTGCCAATTAGGGTGCTCCAACCAGCCTCTGTGTCTCCCTGTATCAGTGTCCCCACATTTCAAAATGGCACTGGGGTGCTTTAAGTAAAGCTTATTCAACAAGCTAAAGCGCCCTGCCATCATTTTGAAGCATAGGGACACTGCAGGCACTTAAATTAGGGCAGCTCTTGGAGCCGCTCTAATTTAAAGCATCCTCCCCCCCACACACTCCAAGAACATATGTAAAATGGCCCAGTGTGTCAGAGGTTTAGGGCTCTGTGTGTGCTGGGGTTTGGGGCTATGTGTGGGGGTCAGGCTGGAGCTGTGTGTGTGTGCTTTGAGGGGTCGTTGCTGTGGAAGTCTGTGTGTGGGTGTCTGGTGTTGTGGCTGTGTATGTTTTTGCATCTGCTGGAGATTGAGACTGCATGTTTGGTGTTCGGCTTGTGTGTGGCTGGGGCTGGAATTATGTGTGTGTGCGTGCATGTTGGGTGTTGGGGCTGTGAATGTCTCTCTGTATGTTGAGGGATGTGTTTGTGTGTGTTGTTGAGAGTAGGTGCTGTGTGTGTGTCTTGGTGGTTTGCACTGTGTGGGTTTGTGTCAGGGCTTGGGGCACTTTTTGTGTACTGGAGTTCTGTTCATTTATTGGGATCAGAGGCATTGTGTGTGTTGGAAGTTAAGGCTGTGTGTGTGCATGGTGGGGATGGGGATATGTGTACTTCTTGCAGATTATGTCTGTGTCTGCATGTTTTGGGTGGTGTGCATGTGTGTGTCCATGTATGCTGAGGATTCAGGCTCTCAGTGTGTGGGTCAGAGGATTGGACTCTGTATCTCTGGTAGTGGTGATGGTGTGTGCATGTATAAGGGCTTGTGGCTCTGTGTGTGTGTTGGTTGTATTGGGGTTTGGGCTGTATGCATATGTTGTGGGGTTCTGGCTGTCTCTGTGCATGTATTAGGGGTGTGCAAAATGGGCCATATTCAATTCAGCTTTGGATTTGGCCTGAATTGGGGGCAGTGATTCGATTTGTTAATTTGAATCACGGTCCCTAATTCGGCCAAATCCAAATCTGAAGATTCAATGCTGATTTGCAGAATCAGCGATTTGGCCATGGACACAGCTTCAAATGTTTTTTCTACATACCTCAAGGTACCAGGCGCAGCTCATGAATGCTGTGATGTTTGGGAGGATGGAGTGTCCCACAGAAAAGCAAGGGGCCCCCCGTGTTCTTGGCAGCTAACCCAAAAGTGGACCAGAAGTACTTCCAGTCCACTTCTGGGCGCACTGGGGAGCAAGCTGGGGGGCCCTCCTGCACCCCCCTGGTTCAGCGATCAGCTGCAGGGGGATGCTGGGTGCCCCCCAAACCCAAGAGGCACCCGTTGCTGAGCCAGGGAGGCATGGAGGCGCCCCCCAGAACACTCCCCGAAGGACCCAGAAGTGGACCAGAAGTGCTTCTGGTCCACTTCTGGGTCTGCTGCTGAGCATGCTGGGGAGCCCCCCACACTCCTGTGGGATGCTCCATGCACCCCAGCATCTCAGCATTCACAAGCTGCCTGGTACTTTGAGGTATGTAGAAAAAAACATTGAAAACTGTGTCTATGTCTGAATTGCTGAATCTCTCTGAATGGATGCGGAGGATTCAGATTCATAGAGATTAAAGGGTCTCCTGATTCGATTCAGATTCAGAGATTTGGCCACTGAATCGGGCTGAATTGCCGTCGAATCAAATTGGGGACCTTAGCTTTGCAAAGCCCTAGCGTGTATGTATTGGGGATGTGTGTTTGCCTTTCAGGATTAGGCTCTATATAGGTTTGTGCTGGGGGATCAGGCTGTGTTTGTGTATTGGTGGCTATGTGTGTGTCAGAGGGGTTGGGACTTTCTGTGTTTTGGGACTTGGGGCTTTGTGTTACAGTTTGCGGCTGTTTGTGTGGCAAGGGTTCAGGGTGGTGTGCATGTATATGCCTCTGTGTGTGTGTTAGGGTTTGAAGCTCTGCATACATGTTTGGGTTGTAACTGTGTATTTTTGAGGGGTTTGACTATTTGTGTGTGTATGTCTTGAAGTATTGAGCTGTGTGGGTCTGTTGCGGGTAGGGACTCTGCTTTTGTCTTGCAGGTTGAGGCCCTGAGTAGTTTTGTGTTGAGGGTTGGTGCTTTGCACTTTTGTTGGGGTTTGGGGCTCTGCATGTGTGTGCTGGGGGGCTGTGACTCTCTGGGCTTGTGTCAGGGTTGGGGCTGTGTGTGTTGGTCTTGGGGGTTATGTGTGTATTTTGTTTGTGTGTTGGCTGCTGGGGCTGTGGATGTCTTTGTGTGTTGGGGATGTAGATGTATGTGGTTTTGTGTTAGGAATTGGTATTGTGTCTGGGGGTTGCATGTTTGCATTGTGAAATATCTGTGTGTGTTTTAGGATGAGTCTGTGTATGTTTCTTGCAGGTTGTGGCTGTGTGTGCATTTGTGTTGGGGGGGGTGTGCCCATGTAGGGTGTTGGAGCCTGGTATGTGTCTGTTGTGGATTGGGGCTCTGTTGGGGTCTGGGGCTTTTTGAGAACCATACCTCAAAGTACCATGTGTTTATGTTGTGCTGTGTGTGTTGTGCAGTGGGAGTGCCTGAGTTTGTTGGGCTTTGTGGTGTGTCTGGTGGTTGGGGCTTTGTGTGGGGGGTTGTGATTGTGTGTGTGTTTGTGTTGCAGGGTCTGCTGTATGTATTGCAGAGTTTTGCATGTTTGTGTGTTGTGGGTCTGCGGTGTATGTCTATTTCTGTTAGGGGTTAAGACTCTCCAATTTGTGTGTGTTGTTTTGTGGTGTGCTATTTTGTTTCTTGTGCTCTATGTGTGTTGTTTTCTGCTGTGCAAGTGTGTGTTCTGTTCTCTATGCATTGTGCTGTGCTGTGTCAGTGTGTGTTGTTTTATACTGTGCTGCAAGTGTGTGTTGGAGGTTGGAGCTGTGTGTCCATTGTGTTTGTGTGTGTTCTTTGGTTTGGGGCTGTGTGTATTTGTATATGTGTGTGGGAGGGAAGGTATCCAGGTTGTGGCCGTATTGGTCTAGAGGCAAAAGAAATCTACCAGGACGCATGGTCGAGGTGATATCTTTTATTAGACCAACTAGATTTTTGCAAAAATAAATTCTTTAATTGAAAACTTTCGGGCATAAACACCCTTCTTCAGGGATAGGAGAAAAGATTGTAAAAGTTTTCCTGGGTAGAAATAAAGGTTCATATTTCATAGGAGAGTTGAAGGTGTGGTAAAAACTCCTATTTGGAACAGTTAATTTTCTATGCAGATTAGGCTCAGAGAAAAATTGGAATAGTCTGTTTACCTCAAAGTTGTTTAGTGGTAAGCAGGATGTGGGTGCATTTTTCTGATTGCTGGGACTGGGTGGATGTGTTTCTGCTAGCGAGCCAGGCAGAAATGGAGCAGACTTGTCAACTCCCTAGCCATGCCCCTCCTCTCTAGCCCTCTAGCTACAGCTCAAAGCTGTGAATGTTATAGAGTGCTTTAACCCCACACATGCAATTTATCACAGCATGGTGGTATCTTTAAAGAGTGGTAGGCTCTTGTTTGAAGTTAGTATATGATAATTGTAACTTGTAAGCACATTCTCAGAGCAGGACACAGATTGAACAAGGCCTAGGAGACCCCATTTGGAAATACAGGTTTCCCTCACCAACCACTGAGGTTAGGTTCCTGGAAGTTCCCATGGCTGGCAAAACTGTGGTTAGCAAGACAAAAGGCTTATGGGAAAATGGCAGGTGGTGGGCTGATGTGTGGCCATGGAAAACCATGGTTACTCAAAACTGTATACTGTGCTAGCCAAAATGGTAAATAGAATATTAAGCGTGAGTACTCAAAACTGTGGTTGGCAAAACCGTGGTTGGTGAGGGGAACCTGTAATATGTTCTTCAAATTCTCACCTGAATTTTTAAACATGAAAAGTAATTCTCTTCTCCTTCCATTTATGGGGTAACTGCACATTGCTTAGTGTGTGCTTTCTTTTATGTTATCACAGCAGTGGGAGTAGAACTAATTACATCAAACACCTCTGCTCTAATAGCCTTGCTACACATTCAAATGAAAGATGGATAGAAACCAGTTGCAGAGTTGTTACACTTTTTCAAGCACTAATTTTATAGCTGGTTGGTTCTTTTTATAGCTGATTAGGCATTTTCATTTTGTAAAAATTACTTTGCACTTGTGGCCCATCTAAATTTATTGAGGAATTTACCATTGAATTGCATGATATTCAAACCTGTAACAGGGGTGTATGTTTGGCTGTACTCTTAGAGATGCCCTCCTCCTTTTGCTGGAGTGGATTTGAACGAGATTTTCAACTACTATAGCCAAAATGCATAGTGTGAAAACTTTAGACTGCAGAGTCTGCAGCAGTAACTTAGAGGTACTTTTTAATACAGGTGTTTTCAACTTCTTTTAGTAAGTGTACCCCCAGTGGCCAGGAGATGGGGAGTGGCGCACAGCTGGGGTGGGGGTGGTGCATGGCTGGACTCAGAGCGGGGGGGGTACACTTACTAAAAAATGAACAGAGCAGTGGCAGCATGGGGTGGTGGGAAGCGGTAGCATGGGGGAAGCTTCCCATTCCTGCATCTGGCTGGCCAGGCAGTGCCTGTGTGGCCCACAGAGAGGCGCCACCGCCCTCGCCCATTCCCAGCTGTGCTCCTAGGAGGTGGTGGTACTCCGTCCCCACCTGCCCACACACACCCCTTACCGCCCTCCCAAGCACTCCCAGAGGTGAACGTACCCCCGGTTGACAACCTCTGTTCTAATATCTTGATCTCACACCCAGTAACACAAGCTGTGAATTTCCCATGTTTGTTTCTGTATTTAGTGATGATATCCTGCTCATGTTTCACTCCTATAATATTGATGAAATGGAAATCTGAAATCAGACCAAACCATGAGTATTATAGTAAGCAAGAAAAGAAATAATTTACAATAGTACTTAGATACAGGAAAGAGACTATAAAAGTCACAGGCAGCTGACAGGGAACAGCCTGATTGATTTCCATTGATAATTCCCATCAGGGCCACTTGAGAGCTACATGCTTGAGAATCAAGGCAATAGAAAACAATGTCAGAGAAAGAAAAAATGATAAATATTTCCCTAAAATGAATCTTAGTTCTATATTTAAGAGGCAAGGATTTCTTAGAATGATATTTTTTTATTAGACCAACTAGGCATTTTATTTGGGATTAAGTTAGACAAGCTTTCAAATGCAAAATATTCTTCCGCAGTGGGTGCATCTACACAAGACACTTACTGCTCATTAGCCTAATAATACTGTGCAGTAACATATCACAGAACAAACCATGCTAATAGCATACTGCACAATCTTATCAGACTAATGTGCAGTAAGCGTCATTAAATAATCATGTGAGCTACTATGCAGGAAGTACTAAACTCAATGCACAGTATCTAAGGTCCATTAATGCATGTGTAGCTGCACTCAGTCTGATCACAAGCAGCCAGGCACAGCATAAACTAGGTGCCTGGCTCCTTGTGATCAGACCTGAGGAAGAATGTCATGAATTCAAAAACTTGTCTAGCTCTATCCCAGCTACATAGTTGGTCCAATAAAAGATATCACACTAAGAAATCCTTGCCTCTTGCATAATTTCTGGATTATTGTGGCTACAACATCTTTCTTAGGTCTACAAATACTCATTAATCAAGGCTCAGGATGAGAGCCAGTTTTAGGAAGAAGCAGCCAGGGTAATGTCTGAGGGTCCACAAGTGCTAGGAAGGTGCTCATTCCTATGAGTTAATTCATGTAATCTAAAATGTAGGTAGGAGGAGTCCATGCACTAGCCTCAAGTTTAGGGCCAACATGGACTTTTCTAAGTGCAGAGCATTTTCAGAGGTATAGTATCAAGCCTTCATTCTCCAGGGGGTCTAAGACTGTCTCAGTGAAGTATTTCTGGTTTGGGAGTGTACTAGAAGGTGCAACTGAGCACATACTATGAGTTTAGGGCCCTCAGTGCTGGGACTCAGTTAGGGTGACCACCTTTTCAAAGTGAAAAGGGGGGAGATATGCCTGCCTCTCTCACCTCCCCCACCCTCCCAGCTGGCAGTGCAGCCAGTGCAGGGCTCCTGGGAGAAGCATAGCAGAGCATGACACCTGAAGTCCACAGCAGGTAGCCTGCATCCACCCCTACCCCATGCATAAATCTGGGAGGCATGTGCCCTTCATACCCCCCGGGAGTGTGCTTAGCAGCAAGGAACCACCCACTAGCCCCCTGGTTGAGCCGCTCATGGCTGCAACCTTCTTCATGGGGCCTGGGGCTGGGTAGTGCCTCAGCCCCAGGCCCCATGCACTACCCTGGCTGGGCAGTGCTCACAGCCCCAGCCCCTGCCCCACTCCCTCTGTCACTGCGGGGACCTTAATCTGCCCCCCACACCTCTATACCCCCTTCTCCTTCCCCTTATAGACTTACCTGCAGGGAACTGCTCTCCATGCTTCCTGTCTATATTCCCAGCTGTGTGCATGTGTGCAGGAGCACACATGCATGTGGCGCCCCTTGCATCCCACTCCTGGCAGCCCCAAGCAGCCCCTTGCAGGCTGGAATACTGCCAGCCTGCAACAGGAAACCTGCCATTTCCTGCAAGGAATGGTTATGGATCCCTGAATGATACTGAAAATCCAATGCTGTCCCAAAGTTATGCAGCTGAGGACTGGGACATGATCTGATTTTCTCAGCTTCCTGTGCCCTCCTCCCTAGCTGGTTTTACTGATATTTCTAATATGGGGCCTATAGGAAAAGTAGGTCCTCCACTACAAAGAAAATATTTCCAGTCTATATAGTTCAACTATTGCTAAATGCCTGAACATGCTGAAAGAACCAAATTTCCCCTCCTCCTCAAAGGTTTTGCAGTTACTCCTGAAACATAACCAAAATGGTAAGGTAGACAGGGAAGAAAACTAAGGGTAAGCACTCAAATTAAGCAACTAGCTGCTATGTTATACATGAAAGGTTCTGTGTTTCATTATGTGATATAATTTTCTGCTGGTACTAGGTGATGACAGTTGCTGAGACAGAGGAGTATTGTTGGTGGTTGTAATGGTACTGTTTCTGTGTTGTTGACAGCTTTGCTCACCCCTCCCATGATAAAAGTTATTGCAGATGGTTATCATTTACTGGTAGAGCTGGAAGACATGGGGCCAGCCTTTCAGTTCCACATACTCTATTGGAAGAATGGGCAGGAACATTGGGTGAGTCTAGCCTTTGCTTTCTGCATGAGAATGGAGAACATCATGCATGCCAAAGGGAGAGGGCACAGAATATTTTTTGGAGATCAATGTTCCCTTCACCTTTTCTGTAACCATGCTGTAGCAATTACAACCATAACTTTATTACAGTGTATGCTACTAGAATGGAAGTCCTCTCTGTCTTGTTGCACTCTATTTTACAGAAGTCATAGAATGCATTATTTTCATTCTCAGACAAAATTAGTTAAACGTTTTTGTTAAATATGGTTAAAATTTTTATTTCAAAAGTTCATTCTGGGTTTATTTTTTTCCCTTAATGAGGTAAAAGTCATCCAGACTAATGTGTATTCTGTTCTTTTCATGTGTGAAACCTAGCAACCCATAATACATATCTATGAATACAATCATCAGAAGAAGAATCACATTGTAAGATGGTTGTTCCCACAATTCCTATCCATGCTTAGTAAGGCTGATTTACCCCTTTGCCAAGGTAGGCCAGGTTAGTTCTTCTTCAGTCAGTTCCTCAGCAATTATATGGACCATACAATTGGTTTATCAACAAGATCATTTTTTTAAACTATAGTTTTATGTGGGGCTAGGATTGTATACCACAATAATGGTAATAATATTGGAACCTGAATACGAGAGACACTTCAAGACTAATTCTTTTTGGAAATGCATCATTTTTGGAGGTTTTATGTTGTAGTGGATGAATACATCACACAAAAAAGCGAACATGGAGCCAGGCTCAAGAATTTCTAAACTATGTGTCATCACCTTGCTAAATGGATAACTATCTGAATCTTGTTTCATCTGCAGCTGTGCATGCTAAGTTATTCTGCAGCTTAGACCATGAGCTTTTGAATGCAGCACGCAGAAAATAAGGAACACACAAATAATAAACACCGGTGAAAAGTTTCATTCAGATAACTCTCCCAGTATAACACAAGATCTGTAGGATAGGCACAGATATAGAATACCTTATTTACTAGAATACAAGATGAGGCTTTTCTCCCCAGCTGGCATGGGGGAAAAAGCCCCTTGTCTTATAATCACGTGGAAGGAATTCTCACTAAATACGTTGTCAATCACTAAACTGCTGTCAAAGCAGCATGTGCTCATCAATGGAAATCAACTATGAAATTGATTACATGCAGTCAACACTGAGCACAACTGTAAAACACATAGCCCACACTAGGAAAACATTCTGATGGGAAAAATTTTTTGTTTTTTGTGTGGCCTTTAAAAAGTGGGCAGTTGCTCCCTCAAGGAGAGAATAGGTCCTGGGCCTGGAAGTACTGCAATACTAGGCTGGCACTCAAAGAGGCTGGAGAAAGCTCCAACACCCTCCCATGGTGCCAAAAATGTGATAGGAACCTACCACAAAGATAGGTGAATTCAGCCTCTTTTTTAAATTTCATATCTTAGCAGTGGCGAAGCATAGGGGGTGCATGGGGGTGCAAATGCATCCCCTGAGAGTGCTGGTGCAACTCCTGACAGCCAGCATTCCTAGGCAGGGAGGGTGGGTGAGAGTGCTGGTGCCCCCCTGACAGTGCCAGCTGAGGAGTGGGGGCACCAGGAGACGTGGTCCCCACCACAGCTGATCACACTCACTGGAAGTGCCAGCGGTGCTGCTGGAAGTGCCAATGGTGTGCTGCTGTCACTTGCAGGTTGGCAGGATCAGCTGTGGGGAACCCCCTGCCCCCCTGGGCTGTGGGATTAGCTGCAGTGGAACACCCCCCTGGTCGCTGACTGCCCAGTGGGGGACTGGGGCAAATGCCCCCCCAACTCAGCAGGCACCAGTTGCCCATGCATATTAGGTCAAATTAACTAAAGCAGTTCCATATTCTATTGACTGAACAGAGCACTGAAGTCTGAACGGTGCTACCACCGGCAAGCATCCTACCTCCCAGGTTCTTCATCCTGGGGTTTCAGATATTCCCAAATCCATGACAGATACCTATGTGCAAACCCCAAAGCCAAAGGGCTTGGTGTTCAGATGTCCCTTAGTTTTTCTTGCCCCTAACCAAAACACCATAGGAACAAGCTAGAGAAAAAGCCAGAAAACAGTCTCCCATCTCCATAAATTGTGTAGCTGAAATCCTTCCACTGACAGCCTATAGTAGATTGTCATATGGGGGCCTGCCTGCAGTGCAATTGACAAGTCTCCACTCCCAACTACACCACATCATTCAAGGCTGAGAAGAAGGTACCTCCTCTGCCAGCACAATGCCATCTAGCCCACTTTTTTTTCATGACATCATTTTTTTTGGTAAATGTTTTTGTATTCCACATCAGATTAGCCAAATCAGTTCAAAATCTTCTTGATTGAGCAACACTCAATAATTCAAACACCATATGTGGTGCTACAACCAGCAAGTATCCTCCACCCCAGACTTTTCAGCCTGGGGCTTCAGATACTCCCAAATCCATTGGCAGGCATCCTATGTGCAGGCCAAAGCCTGGAGGCTTGGGGTTCAGATGTCCCCAAGTATCACTTGCCAATGACTGCTCCACACTCCCCTGTCTCTTTCCAGATGTCCTCCCATGTCAGGTTAGGAGGCAGTAGTCCAAGAAATAGACAGGTGTGGAGTGGGCCTTCTTCACCTTCTACCCCTTGGAGAGGAAGACAAAGTCTACCCTGGACTTGGTGTTTCCTTCAGGGTCCCCTCGGGTGAAGTTTCCTCTAATTAGTCCTCTAGGTTCTTGGGCATCCTTCCCTGAGCACTAGGCCATGGTCACAAACAAGCTGTTTCAGCTGCCTGAAGGACCTATCCATGCCTGTCCTTTGGGGTCTGCTGACTCTATCCCCCTCGCTGATGATGCAGTTGAAGTCCCTGCAATCATCGCTGACTGGCCAGTAGGCATTGTTATGGCTATGTTGTCCAGGAAACTGCACCTCGCCTCTTTGTTGGCTTGTGCATACACCAGCAGAAATTTAAAAACAGTCCCCTTTGCTTTCAGGGTGACTTGAAACAGCCTGCCTGCAAGTATTTCTTTATACTGTAAGGGGTGCATGATGACTCCTTTCAGAAGTACTGCCACACCAGCTGCTCTATTGTCCTCAGCCTTGCTCCACATGTCTGCTCCATGTGGCCAGCCTTTGGAAAACAAAGGGTTCCTTGTATTGCTAGGGAACCCATATTCCTACAGGCAGATAATGTCTGCCTCTATTTGTTCTAGAGTCTGTAAAACCTGGCCCCATTTCCTTTCCCTACAAGGCTTCTTACACTGACAGAAGCTATGCTAATGTTTTTCATTGTGCTTGGTGTGTGGCGGGGAGGGGAGGTGGGGCTTTCTGGTTTCAGTTTTTCTTCCCCAGCCTCAGGCTTGAATCTTTGTGCTTCAGAGCCCAGGTTCTTGGCTTTACCAATCCTGCTGTGCTGTTTTGCTACTGAAAGGAGGTCCTTTTTGTGAAAGGAGTTGTTTTGCCGTCTCCTTGGTTTATTTACCACTTTCCAATCACTTGTCTCTAGGTTTTCTGATTGGATAATGGTAGGATTTCCTTATTTCCAGTTCCAAAAAAGAGGACACCTCTAGTGCATGTGGGGGTTGAGGATGGGTAGGGGTATATGATTGTGAGGGACAATGATAGAATGGTGGCCTGGCCCTGCCCATTCTGTTGCCCCTCACTTCCAAGCCACAAGCCCCCTGCTCCTTCCATCTCCCAGCAGCCCACCCCTGCTAACTTTTTCACACAGTGGGCTTCTGCCTACAACCCAGTCCCCTCCACAAGTTGCAGTCCCACACCTCATATTGATCAGATGCTGCTTCAAGAGGAATATATAGAAAAAGGCAGGTGCTAGGATCCTGGGGGTGCCTTCTGTCCAGAGGCAGAGAAACTTAACTGGAACATGGTAGGTGCTAGGACTGTGTGAAACAGCACCATTTCATTTCAATGGGACAGTGTTTCATTTCAAGTTTCATTTTGTTTTGAAAGCACTGTTCCATTTTGTTTCATCGAAACTGTTTTGCTGTTTCAACACTGTTTCAACACTGTTTTGATGTTTCGCCCATAGGTTATAATGGGGAACCATAAAACTGCCTATAACTTTGTCAGTTCTTGCCTGATTTGGATGGAACTTGCAGCAATGATAGCTCCTTGTGAGGCCATGAAGCCTGCAAGCTTTCAAAGAGAGAGGTGCAGGGGTTTCTGGGAAACTGCACCTCAGGCTGCTGACAAGCAAAACTCGTGACATGTGTGACTGTATGTGTGTTAGGGCACAGGGGGGTGAAAAATGCAGGAATGGTAGCCCCTGCTGCAGCCATGAAGCCTGCCAGGTTTCAAGTAGATAGGTGCCAGGGGTTCTGGGAAACTGCACCTCAGGCTGCTGACAAGCAAAACTCATGACATGGGTGACAGAAAGCGGGCCAGTTCAAACAATGCTGATTTTTATGCTGTTTTTTCCATCCCTCCCCCAGAGCACTGGGACTGGAAGGCACCTCAGGGAAGGACCACAGTCACTGGCCAGCTACACAGTCAATATGAGAGCAGTCCTTTTTAGCCTATCCTTCTTCTTACTGCTTTCCCTCTTCCTTCTAACATCATACTCCCCAAATTCAACAGGACGTGTTCCTATAACCACCAGGCCTTGATGAGAAAGTTTTGGCCACATGGTTAATTAACAATATACCTAGTGGGTGCAGGGGCCATGGAATTCAGGAAGCAACTTTGGCTCAGAAATCCATTCTAGAGCCTTCCTGGTCCCATAGAGGCATCTGCCCAAGGTCTGAAAAGGGCACCTGCTCCAAAGGAGCCAAGTACATGAGAGCCTGAGGGCCCTGGCCCCCCTTGGCTTTCACCTGAAATGCATAAAACTTTCCATATGTCCACCATCTTAGGCCCCCATCAGCAAAAATAAAAGTCATTCCCTATGATCTGCTCAGTTTGCTACTGAATGATAATGCTTTACCCCATGCCCATGTATCCATGCAGACCTTCAGCTGTACAGACCTGCTCTCCATTTGGCCATGTTTCCCACCCTGTCCCTCTACTTTCATTGTAAAGTTTCCCTCTCCCTTTTAGCCACTCCTCCCTGACTTCCTCTGTCCTGTTCTCCCTTAGCTTCACCTTGTGCTAAAAGCAAGTCTAATATTGATTTTGGAGCCCTATGATCTCATTTGGTTACTGATATTGTCTGTCACAGGTGCAAAAGATGGTGGTGAAGGAGATTACCTCTGCTGTTCATCTGGACACAGTGGAAGCAGGAACTGACTACTGTGTCAAAGTCCAGACATATGTAGAGGCCGTTAACAGGAGCAGCAACTTCAGCCAGACGCAGTGTATCAGGGTGCAAGGTAGCAGTAAGACTTCCTCATCATTTTCATCTAACAGCATTATGCAGTGGCTCCTCAGATATTACCTTCGATTTGTCTGTCATTCTGTTCACAAAGACCCTGCAAAGATTTTTTTTCTTGAGGAAAATAAATGATTCATTCATTTTCTCACTGATGCCTCTGCTTGAATTGACACCCAACATTTCTGATTAATATTGTACTGCTAGAAGTTATTAATTAAAGATGCTCCCTAACAGGAGACTGATGGAGTTGAGAATTGGGAGATTGTCCCTCAGTTAGGAAGCAGCTAGCCATTCTGTCAGTGCCAGACAAAGTGTTTGCAGAGCTTTCCCACAGCTGCACAATAAAGCTTGTTTTAATTCTTCTCATTCATGTACACCTGTGTTTATTGGACCAGGTGGTCACTACAGATTTGGACCTTGTGGCTTCTACTGAAGTCACTGGTAAGAACAGTTGAAGGACCTCTTTCAGGACTGGGTGCTGAATCTGGACCTGGGAAGCTTGATTCAAAGTTTCTCTGCTAAAATACTCTGCTACTATAAGGTGCTACACTGCCCTACTTTCTGCTAACATTCTGTCTTTTTTGTTTGTCTTTAGATGCCAGATCTACATGGGTAACTATTACTCTTGTCTCCTTTGCTGGTTTTATTTTGGCTGCTTTGGTCCTGCCTTTTCTTATCTGGAAAATAAGTCGAATCTTCGTGTACTCCTGTTGTCCAGTTGTTATCCTGCCGGAGACTCTGGTAATTTCTTTGTCTTCCTTGTTGTTTCTGTGATGAAATACAGGAACAAACTGATGGATTAAAAGAGAAGAGGAAGATGTTTCAGAAATTGTTTCTTCCAACATTGAAGTCCAGGTCAAACCCTGTAGGAAATAATTGTAACACATTGTCCAAACTGAATGCCTAAAGCTAGGTGGCTAGATACAAGCTGAGGCCTCAGTCAGCAATGAGACTGTCAGAGCAGGCAAGCACCCTGACTTAACTGGCAGGGATTCAGGAGCTTTCCAAATCAAGCCACTCACTGAGGCTCCTAAACATGGATTTAGGTCAGTATTAGGCTTTGGATTTAAAAATATTGTTCTGTTTCATGCCCCTGTTTGTGTGAATCTTTCTTAATTATATGGAGCGCACACTGGCAATGGCCTGGAAAACCTGAGCATGCCTATTTCTTCTCTCAAGCCAGGAAAGAGGAAATACTGTATTTACCTAAATCCAAGATAACGTTGAATTTAAGATTATCCCCACAATAATTAGATTCTATAAATGGAAAGTTATAGTTTTCCATGTATAGAATACAACTAGTAGAAAGCTATCTTTAATTTTGCCCTCATGTTGCTGTGGTAGGGAAAGGAGCCCTCTCCCTTAGCCCACCCATGTCTACCCTCCTGCTGCCTTTCCACCACTGCACCTGGCACCCCCCTGCAATGTGACCCATGTCCGTGCCTGCCTCCCCCACCATCTGCTGCCACATACAGCTTGACCACCTGTCCCCAATGCCATGCTTCCTCCCTGACCACTCTCCCCTCTTATCTTATGCTGCAGCCTCTGCTTCACATCTCACTCAACAGCAGCAGTGGCCCCATCCACCTTAGTCCAGCCCAGCCAGGTAGAAGTTGCAGCAGCTGGGCTGGATCAGGGCAAGAGGGACCGAAGGAAGGTAACAAGGGGAGGGGGCATCTAGGTGGAAGAAGCTGTCAGTGGAGGGAACAGGAGGTAGAGGGCAGACACAGTCATGGGGAACATGGGGTAGAGGTGCAGTTTGCAGGTTTCACCTCCCTCTGCACAGTCCCCGCTGTCACAGGCCCCCTCCCCCACCAAATCAGTAATTCAATCCTAGGGTAGGTAGCAGCTCATCTCTAACTTGGGCCTCAAATTCAGGCCCAAAGCCAGAGATGACCCACCCCCTGTCCTGGGCTCATACTTAAATCCAAGACAAAGGCTACATTTTCCCCAGGCAGATTGGAAAAACAAACCCTCATAGATTTAATAGATTTTTAGGGTCAGAATAGACCTCAGCAGATCATTGAGTCCAACCCCCTACCCTGGGCAGGAAAGAGCATTGGGGTCAGACGACCCCAGCCAGGTGCTTGTCCAGTCTCCTCTTGAAGACCTCCAAGGTAGGGGAGAGCACCACCTCCCTTGGAAGCCTTCTCTTGTGGAGGTGAAGAGATCCAGGTCCCTCAATCTCTCTTTGTAGGCCCTGCAGGCCCCTAACCATATGAGTGGCCCTCATCTGGATGCTCTCAAGGTTATCCACATCCTTCTTGAAGTGCGGCACCAAAATCTGGACACAGTACTCCAGCTGTGGCCTTACCAGTGATGCATAAAGGGGAAGTATCACCTCCTTAGACCTGTTTGTGATGCACCTGTTAATGCATTATAAAGTGTGCTTATTTCTATTGATCACTTCATCATGTTGTTGACTCATGTTAATCCTTTAGTCAACTGTGACTCCAAGATCCTTTTCTGCTGCTGTGCTGCTAGAAAGTCATCTCCCAGTCTGTATGTGTTGGTGATTCCTTCACCCTAGGTGCAGTACTTTGCACTGATCTTTGTTAAACTGCATCCTATTTTGCTCTGCCCACTTTTCCAGCCTATCCAAATCCACCTGAATCTGTTCCCTAGCCACTGGTGTTTACTTGGTCCCATAAATTGGTGTCATCTGCAAATTTGGACAGAGCACTCTTCACACCCTTGTCCATGTCACTGATGAAGATATTGAACAGCAGTCCAAGGACCGAGCCTTGAGGGACACCATTGCCCACATCTTTCAAGGTTAAGACCAACCCATTTACCACCACTCTCTGGGTGCATCCCGTAAGTCAATTCACCACCCACCTGACTGTGTAATCATCTATATCACATTTAGTTTATTTATGAGAACGGGATGAGACACCATATTCAGAGGCTTTTTTAAAATCCAAGTATTACCTCTACTCCTGCATCTAAGCAGTTTGTGACCTGGTCATGAAGGTTTGTCAGGCAGGATCTCCCTGCTATAAATCTGCCATGCTGGTTGCCCTTCAGCATTCTTTTTCCTGATGGGCTCCTACAAATGTAATTCTTACTAATGTTTTTAAATGTTTTCCCAAGGATAGAGGTGAGACTATAGTTACCCAGATTCTCCTCCCTCTCCTTTTTGAAAATAGGGACCACACTGGCTCTTTTCCAGTCCTCTAGGACTTGTCCTGAGTGCCATGAGTCCTCATATAGTCTTGCCAGTGGTTCTGCTATGACACTGGCTAAATCTTCCAGCACCCTTGGATAAAGATCATTTGGGCCTGCTGACTTAAACACATCAAGCCCCTCCAAGTGTCCCTTCACAAGGTCGGTGCTAACTGTTGCTGGGCTGGTGTCCCTCCTATGCCTGTCTATAGTCTAATTTGGAGATATGTCTTTATCCACGTTCAGGAATACTGATGGAAAGAATTTATTGAAGAGCTCAGCTTTGTCCCTCCTATCTGTCACTAACTGCCCTACCTGTCCTGTAGGGGTCTTATGTTACTATGCACCTTCTTTTTGCTTCTTGTATACCTGAAGGGCTTTTTGTTGTCTTTAATTTGTATTGTCAGCCTGAGTTCCATTGCTGCCTTGGCCTTTCTAATCAACTCCCTGCAAGTGTGAGCCAAGTAGGTATATTCCTCCTTGGTGGCTAACCCCTGCTTCCACAGTCTGTATGCCTCTTTTTTCATCCCTAGGCTTTGCTGGGTTCCCCTGTTCAGCCAAGAGGGTTTCTTGGCCCCTTTGCCCCCTCACCCCTTTATGTACAATGGGATTGTCTCCTTCTGTGCTCAAAAGATCATTCCCTCGAGGAATGACCACCCTTCCTGGAATCCCATCTCACAAAGGTCCTTGCCCTTCAGTGCCTCACTTACTAACCTCCTGAGCTCATTGAAGGTAGCCTTTCAGAAGTTTAGCACTTCTGCCCTACTGGTTATCTTTTCCACCTTTTGACGGATACTGAATTCTAACAATTGGTGGTCACTATCTCCTAGATTACCCTGTATCTACAGATCTCCCACCAGGTCATCCCCTGTAGCAAACACTAAGTCCAGTAAGGCATTTCCCCTAGTGGGACCGTATACCTCCTGTGTTAGGTGAAAGTCCTGTCTGCAGGTTAAGAACCTATGTGAACGGTTGGATCTAGCTGACTGCTCCTCCCAGCAGATGTCAGGGAGGTTAAGGTCACTCAGGGAGGTTAAGGTCACCCAGGACAACCATGCTCCTTGAGTGTACTACCTCTGAGAGCTGCCTTGAGAATTCCAGGTCTAGCTCATCCTGGTGTGGCAGTCTGTAATAGACTCCCACAACCAAGTCCCGCTCACCCCGACCCCCTTGCATTCTGACCCACAGTATCTCAATTTGCCCATCTTGATTATTGAAGAAGTTTATTGCTCTTTAACAGAGAGAGCAACACATCCCGCCCCTTTTTTCCCCATTCTATCACATTTATACAGAACTATAACCCTCAATACCTACTGCCCAGTCGTGGGTAAGGTCCTACCAGGTTTCAGTTAATCCAACCAGGTCAAAGTCTTTGTCTGCAAGAAGGAATGTGAGTTCCTCCTTCTTGTTACCCATACTCCTCACATTAGCAGAGACACTTAAGTCCCCCAATAGGTGTCTTTGGTACCCCCCCTGTCCTGGTGCCTATTGGGCCCCTCAGTACTAATGTGTATTGTTCCAGTGCATGGTTTGTGGTTCATTGTTCCTAGGCTCTCTCAGTCTTCTTCATCCCCATCCCCTGACAAACCTAGTTTAAAGCCCTGTGTAGGAGATCAGCCAACCTGTAAGAGAACAGACTCTTATATTTTGAAGAGAGATGGAGATCATCACATCCCAGCATGCCCCTTTCATGAAAGTGCAGATCATGGTCAAAGAAGCCAAAACCTGCACAATAGCACTAACTCTGGAGCTGCAAGTTGACTTTTCTAATACAGCTGTCTCGATGCTGGCCATGACTGCTGACCAGGAGTATGGATTAGAAGACCACCTGTGCCCCCGATCTCTTAAGCCTGGCCCCTAGAGCCTGTAGTCACTCATGATTTGGCCTGGACTACTCCTGGCCATATCATTTGGATGGAAGACCATGGGATAGTAGTCGGAGGGCCAGAGGAGGTCAGGAATCCTCGCAATGAGATCCTGAATCCGGGCTCTGGGCAGGCAGCATACCTCCCATGCCACGGGATCTGGGTCACAGATGACTCCCTCCATTCCTCTTATGAGGGAGTCACCCACCACAATAACTCAATGTCAATTGTCCCTCAGTCTGCATGGGGGTGGCTGTGGATGTGGCTTCCTCTGCTGCACTCTCCTCTAGTGTTGCCAGGGCCTCATATCTGTTCCCCGGTTGCACTGGGGAAGTTGCCTCAGCAGTGTGATGTCTGGTTTTGGAGGTGGCAGTCTTCAACATGTCTGCATTGGGTCCCTCCCACATTGACTTCCTGCTAGTTGTGTGGGCCTGCAGAGAATGAAAGTACCCATCGATCTTATCCTTTGCAGCCCTGATCCCCTGCAGACTGCTAATCTCTGCCTGGAGTTCCCTCACCTGCCTCTCCAGGGCTTCAAGCTGTGCACATGTGGAACAGGTGAGGGGATTCCTGCTCCCCCCCCAAACACACACACACAGACCACAGGGGCCCCACTAGGCGGGTCTTACAGGCAGGGGGCCAGGGTGCTGCTGACATTCCCCCACCAAGTGCTCTGTCTGGGTGGAGGCTTCAGAGGAGCCCCAGGTGGGGGGCACGATAGGGGAAGGGTTATTGTATTAAAGTTTCATAGTTTCATAGTTTCATAGTAGCTAGAGTCGGAAGGGACCTAGGTAGATCATCTAGTCCGACCCCCTGCCTTAGCAGGAAAGAGCCCCGGGGTCAGATGACCCCGGCAAGGTGCTCATCTAACTTCCTTTTAAAAATCCCCAGGCTAGGAGCCTGCACCACTTCCCCTGGAAGCTGGTTCCAGGCCCTAGCCACCCTGACTGTGAAGTAGCGCCTCCTAATATCTAATCTAAACTTACCCTCCGCCAGTTTGTGACCGTTATTCCTGGTCACTCCTGGCAGCGCACGGGGGAACAGGGACTCCCCCAATACCTGCTGATCCCCCCTGACCAGTTTGTAGCAGGCCACAAGGTCCCCCCTTAGCCTTCTCTTGTGGAGGCTAAACAGGTTCAGGTCCCGTAGCCTATCCTCATAAGGCCTGCCCTGCTGACCCCTGATCATACGAGTGGCCCTCCTCTGAACTCTTTCCATATTGTCCACGTCCCTCTTGAAGTGTGGCGCCCAGAACTGGACGCAGTACTCCAGCTGCGGCCTGACCAGTGCCGCATAGAGGGGGAGGATCACCTCCCTGGACCTGCTCGAGATGCATCTGTGGATGCATGACAGGGTACGATTGGCCTTCTTGACTGCCTCCCCACACTGCCGGCCCATGTTCATCGTGGAGTCAATGACGACTCCAAGATCCTTTTCCGTCTCCGTGCTGGCAAGAGGGGAGTTCCCCAACCTGTAAGTGTGGTGCCGGTTCTTCCTCCCCATGTGCAACACCTTGCACTTATCAGTGTTAAACCCCATCCTATTCTCATCCGCCCACCGTTGCAACCTGTCAAGGTCAGCTTGTAGCCTATTGCACCCTTCTAGTGCACCCACATCCCCCCACATCTTAGTATCATCAGCAAACTTGAACAGGGTGCTTTCTACCCCCTCATCCAAGTCACTGATGAAGATGTTGAACAGTGCGGGCCCGAGGACCGAGCCCTGCGGAACCCCACTGCCCACATCCTTCCAGGTCGAGAAGAACCCATCCACTACCACCCTCTGGGTGCGGCCCTCCAACCAGTTGGCGACCCATTTGACCGTGTGGGCATCGACACCACAGTCTCCCAGCTTTTTGATGAGGACAGGGTGAGAGACAGTGTCGAAAGCCTTCCGGAAGTCCAAAAAGACTACATCCACAGCAACCCTTGCGTCTAATGATTTGGTGACCTGATCGTAAAAGGCCACCAGGTTGGTCTGACAAGACCTGCCACTGATAAACCCATGTTGGTTGCCCCTGAGCATGGATTCCCCCGCAAGGCCCTCCTGGATGTGTGCCAGGATAATTTTTTCAAAGAGCTTACCCGCGATTGAGGTCAGACTAACTGGCCTGTAATTTCCCGGGTCCTCTTTTTTTCCCTTTTTGAAGATAGGGACCACATTGGCCCTCTTCCAGTCCTCCGGCACCTCGCCAGAGCACCACGAGTGCTCATAGAGCCGTGCCAGGGGTCCCGTAATGACCTCAGCCAGTTCCTGTAGAACCCTAGGGTGAAGATCGTCCGGACCAGCGGACTTGAACACGTCCAGCCTCTCCAGAAGTACCCTAACTAACTCCTCGCTAACCCTTGGCCCAGGCATGTCTCTCTCGGGGCCCGAGGGGGGCCCAGCAGGGAGGTGGCTGAACTGGTCCCTACTTAGGAAGACAGAGGCAAAGAAATCGTTAAATATGTTAGCTTTGTCATCTGGCGTGATGACTAAGTTGCCCATCGTGTCCTGCAGGGGCCCCACATTACCCGGGACCCTCTTTTTACCCCCTATGTATTTGAAGAAGGACTTCTTATTGTCCTTAATCCGGGAAGCTAGTCCTATCTCCAACTCTGCCTTGGCCCTCCTGACTGCCCCCCTACATCCTCGGGCGACTATAACATAGTCCTTCTTGGCGATGACCCCATCTCTCCATTGGGTATATGCCTCCCTTTTAGCAAGGAGACATTCCCGGATGCTCTTAGTGAGCCATGGGGGTTTATGTGCCCTCCTGCTCCCTTTGACCCTTGTTGGGATTACCTCCCTTTGGGCATGGAGGATCGTCTCCTTAAGGAGCAACCACTCACCTTCGACATCTGATGCCCTTCCCCTCTGGGTCCTCAGCGCTTCCCCAACTATCCTCCTTAGCTTGTTGAAGTCAGCCCTCCTAAAGTCTAGGGCTGTTGCCTTGCTGCAGCCCTTTGCCACCTTACGCTGGATGGTGAATTCCAGCAAGCGATGATCACTGTCTCCCAGGTGGCCCATCACCCGCAGCCCCCTCACCAGGTCATCACCCGTGGCCAGCACTAGGTCCAACAAGGCGTCTCCCCTGGTGGGACTGTGCACCTCCTGGGTTAGATGGAGGTCCTGCAGTCTGGCTAAGAACCGACGTGAGCGATCAGACTTGGCTGACTGCTCCTCCCAGCAGATGTCTGGGAAGTTCAGGTCCCCCATGATGACCACATCCTTAGCCCTCACTGCCTCTGTAAGCTGACCTAAGAATTCCAGGTCGAGCTCTTCTCCCTGGTTGGGAGGTCTATAGTAGACTCCCACCGTTAAGTCTCTCTCCCCTGGACTGCCTTTTACTCTAACCCAGAGCACCTCAGAGTGCCCCCCCTCTACCCCCATGCTAATTAACGAGGAAGTATATTCCTCCTTGATGTAGAGTGCTACTCCTCCACCTTTCCTTCCTATCCTGTCCTTCCTGTATAGCCTATAGCCCTTGACACTCACCGCCCAGTCATGCGATGAGTCCCACCACGTTTCTGTGATCCCTACTATGTCAGGGCTGGTGACAGCTAGGAGGAGGGCGAGTTCCTCCTGCTTCTTCCCCATACTTCGAGCATTCGTGTAGAGGCATTTGAGGCCTTCAGCGGTTGTGCCCACTGACCCCCTAGTCTCAGCAATGCCCCGTCCCCCATCGCTTACCTGTTTCTCCCTTTTGACCATTGGTCTGGGCTCGCTGGCTGTTGCTGGGCCTGGTATCTCATCGTCTCCTCCGCCCTCATCTTCCCCCTCCCCCGACGAGCCTAGTTTAAAGCCCGCCGAAGGAGGTTCACCAACCTGGAAGAGAACACACGCTTACCTTTAGGGGAAAGGTGGAGCCCATCCCATCCCAGTAGTAAATACAACATATGGATATCTTGAGAAGTGGAGTCTGCCTCCAGAATATCAACCAGAGAATTGTTGGTATCATTGTGGGGGGAGGAGAGAGGAGTACAGTCGAGGATCAAAACTGGCAACTGGGGCTGCTCTCCCTGACTCAGTGTGCTGCAGAGGGTCTAGCTGGGGCATGAGGGAGCTTCAGAGTGGGGCTAGCCAGCAGGCAGCCCCCACAATAAAGCATCTTTGTGCCTCAGTCAGCTGTGGCAGTACCTACACGTGCACTGTAATGGAGTAAATTAGTTTACTCCAGCCTAATAGGGGCATACCTGTAGTACTGAAATGTTTACTGAGCAGGTAATTAATCAACTACGCAGTAAGCATCTTGTGTAGATGCGCTCAACAACACCCATTCCATAAAGACCCTATGTCTCTTGAAACCAAGACAACCACAATCCCTTACCTCCTTGTGTCAGTCTCACATGTCTCAAGGGACCTGGCCCTTTTCCTTTTTAGTTTTGACTACCTTTCTTTGACAATTTCATCCCTTACATCAACTGTTGAAACTACAGATGGATCACCTTGCTGTCCTCAAGGCCAACTTAAAAAAATGCAGTGTTGATGTCACCTCCTGAGATACTATTGCCCAGGACCTCTCCAAATGGAGGAATAGTCTGCTGCAGGGTTCTCAGTACTTTGAAGCCTCAAAATCAATAGGAGATGGAAAAGTGGGAGTGGTAGAAACAATGTTTCATGAGACAAATAAAAATTCCAGTGCCACCCCCTTACAGGGAAATGCATATCCAAGCTGCAGTAGAGTTTGCTGATCCCAGATTATTTTATCTGTGTGTCTGAAGATGGCTGATAAGGCCTATCATGGAAGACAAGCATCCTTGACTGCAATGGATTGCCAAAGAAGAAGCTGTATGGCTATGGGGTTCCTGTGCAACAAGGGCCCTATTCTCATGGACTACCTGCTTCTACTTCCTTGGCCAGTCCCTGGACTGGCTGCTCTGGGATCTACACTAACACCAAAACCAATCAGGACTGCAGCAACAGTAGTCATTACTAACGGAAAACTGCTGTGCAGGAAATATTGTTAACAACTGAACTATGGCAGTATAAGTGTGCAAATGCTACACAATAGCCTACATGTAACTCTGCAAATGCTGTACTGTACCCCTTCCAGTGAAAAAGTGCTAATGCTTCACTAATGGGGGATTTCTATGGTGAGAGCACACTAATAAGCTCAGGGAACTAGTGGGCATAATTCCCTGGGTTGCAAATTTGAGGGTGAAAAGCATCCAGGAAAACTGGCTGTTCTTTAAGGACCAAGCCATCCTTATGTGACAAAAGAATGGGGAGTACAACAGGAGACCATCTTAACTATATAGCAGTCTCTTCAATATGTTGAAACTCAAAAAGGAATTCTCCAAAAAATGGAAATCTGGTCATAGTATTAGGGAACAATATCCACAAGCATGTAGGGAGAAAATAAGGAAGGTCAAGGCATAATTTAAGATGCAGCTTCAAGAGACATAGAAGACAATAGAAAGGGATTTTAAAAGTACATCAAAAGTAAGAGGAAGACCAGAGGAACTATAGATCCCTTGCAATCTAGTTATGGGTGATGCAGAGAAGGCTAACATCTTTTTTACTTCAGTTATCACAAATTGGGGCATGTAACAGGGAACCCTTGCCCTGTCACCAGAAGACAGGACCACCCCTTTTTGGGCACGGAGTGCTGGTAAGGAAGGGGTTAAATGCTGAGCCTGGGCAGCTAGTCAGCTGACTGGAAGGGGCAGGCCAGGACTATAAAAACCCTGGGCAGAGTAGCAGTGAGGGGCCAGCAGCCCAAGGGGAAGGAGAGCATCCCAGAGCTCCATGGAGAGGCTTGGTGAGCGGTCCAAAGGTGGGAAGAAGGGAACTACGGAAGCCCCGGAGAGGCGTCAGCTGCACCACAGCAAGGCCTGTAGCTGATGGTGGGGAGCCAAAGCACAAACCCTGCAAATGTAAGCTGGCATGCTGCTTTCCTTAATCACATTTTTTTTGTGGCAGTGATTGCCCACAGACAGGACTGTTTATTTTTCTTTTGGGTATTGAATAAGTCTGGTGGTTTGGGTGAGGCTATTAGGGGAAGGAAGTGGCCTCATTTGGGGACCCACTACAGAGTGGGGACCCCGGTGCCTGTGAGAGCAAGGGTTTTGGAGGTACATAGGCCCTGGTGCTAATGAGGGCATAGGATTTTTGGGTGCACTGGCCCCAGTGCCAGAGGGCGTGATGTTAAAAGGCCAGGGTGGCCTGGGGTGCAATCTTTTATTTATTTATATTTTTTGTGGACTGGGGTGGCCTGAGTTCAAGGCTTTTTCTCAGATTTGAATCTGTAGCCCCCCGGCTGTGGGGCTAGTGACTGGGCCTCTGGGCCAGGGAGGCCAGGCTCCAGATTGGAGTGGAAAAGAGGGCCACAAGCCTCAAGTCACCAGAAAAGGCTAGAGCCCTGGAGTCAAACCCTGTGTGGTGGGTTTACACAGGGAGGCCTAGCTAGAGAGAGACAGGGGTCAGGCCCGTGTAGGCGAACGGCCCCAACATACAAAATACAATAGGCAGTTGCCCACTCGCAAGAACATCGGTATAATAATTTCCATCAAGACATGGCAGGAGAGTAGAGGGTGGGACATAAGGCCTTCAAAGAAGACTCCAAGTGCGCCCCACATAGGGAAGATGGTGCTGGGGAGGTGACCTGCTACAGGCCAGTTATTAGATGATGAGTCCAGTTGGTAGGAAAGACAGAGAAGGAGACAAATAGCTTAGAATAATGACAGAGCTACTAGGACTAGGGAAGCTAAATACTTTGATACATAACGGCCAGATGGAGTACAACCTAGGGTACTGAATTGGCTGAAGTAATTTTATGAGCCATTGGCTATCCTCTTTAAGAATTTGTGGAAGTCGAGGTCCCAGGTGACTGCATAAAAGCAAATATAGTGCCCTTCCTTAAGAAAGGCAAGGAGAAGGATCCAGGGAATTAAGGCCAGTCAGCCTGACCTCAATACTTGTAAAGACCATGGTGCAGGTTCTCACAGAATCTACTGTGAAGCATCTAGAGCAGAACAAGGAGATCAGGAACAGCCAGCATTGTTTCACCAAGAGCAAGTCATGACTGACCAACTTTGATTTCCTTCTATGATAAGGAAATGGGCTCTGGGAATGGGGGCAGAGCAGTGGACATGAAATGCCTAGAACTTAGCACAGCTTGTGACATGGTCTCTCTCAACATTCTCATTAACATGCTAGGAAATACAGACTAGATAAAAGTACTGTAAAGGTGTCTACATAACTGCTTATGTTGAACTAGTAGTCATTAATGGCTTGATGTCTTTCTGGGAGGAAGTATCAAGTGGGGCTCCCCAAGGGTCTGTTTTGGGTATGATATTATTTAATATCTTCATTACGGATTTTGGTGATGGGATCAAATACATGTTTAGCAAATTTGCACACAACACTAAGTTGTGTGGGGTTGCAGTTATTCCAGAGTCTAGGGCATTGATCCAGAATGACCTGAATAGGATGGAGAAATGGTCCGCAGTCTATGAGATGAGATTCAACAAGGACAAGTTCAAAGTCCTGCACTTGAGCTGGAATAACCATATGCACAAATATAGAGTTGGGAATGGCTGGATGGGCTGCACTATTACAGAGAATGACCTGGGGGTTACAGTGGACCATAAGCTGAATATGAGCCAAAACAGGAAAAAAAAAAACAAACACAACATGCTGGGTTGTATTAAACCTGTCACTTGCAAATCAAGGGAAGTGATTCTTCCACTCTAATCACCACTGACAAGGCTTCACCTGGAGTCCTGAGTATACAAACTTTCAACTCAATCTCCTAGAGTAAGTGTACTAGTACAGCACCAGAATACCCCAGTTCAAGTGTGCAAATTATAATCTCCATTTCAACTGTGAAACTGCAGCTCACTACTAAGGTGGATGTGTAGACACTGTAACATTCCCAACTGTGAAGATGCAATCACTGTACCATGACTCTGTCATGAATGTTTAAATGCTACACTACAACCCTAATTATGTATGTGCAAAAGCTAGAGGCCATGACCACTCTTACCCAGAGTGCATGTGTGTATAAATGCTGTGCTGTGGTCCCTCATGTGATCATGAGAGTTCTGAATCATACTACTGGTAGGAGTGTGCAAATACTGCCATCCACAGAGTGAGCTTCAAATGCTGTACCACAGCCTCAAGTGTAAGTGATCAAAGACTGTGCCATAAATTCCAGTTGTCATGTATAAGCACTAGAGCTGTGTGAAGGCTTGGTCCCTGATTTGATTCGGTGGAGATTCAGCCTGATTAGGTGGCCAAATCTCCAAATCTGAATCAAATCAGAGGACCCTTTAATCTCTCCAAATATATCCAAAGAGATGCAAACAGATTCAGTGATTTGGCTGTAGATACAGCTTTAAATGTTTTTTCTATATACCTCTAGGTAGCAGGTGCTCTGAACCCTGCGGCGTTGGGGCAGATGCAGCATCCTACAAAAACATGGAGCGCTCCCCAGTGTGTTCAGCAGCAGACCCAGAAGTGGACCAGAAGCACTTCCGAGTCCACTGGGGAGCATGCCAGGGGGGCCCCCCCACACCCTGCCCGGCTTGGTGACTGGTGCCTCCTACGTCTGGGAGGGCACCCAGGGTCCTCCTGTGGCTGATTTCTGGGATGAGGAACGGGGTGCGGGGGGAGCACTGCACGCTCCCCGACAGACCCGTAAGTGGTTCTGGTTTCACTGCCGAGCCCCCTGTGCTTCTGTGGGATGCTCTGTCTGCCCTAGCACCGCAGTGGTCATGAGCCATGCAGCTACATGAAGGTATGTAGAAAAAAATTTTAAGCAGATTTGGCCAATTTGAATTGGTGACAGTGATCCAAATCAATCGATCGAATCTCTGTCCCCAATTCAGACTGAATCTGAATCGAATAGGGCCCGTTTTGCACACCGCTAATAAGTGCGGCATAGGAGTCACATAGCTAGCGTGCAGACATTGGACTTTGATCATCCATTGTGAACTGATAAATTCTGCACAGTGTGAATGTTCAAATGATGCACACTTAAGTCTCTGGTGCTATGGGTAAAACTGTGCAACAGCTGACTACTGCGAATATGGAAATGCTGCACCATGGGTCTCAATAGAAATGTGCAAATTCTGCCCCAGTTAATGTGGCCCAAGGGGTGTACACTGCTCCCCCACCTCCAGCCACTTAGAAGTTGGACAGCCCTGAGCTAGTATTTAGAGGAATTGCCTAGGATAAGAGAAACATGATTTACTTTCTCCATCCCCTTGGGAAGGTTTGAACCTACATCTTGTATATTTTAATAGTGTCTCCAGAAGTATTGTAATGGAGAATGGCATGCAAAGAATTTCTCAATAGTGTAGTCTGGGCATCTGTTCCAGCCCCTCGGGGAGGGAGTTTATTGGTGGAAAAGAAGACTGCTGTCTGCTCCCAGTGCTATTTTTGCACTTTTGTTCAGTGACTCGTTAATGTAAAAAACAGTGAAAGCCAAGGTTCATCACCCCTCCTCACCTCACCCTACCACATCCCCTTTCTAGGGCAGTAACTGTACCCCTGCAAAGTCAAGTTCCCTCTTGCCTGCGTTCTTTCTTTTCCCACTGTATTGTTCACTTTGGCTGCTCAGCATCCTAGTCTTATAATGAAAGTATTATAAGACCTGCCTGGGCTTTGGCCTGGTGATCATCAGGGATCCTAGTTTTCTGTTCACCATGGAAAACCACTGAAAAAACACAGAATCCATATTTTCCCATGACCTACTGAAAGTGCAGTGGCATCCCACAACAGCACCATTTCTTCTCTCTAATTTTTGTCACAGTTTTTGCTTCTTGGCCACTCAGTGGCTGAATGGCTTCTCAGGTGCTTCCCACTTTTTGCCTTAGTTCAGTTCACTGGAATTGCTTGCCCCCTTGTTCACAGTCTCTGAGCATCCAGTAGCCTCCTATCACAGTCCCTAGGTAGCCATTGTGTCTACTTCCCCTGACCAGCCCCTCCCTGAGTCAGCAGTTTTTCACAGGGTTTGAAATTAGCCCACAGATCAATTCTTTCTGCACAGCCAGCACTAATTTTTGCCTCTTGGGCCTAATCACAGCCTGTAGTCTTCCCCCATAGCCATGCCTATGCTTTTCAGGTCTTACTTTAACTCCATTCAGTCAGACTGCTAACCCTACACTGCCTTCAGCTGACCAGGTCCTTGACCCTTGAAGGGTTAAAAGCGTAGACCACTTTCCCTCCCCACACCATCCTTGGTCTTCAATGACCCCTTTAGCCACTCTGTAGGCCTCCAGTTAAACTCAAACAAGAATAACACAAACCACTTAGCTGCATATGGGCCTTTCTGCAAAGCTCCTTTTTTTCCACAGATCATGGCCAGACTGTACCTCAAACACCAGAGCTCTGTAAATATCCCCAGCCTGGCTCCACTGGTCAGCAGGCTCTTCTTAACTGGGTGCAGGGGTTGCTAATTACCTCTTCTACCCTCTCCCATTCTGCTACCTGCAATTATCCAGCCAGCACTGTTGACTGAGGTTTTACAGCCTGGACTAGGCTAAAACAGTTTTTCTGTTGGAAGTTTTCAATTAGCCATGTGTTGTGTTGTGCATCTGTGTCACAAATCCATCTGTGGGGGATCCCCGAACCCCAAATTTTCTCCCCACTGTGCTGCCACATTTTCCAAGGAACAGATCAAAGTTGCCCTGAGAGTTCCCTATCCCGGTACCTTTATTTCTTTTACCCTTACACCAGACTCTGCAGCTGCAGTGAAGGATCCTTGCCAGCCCTGTGTGATTTCCACTTCTGGTTGTGGAAGAGAATATAGGTCCCCCTCTTTCATGGAGAGCGTCATCCTGGAATATCACTTGCCCAGAAATCATTCTTTCTGCTGGCAAGTAGTAAGAAGTCAAACAGCAAAATGGTTTATTGCATAGGATGAAAGAATTTCACAAACAAAATAGGCTATAGGCTTGGAGTCAGAAAAAGAAAACAAATACAGATTTTTCACCCTCTCATCTTGCTACTCCTAGTCTCCCATAAGAGTCCTTGCCGGAGTTCTAGAGATCAGCCTTTCTGCTGACTCTTCCAGTCCTGGTAACTGGGGCCAGTGAACCCCCAAAGCCTGAGATTCAAAGACAAATATTCTATCTTAGATAATCTCTACATATCCTGCAAGCCATGCCCCCAATTACCATTATTCTGATGATCATGAATCGCCACAATCCTCCAAAATTCCTAGTGGCCTGATGGGACGTCACTCCAGATCCTTTGCTATTGTAGACTGGATTGCACCCATAATAGGTGGAAAATGCCCAGGGATGCCCACTTTACAAGTGGTCCCTTCCATCTCTTATTGAGCAATAATTTTCCTGGCACTAGAACACAATGGTAAGGGTTTGTTAGCAGTTCTGCCTGCTCCCTGAATTCCCTGGCTAAACTATTTTCAAACTCATAGCAATATTCATAGCCAGAATAACATAAAAGATACAGTGACAACAATAGCATGAATGGATACAGCATAGCATAGGCTTTCCAACAAGACCACACATGTTGTAGCAGGAAGCCACCTTTGTTTCTCCCCAAAATCTCTGTGCTGGGACAACTTGATTAAGATGGGCCCAGCAGAGGAGCCTTTACCCTATCTCTTTAGGTAACCTGAGAGAGCTACATTCCTGAGGGGGGGGGGAACCTGCTCCCTCTGCCTATGTGACTGGTATCAGCTACCTGGGTGAGGGGCATCTACCTGGTGGGCTAGAGTCTGCCCAGCAACTAGTAATGTATTTCAAATTGGTTGGCCGACAGGCAACAGGTGCTGGCCTCCATTGGATCAGGTGCTATATAAGTTAAGACTCCCCAGGAGGAGGGGGCAGCAGCCATGCAGGGGACTCAGACTTAGGAGCTTTACCAACTGGCTCTCTCCCCCATAACTCATGAGCTAGGAACGGCCTACCTCCAGAGGGGATCTCCAACAGCCTCTGGATGATGCTTGTGAGTAAGCTACTCAAGATCTGATTAGATATATAGTTGGCAGTAACTCAGGTGCGTGATCAAAAGACTACCTCAGTCAGACTGTTTTGCTCTATGGGATTTCTATGATATTGCTCTGTCTTGTACCCTATTTTCACCCTATCCCCTGTAATCAATTAAATTCTCCTTTGTCTCCGGTGTAGGAGACTTATTGAGGGATGGGTCTAAATTTATGCCTAAGAGGCCCCTTAGATCTGCAGACTAAGGGAGACTTTCCTTTTTGGCCCCTGATTTGGGGAAGTGCCCCAGGTGCATGTACTGGGTCAAGTACCTGTAGAACAATTAGGCCTGTGTTTTCCCGAGGACACAGGGCTGAGAGAGTCCCTTCTCGGGGTGGTGGCAGCTTACGTTACCCCCAGGCTAGCGAGTGTACTCCAGGAAGGGGGTCAGCCAGACGCGAGGCCTCCGTAGGGAGACACTCAGAGCCTGTAAGGTGGTTGGGCGCAGTGAGGTGGGTGGCTCAACACAGGAGCGCCCCCTATTGGTCTGCCACACATGTCATATCAGTAAAAATAAAACAGACACAAAAATATGATACGATATGCTGCAAACCCCCCAAACCATAATAGGGTTCATGATACTATGTCCTTGTGAAAACTTACAATTCTGGGAGAGAGGACTTCTTATCTCTCTCCTTCCCAATCTGGGAATGTTGCTGGACACGTTCTGTTTCTTCTACTTTGCTGACTGGGTTAGTTGTAACAGTTGCAAAAAGTCACTCTGGAACAGGCTTTGCAGCTTTCTACTTTAGCTGCACTTCTGCAGCTTTGCATAAATCCATTGAAAGTGGCCAAGACTGATAAGAAGTTAATAGAGACAGGGATTATTTCAATAGATTCTACTTGACTGCATACAATTCCATTCTTACTTTAGATTCTATTAAGCAGTTTTTGTAGAAGCAATTTATTCAGATTTGGCCTAGCCTAGCATTGATGAACAGACTCAAATTTTACTTTCCCAGGGTACTGCTCATACTTTAAATGTAAGGTTGCTGATTTATGGATTGTATACCAGCTTAAACACATTCATAACTGAAGCTTTTGCTCAGCCTATAGACCGTCTGTCATTCTGGTGCGTCAGTAACTGACCATGTCTACAGCCTATACTGTGCTTCTGTGCATTCATGGTAGAGCTGAACCCACAACTGAACATAAATGAACTTAAGCACTTCCAGGGCAGTACTGAATTGCTTTTGAGAATGCACAGTACTGTGATTTATCTCTAATTCAGAGGTGAAATAGAATGCTGTTGGGTGACTCACCTGAAGACTGCGTAAGTGACCCTTAAGTGTTCTAGGAGGGAAATAGAATTTAAGTCTCGGGTGTCTCCCACTTGCAGTGTAGGTAGGCAAATACCACACATGCCCCTGCATAGATGTGTACACATTGCATAGCACCCCTTCCCTTCAACTATATAAGTATGATGCTGTTGACAGGCATGTTATCTTCTCCTGATTTCCCCATGCAGACAAAATCTGCGTGTGAGCAGAGACAGCAGACCTTACATCAGTCCCAGATTTTAGTAGACTCAGTGTGTAGGGTTTGGTTTGGTACACAGCTGAATTCAATGTCTGACCCCAAGTGCAGTAGGGAGCAAGCTAAGGCTTCAGACTATTTACCTAGGTCTTTAATACTGAAGAGTATCAAAGCAGCATACCACCACCAAGGCTTGTCCAGCCCATCAGGGGTTGCTAATCTTTTACTTTGGGTTGCTAATCTCTTACTGCAATAAGGCAAGATCACTGGTGCAGTTGTATTGGGACCAACTAACTAAATGTGGACAGTATTCTTGAAACCTGTGAGAAGAGCTCCCTGAAGGCACACACATTATCTGGTATGTTATTCACTGAGTGCAGGGACAGCATCATCCTGGCTCCTTAAGATCATAGGGAAGTTGTGCTGGAAAAGACTTTGGAGGTCATCTAGTTCAAATTCCTGCTCGGGGAAGGATCAGCCCTGAATAAACCATCCCAGTCGAGTCTAACCTGTTCCTGAAAATATACATGTGGAGATCCCATAACTTTTCTATGTAGCTTGTTCCAGTGCCTAACTACCCACAAAGGAAGAAAGCTTTACCTAATCTTCAACCAAAAATTCCTCTCTTGCACTTTGAGGCCATTTTTCCTAGTCCTGTCCCCTACAGTCACAGAGATGTAATCTGTCTCCATCCTTTTAAATTTCCTTCAGGTATCTGAAGATTGTCATCAAAACTCTCTTCAGACTCCTATTCTCCAGACCCTAGTTCTTTCAACAAGTTCTCACAAGGCATGGTTCCCAGAACTCTAATAATTTTTGTAGCTCTCTTCTGGACTCTTCAATTTGTCGAAATCCTTTTTGAAAGTGTGGGGGCAAAACTGGGCACAGTATTCCAGGGGAGGCCTTACCAGCATTTAGTAAAGTAGAAGAATTGCTTCCCTTGACTTGCAAGTGACACTCTTATTAGTACACCCCAGCACACTGTTGGCTTTTTTTTTTTTTTTTTTTTTTTTTTGAAACAGGAGCACCCATTAGGATCATATTAGCTTATGGTCCACTGTAACCCCCAGGTCCTTCTCTGCAGTACTGCAGCATAGTCAGTCCCTCTCCAGTCTGCATTTGTGCATGCAATTATTTTGTCTCGAGTGCAAGACTTGGCATTTGTTCTTGCTGAATCTCATCTGATCTATTGTAGACCACTTCTCCAGTTTATCCAGGTTATTCTGGATCGTAGGCCTACCTTTCTGAGTGTCTGTACCTCTAACTGACTTGGTTCTTTCTTCCTCCTACATTTATTGTGAGGCTCAGCAATTCTTCCACTGCACCTTCTGGTTTGTGTGCCAGGGTGAGGTGTTCACCCTGTCACAAAATTCCAAGAAGGCAAAGAACAAAGGAATACTTACTGTACCAGCCAACCCAGCCAGGGAAAAACCCAAGCTGAGATCCCCTGATGTTAATTAGCCCAATCAGCTGGGAGAGCTGGCTAAGTGGGGAATGAGATGCTGTAACCGGCTTACAACTGATCAATGTGAAGGAATTGAAAGGAGAGCTGAGCAGGCAGTCAGTGTTGGCTGGGGACAGAAATCCCCAGAAGGAAACCCAAGGGAACGTGGGGAGATGGCAATGAGGGACCGACCAAGGGTACTCGGGAGAGAGGATCCTGAAGACTGGCTTACCTGCAGACATAGGCGACTGGTAGGGAGTGCTCAGGGGTGCATGTTCCCTCCCCTGACAAGGCTGGTGCCCTCCCTGATGGCCAACTGATACTGTTGGTAGGGCTAGTGCCCCCCCTGACAGGACTGCCACCATTGGTGGCTTCTGTAGGTGCCCCCCAAGATTCAGGAGACACCAGTCACTTGTGTGCGGAGGCAGGGAGATGAGGCAGCTGCAACATCTACATGGGTGAGTCCAAGCCCAATGGGTGTGGGCAGCCATGCCAGGGCGCTTACTGGATGGAATAGTAAAGTAGCAAGAAGCCAGTATATATGCAAGAAATCCAGTCAGTGAAAATATAAATTGAGGTAGTCCATGGGTGGGAGACAGGTTGGGGTGGAGAGAAGGGAAATGAATATAGCTGGTAAAAAGTGGAGAGGTTACTTGGAGTCCGATGTTAGGCAGGTTATAATGTGTCATAAATCCAATGTCTATATTTAGTCCATTATTTCTTTTTTCCAGTAGATTAAAGTGAAATTCATAGGCTCACATGTGAAAGGTGTTTTATAAATTCCCTTTGAGGATTAAAACAGAGAACAGGGAGAGAGTGGTTTTTCTTGTGAGAAATGTTCCCCCACATGTAATTGGGTATTCTTGTCTTTTGATAGATTTTTGGTATGTGTGCATTCTGGTATGCAGTTGTCTGGCTTCTTCTACATATCTTCCATCAGGGCATTTGGTGCACTGGAAGAGAGAGATTACATTTCTGAAGGTACAGGTGTAAGATCCAGGAATGTTGATGGTTCTTTTGTGGGGTGTAGTAACTGTGGGGGCAGTAGAAATGTGTTGGCAAGTTTTTTGCATTTCTTGTCATGGCATGGTCTGGATCCATTTGGTGTGTTTTGGGCCATAGGAAGTTTACTTCTGGTGATGAGGTTGGCGAGGTTTGGTTCTTGTTTAAAAGCTAGGATATCTTTCTGGGAAGATCCCCTTAAGAACTGGGTCGTCTTCTAGTATGGGTTGCAATTGTTCAAGGATTTTCTGTATTATCCCAGGGAGGGATGAGATGTCATAACTAGGGGTGTGCAATTCATGGGGTTCTTCTGTACTTCCACAGTTCTTCATGTGGTATCCATGTGGCTCTCTCAAAAGTGCAGTCTCTCTGGAGGAATGTCCTTGGTGAGTGAAATTTCTTTTGAGATTTGTGAGGTGACCATCACAAGTGTTCTCCTCAGTGCAAATTCAGTGGTATCTGAGGGCTTGGCTGTATATTACAGTTTTCTGGGTGTGTTTAGGGTGATTGCTGCTTCTGTACAGATATGTATGCTGATCTCTGGGTTTCTTGTATGTGGTCTGTATTTTACCATTCTGGATAGTGATCATCATGTCTAAAAAGGAAATGTTGGTGATGGAGTATTCAAGAGAGAGTCTGATGGAGGGGTGCTGCTTGTTGATTTTTCTGATGGACGTCAATCGGAGATTGCAGGTTTTAAGTCCAAAATGATGACTCCTCAGGTTACCTCTCTACTTTACCAGCTACATTCATTTCTCCCCCACCTGCCTATCACTCGTGGACTACCTTAGTTAACATTTTTACTCACTGGCTTTCTTGCATATGTACTGGCCTCTGGCTGCTTTACTATTCCATTCAGGAGAGCACAGACCAACTGCAGATGCTTTCTCAGCCTGACAAAGGGTATCTCTACCTGAAAACTTGCAAATTAATTTTTCCAGCTATTTGACTTGGTCTAATAAAAGATATTGGATTTACCCAAAGAACCTTATCTGCCTATGTCCTTAGACCAGTACAGCTACAACCTGCACCCCTGATATAAGCATGCACCCATGATATAAACATGCAAGCATTTTTAAAATTCTCTGGGCTTTCCAGGCAGACCCTTGACTAACTCCTGGACTAAGCCAACATCGGGAGCATAGCCTCTGATTTTGCTCCGCTCTGGCTGTCATCCTTCCCACCCCACACTTCCCCTTTCAAAAGTAGGGGACCTTTTGGTGGGCTTTTCTGACTTTTTTTTTTTTTTTTCTCCCCCCCCCCCCCCCCCGACTGCCCCACTTCAGGAGATGGGCAGTGTACCTTTTTTCTCTCTTTGCTCCTGTCCCCTCCCCACATCTTTCTATGAACTTTTTGCTGGCTCTTTGCCAGGTTTTTTAACGTGGCTGGTTTCTTGTGAAAGCACGGAGAACTGGCTTTATTTCATGGGAGACTTCCAATTATAAGATTTCATGGATTTTACAGAAATAGTGTATTTGTTAGGTTCCTAAAAATAAACAAGGGTTTTTGCTCCTGAGGCTGTAAAGTTGTCTTTTTAAAGGAGGCATCTAGTTTAAGTCATTTGAAACTGAAAAAGGCACTAGAAATTTAGACCATGGAAAGTTTCTAGTTTGGACAAGAGTTCCCTAAATAAACTATAGGGAGGATTAAGGAAGAAAATGTTCCAATTTTGGAAATCCTAAGAGGGTAACACAACATGTCTGTGTGGCCTGCACCAATGTATTTTATATTTCTTTTTCAGAAAGTAGCAGAGCCCCCCACAAAGTTATTCCTGCGTGGAACTGAGAAAGCTGAATACTGTGATGTGTCTCTGTGTGTGATGCCCCCTGAAGAGGTCCTCCAACTGTGGATTCAGGACACACTTTAATATGACTTATGAAGAATTGACCCGTAAAAAGCCTCTCCAAAAGCATCCAACACAAAGAGCTAGTCATATAATCCTACAGGTACTTGGTGATCTCGGAGACACCTGGTGCTGGCTGAAAGGACTTGGAACAATGACAGAACTGTAAGAAATAGATTTGCTCTCGTTCAAAGTGGAATGTGGAGCTTTACTTCCTTTGAAAATGTGAGCATCATACCACTGTCAATAAACAAAAAACAACAAAACACATTGCCTCTTCTGTTCAGGTAGGTAGTCAGGAAAGGTCACATAGTTAGTGGGCAAAGTCCAAAAACTGATTCCTACCCCCTTATGGACCCAATCCAGGGTCACAGTAAGCCAGGAAGTAAGACCAGCATTCCAAGTAAGCTAGGACTTAAAGCCCCTTCTACATGTTACAGGTATTGTGCAATAACTGGTTAATTTATACAACTACCTGAAGACCAGCTACACATGCAAAGAAGCTATCACACAATAAAAAGTTCCAACCAGCTATACAATTAGTATATTTTTGAGGTCTAACTTTATGCCTGGTTGCTATCAAGCTTTAATTTACAGATGTAGGAGGGTACATAACACCCCCTGGCCCTAGGGATCACAGCTGCAATGATCCTTGGAGCTCCAGGGTGCAGGAAACCCCTAGGGCCAAAGGAGTGCCACAATGTGCCCTCCCCCTGCCCCCCCCCAATCCAGAGATGCAGGAGATACTGTGGGCTGGAGGATTGCCATGATTTTCCAGACCCAGACTTCTGCACGCCCCTGGAGTGGGGAAGGGAGGAAATAACCCCTTCAGTGATCCTTCTGTTCCCCCAGGATTTCCTGAACCCCCTGGGGTGCAGGGGGACATCATCTTTGTGGTGATCCTCCAGTCCTGGGGGCTCTATACAGTGACAGGGCAGGAGGAAGTCAGTGCTGTGGCTATTCATCCTCTGCCCTGCAAAAGGGTTTCACATACCCATGGAACAGGGAGATCACCACACTTGTGATTTGGGGGCCCCTCAACTGGGGCACATGGGACCCCACCAGTCCCAGCCTTCCTGGGTATTTGAACTAATGATTGGATTGTTTTGATTAGAACAGACCTTGCTCAAGCATTCAGTTGGACTGTATGACCTCCTAAAGTCCCTTCCAATCACATATTCATTGATTCTATTATATGACCCCCAGCAATGTAGTAGCAGCAACTCAGGTCTGGGCCTAACTTGCACTTGCCACTTTTGACTGGTGTTGGTGGTAGAGCCCTGAAGTAAATGAATGACCTCTGGTGGTGAGGAGCAGTGCATTGTAATTTGTTCCCTCTCAGGATCAGGCCTAAGAGACTGGAGGCGGAGTGTTGTTTTTTTGTTTTGTTTTTTTTTGGTGAGGAATGTGCCCCTACAGTTAATTGGGTTTTGTTGTCTTTGATAGATTCTGGTGTGTAGTTTGTGGGGGTACTGGAGGTAGTTGGCAGCTTTTGTGTCTTGAGCTGTAGGAAATTGGCTTCAGTTCTGGTGATGAGGTTAGGTGCTTGTTTGAACATACAAACCACTTTTCAGAGCTGGACCTCTGAACTGAACTTCATCAGCCTCCTAGGTAGTAGGTACAGTAACTCATGGACTCGGTATAGACAGTGGAGTTCTGGTACGCTGTGACCAGCCAGACATCTGACATCCCAGGCACCTCTGCACTTCTACCTGTGCTGCTACATCCCCCACTACCCCTACCCCAGCCTGTCCCTCACCCCCTGATGCCTCCATTTCCATTTTCACTGACTGGCTATCTTGCCTGCATTGCATGCCAGGCCAGCCTCTGGCTTCTTTACTATTCTTTCCATCCAGGACCAACTGCAGGTACTTCCTTAGCCTGACAAAGGGGTTTTCAATCCTAAAGCTTCCAAAGATACATAATTTTTTTTTTTTAAGTACTTTTTTTTTTTCATAATATACACACAAACCTAAAAACACAAGATAAGCTGTCACACACCATGAATAACATCATATGTCCAGCACAACACAACATCTTTATTTCTTGCTGTTCATTCCTTTATAAAATGACAGGCTGTGTGACAGTTCCATTTGGGTACCTTTGATGCTGATGCTACTGGTGTTGAGCCAGCTAAATTATTGTACCTGTTGTCATGTAAAGTGGAGGACCAGGCATGAGGCTGTAGGGGAGGAGGAAGCCTCACTGGGGCACACTGCCATGTTGAGCAGAGGCCTCAGTACCAGGAAGGGTTCACCTTAACACACACACAGTGTCACCCACCCACATCATGAGTTTTGCCTAGCAGCAGCTTGGGGTGTTGGGCCCTGTTGCAGGGCTCTCAGGCACTCTGCAACTGGGAGCAGTAGTGGCTCAGGAGAGACCCCTAGTGTTGGGAAGAGGGAAGCACAGCTGCCAGTCATCAGGACTGCGCAGGTGCTGGTTGCCCTAGCAACTGGGGAAACCTAGGGACAGGAAGGGGCGGAGCTTAGCCCTTCTTAAGCCCAAGCAGAAGGCTAGGAGGGCAGTTCCCCTCCGGCCGCCGAGGGAGGAGAAACTCAGCCAGAACAAAGGTATCAATGAAGGTAATAATATCATCCAGATTTACCAGTATGAACTGGTTTAGGATGTCCCTAAAGATGTCATTAACATATTGCTGGAAGGTAGCATAGGTATTGGAGAGGCTGATGGGCATGAAAAGTTATTCATAATGGCCACATCAGGTGTGGACCACCATCTTCCATTCTTCCCCCTCATAGACACCAATTAAGTTTTAGGTCCCCCTCACTTAACTCAGCTCATGTAGTCAGGGGTTTGCTCTTGAAGTGTTTCTTGTAGGGGCTCTTCAGCCAGTCCTTTCAAATAAAACAGTCTTTAAATAAAGAAAACAAAAATCATACCATCCTGTCCCAAACACTGGGAGAGGAACCCCTTTATTTTTTACTCCAGCACAACAATCTGGTTTCTCCACACAGTAAATGGTTCACAGTGGCGTACTGACAGGGTGAGGGATGGGGTAGAGATGCCAGCCAGACCCTCCAGGGGGTACTTGATCCCCCAGCAGCACTTCTGGTTTCTCCACTGGTTATGTCACCAGTATTTCTAGACTCGGTGATCGGCTGGGGGGGGCACAAATGCAAGTATTGGCTTCCGGGTGCCAGAGACCCATGGTGTGCCACTGATGGTTCATCCTGCATCTTGCTTCCCCTTCTGCTGTTTCCCCTGGAGTTTTAAATTGCCAGTGGGATACTTCGTCATTATCCAAATGCCCTAAAGTTGGGTTTTCTCAACATGGTTAAATTTTCCCTCTTAAAGGGACAGATTGCCCTTTTACCCACCCTCAGATCCAATTTTCTGCATATATGTACTTGCCCCAGTCTTTGATTAGTGAAAGAAGTGCCCCATTCTCCAGTTTCTAATGCCTACATCTCCATACTTTCACAAGAATTCCATAACCTTTTTGGCTACAAAAATTCTAGTTTATTGGATGGATGAAAATGTCAAACCACAAACCTTGGTGCTGATCCCCTCAAACACACACACATTCACACACACACACACACACACACTCACAGTAGCTATCTCTGAACACTAAGCACTGGTGTCAAGATATACCTATCCCCAAGTGCTGGAGTCCGCTGTCAATGGCCAGTCAAGTCTTCTTTCAGTACAATGTTGCTGCAGAAGAGGGTCACTGGCTGGTCCTTTTAGCTGGACAGGCAGGGTGCTGGTCAGGTCAAAGAGGGTACCATTGGGGGTCATTCTTCGCTGCCTTTTATCCCTCTCTGGCAAACTTTGATGACTCCCCAATTCTTGGGCTTACCCAATCCAGGGATAGTTGACCTCGAGGGACATCCCTCTTGGTAGCTGCTGGATGGCATCTGTCAGCCCCAGAGGTCATGTCCACACATACGTGCAGTCTCAGGAGTCCATTGATGAATTTTGATTGATTCACTGGCGTGATGAATAGAGCTCTGGAAGTGGTTGATCAGGGGTATTTCAGCCCCAAGGGTCTGTTTCCAGCATTGATTAGTTCAAACAAAGGCTTCTGTACCTTTAACAATGAAGTTTCTGTGAATTCCTGGCTCTTTATTGATTCTTTCTTCTCCTTGGTCTCTGATTTTGTAGGTGTTAATTGCTGCTCATTAACATACTTATCTAGACTAGCTACTGTGTTACACAATCAATTCATTCAGAGACCTGCTCCATACAGAGATTCCTGATCTTGCTAATATTGTTACATGGTACAACTTACTTTTAAACTTAAAGTAAATTTGTAAAAGCATCTACAAGCTCTATTTTCACTACAAATACACCTTATATAAAAATAATAATGATATGATAAAAGAAAGAGAGAGAGAGGAAGGAAGAAAAGGTAGAAAAGAGAAAGCATCCCCAAAAGGGGGCAAATACTAAAAGAGGGGTTTTTGCCATATGTAGGAGCTTCCCACTTGAGTGGGGGCAGACAAAAGGGTTTCTTGGTACATTATTCCCCACCTTGACATCAGCTGTCAGGGTGATGTCACTATAATATTCAGCCTAATGCTTTAGCCTCATCTATGCTACACCCTTATCTGAGATCCTGTTTTCCAAGCCCCAGCTCTCCCTTCATGGGGTGGGCTCTAAGGGAATTCTGCAATAATGAAAAGTATCTGGGAATGCAGGTAAACAAAGGGCCAGATGAAAGCAGTAGTGATCCTCATCCACTTGGCACCTCCTCTGTGTTGAAAGGTGACTCTGTCATTATCTGAGCACTTAGCTATTGCTTTGCTTGTTTGTTTGTCTTTTCATTATTTCTGGAATCCTGCCCCAGCCATAGGCAAAACAAAGATGCACTGTGTGGAATGAAAGAGAGAGCAAGCCCTGAGCAGAACAGCTGACCCGTGGAGTTTGGTTCCTGTCAGTGTCAACACTTGGAGGCTGAAGAAACAGTTTCTTGGAGCTGTACTCACTCTGTGGGGTGAGCATGATTCCCCAAGTCTAAAGGTTTGTGGTTTCATTCTTCATTTGTGAGAACACCTGGCATGACCAATTCTCCATGTATGGGATTACCGTGTCACATGCATATATGCAAATCACTTGCCAGAGTGTCAAATAAGACAGGGCCAAGTGAAAGTTGAAGCAGACTACAGGGAGATGAGCTGTGGCTCCACTGAGTTTTGAACTCAGATTGCTGGATTCAAAATTCAGAGTGCAAACCATTATACCATGGAGCTTCATCTTAGCTCATTTGTTTACTTCACTGGAGGGTGAGTGCAGGATGGAGGATGCAGGATGGAGCTCTTTCAGAAGAGATTCAAGCAGATGAATAGTTCCCTGTGGTAGGAAGGCCCTGGAAGATTGGTAAGAGGCAAGGATATAGGCAGGACCACCACAACAGAGGGGTGTAGCTCAGTGGTACAGTGTCTCCTTATGTCTGAGATCTTGACTTCAATCCTGGTAGTATCCCTCCACTCCTGTTGAAGGAAGCTGTAGGATCCCCTACGTGGGAGATTTCCAAGCAGAGGTATATGGTTTGTGACAAGGCATCTTGCAGCTGAGGTTTGGCCTGTACCAAGTGGTCCTCAATGTTACTCTGACACAAACCTCTGTTGGAAATGGAGAACAGCCTGAATTCCTTCACGTTTTGCACCTTTGCCAACAATACCACACCTAAGCATGTTCTCCAGATGACAAAGTGAAAGTGCAAAGAGATCCCAGGATCTTAGGGGCACAATATTTTGAACAAATTGATAAATTAAATACTAGTAAGTCATCAGGACTGGATGGAATTCACCCAACAGTTATGAAGGAACACTCAAAAGTGAATTTGAAAAACTGTTGACAATAGTATGTAATCTGCCATTACAAATGCCCCCCCATGACAGAAGACTGGCAGGTTGCCAACATAAACACTTATCTTCATAAAGGGCTTCAGAGGCAATACTGGGAACTACAGACCAGTGAATCTCACTTCTGTCCCTGCCAAGTTGGTATAATTTATAATAAAGTATGAAAATCAGTCACATGGAAAATATGTTCACTGGGGAGGAGTCAGCATGGTTTTTGTCAAGGGAAATCCTCTCTTACTGCTTTTCTGGAGTTCTTTGAGGGTGTTAAGTGTGTGGACAATGGGAATCCAGCCGACATATATTTGGACTTCCAAAAATCTTTCAATGTGGTCTCTAACCTAAGGTTTTTAAAGAAACTGTGTCACCATGGAATTGAATTTTTTTTTTGTGGATTGACAACTGGATAAAAGGTAGGTGACAAGGGTAGGGCTAATGTTCCCTCTTTGGGATGGAAGGAGGTCAGAAGTAGGGTCCTAAAGGGATCTGTTTTGTTCCAAGTTTTTCTCACTGACCTGAAAATGGAGGTACACAGTGAAACCTCTGCCACCTAACCAGACGGCAGGGTGTAGGCTGCATATAAGCCTAGGGCCTGACTTTGGGAGAAGGATAGCTCAAGTTTTCTGCTCTTGCTGGCCAGATGACCAGGTCTCTTACCTGTCTATCACTACAGGCTAGAGGATTTCTTAGCAGCTATGTGTGAAATCTCAGGTATGAGGGAAGGGACTTAAACCCCTATTGTCTTAGCAAGGACCTCATGACTGGGAGGGGGGCTGGAGCTAGTCTATCCGGCAACCAGTGATGCATTTCCAATTGATTGGCTTGTAGCCAACTTTAGCTAGTCTCCATTGGACCCCAGAGTGAGGTCATAAGGTCTATATAAGTTAAAGGCTGCCCAGGAGAAGGGGTGGCATCCATGATGAAGACACTGAGAAGAGTTAAACTTCTATAGCTCTCTAGCTCTCTCTGTTGAAACACATGGACACACTATGAACTTCCTGCCTCCAGAGGAAAGCTCTATCAGCCTCTAAATGATACTTGTAAGCTACTAGATCTAACTAGATCTAGTTATATCTAACTAGATATATAGCTTGCAGTAACACAGATGCACGATCAAAGGCTACTCCAGCCAGCCTGTTTGCTCTAAGGTATTTCTCTGATATTGCTCTATCCTGTACCCTATGCCTAAACATACTCCTTGTAATCAATAAGGTTCCCCTCTGTACCTAGCATGGGAGACTTACTGGGAGAGGGTCTAGATTATGCTTCAGGAAGGGGGTCGGTTGGATGTAAGGCACCCCCAGGGAGGCACTCAGAGCCTGGAAGGTGGATGGGGGCAGTGATGTGAGTGGCTCAGTGCAGGAGCACCCCCTCCTGGCCCACCACATGAACTTCCTATGCACAGGACCTTTTTGATGTAGGCAAGAGAAATATCTGGCAGGGTAGGCTTTACCTCCTGGAGCAAGAGGTAGGGTTCATGAAGTATGGGCATCTCCATGCACTGGACCAGCACAGGGGGATTCACCCATGCCTGTCTGGCACAGCTTAGGAGGTCCCCAATACAAGTGATGTAGGCCAGGGAACTTCTGGCATACCCAGGGCACCTCTGTTGCCAGCACCACCAGCCACAGGTCTTTCAGGAGGGGCTCAGCTAGGAGGTCCGTACCCTGGGTAGCCATATCTGGGGGCCTGAAGGAGAAGATAAGCCTCCAGGCTTTGAGAAGGTCCTGGTAGAACTCCAGAAGTTCTTCTAGATCCTGCCTGGGGAGGCCTCATGGGTAGATGAGCTGCCAGATACATTGGAACCCTCAGAAGGTGTATTTGCAAATAGGGTCAGAGCAGAGTCAAAAACTCAGATTACTCTGAGTTCACCAAGGAATTTTTGCAGGCTGTATTATCTTTTTCCTCCTGAGCACGTGTGCAGAAACAGGAACTCTTACAGCTCATTTCCGTTTCATACAAACATATATGTGGTTACATCACTACATCCATCGCATGTATATTATAATTAACTACTTAAGTATGCAGGGCAGAGAGGTAAATATGCATCAGCTAATCAAGCATGCTCAGAGAATACTATAGGTCACCAAGAGTTTAAACCCCCCCCCCTTTCAAGGACACAGTCAGTTGAATTCCAGCTTCTGTAATCTGCATGAGAAAGGCTAGGGAGAAGCTGGGGGAGAGTCTGCGATTTAGTATAAGAGAAGCTGTGGCAAGGCTGGCCAAGGAGAAAAGTCCTTGGCAGTGTTTCTTTCTTATCAGGTGCAAGATGCAAGCTGTGCATTTCTAACAATACTCCATTTCTAACAATAACGCTTCCCCGTGAGGCACGCAAAATTGCAAAACTTCTTGCAGTGTAAAAAAAGGGTCAGATTTGCAGGGCAGCTTCCCAGGCCAGAATGCTTATCCACTGGATGCATACGATTGTGGAAATCCTTGTCCTGGTGAAACAGCCCAGCTATGCGGGGTATCTTCCTGGGCCAGAATGCTAACCCACATGTTGCAGAAAATTGTGAAAATCCTAGTCCTGGGGAAAAGGTCCCAGATATGCATGATAACTTCCTGGGCCAAAATGGTCACCTGTGGAGCAGAGAAAAAGGTGAAAATCCTTCTCCTGGGAAAGGGGACCAGACATGGAGGGACAATTGCCAGACCAAAAGGCTGACCCCAAGTGGGGGGGGAGTCAGAAACTGAAAATCCTTGTCCTAGGGAAGCACCAAGATTTGCAAGGCAGCTTCATGGAGCAAAATGCTGATCCACAGGGAGCACAACATTGCCGAAATCCTTCTCTTGGTGAAAAGGTTCTAGATTTACAGTCAGCACCCCAGGCTAGAAGGTTGACAATTTATGTGCAGAAAATTATGAAAATCCTTGCAGTACAGAAAAGGGCTCAGAATTTCATTGCAGATTCCCACACCAAAAAAATTGACCCAGTGTTTGCAGCCAATTGGCAACCTTGTCATGGAGAATAGGGACTAGATTTGCAGGCCAGCTTCCCTGGCCAGAACCCTGACCAGATGATGTAGAATATTGACACAATTCTTGGGTTGGGGATTTGGCCCACATTTGTAAAGCGGACTCCTGGGCCAGAAGGTGCAGTGTGCAGAACATTGTAAAAATTCTTGCAGTGGGGAAATGGGTCCACATTTGAAAGGCACATTTCTGGGGGTCCTGAATATTGCAAAAACCTTTGAGGAGAGTTAAAGAGTGCACACTTGCAAGCCACTTTGCCAGGCACAAAGACTAACCGGGGGGTGTGCAGAATATTGCAAATATTCTTCAGGTGGTGGAAGGCCCCAGATTTGCACAGAAGCTTCCTGGGTGAAAATATACCTGCAGGGTACATAGAATTGTGGAAACTCTTGCAATGGAGAACTGGGCACAATTGTGCAGGACAACTTTCTGAGCCAGAATGCCTACCTGCAGGATGCACAAAATAGCAAAAATAATTTTCCTGGAGAAAAGGGAACACTTTGCAGGTCAGTTTCTAGAGCCAAAACAATGACCAGAGGTGTGCAGAAAATTGGAAACATTCTTGCAGTGTGGAAAAAGGCTCATATTTGTAGGGTAGGTTCACGGACCAAAACGCTAAAATTCTTGCACTGAGGAATAGGGCACAGATTTCCTAGACTGCTTCTAGCAAAATACTTTGTAGTGGGGAGATGGGTCCAGATTTCAAAGGGCAGATTTCTGAGCCAGAACCAGTGGGTTGCATAAGATTGTGAAAATTCTTGTGGAGGGGGAAAGGGCCCAGATTTCTAGGGCAGCTTCCCCAATCAAAATGCTGAGCAGACAATCATGAAAAGGCCCTAGATTTGCAGTGTAGCTTCTGGGGCCATAACACTGACCCCCAGGATACAGAAAATACTGCAAATCCTTGTCCTAGGTAAAAGGGCCCAGATTTGCATGGCAGCCTCCTGGACCAAAATGCTGACATCAGGGCACACAGAATTGTGCAAATGATAGACATGGGGGAATAGGGCAGAGTTTTGCAGGCCTTCTTCCCAGGCCAAAATGGATACCTGTGGTGTACAGAAAATTCTTGTTGTGGGGAAAAGGCCCCAGATTGGCAGGTCAGCTTCCCAGGCAAGAATGCCTCCCTACTGGATGCAGGAAATTGCAAAAATCTTTGTCCTGGGGAAAAGGGCCTGGATTTTCAGGTCATCGTCCCGAGCTAAAAGACTGAACCAGTGGGTGCAGGAAATTGGGAAAACTCTTGCTTTGTGGGAAATGGCCCAGATTTGCAGGGTAGCTTCCTGGGCCAAAATGCTGACTCATGCAATATCTACAATTGCTAAATGTTCAGCATTGAGAAATAGGGGACAGATTTCCAGGCCTGCTTCTACACAAAAACAATGGATGCAAAAAAATGCAGAATCTCTTGCAGTGGGGAAATGGGTCCAGATTCCCAGGTCAGCTTCCCCAGCCAAAATATTGACCTGTGGGGGGTGCAAAATCTTGCAAATATTCTTGCAGTAAGGAAATGGATCCAGATTTCCAGTGCAAATTCTGAAGCCAAACAGCAGACCCATGAGTTGCAGAAAATTGTGCACATCCTTGTCCTGGGGAAGAGGGTCCAGACTTCCAGGTCACCTTCACAGGACAAAATCCTGACCCACGGGGTGCAGCAAATAGCATAAATCCTTCTCCTGGGGAAACAGACCCAGCTTGCCAGGGTGGATTCCCAGGCCATAACGAAGACCCACATGGTGCAGAAAACTGCAAACATTCTGGAGGTGAGGAAATGTGCCCTGCAAATCTAGACCCATTCTTGAGCAAAACGACTGACCCACAGGGTGTAGATAATTGCTAAAATTCTTGTGGTGTGGAAAAGGTTTGGAGGGCACCTTCCCAGGCCAAAATGCTGACTGGTGGGGTGCAAAACATTGTGAATATTTTTGAGGAGGGGAAAGGCCCCATATTTGCAGGGAAACTTTGTGGGTGAGAGTGCTATGGGGTTCAGAAAATTGTGAAAAGTCTTGTGGTGCATAAAAGTGCCTGGATTTCCAGGGCAGCATCCTAGGCCAAAATGCTACCCTGGGTGCAAAACATATCTAAAGTTCTTGAGGTGGAGAAATGGTTCCAATTTAGTATTGAGCCTCCTGGGTTAATGTTGTCAGGGACTCGAACCCCAACTTCCCAGGTCCATTGTCTGACCGCAAGAGACAGGCAACACCAGCAAAGTCTTATCTCAAGCTGTTTATTGAAGCGTGCACACAACAACAAAGAGTAGCCCGTCTTCTCCAAGAACCAGCTCCCCTTTGTTAGAAATATTATTAGAAACGCATAATGAATAGAGTGTTGTTAGAACTGCACAGTTTGCATCTCGTACCTGATAAGAAGAAACACCACCAAGGACATTCCTTCCCCCTCTTGGCCAATTTACTATCTTTTTCTTATACTAAATCACTCTCTTTTCTTCTTCCCCTGACAATTCACATGCAGATTACAGAAGCTGGAATTCAACTAACTGTGTCCTTGAAAGGGGGCAGGATTTCAACTCTTGGTGACCTAGAGAGCTTTCTGAGCGTGCGTAATTAGCTGATGCATATATGCCTATCCGCCCCACATACTTAAGTAGTTAATTATAATGCACATGCGACGGATGACGTGACGTAATCACATGTATGTTTGTATGAACCAGAAATGAGTTGTAAGAGTTCCTGTTTCTGCACACGTGCCCAGGAGGAAAGAGATAAAAGCCAGCTAAGAGTTTTCCTCGGTGGCAGAGTAATCTGAGATTTTCTGTCTCTGCTCTGACCCTATTTGTAAATACACCTTTTGTTCTGCTAATAGTGTGTGTCTGAGAGTTCTTCGCCTCCCGAGAAATGAACCGCAACATTTTTGCAACACCTTGATAACAAGTAAGCAAGTTTATATAGACAGTTTTGCATCACAGATTCTACACCTAATTGACTCAACCTCCATGGCTAATTAGAAACTTTTAGTGAGCATGACAAGATACGCGTGCAGGTGGGAATTTTCCACTGTGAAAGAAAGCAAGATATCAGATCAGTGTGAGAGAACTCCTAATTAGTTCAAACTGGCTTTTGGCTACAATGCTTGTTTTGATATGCTAAATAGTAGGGAAGAGGACTACATTTTCGGTTGTTTCAGCTCTGTCTTTGAAGCACTGAGTCTGCTTTGTAGTTAATTTCTACACTACTATTTATGGTTTTGTTAGTTTAATTTCTACAGGTACACAATAAGAGGCTTTGAGCAGTTCTTACATATAAGCATTTTCCTTATTATCAAACATGCAACTTTCTTTTCGGCACTGTTACTTATGCTAGTGGGTTCAAGGTAGGTTCAGTTTGTACCATCTCTGTTTATCAGTTCACATTGCAATTGTCATACTGCATACAGAGAGCTCATGATTATCCTGTTTGTGGCCTTTCAGCAGTATTTTTCTTTGTGGGCTTTTGGGCCTGCTCTCAAACATCCTATATCTCAATGTTGAAAAGTGGGCTACATACAATTGTGAACATTTTTGCACGTGGAAATGGGTCACAGTTCTTCAGGCCAGCTTCCCAGGCCAAAATGCTAAGCAGCGGGTGCAGAATATTGACAAAATTCTTGGGTTGGGGATAAAGGTCCATATTTGCAATGCATATTCCTGGGCCAGAAGCTGCAATGTGCAGAATATTGTGAAAATTTTTGCAGTGGGAAAATGGGTCCAGATTTGAAAGGCACATTCCTAGGGGTCCTGAATATTGCAAAAATTCCTGGAGAGAGCGAATGGGAACATGCATGCAGAGCAGGTTCCTGGGTTAAAACTCTGACCCATGGGGTGCAGAATAGTGGAAAAATCCTCTTCCTTGGGGGGGCCCAATTTTCTAGGGCAGCTTCCTGGGCAAAAGTGCTGAACAGCGGGCTACAGAGAATTGCTAAAATTCTTGTAGTAGGGAAAAGGAGGCACGTTCGCAGGCCAGTTTCCCAGACAAGAAGACTGAGCGGGGATGACCAGAATATTGTGAAAAGTCTTGTGCTGGGGAAAAGGGCCCACATTTGCGAGGCATATTCCTGAGCCAAAAGTCTGCCCCACACTGTGAATAATATAGTCAAAATTCTTGCAGTGGGGAAATGGGTCTAAATTTGCAGGCCAGCTTCACAGATCAAATGATGACCCACAGGGTGCAGAAAAATGCAATTAGTAATAAGGGTAAGACTTTGGAGGCAGTCCCTACAAGCAAATGCCTTATCACAAGAGAAATTTGAACATGACCCCTGGAGAGTCAGGAGAAACAAAGATGGAGGCAGTCACATGGTCTGTGCTTGAGGATCGTAGTGCTGTGGTATCATTAAAGGTCTTTTCTCTTCCTCTTTTCTAGTTGACAATATTCACTGCAGGACCCATATCATTACAGGGGGGAAATGGGCCCAGATTTGCAAGGCACCTTCCTGGCCAAAACATTAACGGATGGGGTGCAGCAAAATGGGAAAATTCTTGTGTTGTGGAAAATGGCCCAGATTTGAAGAGCAGTGTCTTAAGCAAAAAGCCGGCCCTAACTGTCCTGGTGATGCTTACTCACTCGCAACGGGGGAAATTGGATGGACCCACAGCACAAAGATGGCAATTCAGGATCTGCAAAGTCACAAGAGGTCCCCAAACCCTGATAGGGATCTTCAAATGCCTCCAATCCCTCCCTCTACTTGCTAATGCCCATAACTTGCCTGTAATACCTCCAGCCCTGCTGATGAGGCTTATTCACCCTTAAGCCCACTTTGAGCCCTGCTCATGCCCCTCCCACATGCTGACAAAGGAAAATTCCACACTCTTCTCATGTGTGTTGTAGATATAAATTTACCTAGGCCTCTAACTTGCCTAAGAACAAAAGAATGTAGAAAAAAAAATTGGAAAAGATGCTGATACTGTATGTTTAAGAATATTCTAAGATAAGAAAAACCCTTCTGCTTTATTATGTCTTTTACAGTGCTTTGGGAACAAATGTTTCTTCCTTTCCTAAAAACAAAAAGGTGATCACAGTTCTAAAAACAAAATGTGTTGCTGAGCAAGCAACTATGTGTAACAACTGAATGATCTACCTTTGACTCTCTTTCAAGGTTGCTTTGTTTAAACTATTTTCACAGTTTTAGGTATAAAAAGGTGTGTTAACTTGTAGAAGGGAGGAGTTCTGTTTAGACCCCTCCCTGCTATCACTTGTATGAGCTCCAATAAACTCAGACTCAGACTGGGTCTGTTAATTCTATACCAAAACACAAAGCAAAGTATGATTTCTTCTACAGTGTAATTTGAACATGATCCCTAGGGAGACGGTAAGGCTTAATCAAGATGGAGGGAGCCACAGGCTCTGTGATGGATGTACACTGTCCTGAGGTCTCTTCATCTAAGGCCTGTACTCTCCTTCCATTCTAGTAGTCATTATTCACAGAGCAAACTTCAGCAATACATGCTGTCAGAAGTGGTAAAGTGGAAAGATTGAATGGCATGGCAACAGAAACAAAGTAATTATGAGGTAGGAAGACCCAAACAGGCTCCAAGGCCCTGACACTGGCCACCAGTGCCCTCCAATCTATCCCCAAGCCCTGCACTTGCCCCTAACCTACCCCCAACTCTGTTGCTGAGGCTTTTTCACCCTGTGAGTCCAACCCCCTAGAATCCCTGCACTTGCCCCTAACCTACCCCCAACTCTTTGCTGAGGCTTTTTCACCCTGTGAGTCCAACCCCTACAATCCCAAGCCCTGCACTTGCCCATAAACCCTCAACCCTGCTGCTGAGGCATAGTCATGCCCTGAGCCCAACCAAGACCTTCTATAGGCCTGAAAACTGCCCCATCCCCAGTGGTGAGGCTTATTTACACTCCAAAAGAGTAAGATTTGATGGACCCACAGCATAAAGATTGCAGTCCAAAATTTGTAAGTCACAAGAGGTCCTGGAGGCCTCATAGGGATGTTAACACCCTATAAATCTATCCCCTATGCTGGCTAAAGCACCTCACTTGCCCATAACCCCCCACAGCCCTGATCATGAGGCTTATTAAGCCCTTGAGCCTACCCAGACCCTGCTGATACCCCTACCACATGCTGACCAGGGGAAATTCCACATACTTCTTAAGTGTGGAATTTCAACATGATCCCTGCAGGGGGAAAATCCACATGCTTCTCATGTGTGGAATTTGTACATGATCCCTTGGGATCTTAAACAAAATGGAGGCAGATATGAACTCTGAGCGGAAGGGACCCTTTTAGTGGGGTTTCTGCATTCCAGGCCTCTGTTCTATTTCATTTCTAGTTGCTGTTCTTCATAGTGGGAATTTGAAGAATATAGGGTGCAAGCAGAGCTGAAAGGACAACATTGGATGGCACTGCAGCAGAAAGAAGGTAATTAACAGGTAACAAAGCCCCAGTAGGCCCTAAAATCTCTCCCCCAGCTCTGCAATTACTCTTCACTACCTCCAACCCTGCTACTCAGGATTTTTCACCCTGAGTGCCAGCAAGCCCTTTAGAGACATGAAACCCAGACCTATTCCTTGTGGTGAGCTTCCCCACCCCAAAATGGTTCTGCAGTTCAAAGATGGCAGTTTAAAATTCACATCACTAGAGCTCTTGCAGGCCTTACAGGGACCTTAGTGCCCCTGCAATCCCTGCCCAAGGCCTGGTAATGCACTTCACTAGCCTGTAACACCCCCCCCCACACACAGACCTGCTCATGTGGCTTATTCAGCCCTTGAGCACACCCAGGCCCAAATGATGACCCTCACACATGCTGAACAGGGTAAATTGCGTACTCTTCTCACGTGTGGAATTTGCACGTGCTCCCTTGTGATATTAAACAATATGGCAGAAGCCACAAAATCTTAGCTGCATGGACTTTGTGCTAGGTTCTTTTCATTCCAGGCCTCTATTCACCTTCCTTTTTAGTTAGCATAGTTGACAGCAAGAATTCCAATAATACAGGGTGTCAGAAGACCAGAAAGGGTAAGATTGGAGGGTACTGCAGCAGAAAGAAGGAAATTACCGGGTTACAAAACCCCAAGAGGCACTCCAAACCTCTACAAACTCTCCCCCAGCTCTGACATTACCTCTCAACCTGCGCCCCTGCAGCTCTGCTGCTCAGGATTTTTCACCCCCTGAGCCCAACCTAGACCTTCAGAGCCACAATTCCTTGTTGTGAGGCTTCCTCACTGTCATGTATTGCAGTCCCTTGTGGACCTGTAGGGCGCCACCTCCTGCTCGACTAGGGTGTTATCAGTTCTAATTAAGGATTTACACACCCACCTTTCTCCTGCCACGACTTGGTGTTAATGGAGTTGGTTCATATACCTGCACGTGTAGTCCAATTAGTAGTCTCACCGATGTCCCGTGAGGTCCTGAGTTTCTGAGGGCTCCACCACCCCTACACCCTCACCGTTCCACCGGGTACTGGCCAGCCAGTTGATCCGACTATGTGTCTTCTGTTCCACACAAACGATCAACAAAAGGTCAAAAAGAAAACAGAGAAGGCTCTCCTGGCCTGTGTCACTGCTCCTACTGTTTGCAGCCACTATCTAAACTGAAATTGACCTTCATGTGTTCGGTCCCTCTTTGTTAGCTCTCACTTTCTGTGAGCTTCTCTTGTGGAGATTGCCATGATTTCCTTTAACAGCCTGAGTCCATCTTATTGGCTTTTGCCACTATTACATGTATTACGGTACACCAAAGTCAATAGTGCCCCTCTGTTAGGGTTATTATGGTACCCTTCTCACGCCGGGCTCAGCCAGCTCCCCCCCCACCGTAAACAACCAGTTCTACTCCCTGCAGAGGCCAGTAGACTTGGTTCTAAACCCCCGCTGGGGTTTTTACTCTCTGCCAGAGTCTCCTACCAGCACTCCACGTTGATTCCAGAGTTGCCTTCAGCGTGTGCCAGCTCGCTCCACCTCCTCCTCCTCCTCTTTCCGGTTTTGCATTCCTCCTGCTTTCCTGTCCTGGGCTCTTCTTTATACCGGCACAGGAGTTCTCGGCCCCTCCCTTCCCGACACACCTGGGTAAGGGAGATTTCTGCCGGGCTTCTTGGGGCTGTGGACCTGGGGCCGCTGAGCCTTCGATTAGCCCGGGAGCCTTGGAGCCTGGTGGCTCCTTCTCTCTCTCACACTTGCCCCAAAATTGTTTTACAGTAGAAAGATGACAGTTTAAATTTCACGAGTCACTAGAGCTCTGGCAGGACTCACAGGAACCTTACCACCCCTCCTATCCCTGCCCGAGGCCTGGTAATGCACCTCATGTACCCATAACCCCCCATGGACCTGCTCATGAGGCTCATTTAGCCCTTGGGCACAGCCAGGCTAAGCTGGTCTTCTCTCATGTGCTGACCAGGGGAAATTGCTCTCTTCTTCAGTGTGGAATTTCAACATGATCCCTCGAGGGGAAACTTCCAGTCTTCTCATATGTGAAATTTGAAAATTATCCCTTGGTAACTTAAACAACATGGCGGTAGCCAAGAACTCTGAGCTGGATAGACCCTGTGCTAGGGTTGCTTCATTCCAGGCCTCTATTCTCATTCCATTCTTGTTGCCATTGTTCACGGCAGGAATTCCAAAAATCCAGGGTGTCAGAAGAGCTGAAAGGACAAGCTTGGATGGCACTGCAGCAGAAAGAAGGTAATGAATGGGTTACAAAGCCTCAACAGGCCCTCCAAACCCCTACACTCTGTGCCCTAGCTCTGCCATTGCCCCTCACACCCCCAATCCTGATCAGGATTTTTCTCCCCCTGAGCAAAGACAAGACCTTCAGAGCCACGAATCCTAGTCCCATTCCTTGTGGTGAGGCTTCCTCACCCTAAGAGGGTCCTGCTGAAGCAAAGTGGCAGTATAAATGTCACGAGTCACTAGAGCCCTTGCAGGCCTCACAGGTCACCTTAACACCCGTCCTATCCCTGCCTGAGGCCTGGTAATGCACTTCGCTTGCCTGTAACCCTCCTCCCCAACCTGCTTATGAGGGATATTCATCCCTTGAGCGCACCGAGGCCTAATCACTTCCAGTTTTCAAGCAGGCTCTTAGTTGTCTAGTGTGTAACTATATGAAATGTCTATTCTTGAGTATGTTAAATATTTCTATTGCAACTAACTCATGCAGGAAGAGACATTCTCCATAGATATCTCCTTCTTATTGAGTACATTTTTTCTGGCTGTTAATGTTTCAAACTGGATTACCTCTTGTTTTCCAAAATGTTAATTGTTAATATCAAATAAACAATTTCTGATTACTAGTAATAAGCAGGTTTTTCCTTTCAAGTACTGATTGGGACTCCTTGATACACAACTAAAAGAGTGCTTTGACTTTAACTGGGGGTATACAAAGACAGTAAAACAACAAACAGCGTGCGTGCTACAAGAGTGAGGAATTGCTCTGACATCAGTTGCTAATCCACCCGACTTACTCAAGAAGGTGAAGAGAAACACACTGCCTCTTGATTGGATCCTTTTATGGGCAAAACGAGGCTGGAGAACATCTGATAGCAAGCCATGGAAAGAAATTACACTACGTTTGAATGCTAGCAAAACAAAGACCAGGGACTACAGAGTAAAGTGAAATCAAACCCAAAGTCTTGATGCCCAGTATAAGCGGATGAATTGGCAAAGGCAGGAGACTAGTTGCAATCCAAAGTAAACAGCTTCCTGATTTAAAATTTTTATAGGACTCAGATGTCCAAGTTCAAAAACTGGAAAAGCAAAGGAACCAGGGAAATTGGAAAAGATACCAAAGGCTTGGGACTAGCCAAAAACGAAGGAGATAATAATGTGTGGGTAAAAAAAAGAAATGATTGAACTAGCACAAAGATATGGACATTTTTGGGATTAAAAAAAACACTTGAGTGATTAAAAACAGCCGGATGGGGGCCCAGCATAAGCGAGGATGTGGAGCATTTTATCTATAACTGCTTACTTGGTGTTGCAAATAACCCCGATGCAAAAAGAATAAAAAGGCCACTGAGAACTTCCCCGCAGTTAAGAGGATTCAAATACTGCCTTGTAATTGTAGATGCCTTCACCAAGTGGGTTGAAGCAATTCCCAGTCGAAAAAATGATCCCGTGACTACTGTCAAGGTACAGGTAAATGAAATCTTATCCTGATATGGCTTGCCTGATGAAATTGATTCAGATCCAGGTTCTCATTTTACTGCTGAATGCCTTAAAATTCTGTGAGAGACCCAAAACATCAAACAGTGATTTAATATTGCACACCACCCACAATCCTCAGGACAAATTGAAGGAACAAACCAAACAGTGAAACTAGCACTGAAAAAGGTGCCTGAGCAGCAAGGAACAGACTGGGATAGAAAACTTGCTCTTGGATAAATGGCTGTGCGAGGATCTATGGCTGCGCATAGCTTCATGCCACATTGCACAGGTCGGAAAATGTTGGGGATCAGGTCGTGTATCAATCCCCAGATACAGATAACTTTGCTCCTATCTGGAAGGGTCCACTGTATAGCATCAAGTAAGTTAGCCACACTTTATATCAACTATGTATCCCTGAGGCAAAAAGAAAAATCCAAAAATGGTTCCACTCTTCACAGTTAAAAGACTGGAAAGGAAGCTGAAGGAAATACTATGATTATGCTGTATTATTAATTGGATCTGTTAGGCCTGATTTCAGATATTATTAAGATGTGGACTCTGTGGCTCAAGATTATCACACTACTGCTGATGCTTGTACCTCTGGTGCAAGGAGACATCCAAAAAGGAGAAAGCAGAGATTTCCACTTAGGCCTAGGAGTCTATGAGCAAGGCTATCATGGTTGTATAGTACTCCATTATTGTTGGAAACTACCACAGGAAATGCATTGTGATGCAGTTAAAACCCAAGTAGTATAATAATTAATGGATTGGCATCCAGCTGGACTAAATCTAACACCAGTCAAAGGAACTGAATACAGGGTATGGATTACCTGATTCAGCATAATTTGGTCGGGTGCTTAGGAATGATATTTCAGTGTAATGGAAATTGCACTTATGCTAAGCTAATATTTACTGATGATTATCCAAGTCTTGACATAGGACTCTATGCAAATCTAAAGAGAGCTCCAGATAATGAACCATCCTGTGCTACATACTGTACTACCAAAATGATCCCAACATCAAGCAGATTCAAGACCTTTTCCTAGAAAAAAAATCCAAATGATATCCTGGCTTTATGGTTTAAATAAGATCTCTCTCTATTAGACGTGCTTATATATCCTGCCATTGGTCCATGGTTCCCTGCTGGATTCCAGCTGGTAAATTCAATGCATCTTTCACAATGACTACCAATTCTTCTCAATCCAATTTGTTCAGAGATTATTCTAACCAAATATGTACCAAGATTTATCTGATGAATATAATATTGTTGACATAGCAGAGGGATGTGTATGCTTTAGAACCCTGTGTGATGAAGTGTTAGTTAAATCACAAGATATATCTTTAGAAGAATGTTCTAACTGTTTTTGTAAAATTGTCGAAATTTCAGGAGGTGACTTTAATTTCAGTAGACAACAGTTTAATCAAGAGTCTTTTACTTCGGATGTTCGTATGTTTGATAACATTTTCATATTTAGGAATTTCTTCAGAAGAGTTACAAAAATTAATCCAACATCCAGATTTATATTGAAAAGTTCAAGAGGTACAAAATTAAGCAAAGAACACTGTTGGCACAGGACAGCTTATAAGTAAGAGAGGAATCAATCAGCTGATTAGACAAGCTTAAAGAAGTTATGCAACATGGGTGGTGGGAAAACCACCCTGGATGGTCACCTACTGCTACTGATATTCTCAATCAACTTAGCAACTCTTTGTGGTAACTTTCATTATCGCCATACTGCTAGCAATATTACAGGCTTGTCTGGTGAGAAGATGTGCCCTAAGAGAGACCTGCTGAGGTATTTGCTTTGATGGTAATGCCAAAATGTCTAAGTAATGCCACATAAACGCACTGAGCATAAAGAGGAGTGAACTTGGGCCTACTCACAAAAGTTAAAATACAGAATGGTAATGCTAACTGTGTATTGCAAAAGGATCCAAGTTCATGGGTAGGCCATCTTAGAAGGACTATTGAAGTATCACTTCCAGCTTATCTTGCTATATTCAGAATGATTTCAAGCAGGCTCTTAGTTGTCTGGTGTGAAAACATGTAAGTAAGTTCTTGTGCAACTATTTCTTTTGCAACTAAAGGTTCAGGGAGAGCTATAGATATTGCCTTCATAGTGATTATGTTTTTCTTGGCTGTTAATCAGTTTCCTAGTATGTTTCAAATGGGATAACCTCTTGTTACTAAAGAAGTTAATTGTTAATTTCAAATTAAAAATTTCTGATTACCAGTAATGAGCGAGTTTTTCCTTTCAATTACTGCTTGGGACTGCTTAGGGATTTAGAAAATTAAAAGAATTGAATTAAAAGAATGAAGCTGGTACAAAGACAGTAAAACAGCAGACATCCTACAAGAGTGAGAAATCACTCTGACACCAGTTGCTAATGCGCTCGACTTACTCAAAGATGAAGAAAAACAGACTGCCTCTTGACTGGATCCCTTTACAGGCAAAACGAGGCTAGAGAACATCAGATGGCAAGCCAGTTATACATGCAAAGCAATTTTTGGAAGCTAGCAAAACAAAGAGCTTGGTAAAGTGAAATCACACCAAAAAACCCAAAGTATTGAAGCCCAGTATAATGCACAAGCAAATGAATTGGCAAAAGCAGGACCAAAAAAGGCCGAATATGTACTTGTTGCTCGCATAACTGCAATCCAAGGTAAACAGACACTGCTTCATGATTTAAAAACTTGAAAAGGCTTTACAACTTTACAAAAATTTTACCAAAGAATTGGTAAAACTAATTTATACTAGGTGACAGGGTGAAAGGGAATTGGGGAAAATATATTGGATAGCTTGGTGCCCAGGCAGGGGAAAATTTGTTAAAAGATGGGAAAAGGTTTAAGGGCCAGGTTTTTCTACCATGATCTCGTGAAATCGGGCTGGCTTGCTGCACTAGGGCACCTTGCTGGAGTAAATTATAGGCATCTGGACTCTGCTGCAGTTGGAAAGTGATATTGTCAGCAGGGCAGTGTTTACTCCTTCTACTTTTTCAAGGACATTACTCTTCCCACAATCTAATCTTGATTGGGCCCAAACTTCTGAAACGGCATTTGCAATACTTTGACCATCAGAGAATCATTCAGGTCTATTTAATATTTTAGGCTCAATAAGGGCTGAACTATGATGTACTGAATGGATAGATATGGTCTCTATGTCTCTATGATATATTTGCAGCTGTCCTACCAGTCTTAAAAAAAAGCTGTTAAAATCAGGTTTAATGCCTCTTGTAATAAATCTTGAAACTACAGTTTAACCATTGTTTTACCTCGTTCTTCAAAGATGAGTAAAAAGACAACTAAAATGGATTTCAATATAACACTTTTTGTATAACTATTACTAAAATTTTTATTCCAAGATATAGCAACACTGATATCAAAACAGCAAGAGAAACTGTACTTTCTCCAATTGTAGTAGGAGCCCGGCAGGCTGCAAAACCCAAAAACCGGATCCCGGGAAGGGATCCAGAGCCCGGCAGGCCACAAAACCCGGAAACCAGAGCCAGGGAAGGGATCCGGAGCCGGGTAGGCCGCCAAACCCAGAAATTGGATCCCGGGAAGGGATCTGGAGCCCGTCAGGCCGCAAAACCCGGAAAGCGGAGCCCGGAAAGGGATCCGGATCCCGGCAGGCCACAAAACATGGGAAGTGCAGCTGGGGAAGGGATCCAGAGACCGGCAGGCTGCGAAACCCGGAAAGCAGATCCTGGGAAGGGATCCTTACCCCGGCAGGCTGGTAAACCCAGAAAGCGGAGCCCCGGAAGGGATCTGGAGCCCAGCAGGCCACAAAACCCTGAAAACGGAGCTGGGGAAGGGATCCAGAGACCGTCAGGCCGCAAAACCCAGAAACTGGATCCGTGGAAGGGATCTGGAGCCCAGAACGCCACAAAACCCGGAAAGTGGAGCCCAGGAAGGGATCTGGAGTCGGGCAGGCTGCAAAACCCGGAATGCGGATCCCGTGAAGGGATCCTTAGCCCACCAGGCCACAAAACCCAGGGCGAAGCCGGAATCATGCCCGGGCTCCTGGAACTCCCATGCCCTCGACCTTACCACACCAGGCCCCTTCAGTAACGGTTCCTGGTATGGATTTTGTTACCTTATCTTAACCGCTATAGTTAACCATGCAATTTGTACAAACTCTAACCTACCTTTTAGTCAAAAAATACTCAGATACACCCAAGGAACTTTTTATCCAAAAGTTAAATGGTGCAAAACTAACCACGCCCGCCCCCCACCTAGAATTATTTTAGGCCTGTAATGATGGCCTGCTTCGCACGAATTTACCGGCCACACTAGACGGTATTCAATGTTTTCTTAGTATAGTACCATTCTGTCCGCCCCCTTTAAGCTACCACATCCCATCCTAGCAGCCCAACACTGCCGGTATAAATGGGCAGCTGTTTGGAGCACCCTAACGTGGCAGGAACGGTTTCAACAATACACAGAGTGGTGAATAGAGGACATCTTCCTCTGGACGTTTGGGATATAACAGATTTATTAGCAATTTTACGATCATTTGTAAAAGCAGTTTTTGAACGGTTGTAATTGCAGTTTTTAATAAAAGTTTGAATTTCAATTGATATAGTTATTATTAGCGATTAACGATTGCATTAAAACTACGACTACCAGATTTAACAGCAGTTGAAATAATATTACTAAGAAAAGAAATGTTCGATTTTTCTAGTACTCTACTAGAAGTTCTGATGACATTTTAAATAGATGTTGTTCTATCCGGTGTAACTTCATTAGTAATAGGACTTGCAGTATTTTTTGCTCCTGAAATACAGCAAACGTATTAGCAGTGATAGGACAAGTTTTATGAATAGCTGAGGGCGCAGTGGTTTTACCAGATATAAACGCTTGTCACGGAGTCACGGAAGTGCCCCGTGACTGTGAGGGTGATTGGCAGAGCTGCCAATCACCTGGGCAGCTCAGGTGCTGGTTACCAGGGCGACCAGGTGGTCACATGGCCAGAAGGGGGCAGGGCCAGGCCTTTATAAACAGCTTAGGCCGGAGCCTGACCCGCAGTTCCCTTCTGGCTGCCACAGGAGCAGGAGCTCTGCGGCTGAGCTGAGTGGCCTGAGTTAGTGGTCGCAGCCTTACCACACTAATCGGCTGCAATGATGCGGGGAACAAGATCGCCCTGAAGGGAGGTAGGACTGAGAGCCCTGGCGGGGCTTGGAGTTATGGTTAGGCATACGGAGCCTCTGTGTTTATGTTGCAGCCAGAGGGCTTGAGTTTACGTTACAGTTTGCACCGGAGGACCGGGTGAGGCTGTAGGGGAGCGAGGAGGCCTCACGGGGGCTCCCCAACAGCTTGGGGGTTCCCAGTGCCCAGTAGGGGCACAGGTGCCAGCGGGGCACTATTGTCTGTGCCGGGGAGGCACCGTATTGCGCCGGGGAGGCGCGGTGTGCGGGGTTGCAGGCCCCAGCCCATAAGGGCGGTGTTTGCCCCGTTGGGCAAATGGACCCAGAGAAGGGTCAAGGGGACAGGCACGGCGGTGAGCGCCTGTGCCCCTAGCATGAGGCATGCAGTGTCAGCCCTAGAGAGGGCAAGGCCCCAGAGCAGGGCAGAGACAGAGCGCGAGGCGCACAGCGTGTCGGCCCCAGAGGGGGCAAGGCCCCAGAGGGGGCGAAGCGCAGAGAGTGTGGTAGAGGCCCCAGAGGGGCGAGGCCCCGGAGCGGGCAAGGCGCAGTGAGCGCAGTGCAGGCCTCAGAGGGGGCGAAGTGCAGAGGGCGCGGTACAGGCCCCCAGAGGGGGCGAGGACCCAGAGCGGGGCAGAATAAGCAGTGATAGCGAGCCACCCAATGGCGCCGAGACTAGGGCGGCGATAGCGCCGGCCCAAGGGCGCCGAGACTAGGGCGGCAATAGCGCCGGCCCAAGGGCGCCGGGATTGGGGCGGCGATAGCGCCGGCCCAAGCGCGCTGGTAGAGAGGGCGGCAAGAGCGGAGCCGGCCCAAGGGCGTCGAGACTAGGGCGGCGATAGCGCCGGCCCAAGGGTGCCGGGATTAGGGTGGCGAGAGTGAGCCGGCCCCAGGGCGCCGAGACTAGGGCGGCGATAGCGCCGGCCCAAGCGCGCCGGTAGAGAGGGCGGTGAGAGCGGAGCTGGCCCAAGGGCGCCGAGACTAGGGCGGTGATAGTGCCGGCCCCAGGACGCCGAGACTAGGGCGGCAAGAGCGAGCCGGCCCCAGGGCGCCGAGACTAGGGCGGCGAGAGCGAGCCGGCCCCAGGGCGCCGAGACTAGGGCGGCGAGAGCAAGCCGGCCCCAGGGCGCCGGTAGAGAGGGCGGCAGTAACGCTCTAGACCCAAGGGGGAGCCGGCGATTAGCTGGACGCCGGCGAGAACCCGGCCCAGGGGGCGCCAGTATTAGGTGGCGCTAGCAAGCCGGATCCAGGGGGCGCCAGCGATTAGCTGGATGCCAGTGAGACAGGCCCAGAGCACAGGGAGCGGGCTGGAGATAGGAGCCCGACCCAAGGGGGCGCCAGGTGGGCGAGGAGCCCCGGGGGCCCGGGAGAGAGAACAAGGGCACCCAAGGGGCGAGGGACTATACAAACATCCCCCAGAACAGCTGCGAGGCTTGGGGCGTGCTGAAGGGGAGGTTTGGAGGCACGCATAGCCCTTAAGGCGGGACGCATATAGATACCCCAATCTGGAATAGGGACAGGAACACCAGTACCGTCCACTAGGGAAACAGGCAGCCTCCATACTATATATTAGTCATCAAAGTCGTGGCGGGCGAGATTCTGAGGGTGCTACGTTCACCCTAACGTGACGGTAGGGGGCGCTAGGGAGTTCACGGCCGCCCCTAGGCCCCGCTCCCTCACAACGCTCCTGTTCTAGCTCTCCTAATAAAGCTATAAAAATCTAGTGTCATGCTTCTTGTAATACGCATGAACATTACAGACGCTCCTTCTGGTCTGATATCACGCTTGCCAATTGGAATACCAATTTTAATAATAGTTATACTAAAAGTAACATATTGAATTAGACCTCTTACAATCCATTTTAGTTGTCTTTAAATTAGTCGTTAAAGGATGAGCTGAGACTGCTTATAGCAGTTGCAGTAAGAGTTCTACAATTATTTGCAAATGCAAATGGCTTGACAAATTTTTCTTAATAGTTGATGTAAGAGATGTAATACAAATAAATTTACCAATCCAAAGAAAACAATATTCTGATTACAATTTATCAGTTGCAAGAAAAGTGTTAACAGCAGTTGCAATGAACCTAGTTAAATCAGGTTAATAGGAGATTAAAAAAATTTGTGATATAATTGGTCAGAGAAATATTACTAATATGCAGAAGACATGCATGTAGTCATGTCTGACAGCCTTTGAAGAAACACTTGCAATTGTATTCAAACGATTCTTATAGCCGTTGACGTTGTATTTGTACTAAAAGTCAAAGGAACTTTTGTAATTACAGTCGCAGCACATGTTTTACCAAATACTTGATACAAATTTTTTTATACGATGTATAAGTACAGTTGTCTTCGTAGGTTAAATGGCATTTTTAATTGCAGTTAACTATTACTCAGTAATTACTAAATAAAAGTTGTGACTCCAGGTGCAATAAAGCTAGGATTGCCAAATTTACTAGGATGTGAAATAATAGTTATATTAAAAGAATATATTTAATAACTGTAGCAGCCATTCTAATGTTCATTTAACTGCAGTTTTTATACAGTTGCGCTATGACGTGTCCTAGCAGAAATCCTTTCATTTAAAATAGACGTCGAAAGAAAAGTGTAATTAGCTATAGGATTCTTGCCGTAATTAAACTTACAAGTGAATTCCTCTTTTAGAAATCCATATACCTACCGTCGAGAAGCACTTGTCCTTGAAGTATAGTTGAAATAATTCTTTTAGCTGTTGAAATATAATTGCCATAAAAAAATGCAGAGCACTTGTATATGTAGTGGAAGCAGCAAATTTTCCGCATAATGGCTAGAAGAGGTTTATTAGAAGGAGAAAGAGCAGTTGTTTTAACTGTTTGGATTAGCAGTTTTAATTGCAGGGAAAAGATATCGTTCTCAGTTGTTATAACAAGTATGAAAACAATTATAATAAAGTGAAGTTCAATTAATAATTGTAGCAGCCTGTCTAATAATTCTTTCAATGCTAGATTTCTAGAGTTGATCTATGACGTGTCCTAGCAGAAATCGTTTCATTTAAAATTGTTAAAATTACTGTTTATCCTTTTATCCATTAGTCAAGCCATTCTAATAGTTATTGCAATACCCGTTGACTAATGTCTTACTCTGATTGAAATATAGCAGTTGAAATAAAAGCTACAGAATTGCCGATGTAGTTCCAGTTAAAACTAGTCTTTTGAACTACTCTTTTGCCAATCCATTTACGTGACGCTGAAGAAACACTTGTCCTTGAAGGTTGAGATGAACTATGCATTTTAGCTTTTCAAATAACAATAATAGTAGCAAAGGAAAAAAACGTGCATTTCTCGTGGAATCAACAAATTCTCCAAAAACCATAGAGAAGAGGTCTATTTGCATGGGAAACTGGAGTGGTTTTAGCTATTTGGCCTAGTAGTTGTAATTGCAGGAAAAAGAAACATTTCTCAGTTGTAATAAAAATTATGAAAACAGTAGCTATGAGACTGGGAAAACCACGTGATTAGGAGTTCAAGCAATACTTACACTAAAAGTGGTCAGAGACGTTGACTTGGTAGATGTATAAGGCTTTCCTGTATTCATTGCACCAGTAATGCAATATAATTCTTTTGTCAGTTGAAGCAAGAAGTGTCGCTGAATGATCAGTTGAAATAATTCTTATAGTGTTTGAAATTACAATTGTGTTAAACTTGCAGAAACTTTTGTTATTTTATTGGCAGCACAAATTTTCCTGAAGCGTTGATATATGCAGTTCATTAGGAGTTGTAATACCACATGAAGCAGCATCTGTTTTGCATGTATTTAATACCAGTTGTTATTGCAGTTAACAGAATGATTTCTTTTTGACCGCAGTTTCAATAAATGTAGGAAAACTAGGGAAAACTAGGTTATTAGACTTTGTAAAAATACTTAGTCAATCTGTTCACAGAACTTGACTTTTTTGACTTATAAGTCAATCCTGTAGGTGTTGCAATAGGAAGTCAATAAAATTTTTAATGACCGTTGAAGAAACACTTGTCTTTCAAAGATTGGTTGAAATAATTCCTACTGTAGCTGTAATGAGAATTGTAATAGAACCTGTAGAAGCTTTTATAGTTGCAATGGCAGCAAAATTTTTTCCAAACAGTGCAGAAACAATTATTTAAGTAAGGACTTGCTGTTGCACGAGTAATCGCAGCTGTTGTTTTAATAGCATTTTTTAATTGAAGTTAAAATTCATGTTACTCAGTTGTGAAAACCTTTATGAATGCTGATGGTAAAAGACTAGGCATACCAGATTCACCAAGAGTTGACTAAGATTTATAATAAACGTGAAGTTCAGTTATTAACTGTAGTAGCCAGTCTATGATTCTGTGGACTTGGTGTTTTTGAACTGCTGTAGTAGCCCGTGTCCTAAAGTTATTGTTTTACCAGCAGTGGAAATTGCAATGCTGACAATAGCTGTAGTAAGTGTTCTAATACTTTTAATAAAACTTGTTCAAGGAGTTAAAATATTCATTGCTCAAGATATTCTAGTAATAATTGTACTGAAATAGAAGTTATAATTACATTTTTAAATCAATTTTGTTGTAGCCGGTTTAGTTACAGTAGAAATCGCAATTGCAATAACTGATATTATTGCAGTTGTTATCGTTCTTGTAATACGTCCCATTTCTTATGGCAGTCATGACAGGAGGGGTTGCCCCACATTACTTAAAGCTGAGATCAGTTTTAGAAGGAGTCGTACTGCCCAATATATTCGCAGCTGTCCTACCAGTCTTAAAAAAAGCTGTTAAAATCAGGTTTAATGCCTCTTGTAATAAATCTTGAAACTACAGTTTAACCATTGTTTTACCTCGTTCTTCAAAGATGAGTAAAAAGACAACTAAAATGGATTTCAATATAACACTTTTCGTATAACTATTACTAAAATTTTTATTCCAAGATATAGCAACACTGATATCAAAACAGCAAGAGAAACTGTACTTTCTCCAATTGTAGTAGGAGACCAGCAGGCTGCAAAACCCAAAAACCGGATCCTGGGAAGGGATCCAGAGCCCAGCAGGCTGCAAAACCCAGAAACCGGAGCCAGGGAAGGGATCCAGAGCCGGGTAGGCCGCAAAACCCAGAAATCGGATCCCAGGAAGGGATCTGGAGCCCGGCAGGCCGCGAAATCCAGAAAAAGGAGGTGGGGAAGGGATCCGGAGCCCGTCAGGCCGCAAAACCCAGAAAGCGGATCCCGGGAAGGGATCTGGAGCCCGTCAGGCCTCAAAACCTGGGAAGCGGATCCCGGGAAGGGATTCTTACACCGGCAGGCCAGAAAACCCGGAAAGCGGAGCCCTGGAAGGGATCCGGAGCATGGCAGGCCACAAAACCCTGAAAACGGAGCTGGGGAAGGGATCCAGAAACCGTCAGGCTGCAAAACCCGGAAAGCAGAGCCCAGGAAGGGATTCGGAGTCGGGCAAGCTGCAAAACCCGGAATGCTGACCCCGTGAAGGGATCCTTAGCCCGCCAGGCCGCAAAACCCGGGGCGAAGCCGGAATTGTGCCCGGGCTCCTGGAACTCCCGCCTGGCCTGGCCTGGGGATCGGGCCCGCCGCGGCGTTCCGGGTTGACATACACTCGCGGAGGGCTGCCTGGGCCCCTGCTGCCTCGGGCTGGGCCAGCCGCTCCTTGCCGGGGTAGCTGGGGGAAAGATTGGAGGGCAGAAGATATTTCAGTAGCCAGGAGGCAGGATTGAGTAACTTCTTTGTTTGTTTGGCTTGAAAGGGCAGTTCTGCTACTACAGAGTAAGAATAAACTGTTTACCTTTCTTTTTTTTTTGATCAGCTGCAAACTCCCCTCGACAGCCGCAGCGTCTGTCACTTTTTTTGAATCATCTGCAGTTCTGTTCAGCTGCTGAAGGATAACATTTTTACCTTTTAATTTTTTAAATATTTTGAAAGCAATGTTTGGTTTGAAATGGTCGTTATAATGTGATAACATAGATCTCGACAGTGTGTTTTCTCTTTTTTTCTTTGTTTTTTTAGCTTGCTCCACAACACACTTGGATGAAACCTTGGCAAACTGTTCATCTTGGTTTTTTCCGTTGGAACTGGATTCAGGTTGCAAATGGCAGTGCTGAGCATATTTCTCTTTCCTTTGTTACCTGTGCCTAAAACCCGCTTCAATTGCCAGAGAGCAGTGCTGAGCAAAAATGTTTTGAACTTGCATGACAGCCGTAATTCCTGGGTAGAACTGTACAGTTTTCATTTTTCTTTTTTTTTCAATTGCTTGGAAAGTAACTTATTATAGCAGAAGGAAGCACTAAATTCAAGATCATAAATAATAGTGTAGCAGTTAACTATATAGCAGACTCAGCCTCTGAGGACAGGCTGATAAGACTCTGCAATGACTGAATCCTAGTCACTTTGAAGTCTGAAGTATAAGCAAAGATATAATTTTTCTCGCTATTAGTTAGTCTTTCAAAACAAACATGTAGCCAAAAACCAGTTTTGAAATAATTACAAGTTTTCTCACACTGACCTAATATCTTGTTTTCTGTTACAGTGGAAAATTCCCACCTGCGTGCGCATCTTGTCTGTAAATTATAAATCGCCTCTAACAGTTTTATTCAGGGTCTCTGAGCTCACTCAGGGTGCCCAGCATGCTGGATAAATTTTGAGACTGACAGTGACTCTGTGTCTTTGGGAATAGTTCCGCAAGGGGTCATGAACTACTCAACACAGCCACCAGACATTATCAATATGTTTTTGACTGGTGCCTCTCACTTGCAACCTCCAGCCCCCCAGCCTAGGGGCTGCAGATGGGGAGTGAGGGGCAGCAAGGAGGCTGGGGGGCTGGGGGCCTGGAGGTTGCAAGTGAGAGGCACCAGCAGGGCTTGGGACTGTGGGTCATGAGTGAGGGGTACCTCTGGCCCCACCCTATCCTTCAGGCCCCCTCAGATCCCACCCCCTCATGTCCCACCCAGTCCCTCCTCCACCCCTGGCATCTCAGCAGGGAAAGTCTCACTGCTCTTGGCCAGTGCCTGCTGGGGAGGACAGACAAGCCCAGATCACAGATTTTAAAGTCCCACCCCAACCATAGATTTCATAGATATTAGGGGCTGGAAGAGACATCATAACACTATTTAATCCAGTTCCCCTGCCATAGGCAGGAACTCTGCTGGGGTCAAATTACCCCTGCAAAATAAGCATCCAAATGCCATTTGAATGAGTTCAGAGTAGGTGTTTGCACCACCTCTTGGGGAAGTCTGTTCCAGATCCTGGACACTCAAATCATAAAGAAGTTTTCCCTTATGTCTAGTCTAAATTTTACCTTCCAGAAATTTGTGGCCGTTAGACCTTGTTATCCCTTGGGGAGCCCTGGTGAACATCTGTTCTCTCAGATCCTGGTGCACCCCACTTATATACTTATAGGCTGCCACCAAGTTCCCCCTGAGCCTTCTCTTCCCCAGACTAAAGAGTCCCATTTCCCTCAGCCTCTCCTCATAAGATTTGCTCTCCTGGCCTTTGATCATGAGGGTGGCTCTCCTTTTGACACACTGAAGTTTATCCACATCCCTCCTGAAGTGGGGGTCCCAACACTGGACAGCTGCAGCCTCACAAAGGCTAAATAAAGTGGGAGGGAGTACAGGCCTGAGTACTGAGCCCTGAGCTCCATGTTGCTTGCTCCATGTTGATTTGCTTCCATCAACTATTACACTTTGGGTCTGACCCCAGAGCCAGTTTCCCAGCCATTGGACCATGAGATCATTGAGGTGGCAGTTCCCCAGCTTAAACATGAGGACATCATGGGAGACCAAATCAAATGCTTTCCTGAAATCCAGATATATGACATCAACCTCATCTCCCTTGTCCAGGCACTGCATCACCTGGTCATAGGAGACAAGGTTGGTCAGGCAAGATCTTCTAGCAAAAAAACCATGTTGGCTAGCACATAGAAAATTGCCTTCTGTTAACCTGTTGCTGATGGAACCTTTGATGATTTTCTCCAGGATCTTTCCTGGGATGGATGTCAAACTGATTGACCTTTAACTCCCTGGGCCTTCCTTCCTTCCTTCCTTTCTTGAAGATGGGACCACATTGGCAATTATCCAGCCTTCCACCTCTCCCAAACACCATGATAGTTCTCAAATATCTTTTCCATAGGACATGCTATGATGTCCACCAACTCCTTCAGGACTCTTAGGTGCATTCCATCCAGGCCTGCAGACTTATGGATGTCGAGCCTCTCAAGGTGTTACCTCACTTGATCTATTTCAATTGTGGGCCCATCTCCCACACTCTGTATGTTTTGCATCCTGTCTGACAGGGGGACCCCTTGGGTAAGTGGAAGACTGATGCAAAGTAATCATTTAGAGGACTGGCCTTTTCCTGAGCATCAGACGTCAGCTGCCCCATTTGATTTAGCTTCGTACAACAAGTACGATGTTGTATTCGTTCTTTCTCTGACTTTCCACATATCTGAAGAAGGACTTTTTGTTGTCCTTGATTCCCATGGCTAGCTTGAGTTCAGTTTCTGCCTTAGTTTTTATAGTCCGCTCTCTACAGGTGTGGGCTAGTGCTGTAGAGTCCTCTTTGGTGATGATTCCCACTTTTCATCTGATGTAGGCTTCTATTTTTAGTTTCAGGAGGTCCAAAAATTCCTTACTGAGCCAAGGGGGGTCCCAGACCATTGACTGCATTTCCTGAGGGATGGAATGGGCTTTCCTTGTGCTTCAAGGATTCCATTCCTAAGGAACAACAATTTCTTGTGGACTCCCCTTTCTGAGGGACCATGCTATCTTAATGCCTAACTGACCAGTCTTCTGAGTTTGTTAAAGTCAGCCTTCCCAAAGTTCAAGATATCTGTTTTACCTAGAGATTTGCCTACCCTAGTTGGACAGAGAAAGTGATCAGTTCATGGTCGCTGTTACCAAGCTTCCCCTTGACCCTCAGATCTTTCACCAGGCCAACCCCAAGTCTGTGCCTCTCTGATGGCCCCAACTGTACCCCATGAATCCAGGGTACCCCGCCATTCCCAAGCCCCAGAATACAGCCACCAGACCAAGCCACACACCTCTCCCCAAATGCAAAGTCTCCCTAAGCACCTCAGCCACTTACCACCCAATCTCCTGGCTACATCCAACCAGGCCAGGTCCCCTTTTCCCAAAAGCTGAGCCCCTAAGCAGCACTCAGAGCAGTCACAACCCCTTAAGTCTCCACATTCCTTCTGACCATGGCAGGCTGCATTGCACCAACCCAAACAAAATCCATATCCAAAAAAACCAACGGGTCCTCTCTCAAGCCCTCTCTCCATTCCTCCTGTCACAGTCTCACAGTCTTCTGTTTAAACCTTCCACTTGAATACCTACTATCCACCCAGTCTGATTCATTCTTGTCCAGGCCACATCACAAACACACCATGCCATGACACCTGGCCCTCAGATCTGTAGCCATCCAAGCCAAATGTGACCTGACCCACAAGTCTTCTACCAACCCAATCAACTGGGACCTTCCTCCCAAGCCATGGCAGTAGAGGCTCCACACTTACCCCCAGCTAAGGCTACATTCCATCATGCAACCACATCAATTCTGTAATTGTTCATATCAGTCAACTGCACCCAAGACAGAGAGCCCCAGGTGACTTCATCTAGACACAACCAGGCTTCAGCCAACAAGCTAAAACCCACCTATCTGAAGACCAAGGCAGCACCAAATAATTCTGGCTCACACTGCCCCAAGTTGAAGTAGGTACCCTGAATCTTCACAAGGCCATGACAGGTCATCCAAGACAGAAGCCAGTCAAGACACTCCCACCATCCAATTGCAGCCAACCCAGCCAACTGATTTAGAGCACTGTCCTAATATCCAAGATGCAGCCAGCCAACAACATCAGGGTTCAGACACCCCATGCTTACTTCCCAGCACATGCAAACAAAGTAAGCCTTTGTGCCCCAGAAAAACAGCCAGACACACTATACCAAACTCTGCCTCCCCACACACACATTTCAGTGAACACAAACTGGAGTTACCCCCATATTTGGCAACATCCAAGGCAGGCACTAAAGAAAAGGAGGCACTAAGGCTGTAGAGCTATTCCTAGGAGAGCACTGTGACAGAGCAGCCACTGCATTTCTATTGTTGTTATATCTTACTAAGAGAGGAGATGGGTGTTCTGCATCCTGTTTCCTTTCCCCTTTCTTCTGGGAGTGCAATAACTGGTGGTGAGCAGCCCCAACAGATACTGTAGTTGGCACAGCCTGCTCCCCATGAGAGACACTTTTGGCACGTCTATGGATGTAGCCTGGAGGAGTGATACCATGACTCTCATATGGCTCTGTTGTAAAAGCTGCTGACTTGACTGCTAACCAGTACTGTTGTAAAAGGTATTGACTCCCCTGCTAACCAGCACTTCCATCTAGTGCCTTAGGGAGTCTTTACATGTGTGCTCTGAGGATGGGGCAGGTGCTTTCACTACAGTGGGTCTTGGGTGCCATTCAACAAGCTTTAGTTAAAATGCCTCTGTGGCAGAATACCACCATTGTCTCTCCCCAAACTCTGCTGTCTGACATTTTGGTTACCATGGTCACTGGAAAAGCCAGACATCTTTGCTCAGTCCAGAATCTGGGTGGTGGCAGCATTGAACATATGAGAAGTCAAGGCTGCTGGAGAGTGCTAATTAGTCAAGTCTTCTCTGATGCACTGTAATTACAAGCATCTTGGATGATTTCATAGATTTCATAGACATCAGGGCTGGAAGGGACCTCGGGAGATCATCGAGTCCAGCCCCCTGCCCAAAGGGCAGGAAGTCAGCTGGGGTCATAGGATCCCAGCAAGATAAGCATCCAATTTACTCTTGAAGGTGTTCAATGTAAGTGCTTCAACCACCTCCGCTGGCAGACTGTTCCAGACCTTGGGGGCTTGGACAGTAAAGAAATTCTTCCTTATGTCCAGCCTGAAACGGTCTTGCAGGAGTTTGTGACCGTTCAACCTCGTCATCCCTTGGGGCGCTCTGGTGAACAAACGTTCCCCAAGATCCTGGTGGTCACCCTTGATAATCTTATAGGTGGCCATCAGATCACCCCTGAGCCTACGCTTTTCCAGGCTAAAGAGTCCCATGGCTCTCAGCCTGTCACCGTAAGATCTGTTTTCCTGACCTCTGATCATGCACGTGGCTCTCCTCTGCACTCTCTCAAGCTTCTCCACATCCTTTTTGAATTGTGGAGCCCAAAACTGGATGCAGTACTCCAGCTGTGGCCTCCCCAAGGCCGAGTACAAGGGGAGAATGACGTCCCGGGATTTGCTTGAGAAGCATCTATGGATGCAAGCCAGCATTTTGGTCACTTTATTAGCTGCTGCATCGCATTGCAGGCTCATGTTCATCTTGTGGTCGATGATGACCCCCAAGTCTCTTTCTTCTGTAGTGCTATCCAACGTAGCACTGCCGAGCCTATAAGGATGCTGCAGGTTTTTCCTCCCAAGGTGGAGAACCTTGCATTTTTCGGTGTTAAACACCATCAGGTTCTCATCTGCCCATTTGCTGAGCTTGTCCAGGTCAGCCTGGATCACCCGCCTATCTTCTGGCATGGATGCTTTGCCCCAAAGTTTGGTGTCATCGGCAAACTTGGCCAGTCCACTCCTGACTCCAGTGTCCACATCATTAATGAAGATGTTGAACAGTATGGGTCCAAGGACAGAGCCTTGAGGGACCCCACTGGTCACAGGGCACCATGATGAGTGACTGCCATCAATTACAACCCTCTGGGTCCGACCACGAAGCCAATTTCCCAGCCAGCAGATCGTGGTGGAGCCAAAGCCACAACTGGCCAGTTTGGCCAAGAGGTGATCATGGGATACCAGATCAAAAGCTTTTTTGAAGTCAAGATATATGACATCAATCTCTTCTCCCTCGTCCAGGTGATAGGTCACCCGGTCATAGAAGGAAATGAGATTGGTCAAACAAGACCTACCCGCAACAAACCTGTGCTGGCTATCCATTTAGAATGTTAGCTTGGGCCAATCCCTCAAGGATGGCCTCCTTAATAAACTTTTCTAAGATCTTCCCCAGGATAGAAGTCAGGCTAATGGGCCTGTAGTTAGCCAGATCTACTCTCCTCCCTTTCTTTAAGATCGCCACCACATTGGCCTTTTTCCAGTCTTCAGGCACTACACCAGAGTGCCAGGAGTTTTCAAAGATCCGTGCCAGGGGCTGGGCTATGACGCTCGCCAGCTCCTTGAGTACCCTGGGGTGCAGGTTGTCAGGGCCAGCTGACTTGAAGGTATCCAGCTTCTCAAGGTGTTCCTTCACGAGGTCAGCATTTATGGAGGGTAGGGGATCCCCATCACCCGGATCTCCCTGTCCCATAGCAGGCATGGGCATCCCGTGTGACTGATGAAAGACTGACGCAAAGTACCTATTTAATAGGTTGGCTTTTTCCTGGGTGTCAGTTGTTCAGTTGTCCCATCTGGTTTAGCAGGTGTCCAACGTTGCCCTTGCTTTTCCTCCGGCTCCCTACATATCTGAAAAAGGACTTTTTGTTGTCCTTGATGCTTGAAGCTAGTTGGAGTTCAGTTGCAGCCTTGGCTTTCCTGGTTTACTCCCTGCAGGACCGGACCAGCGCAGAATAATTCTCCTTGGAAGTGAATCCCGTCCTCCATCCTTTGTAGGCTTTCCTTTTCAGCTGCAGGAGGTCCGCTAGGTCCCTGGAGAGCCAGGAGGGCTGCTGTGCCTTCTTGCTGCCTTTCCTCCATGTTGGAATAGATTTAGCTTGTGCATTGAGGATCGCTTCCTTGAGAAGCAACCACTCTTCTTGAACTCCCATCTCCCTGGGGTCCCTTCTGACCCTACTTCTATGATTCTATGATTCAATAACATCTGTTCCATCATTTGCCTGGGGACATTGTTAAGATCACTAAGATTATTCTATTTATTTATCCTTTTAAAATATTGGCCAGCTTTTCCAATAATCTGATGCAATAATAAATCCAGATTTATTAAAAAGTCAGCATTAACAGTAAAATTTGCTTCTCTTAAAACTCTTGGGAGAAAATAACAGGACGTATATAACTGATTACACTGTTACAATGTAATATGTTGTATAGAAAATATACATTACATTATGTTGGTTGGTTAGTGCACAAGACTGGGGACTACACTATTTGGACACAGACTGGCAAAAATTGTCAGAGGGCAGCAGCTTGGAGGAAGGATGTAGATACTCATTTAGACTCAGATCCTGGTTCACTGCTAAGTCATATGTGATTTTTTTGGCATTTGTTTACAGCTAACACAACCAGGAACCAGGAGGTGATCTATTTCACCTGTGGAAGTATATAGCTTTCCTGTTCTTTTAAGGGGGGATCTAATTTTGTTGTGGAGGCAGTGCTTAGGGTACTTGCCCAAGAAGTTGTGGAAATCCAGATTCTAGGCCCCCCTCACCCACAGGTGTTTGGAACCTACATCTTTTTGACCAGTGCTCAACCTACTACATATCAGATCAGGCATTAATACTCTTCCTTTCTAACATTCCTTTTAAAGCTGGGCAATTGCCCCTTGCATTTAACAATCATTGGTTAAAATGGATTGAGTGCACTCCAGAAGTTTCTACCTCACCAGGAGCAAATGCCCAGAGTAGAATCAGACTTTTTAAGGCCAGTATCTATTTCAGTGAACTATACATTCTCCATCCAGCTGGGTGATCCTGGATCCACATATATTCCTCTCTTGGTTACCTAAAGAGCCAACTTCAAAAGGAGGGCTGGAGAACAACCTGGCCACATCTACATGAGATGCTGACTGTGCAGTCATCACTGTGCAGTCATTTAGTACTTGTATAAACAAGTACTAAATGATTGTGCAGTAACCCAAGTTATTGCACAGTAGCACCAGAAGGCTTTTCAGTGATGCTGACTGTACAGTAGCCTGAGACTATTGCAGAGTAGCACCACATCACAGTTGCTGCCATGCAATGCTACTGAGCAGTAATCTTTGGCTGCTGCACAGTTAGCATCTTGTGTAGACATAGCCCCATATTAGTATATGATCTGTGATGTGGTTATTTGACCATTTTGGGGTAGGGAAGCAGAAAGACGGTGGTTTCCTGCTTTACTTTCTGCCCTGCATTTCTTGCTTGATTTGCTGCTTTGTTTTTTGCTTCCTGTCCTAGCCACCACTGTGTCATCTGCCCCCTCCCTGATTTGCTTTGTGTCACACTCAGTTGTCCATGTCACTTGTGGCATATGTGCCACAGGTTGGTGATCCCTGTCTATCCTGTAGTACACAAGGTGAAAGAAAATGTATCATCCATATTTAGTATGGCCTCTTCACTCACTCTTGGTATGGTGGATCACAGATGAGAAGTGTCATGAGAAAAGTGTGGTTTCAGGAGAGAACCTGCAGTTAAGAGTAGGGTGACGTTCTATATCATGGTGAGGGCTAACAACAGAAGGCTGGATAATGTTTATTATACATATGTAGACTTTATTTTTCCAAAAGGAAACTTAGATACTTTGAGGCATGCTATTAACAATTCATCAGGGTTTATTTTCCTCTGTTCAAACATAAGTTCCTTCTAAGTAATCTTGCTAATGTTTTGCAACAACTCTTTCCTATTTGAAGTAATTAGGACTACCTTAGAAGACTTTTCACTTAGTATAGAATGGACATATATTACAGATCTACTGGCAGGAGTTCTGAACACATAGGAGCACCATGTGAAGAAGCCTTAACTTTGCTCCCAGTGTTGCTTATGTATTTTTTCCAACCTGAGTCACCAAACCAGGGGATCAGGCAGAGAATAGAGTAGGAAATCAAGCCAGGTGATGAAGCTAGAGATCAAGCAGACAGCACAGTTGGAGACCAAGCCAAGTTGAGAAGCCAGGTGATCAAGCAGAAAGCAGAATCAGAAAGCGCAAGCCAGAGCGAAAAGCAAGTAGCTTGGGTCAGGTCGAACCTAGTTGCCTAGAAAATTTCTGTTCCATATCACAGGTTTATATAGGGGGACATGGAAGGTCAGCGGACCCCAGCTGACCCTCCGGTTAGGTCCTGCTGGAGGCTTCACACCAGCATTGACCAGCCTGGGTAGTTAGCCACAGGGTGGCAAGCTGAGATAAGCAACTGCAGGCTAAGCCTGCAGGCTGGAGGCTGAGGCCCTCTGCAGAAGTAGGATGGCAGCAGAACAATGGGAATAATGACAGAAAAGGTACAGAGGGTGGATGACTAGTGCATAAGACAGTGGGAGCTTGGTAACACTGGTGGGAAGGATTTAAGGAGAACGTTATCCACCAACTGAAAAAACAGCGAGGTTGTGTCCCCAAAACTTAGTGGCAAGTTCTGGCAAGGAAGAAGCACACAGAGTGGGCATAACAGGCTCTATTTCCTCTTCAAAAATGACAACACTGCTTTTAAATTACCCTTCAAATAAATGGGTTTAAAGTTTGAAATCCCTACACTAAATAGAAAAATCATGTGAAAATGTTCAGTTGCATTGGCTGAAAGAATCTTGACTGCATGCCTTGTGATTGTCTCTGTTCCACAAATAAACAAAGCGTATTGAGTTATTTTAAAACACTTACGTGTGAGCACTTTCTTGACCTTACCTGTGACAGGTTAAGGTGCTTTTGGTATCTTTGGGCAATATGCTTTGTAACTGTGTGTAACAGAGTTGATTGTGTAGTTTAAGGAATAGGTTAGATGAGGACTTGTATGAGATGTTTGGATAGGTGTCCAATTGCCCCATTGCCTCTGAGTAGTGTGGTACCTGAGGTTCTGGCTGCATCTTTCTCTGTAATGCAAAAGTCAGTGGCAGCCATCTCTTTCTGGACCATTCATAGCCTTTCTTCCTACTTCTGCTGGATTCTGAACTAGCTGTTATGATTCAGAAAAGAATACAAAGTGCAGTTCTGGTTCCCACATCTCAGAAAGGATGTAGTGAAATTAAAAAAGGCACAGAAAAAGTCAGCCAACATGATGAGGAGCCTCGAGCAGGTGCTATACCAGGAGAGACTAAAAAGGCTAGGATACTTTATTTTGGAAAGGAGAAGGCTGAGGAGGGATACTATAGAAGTCTATAAATTCATAAAGGGTATGGACCCAGTGAACAGGGAACTGTTTTTCACCAAGTCCCAGAATACTAGAATTAGTAGGCACCTGCTGAAATGATTGGTGACAGGTTTAAACTAACAAGAGAAAATACTGTCTTACATAATGTATAGTAAACTTGTGGAATTCATTGCCACAGCAGGTGGTGAAGGCAGATAGCATAGCCTGGTTCAAAAAAGGGACTGGATAAATTCATGAAAGATAGATCTATTAGGGTGGGGTGGGCCAAATATGGCCCATGGGTTGGATTTGGCCCTCCAGACACTTTAATTCAGCCTGCGGCGCCCACCAATGAATTATGCCCCACTCAGCCCTTCCATCCATGTTGTGGCGAAATGCCGGGCTAGCGGCTCTGGCACAGTTTAGGGGAGCCGCGGGCTTTGCGGAGTTGTGTGAGCGCGCGACTTGTGGGGCGGGATTGAGGTAGCTCTTAGCTGCCCTCGAAGTTCGCCGAGTTGGCACAAGTAGACGACTTAGAGTAAGTAGTTAGTGTCTCTTAATCTATAGGGTGTCCGTTGGTTCACGAGGTTCCAGAGCGAGCCCTTGCGTTCCAACAGCGGAGCTAGTCCAAAGCTAGGTGCGGCTGCCGACTCCTTAAGTCCCAGAACTGGTCAACGGCTCATTGATATGGAATGTTAGTCATAAAAGTTATTACGGAGTAGATATAGAGTAAAATGAAAAGATTTATTCACTCACCTGGCCTCACCCTCTTACAAGTAAGAGGGGAGGCCGGTTGGAACGAAGTTGCAGTAAATACAAGTATAGCGAGCGTAGATATGCTGTCTAAGCTACGATGAGAGGCAGTCGAGAAGCGGAGTCTCCGATGTTTCTTCAGTTACAGTATGCCAGATACTAAAGGGGTCTGTTGGTTCACGGGGTTCCAGAGCCAGCAGCTGCTGACTCCGTAGTCCCAGAACTGGTCAACAGCTCATGAAAGGGATATTCTATAGGGTGTCCGTTGGTTCACGAGGTTCCAGAGCCAGCCCTTGCGTTCCAACAGTGGAGCTAGTCCAAAGCTAGGTGCGGCTGCCGGCTCCTTAAGTCCCAGAACTGGTCAACGGCTCATGAATGGGAAATACAAAGCAATACTGTAACACAGTGAATCGTTGTCAGTTGTCGGATTTCTGAGGCCTTTATCTTCGCTGGGATACGCCCAGGAGGGGAGGCTGAGAACCGGTCTGTGGGGTGATCAGGCCCACAGAGTTTTCCAGTTGTCGTCTCTGCTGCTTCCTGCTTTTTTGCCTCTTTTATAGATGTTTGTTGGACTGCCTCTATGACACTAACTATAGTATACAGATAGGATAATTTTCTTTTACATAATTATTTCTAGGCAGATTTTCTACATAAGTTTCATTTCTGTAGAAATGACACTTTTAGATAAGAAATTAAATTTACAGAATGCGCATGTGTAGCTTAATGCCAGTGGAGAAAAGTACAAAGCGTTCATTTTGATTAACAGTCGACTTCAAGGTTACATAAATGTGAGAGTGCCGCGCGGCAGTTATACAGAAAAGGGAAAATAATATAAAGTCTTTGCTAAAAACTATAAGATAGTTACACATGTGAGTGGGAGTGAGGTGCCCACATGTACACCTGCCCCAAACATAACCAGGGAGAAGAGCTAGAAAGAAAGGATGACATATCCACAATCTGCATATCTCTGAGTGAGTGTAATTTGTTTCCTCCCTAGTTCTTTTCCTGCAATTGTTTTCTTCTTGAGTGGTCAGTGACTCCATTCTCTCATTGAAGGCAACAGCATAGTGGCATGGACATTAAGTGCAGAAAGAATGTGGGCTTTGATCCACCTGAGGCTCAAGTGTCCTCACCATAGGAAGTCACATTTGGCTTCCAAAGAGCCGTGTTTTGTTTTTGCTGACAGACTCAACGAGTCCTTCAAACTGAGCAATACAGTGCTCAGCCCATACGTGGAATATCCTGGGTGTCTTTTTTTTCTTTTTACTTGGATATGTCCAGACAAATGCCCTAGTTAGCTTGTAATTAGCTCTTGGAGATACTGGATGTGGACTGTAACCAGTAACACTAGCCTAAGGTGATGGAAGCTGCAAAGAGGCTGGGGCAGTGTGTTTTTTTCTTTCTTTATTGTTTCACCCATGAGGTAAGTAATAGGGTGAGGATGTTATTTATTTTCCAGACAACAACATTGCAATGGTATGGAATGGGCAGGGAGTGTAGGGGAAGGAGGAGTCCCCAGAAGAGAAAGTGTAGAATCTCAGGATTGAACCTATCTGCACACACTTCCTCCTGATTCATTTAGTTATACCATCAAGTCATAGCAGGTGACAGCATGAGAGTTTAGTCCAGCAGCAGATATGGACATCCTGAGGACTTCTAGCAATCATATCATGTGAAGCCATGACACCCAGACACACATCCACACCCCCTTACTGCCCTCCCAACCTCCCACACACATATCCCATGCCCCACCACACACACACCCCACCATACACACACACACTCCACTCCACTGTGGTCATGTGTCTGCTGCACTCACTATCTCCCCTCAGGGTCTCACCTGCCATGGAATTAAAGATAGGAAAAATGGTTAGATGTTAATACCTGAGGGGATAAAACACCACAGACCACCCAGGAGTTGATTAACAAGGTGTGATGTTTTATTGTGCATTGGCTCACTGCTCCTAATTACCTCATTAACTAGGAAGCCACCATGCTGCTGCCCTTCTGAGCAGCATCTTCTCCGCTCTCCTCCCCGATCAACATCTCTTCACTGCCATCTCCCCTGTGGGAATTACTTGGCTCTGGGGCTTCCCTGCAACAGATCCCCTGGTTCCCATGAGTCCTGCTGGTGCCCTGCTGTCCACTCCCCATTGGGTAAGTATCCCCCAGCTCACACCGTCTCCTTGGATCTGGTGCTCATTTGCTGGGGGGTTTTGCTTGCTGCTCTGCCACTCCCCATGGCTCCTTCCTCTTCTCTGGTGCCCTGTGGGCATGGTCCCAGTTCTCCAATCCTGCCTTTTGAGCATGGCAGTGTCCTAATTCACCTAATCTTTCCCTGGTGTGCTAACCCTGCACTGCTGTGATCCCAGTTCCTCTGGTTGTCTGGGGCTTGGGCTACTTAGTAACAGCGCTTCAGCTTCAGTCCGTTACACACACCATCCACACATACACAAATCCAACCACACCCCTCCACACAATGTAAAAGACTAAGAGTAACCTTCTCCCCCACCAAATGTGTATTTCTGGGGGGCAAGGAGGGAGAATTCCAGTGGCAAAGGTCAGGGGTTAGGGGTGGGACTTCTTATCCCAATATGGTGACCAGAGGGCAGGGCAACTGTTGTGGGGTGGGGCTACCCATGTAGCCCTTGACAGCTCTCCAAACCTTGTTAAGTGGCCCTCCACCCAAAATAATTGCCCATCCCGGTTTAATATCTGGTACTTCAGCTCCTCAATAGTGTCAGCCCTGATCAGCCATGGCTCTCCAACCCTTTGCTATAGCACCTCCTGGATTAATTTAGCTGAGCTGTCTCACTCACCTTGCACCCACTTGCCCACTTAGTCTCAGTGCTGAGTCTGGAGCTTTAGCAGTCACTTTCCTTTGCTTTTGCTCTTCTTTGGCCCAAGCATTCTCTCCTCTACCCAGGAAAAAATATTTTCCTCCCTGACATCAGCTTTGCGGGTAGGAAACGTACCAAATGTATTTTCCCAGCTAATGTACCAAGTGTAACAAGACCCTATCTCTGAAGGTTAATGTGGCTCCATTAATCCTATATCACTCTGGCTCTCTAGGCTACTTCTCTGTCCTCACTTGCAATGCACTGCTCATCATTTGCCTGTTGTCTTGGGGGGGTCTGGCCAACTCGTAGGACCTCAGTACTGTGCTGTTATACAGGAGGGTGTGACACAATTGCACATATACAAACACACAAATAAATTAGGTGCACACACACACGCACGCACGCGCGCGCGCACACACACACACACTACCAACTCAGGCATATACACATCCAAACCAGCCTAGGCACATGCCTATCTATCACCAGTTCAGACAAGGTTCTTGGGGTGAATCTGATATCTTTTATTAGACCAACTTAAATAGTTGGAGAAAAAATTTTAAGCAAGCTTTTGGGTTCAAAAACCCTTCAGCAGTTGATGTGTGCTCTTCCTGGATGGAATGAAAAGTGAAAAAGCCAGGGGCTGGGCTAGTATGCATACAAGACAGGCAGTTGGTGAAAATGTAGATTGAGGAGTCAATGGGTGAGAGACAGGCTGGGGGCAGGGAGAGAAGGGGGATGAATAGTGGAGAAGTAACTGGGACGTCAGCTGTCAGGTAGGTTATAATGTGTCATAAATCCAACATCTATATTTAGTGTATGATTTTTAGTATCCAGGAGGTTGATGAGGTGGATTTCATAGGCTCATCTCTGGGAAACGTTTTGTAAGTTTCCTTTGTGGATCAGGACTGAGAGGTTGAAGAGAGAGTGGTTTTCTTGTGAGAAATATGTCCCCACAGGTAATTGGGTATTCCTGTCTTTGAAAGTTTTCCAGTGTGCATTCATTCTGGTGCACAGTTGTTCAAGCACAGACACAATACACACCAAAAATTAGACAACAAACAGTTGTCAATACCCACACACTCCGTACACATACACAGATCACTAATTCATATATCACACACATGTTGGCATGTATATATATATGTGTGTGTGGGTGTATTCACCAGTTCACACACATACCACCCACCTACACATACACACAGGTAAGTTCTTAACTTGGATGATATAGTATGTATGTGTGTGTTTGGGGTACTTGGGATACCTGAGGAAAGATAAAGGGTGAGAGAGAAAGTGTAAGGAGTGAAAATTGCTGGAACTTGGATTAGAACCAGTAGGCTAGAGGGAAGCTGAGGCACAAGCACCCATGTCATAGGATCAGGGACGGAAGGGACCTTGTACATCTTCAAGTCCAACCCCCTACCTAGGCAGGAGAAAAACTGGGCTCAAATGATCCTGGCTAGGTAGACATCAAGCCTCCTCTTAAAGACCCCCAGGGTAGGAGCCAGCACCACTTCCCTTGGAAGTTGGTTACAGATCCTAGTCTCCCTGACTGTGAAGTAGTTCTTACGGATGTCTAATCTAAACCTACTCTCCAACAACTTGTGGCC